>NC_083726.1:80705651-81305651 GCF_028564815.1 Eubalaena glacialis | reverse complement strand
TTGTTGTTGCCGGGGTTTTCTTCACTCCCGGCATGGTTCTGAGAAGAAAATGAGTTTTCTCCTAAGAAACCTTGGGTTTCCAGTTCCTTGTTGGAAGCTCACCCTGCTCTGCGCTATATCTAAAGTGAAAGTCAACGTGAGCCCAAGCTTCGAAGTAGGCCCTGATTACCCTTGTAAAACGAGAGGCGTGCAGCAGCTCCATGAGGCCTTCATCGTTGTTCTGCTTTAGTTTCAAGGTAGTAAGCTTTTCAACACTCCTAGGGGCCTTGCTTCAGCACCCGTTTCAGTACCAGAAAACTGCGTAGAACCAGGAAGCTCTGCTCCTGCGTGTATGCTGCGTGTCAACCTAGAAATTACAGACTGATGGCACAAGGCTAGTTTTCCCATTATGAAAGCTCTGTTGATGCGGCCCCGAAGCTACCTGAAAAGCACTGTTGTTACCGTGCTTTTACTTACAGCCGGCATGGCACATAGAAGAAAATGACTTTTCTCGAAAGAAACCTTGTGCTTCCAGTTCCTAGTTGGAAGCTCACCTTGCTCTGCTCTATACCAAACGTGAAAGTCAATGTGAGCACTAGCCTCGAAGTAAGGCCCCGGTTATCCTGGCAAAACGGGAGGCGTGCAGCAGCTCCATGAGGCCTTCATCGCTGTTCTGCTTTAGTTTCACGGTAGTAAGCTTTCCAAGACTCCTAGGGACTTTGCTTAAGCAACCGTTTCGGTACCAGAACACTGCGTAGAGACAGTAAGCTCTGGTCCTGCGTGTATGCTGCGTGTCAACCTAGAAATTGGAGACTGATGTCATAAGGCTTCTTTTCCCATTATGAAAGCTCCGTTCATGCGGCCTCGAAGCTACCTGAAAAGCATTGTTGTTGCCGGGGTTTTCTTCACTGCCGGCATGGTTCTGAGAAGAAAATGAGTTTTCTCCTAAGAAACCTTGGGTTTCCAGTTCCTTGTTGGAAGCTCACCCTGCTCTGCGTTATACCTAAAGTGAAAGTCAACGTGAGCCCAAGCTTCGAAGTAGGCCCTGATTATCCTTGCAAAACGAGAGGCGTGCAGCAGCTCCATGAGGCGTTCATCGTTGTTCTGCTTTAGTTTCAAGGTAGTAAGCTTTTCAACACTCCTAGGGGCCTTGCTTCAGCACCCGTTTCAGTACCAGAACACTGCGTAGAACCAGGAAGCTCTGCTCCTGCGTGTATGCTGCGTGTCAACCTAGAAATTAGAGACTGATGGCACAAGGCTAGTTTTCCCATTATGAAAGCTCCGTTGATGCGGCCCCGAAGCTACCTGAAAAGCACTGTTGTTACCGTGCTTTTACTTACAGCCGGCATGGCACATAGAAGAAAATGACTTTTCTCGAAAGAAACCTTGTGCTTCCACTTCATAGTTGGAAGCTCACCCTTCTCTACTATATACCAAACATGAAAGTCAATGTGAGCACTAGCCTCTAAGTAAGGCCCTGATTATCCTGGCAAAACGGGAGGCGTGCAGCAGCTCCTTGAGGCCTTCATCGCTGTTCTGCTTTAGTTTCACGGTAGTAAGCTTTCCAAGACTCCTAGGGACTTTGCTTAAGCAACCGTTTCGGTACCAGAACACTGCGTAGAGACAGTAAGCTCTGGTCCTGCGTGTATGCTGCGTGTCAACCTAGAAATTGGAGACTGATGGCATAAGGCTTCTTTTCCCATTATGAAAGCTCCGTTCATGCGGCCTCGAAGCTACCTGAAAAGCATTGTTGTTGCCGGGGTTTTCCTCACTGCCGGCATGGTTCTGAGAAGAAAATGAGTTTTCTCCTAAGAAACCTTGGGTTTCCAGTTCCTTGTTGGAAGCTCACCCTGCTCTGCTCTATACCTAAAGTGAAAGTCAACGTGAGCCCAAGCTTCGAAGTAAGGCCCTGATTATCCTTGCAAAACGAGAGGCGTGCAGCAGCTCCATGAGACCTTCATCGTTGTTCTGCTTTAGTTTCAAGGTAGTGAGCTTCTCAACACTCCTAGAGGCCTTGCTTCAGCACCCGTTTCAGTACCAGAACACTGCGTAGAACCAGGAAGCTCTGCTCCTGCGTGTATGCTGCGTGTCAACCTAGAAATTAGAGACTGATGGCACAAGGCTAGTTTTCCCATTATGAAAGCTCCGTTGATGCGGCCCCGAAGCTCCCTGAAAAGCACTGTTGTTACCGTGCTTTTACTTACAGCCGGCATGGCACATAGAAGAAAATGACTTTTCTCGAAAGAAACCTTGTGCTTCCAGTTCCTAGTTGGAAGTTCACCCTGCTCTGCTCTATACCAAACGTGAAAGTCAATGTGAGCACTAGCCTCGAAGTAAGGCCCTGATTATGCTGGCAAAACGGTAGGCGAGCAGCAGCTCCATGAGGCTTTCATCGCTGTTCTGCTTTAGTTTCACGGTAGTAAGCTTTCCAAGACTCCTAGGGACTTTGCTTAAGCAACCGTTTCGGTACCAGAACACTGCGTAGAGACAGTAAGCTCTGGTCCTGCGTGTATGCTGCGTGTCAACCTAGAAATTGGAGACTGATGGCATAAAGCTTCTATTCCCATTATGAAAGCTCCGTTCATGCGGGCTCGAAGCTACCTGAAAAGCATTGTTGTTGCCGGGGTTTTCCTCACTGCCGGCATGGTTCTGAGAAGAAAATGAGTTTTCTCCTAAGAAACCTTGGGTTTCCAGTTCCTTGTTGGAAGCTCACCCTGCTCTGCGCTATACCTAAAGTGAAAGTCAACGTGAGCCCAAGCTTCGAAGTAAGGCCCTGATTATCCTTGCCAAACGAGAGGCGTGCAGCAGCTCTTGAGGCGTTCATCGTTGTTCTGCTTTAGTTTCAAGGTAGTGAGCTTTTCAACACTCCTAGGGGCCTTGCTTCAGCACCCGTTTCAGTACCAGAACACTGCGTAGAACCAGGAAGCTCTACTCCTGCGTGTATGCTGCGTGTCAACCTAGAAATTAGAGACTGATGGCACAAGGCTAGTTTTCCCATTATGAAAGCTCCGTTGATGCGGCCCCGAAGCTCCCTGAAAAGCACTGTTGTTACCGTGCTTTTATTTACAGCCGGCATGGTTCATAGAAGAAAATGAGTTTTCTCGAAAGAAACCTTGTGCTTCCAGTTCCTAGTTGGAAGCTCACCGTGCTCTGCTCTATACCAAACGTGAAAGTCAATGTGAGCACTAGCCTCGAAGTAAGGCCCTGATTATGCTGGCAAAACGGGAGGCGTGCAGCAGCTCCATGAGGCCTTCATCGCTGTTCTGCTTTAGTTTCACGGTAGTAAGCTTTCCAAGACTCCTAGGGACTTTGCTTAAGCAACCGTTTCGGTACCAGAACACTGCGTAGAGACAGTAAGCTCTGGTCCTGCGTGTATGCTGCGTGTCAACCTAGAAATTGGAGACTGATGGCATAAGGCTTCTTTTCCCATTATGAAAGCTCCGTTCATGCGGCCTCGAAGCTACCTGAAAAGCATTGTTGTTGCCGGGGTTTTCCTCACTGCCGGCATGGTTCTGAGAAGAAAATGAGTTTTCTCCTAAGAAACCTTGGGTTTCCAGCTCCTTGTTGGAAGCTCACCCTGCTCTGCGCTATACCTAAAGTGAAAGTCAACGTGAGCCCAAACTTCGAAGTAAGGCCCTGATTATCCTTGCAAAACGAGAGGCGTGCAGCAGCTCCATGAGGCGTTCATCGTTGTTCTGCTTTAGTTTCAAGGTAGTAAGCTTTTCAACACTCCTAGGGGCCTTGCTTCAGCACCCATTTCAGTACCAGAACACTGCGTAGAACCAGGAAGCTCTGCTCCTGCGTGTATGCTGCGTGTCAACCTAGAAAGTAGAGACTGATGGCACAACGCTTGTTTTCCCGTTTTGAAAGCTCCATTCATGCGGCCTCGAAGCTACCTGAAAAGCACTGTTGTTACCGTGCTTTTACTTACAGCCGGCATGGCACATAGAAGAAAATGACTTTTCTCGAAAGAAACCTTGTGCTTCCAGTTCCTAGTTGGAAGCTCACCCTGCTCTACTCTATACCAAACGTGAAAGTCAATGTGAGCACTAGCCTCGAAGTAAGGCCCTGATTATGCTGGCAAAACGGGAGGCGTGCAGCAGCTCCATGAGGCCTTCATCGCTGTTCTGCTTTAGTTTCACGGTAGTAAGCTTTCCAAGACTCCTAGGGACTTTGCTTAAGCAACCGTTTCGGTACCAGAACACTGCGTAGAGACAGTAAGCTCTGGTCCTGCGTGTATGCTGCGTGTCAACCTAGAAATTGGAGACTGATGGCATAAGGCTTCTTTTCCCATTATGAAAGCTCCGTTCATGCGGCCGCGAAGCTACCTGAAAAGCATTGTTGTTGCCGGGGTTTTCTTCACTGCCGGCATGGTTCTGAGAAGAAAATGAGTTTTCTCCTAAGAAACCTTGGGTTTCCAGTTCCTTGTTGGAAGCTCACCCTGCTCTGCGTTATACCTAAAGTGAAAGTCAACGTGAGCCCAAGCTTCGAAGTAGGCCCTGATTATCCTTGCAAAACGAGAGGCGTGCAGCAGCTCCATGAGGCCTTCATCGTTGTTCTGCTTTAGTTTCAAGGTAGTAAGCTTTTCAACACTCCTAGGGGCCTTGCTTCAGCACCCGTTTCAGTACCAGAACACTGTGTAAAACCAGGAAGCTCTGCTCCTGCGTGTATGCTGCGTGTCAACCTAGAAATTAGAGACTGATGGCACAAGGGTAGTTTTCCCATTATGAAAGCTCCGTTGATGCGGCCCCGAAGCTACCTGAAAAGCACTGTTGTTACCGTGCTTTTACTTACAGCCGGCATGGCACATAGAAGAAAATGACTTTCTCGAAAGAAACCTTGTGCTTCCACTTCCTAGTTGGAAGCTCACCCTTCTCTACTATATACCAAACATGAAAGTCAATGTGAGCACTAGCCTCGAAGTAATGCCCTGATTATCCTGGCAAAACGGGAGGCGTGCAGCAGCTCCTTGAGGCCTTCATCGCTGTTCTGCTTTAGTTTCACGGTAGTAAGCTTTCCAAGACTCCTAGGGACTTTGCTTAAGCAACCGTTTCGGTACCAGAACACTGCGTAGAGACAGTAAGCTCTGGTCCTGCGTGTATGCTGCGTGTCAACCTAGAAATTGGAGACTGATGGCATAAGGCTTCTTTTCCCATTATGAAAGCTCCGTTCATGCGGCCTCGAAGCTACCTGAAAAGCATTGTTGTTGCCGGGGTTTTCCTCACTGCCGGCATGGTTCTGAGAAGAAAATGAGTTTTCTCCTAAGAAACCTTGGGTTTCCAGTTCCTTGTTGGAAACTCACCCTGCTCTGCTCTATACCTAAAGTGAAAGTCAACGTGAGCCCAAGCTTCGAAGTAAGGCCCTGATTATCCTTGCAAAACGAGAGGCGTGCAGCAGCTCTATGAGACCTTCATCGTTGTTCTGCTTTAGTTTCAAGGTAGTGAGCTTTTCAACACTCCTAGAGGCCTTGCTTCAGCACCCGTTTCAGTACCAGAACACTGCGTAGAACCAGGAAGCTCTGCTCCTGCGTGTATGCTGCGTGTCAACCTAGAAATTAGAGACTGATGGCACAAGGCTAGTTTTCCCATTATGAAAGCTCCGTTGATGCGGCCCCGAAGCTCCCTGAAAAGCACTGTTGTTACCGTGCTTTTACTTACAGCCGGCATGGCACATAGAAGAAAATGACTTTTCTCGAAAGAAACCTTGTGCTTCCAGTTCCTAGTTGGAAGCTCACCCTGCTCTGCTCTATACCAAACGTGAAAGTCAATGTGAGCACTAGCCTCGAAGTAAGGCCCTGATTATGCTGGCAAAACGGTAGGCGTGCAGCAGCTCCATGAGGCTTTCATCGCTGTTCTGCTTTAGTTTCACGGTAGTAAGCTTTCCAAGACTCCTAGGGACTTTGCTTAAGCAACCGTTTCGGTACCAGAACACTGCGTAGAGACAGTAAGCTCTGGTCCTGCGTGTATGCTGCGTGTCAACCTAGAAATTGGAGACTGATGGCATAAAGCTTCTATTCCCATTATGAAAGCTCCGTGCATGCGGGCTCGAAGCTACCTGAAAAGCATTGTTGTTGCCGGGGTTTTCCTCACTGCCGGCATGGTTCTGAGAAGAAAATGAGTTTTCTCCTAAGAAACCTTGGGTTTCCAGTTCCTTGTTGGAAGCTCACCCTGCTCTGCGCTATACCTAAAGTGAAAGTCAACGTGAGCCCAAGCTTCGAAGTAAGGCCCTGATTATCCTTGCCAAACGAGAGGCGTGCAGCAGCTCTTGAGGCGTTCATCGTTGTTCTGCTTTAGTTTCAAGGTAGTAAGCTTTTCAACACTCCTAGGGGCCTTGCTTCAGCACCCGTTTCAGTACCAGAACACTGCGTAGAACCAGGAAGCTCTGCTCCTGCGTGTATGCTGCGTGTCAACCTAGAAATTAGAGACTGATGGCACAACGCTTGTTTTCCCGTTTTGAAAGCTCCATTCATGCGGCCTCGAAGCTACCTGAAAAGCACTGTTGTTACCGTGCTTTTACTTACAGCCGGCATGGCACATAGAAGAAAATGACTTTTCTCGAAAGAAACCTTGTGCTTCCAGTTCCTAGTTGGAAGCTCACCCTGCTCTACTCTATACCAAACGTGAAAGTCAATGTGAGCACTAGCCTCAAAGTAAGGCCCTGATTATGCTGGCAAAACGGGAGGCGTGCAGCAGCTCCATGAGGCCTTCATCGCTGTTCTGCTTTAGTTTCACGGTAGTAAGCTTTCCAAGACTCCTAGGGACTTTGCTTAAGCAACCGTTTCGGTACCAGAACACTGCGTAGAGACAGTAAGCTCTGGTCCTGCGTGTATGCTGCGTGTCAACCTAGAAATTGGAGACTGATGGCATAAGGCTTCTTTTCCCATTATGAAAGCTCCGTTCATGCGGCCTCGAAGCTACCTGAAAAGCATTGTTGTTGCCGGGGTTTTCCTCACTGCCGGCATGGTTCTGAGAAGAAAATGAGTTTTCTCCTAAGAAACCTTGGGTTTCCAGCTCCTTGTTGGAAGCTCACCCTGCTCTGCGCTATACCTAAAGTGAAAGTCAACGTGAGCCCAAACTTCGAAGTAAGGCCCTGATTATCCTTGCAAAACGAGAGGCGTGCAGCAGCTCCATGAGGCGTTCATCGTTGTTCTGCTTTAGTTTCAAGGTAGTAAGCTTTTCAACACTCCTAGGGGCCTTGCTTCAGCACCCGTTTCAGTACCAGAACACTGCGTAGAACCAGGAAGCTCTGCTCCTGCGTGTATGCTGCGTGTCAACCTAGAAAGTAGAGACTGATGGCACAACGCTTGTTTTCCCGTTTTGAAAGCTCCATTCATGCGGCCTCGAAGCTACCTGAAAAGCACTGTTGTTACCGTGCTTTTACTTACAGCCGGCATGGCACATAGAAGAAAATGACTTTTCTCGAAAGAAACCTTGTGCTTCCAGTTCCTAGTTGGAAGCTCACCCTGCTCTACTCTATACCAAACGTGAAAGTCAATGTGAGCACTAGCCTCGAAGTAAGGCCCTGATTATGCTGGCAAAATGGGAGGCGTGCAGCAGCTCCATGAGGCCTTCATCGCTGTTCTGCTTTAGTTTCACGGTAGTAAGCTTTCCAAGACTCCTAGGGACTTTGCTTAAGCAACCGTTTCGGTACCAGAACACTGCGTAGAGACAGTAAGCTCTGGTCCTGCGTGTATGCTGCGTGTCAACCTAGAAATTGGAGACTGATGGCATAAGGCTTCTTTTCCCATTATGAAAGCTCCGTTCATGCGGCCGCGAAGCTACCTGAAAAGCATTGTTGTTGCCGGGGTTTTCTTCACTGCCGGCATGGTTCTGAGAAGAAAATGAGTTTTCTCCTAAGAAACCTTGGGTTTCCAGTTCCTTGTTGGAAGCTCACCCTGCTCTGCGTTATACCTAAAGTGAAAGTCAACGTGAGCCCAAGCTTCGAAGTAGGCCCTGATTATCCTTGCAAAACGAGAGGCGTGCAGCAGCTCCATGAGGCCTTCATCGTTGTTCTGCTTTAGTTTCAAGGTAGTAAGCTTTTCAACACTCCTAGGGGCCTTGCTTCAGCACCCGTTTCAGTACCAGAACACTGTGTAAAACCAGGAAGCTCTGCTCCTGCGTGTATGCTGCGTGTCAACCTAGAAATTAGAGACTGATGGCACAAGGGTAGTTTTCCCATTATGAAAGCTCCGTTGATGCGGCCCCGAAGCTACCTGAAAAGCACTGTTGTTACCGTGCTTTTACTTACAGCCGGCATGGCACATAGAAGAAAATGACTTTCTCGAAAGAAACCTTGTGCTTCCACTTCCTAGTTGGAAGCTCACCCTTCTCTACTATATACCAAACATGAAAGTCAATGTGAGCACTAGCCTCGAAGTAATGCCCTGATTATCCTGGCAAAACGGGAGGCGTGCAGCAGCTCCTTGAGGCCTTCATCGCTGTTCTGCTTTAGTTTCACGGTAGTAAGCTTTCCAAGACTCCTAGGGACTTTGCTTAAGCAACCGTTTCGGTACCAGAACACTGCGTAGAGACAGTAAGCTCTGGTCCTGCGTGTATGCTGCGTGTCAACCTAGAAATTGGAGACTGATGGCATAAGGCTTCTTTTCCCATTATGAAAGCTCCGTTCATGCGGCCTCGAAGCTACCTGAAAAGCATTGTTGTTGCCGGGGTTTTCCTCACTGCCGGCATGGTTCTGAGAAGAAAATGAGTTTTCTCCTAAGAAACCTTGGGTTTCCAGTTCCTTGTTGGAAACTCACCCTGCTCTGCTCTATACCTAAAGTGAAAGTCAACGTGAGCCCAAGCTTCGAAGTAAGGCCCTGATTATCCTTGCAAAACGAGAGGCGTGCAGCAGCTCTATGAGACCTTCATCGTTGTTCTGCTTTAGTTTCAAGGTAGTGAGCTTTTCAACACTCCTAGAGGCCTTGCTTCAGCACCCGTTTCAGTACCAGAACACTGCGTAGAACCAGGAAGCTCTGCTCCTGCGTGTATGCTGCGTGTCAACCTAGAAATTAGAGACTGATGGCACAAGGCTAGTTTTCCCATTATGAAAGCTCCGTTGATGCGGCCCCGAAGCTCCCTGAAAAGCACTGTTGTTACCGTGCTTTTACTTACAGCCGGCATGGCACATAGAAGAAAATGACTTTTCTCGAAAGAAACCTTGTGCTTCCAGTTCCTAGTTGGAAGCTCACCCTGCTCTGCTCTATACCAAACGTGAAAGTCAATGTGAGCACTAGCCTCGAAGTAAGGCCCTGATTATGCTGGCAAAACGGTAGGCGTGCAGCAGCTCCATGAGGCTTTCATCGCTGTTCTGCTTTAGTTTCACGGTAGTAAGCTTTCCAAGACTCCTAGGGACTTTGCTTAAGCAACCGTTTCGGTACCAGAACACTGCGTAGAGACAGTAAGCTCTGGTCCTGCGTGTATGCTGCGTGTCAACCTAGAAATTGGAGACTGATGGCATAAAGCTTCTATTCCCATTATGAAAGCTCCGTGCATGCGGGCTCGAAGCTACCTGAAAAGCATTGTTGTTGCCGGGGTTTTCCTCACTGCCGGCATGGTTCTGAGAAGAAAATGAGTTTTCTCCTAAGAAACCTTGGGTTTCCAGTTCCTTGTTGGAAGCTCACCCTGCTCTGCGCTATACCTAAAGTGAAAGTCAACGTGAGCCCAAGCTTCGAAGTAAGGCCCTGATTATCCTTGCCAAACGAGAGGCGTGCAGCAGCTCTTGAGGCGTTCATCGTTGTTCTGCTTTAGTTTCAAGGTAGTAAGCTTTTCAACACTCCTAGGGGCCTTGCTTCAGCACCCGTTTCAGTACCAGAACACTGCGTAGAACCAGGAAGCTCTGCTCCTGCGTGTATGCTGCGTGTCAACCTAGAAATTAGAGACTGATGGCACAACGCTTGTTTTCCCGTTTTGAAAGCTCCATTCATGCGGCCTCGAAGCTACCTGAAAAGCACTGTTGTTACCGTGCTTTTACTTACAGCCGGCATGGCACATAGAAGAAAATGACTTTTCTCGAAAGAAACCTTGTGCTTCCAGTTCCTAGTTGGAAGCTCACCCTGCTCTACTCTATACCAAACGTGAAAGTCAATGTGAGCACTAGCCTCAAAGTAAGGCCCTGATTATGCTGGCAAAACGGGAGGCGTGCAGCAGCTCCATGAGGCCTTCATCGCTGTTCTGCTTTAGTTTCACGGTAGTAAGCTTTCCAAAACTCCTAGGGAATTTGCTTAAGCAACCGTTTCGGTACCAGAACACTGCGTAGAGACAGTAAGCTCTGGTCCTGCGTGTATGCTGCGTGTCAACCTAGAAATTGGAGACTGATGGCATAAGGCTTCTTTTCCCATTATGAAAGCTCCGTTCATGCGGCCTCGAAGCTACCTGAAAAGCATTGTTGTTGCCGGGGTTTTCTTCACTGCCGGCATGGTTCTGAGAAGAAAATGAGTTTTCTCCTAAGAAACCTTGGGTTTCCAGTTCCTTGTTGGAAGCTCACCCTGCTCTGCGCTATACCTAAAGTGAAAGTCAACGTGAGCCCAAGCTTCGAAGTAGGCCCTGATTACCCTTGTAAAACGAGAGGCGTGCAGCAGCTCCATGAGGCCTTCATCGTTGTTCTGCTTTAGTTTCAAGGTAGTAAGCTTTTCAACACTCCTAGGGGCCTTGCTTCAGCACCCGTTTCAGTACCAGAACACTGCGTAGAACCAGGAAGCTCTGCTCCTGCGTGTATGCTGCGTGTCAACCTAGAAATTACAGACTGATGGCACAAGGCTAGTTTTCCCATTATGAAAGCTCTGTTGATGCGGCCCCGAAGCTACCTGAAAAGCACTGTTGTTACCGTGCTTTTACTTACAGCCGGCATGGCACATAGAAGAAAATGACTTTCTCGAAAGAAACCTTGTGCTTCCACTTCCTAGTTGGAAGCTCACCCTTCTCTACTATATACCAAACATGAAAGTCAATGTGAGCACTAGCCTCGAAGTAATGCCCTGATTATCCTGGCAAAACGGGAGGCGTGCAGCAGCTCCTTGAGGCCTTCATCGCTGTTCTGCTTTAGTTTCACGGTAGTAAGCTTTCCAAGACTCCTAGGGACTTTGCTTAAGCAACCGTTTCGGTACCAGAACACTGCGTAGAGACAGTAAGCTCTGGTCCTGCGTGTATGCTGCGTGTCAACCTAGAAATTGGAGACTGATGGCATAAGGCTTCTTTTCCCATTATGAAAGCTCCGTTCATGCGGCCTCGAAGCTACCTGAAAAGCATTGTTGTTGCCGGGGTTTTCCTCACTGCCGGCATGGTTCTGAGAAGAAAATGAGTTTTCTCCTAAGAAACCTTGGGTTTCCAGTTCCTTGTTGGAAACTCACCCTGCTCTGCTCTATACCTAAAGTGAAAGTCAACGTGAGCCCAAGCTTCGAAGTAAGGCCCTGATTATCCTTGCAAAACGAGAGGCGTGCAGCAGCTCCATGAGACCTTCATCGTTGTTCTGCTTTAGTTTCAAGGTAGTGAGCTTTTCAACACTCCTAGAGGCCTTGCTTCAGCACCCGTTTCAGTACCAGAACACTGCGTAGAACCAGGAAGCTCTGCTCCTGCGTGTATGCTGCGTGTCAACCTAGAAATTAGAGACTGATGGCACAAGGCTAGTTTTCCCATTATGAAAGCTCCGTTGATGCGGCCCCGAAGCTCCCTGAAAAGCACTGTTGTTACCGTGCTTTTACTTACAGCCGGCATGGTTCATAGAAGAAAATGAGTTTTCTCGAAAGAAACCTTGTGCTTCCAGTTCCTAGTTGGAAGCTCACCCTGCTCTGCTCTATACCAAACGTGAAAGTCAATGTGAGCACTAGCCTCGAAGTAAGGCCCTGATTATGCTGGCAAAACGGTAGGCGTGCAGCAGCTCCATGAGGCTTTCATCGCTGTTCTGCTTTAGTTTCACGGTAGTAAGCTTTCCAAGACTCCTAGGGACTTTGCTTAAGCAACCGTTTCGGTACCAGAACACTGCGTAGAGACAGTAAGCTCTGGTCCTGCGTGTATGCTGCGTGTCAACCTAGAAATTGGAGACTGATGGCATAAAGCTTCTATTCCCATTATGAAAGCTCCGTTCATGCGGGCTCGAAGCTACCTGAAAAGCATGTTGTTGCCGGGGTTTTCCTCACTGCCGGCATGGTTCTGAGAAGAAAATGAGTTTTCTCCTAAGAAACCTTGGGTTTCCAGTTCGTTGTTGGAAGCTCACCCTGCTCTGCGCTATACCTAAAGTGAAAGTCAACGTGAGCCCAAGCTTCGAAGTAAGGCCCTGATTATCCTTGCAAAACGAGAGGCGTGCAGCAGCTCCATGAGGCCTTCATCGTTGTTCTGCTTTAGTTTCAAGGTAGTAAGCTTTTCAACACTCCTAGGGGCCTTGCTTCAGCACCCGTTTCAGTACCAGAACACTGCGTAGAACCAGGAAGGTATGCTCCTGCGTGTATGCTGCGTGTCAACCTAGAAATTAGAGACTGATGGCACAACGCTTGTTTTCCTGTTTTGAAAGCTCCATTCATGCGGCCTCGAAGCTACCTGAAAAGCACTGTTGTTACCGTGCTTTTACTTACAGCCGGCATGGCACATAGAAGAAAATGAGTTTTCTCGAAAGAAACCTTGTGCTTCCAGTTCCTAGTTGGAAGCTCACCCTGCTCTACTCTATACCAAACGTGAAAGTCAATGTGAGCACTAGCCTCGAAGTAAGGCCCTGATTATGCTGGCAAAACGGGAGGCGTGCAGCAGCTCCATGAGGCCTTCATCGCTGTTCTGCTTTAGTTTCACGGTAGTAAGCTTTCCAAGACTCCTAGGGACTTTGCTTAAGCAACCGTTTCGGTACCAGAACACTGCGTAGAGACAGTAAGCTCTGGTCCTGCGTGTATGCTGCGTGTCAACCTAGAAATTGGAGACTGATGGCATAAAGCTTCTATTCCCATTATGAAAGCTCCGTTCATGCGGGCTCGAAGCTACCTGAAAAGCATTGTTGTTGCCGGGGTTTTCCTCACTGCCGGCATGGTTCTGAGAAGACAATGAGTTTTCTCCTAAGAAACCTTGGGTTTCCAGTTCCTTGTTGGAAGCTCACCCTGCTCTGCGCTATACCTAAAGTGAAAGTCAACGTGAGCCCAAGCTTCGAAGTAAGGCCCTGATTATCCTTGCCAAACGAGAGGCGTGCAGCAGCTCTTGAGGCGTTCATCGTTGTTCTGCTTTAGTTTCAAGGTAGTAAGCTTTTCAACACTCCTAGGGGCCTTGCTTCAGCACCCGTTTCAGTACCAGAACACTGCGTAGAACCAGGAAGCTCTGCTCCTGCGTGTATGCTGCGTGTCAACCTAGAAATTAGAGACTGATGGCACAACGCTTGTTTTCCCGTTTTGAAAGCTCCATTCATGCGGCCTCGAAGCTACCTGAAAAGCACTGTTGTTACCGTGCTTTTACTTACAGCCGGCATGGCACATAGAAGAAAATGACTTTTCTCGAAAGAAACCTTGTGCTTCCAGTTCCTAGTTGGAAGCTCACCCTGCTCTACTCTATACCAAACGTGAAAGTCAATGTGAGCACTAGCCTCAAAGTAAGGCCCTGATTATGCTGGCAAAACGGGAGGCGTGCAGCAGCTCCATGAGGCCTTCATCGCTGTTCTGCTTTAGTTTCACGGTAGTAAGCTTTCCAAAACTCCTAGGGACTTTGCTTAAGCAACCGTTTCGGTACCAGAACACTGCGTAGAGACAGTAAGCTCTGGTCCTGCGTGTATGCTGCGTGTCAACCTAGAAATTGGAGACTGATGGCATAAGGCTTCTTTTCCCATTATGAAAGCTCCGTTCATGCGGCCTCGAAGCTACCTGAAAAGCATTGTTGTTGCCGGGGTTTTCTTCACTCCCGGCATGGTTCTGAGAAGAAAATGAGTTTTCTCCTAAGAAACCTTGGGTTTCCAGTTCCTTGTTGGAAGCTCACCCTGCTCTGCGCTATATCTAAAGTGAAAGTCAACGTGAGCCCAAGCTTCGAAGTAAGCCCTGATTACCCTTGTAAAACGAGAGGCGTGCAGCAGCTCCATGAGGCCTTCATCGTTGTTCTGCTTTAGTTTCAAGGTAGTAAGCTTTTCAACACTCCTAGGGGCCTTGCTTCAGCACCCGTTTCAGTACCAGAAAACTGCGTAGAACCAGGAAGCTCTGCTCCTGCGTGTATGCTGCGTGTCAACCTAGAAATTACAGACTGATGGCACAAGGCTAGTTTTCCCATTATGAAAGCTCTGTTGATGCGGCCCCGAAGCTACCTGAAAAGCACTGTTGTTACCGTGCTTTTACTTACAGCCGGCATGGCACATAGAAGAAAATGACTTTTCTCGAAAGAAACCTTGTGCTTCCAGTTCCTAGTTGGAAGCTCACCTTGCTCTGCTCTATACCAAACGTGAAAGTCAATGTGAGCACTAGCCTCGAAGTAAGGCCCCGGTTATCCTGGCAAAACGGGAGGCGTGCAGCAGCTCCATGAGGCCTTCATCGCTGTTCTGCTTTAGTTTCACGGTAGTAAGCTTTCCAAGACTCCTAGGGACTTTGCTTAAGCAACCGTTTCGGTACCAGAACACTGCGTAGAGACAGTAAGCTCTGGTCCTGCGTGTATGCTGCGTGTCAACCTAGAAATTGGAGACTGATGTCATAAGGCTTCTTTTCCCATTATGAAAGCTCCGTTCATGCGGCCTCGAAGCTACCTGAAAAGCATTGTTGTTGCCGGGGTTTTCTTCACTGCCGGCATGGTTCTGAGAAGAAAATGAGTTTTCTCCTAAGAAACCTTGGGTTTCCAGTTCCT
Source organism: Eubalaena glacialis (assembly GCF_028564815.1). Classification (NCBI taxonomy): domain Eukaryota; kingdom Metazoa; phylum Chordata; class Mammalia; order Artiodactyla; family Balaenidae; genus Eubalaena; species Eubalaena glacialis. The sequence goes on along the minus strand of NC_083726.1, from coordinate 81,290,889 downwards.
TGTTGGAAGCTCACCCTGCTCTGCGTTATACCTAAAGTGAAAGTCAACGTGAGCCCAAGCTTCGAAGTAGGCCCTGATTATCCTTGCAAAACGAGAGGCGTGCAGCAGCTCCATGAGGCGTTCATCGTTGTTCTGCTTTAGTTTCAAGGTAGTAAGCTTTTCAACACTCCTAGGGGCCTTGCTTCAGCACCCGTTTCAGTACCAGAACACTGCGTAGAACCAGGAAGCTCTGCTCCTGCGTGTATGCTGCGTGTCAACCTAGAAATTAGAGACTGATGGCACAAGGCTAGTTTTCCCATTATGAAAGCTCCGTTGATGCGGCCCCGAAGCTACCTGAAAAGCACTGTTGTTACCGTGCTTTTACTTACAGCCGGCATGGCACATAGAAGAAAATGACTTTTCTCGAAAGAAACCTTGTGCTTCCACTTCATAGTTGGAAGCTCACCCTTCTCTACTATATACCAAACATGAAAGTCAATGTGAGCACTAGCCTCTAAGTAAGGCCCTGATTATCCTGGCAAAACGGGAGGCGTGCAGCAGCTCCTTGAGGCCTTCATCGCTGTTCTGCTTTAGTTTCACGGTAGTAAGCTTTCCAAGACTCCTAGGGACTTTGCTTAAGCAACCGTTTCGGTACCAGAACACTGCGTAGAGACAGTAAGCTCTGGTCCTGCGTGTATGCTGCGTGTCAACCTAGAAATTGGAGACTGATGGCATAAGGCTTCTTTTCCCATTATGAAAGCTCCGTTCATGCGGCCTCGAAGCTACCTGAAAAGCATTGTTGTTGCCGGGGTTTTCCTCACTGCCGGCATGGTTCTGAGAAGAAAATGAGTTTTCTCCTAAGAAACCTTGGGTTTCCAGTTCCTTGTTGGAAGCTCACCCTGCTCTGCTCTATACCTAAAGTGAAAGTCAACGTGAGCCCAAGCTTCGAAGTAAGGCCCTGATTATCCTTGCAAAACGAGAGGCGTGCAGCAGCTCCATGAGACCTTCATCGTTGTTCTGCTTTAGTTTCAAGGTAGTGAGCTTCTCAACACTCCTAGAGGCCTTGCTTCAGCACCCGTTTCAGTACCAGAACACTGCGTAGAACCAGGAAGCTCTGCTCCTGCGTGTATGCTGCGTGTCAACCTAGAAATTAGAGACTGATGGCACAAGGCTAGTTTTCCCATTATGAAAGCTCCGTTGATGCGGCCCCGAAGCTCCCTGAAAAGCACTGTTGTTACCGTGCTTTTACTTACAGCCGGCATGGCACATAGAAGAAAATGACTTTTCTCGAAAGAAACCTTGTGCTTCCAGTTCCTAGTTGGAAGTTCACCCTGCTCTGCTCTATACCAAACGTGAAAGTCAATGTGAGCACTAGCCTCGAAGTAAGGCCCTGATTATGCTGGCAAAACGGTAGGCGAGCAGCAGCTCCATGAGGCTTTCATCGCTGTTCTGCTTTAGTTTCACGGTAGTAAGCTTTCCAAGACTCCTAGGGACTTTGCTTAAGCAACCGTTTCGGTACCAGAACACTGCGTAGAGACAGTAAGCTCTGGTCCTGCGTGTATGCTGCGTGTCAACCTAGAAATTGGAGACTGATGGCATAAAGCTTCTATTCCCATTATGAAAGCTCCGTTCATGCGGGCTCGAAGCTACCTGAAAAGCATTGTTGTTGCCGGGGTTTTCCTCACTGCCGGCATGGTTCTGAGAAGAAAATGAGTTTTCTCCTAAGAAACCTTGGGTTTCCAGTTCCTTGTTGGAAGCTCACCCTGCTCTGCGCTATACCTAAAGTGAAAGTCAACGTGAGCCCAAGCTTCGAAGTAAGGCCCTGATTATCCTTGCCAAACGAGAGGCGTGCAGCAGCTCTTGAGGCGTTCATCGTTGTTCTGCTTTAGTTTCAAGGTAGTAAGCTTTTCAACACTCCTAGGGGCCTTGCTTCAGCACCCGTTTCAGTACCAGAACACTGCGTAGAACCAGGAAGCTCTGCTCCTGCGTGTATGCTGCGTGTCAACCTAGAAATTAGAGACTGATGGCACAACGCTTGTTTTCCCGTTTTGAAAGCTCCATTCATGCGGCCTCGAAGCTACCTGAAAAGCACTGTTGTTACCGTGCTTTTACTTACAGCCGGCATGGCACATAGAAGAAAATGACTTTTCTCGAAAGAAACCTTGTGCTTCCAGTTCCTAGTTGGAAGCTCACCCTGCTCTACTCTATACCAAACGTGAAAGTCAATGTGAGCACTAGCCTCAAAGTAAGGCCCTGATTATGCTGGCAAAACGGGAGGCGTGCAGCAGCTCCATGAGGCCTTCATCGCTGTTCTGCTTTAGTTTCACGGTAGTAAGCTTTCCAAAACTCCTAGGGACTTTGCTTAAGCAACCGTTTCGGTACCAGAACACTGCGTAGAGACAGTAAGCTCTGGTCCTGCGTGTATGCTGCGTGTCAACCTAGAAATTGGAGACTGATGGCATAAGGCTTCTTTTCCCATTATGAAAGCTCCGTTCATGCGGCCTCGAAGCTACCTGAAAAGCATTGTTGTTGCCGGGGTTTTCTTCACTCCCGGCATGGTTCTGAGAAGAAAATGCGTTTTCTCCTAAGAAACCTTGGGTTTCCAGTTCCTTGTTGGAAGCTCACCCTGCTCTGCGCTATACCTAAAGTGAAAGTCAACGTGAGCCCAAGCTTCGAAGTAGGCCCTGATTACCCTTGTAAAACGAGAGGCGTGCAGCAGCTCCATGAGGCCTTCATCGTTGTTCTGCTTTAGTTTCAAGGTAGTAAGCTTTTCAACACTCCTAGGGGCCTTGCTTCAGCACCCGTTTCAGTACCAGAACACTGCGTAGAACCAGGAAGCTCTGTTCCTGCGTGTATGCTGCGTGTCAACCTAGAAATTACAGACTGATGGCACAAGGCTAGTTTTCCCATTATGAAAGCTCTGTTGATGCGGCCCCGAAGCTACCTGAAAAGCACTGTTGTTACCGTGGTTTTACTTACAGCCGGCATGGCACATAGAAGAAAATGACTTTTCTCGAAAGAAACCTTGTGCTTCCAGTTCCTAGTTGGAAGCTCACCCTTCTCTACTCTATACCAAACGTGAAAGTCAATGTGAGCACTAGCCTCGAAGTAAGGCCCTGGTTATCCTGGCAAAACGGGAGGCGTGCAGCAGCTCCATGAGGCCTTCATCGCTGTTCTGCTTTAGTTTCACGGTAGTAAGCTTTCCAAGACTCCTAGGGACTTTGCTTAAGCAACCGTTTCGGTACCAGAACACTGCGTAGAGACAGTAAGCTCTGGTCCTGCGTGTATGCTGCGTTTCAACCTAGAAATTGGAGACTGATGGCATAAGGCTTCTTTTCCCATTATGAAAGCTCCGTTCATGCGGCCTCGAAGCTACCTGAAAAGCATTGTTGTTGCCGGGGTTTTCTTCACTCCCGGCATGGTTCTGAGAAGACAATGAGTTTTCTCCTAAGAAACCTTGGGTTTCCAGTTCCTTGTTGGAAGCTCACCCTGCTCTGCGCTATACCTAAAGTGAAAGTCAACGTGAGCCCAAGCTTCGAAGTAGGCCCTTATTACCCTTGTAAAACGAGAGGCGTGCAGCAGCTCCATGAGGCCTTCATCGTTGTTCTGCTTTAGTTTCAAGGTAGTAAGCTTTTCATCACTCCTAGGGGCCTTGCTTCAGCACCCGTTTCAGTACCAGAACACTGCGTAGAACCAGGAAGCTCTGCTCCTGCGTGTGTGCTGCGTGTCAACCTAGAAATTAGAGACTGATGGCACAACGCTTGTTTTCCCTTTTTGAAAGCTCCATTCATGCGGTCTCGAAGCTACCTGAAAAGCACTGTTGTTACCGTGCTTTTACTTACAGCCGGCATGGCACATAGAAGAAAATGACTTTTCTCGAAAGAAACCTTGTGCTTCCAGTTCCTAGTTGGAAGCTCACCCTGCTCTACTCTATACCAAACGTGAAAGTCAATGTGAGCACTAGCCTCGAAGTAAGGCGCTGATTATGCTGGCAAAACGGGAGGCGTGCAGCAGCTCCATGAGGCATTCATCGCTGTTCTGCTTTAGTTTCACGGTAGTAAGCTTTCCAAGACTCCTAGGGACTTTGCTTAAGCAACCGTTTCGGTACCAGAACACTGCGTAGAGACAGTAAGCTCTGGTCCTGCGTGTATGCTGCGTGTCAACCTAGAAATTGGAGACTGATGGCATAAGGCTTCTTTTCCCATTATGAAAGCTCCGTTCATGCGGCCGCGAAGCTACCTGAAAAGCATTGTTGTTGCCGGGGTTTTCTTCACTGCCGGCATGGTTCTGAGAAGAAAATGAGTTTTCTCCTAAGAAACCTTGGGTTTCCAGTTCCTTGTTGGAAGCTCACCCTGCTCTGCGTTATACCTAAAGTGAAAGTCAACGTGAGCCCAAGCTTCGAAGTAGGCCCTGATTATCCTTGCAAAACGAGAGGCGTGCAGCAGCTCCATGAGGCGTTCATCGTTGTTCTGCTTTAGTTTCAAGGTAGTAAGCTTTTCAACACTCCTAGGGGCCTTGCTTCAGCACCCGTTTCAGTACCAGAACACTGCGTAAAACCAGGAAGCTCTGCTCCTGCGTGTATGCTGCGTGTCAACCTAGAAATTAGAGACTGATGGCACAAGGCTAGTTTTCCCATTATGAAAGCTCCGTTGATGCGGCCCCGAAGCTACCTGAAAAGCACTGTTGTTACCGTGCTTTTACTTACAGCCGGCATGGCACATAGAAGAAAATGACTTTCTCGAAAGAAACCTTGTGCTTCCACTTCCTAGTTGGAAGCTCACCCTTCTCTACTATATACCAAACATGAAAGTCAATGTGAGCACTAGCCTCGAAGTAATGCCCTGATTATCCTGGCAAAACGGGAGGCGTGCAGCAGCTCCTTGAGGCCTTCATCGCTGTTCTGCTTTAGTTTCACGGTAGTAAGCTTTCCAAGACTCCTAGGGACTTTGCTTAAGCAACCGTTTCGGTACCAGAACACTGCGTAGAGACAGTAAGCTCTGGTCCTGCGTGTATGCTGCGTGTCAACCTAGAAATTGGAGACTGATGGCATAAGGCTTCTTTTCCCATTATGAAAGTTCCGTTCATGCGGCCTCGAAGCTACCTGAAAAGCATTGTTGTTGCCGGGGTTTTCCTCACTGCCGGCATGGTTCTGAGAAGAAAATGAGTTTTCTCCTAAGAAACCTTGGGTTTCCAGTTCCTTGTTGGAAACTCACCCTGCTCTGCTCTATACCTAAAGTGAAAGTCAACGTGAGCCCAAGCTTCGAAGTAAGGCCCTGATTATCCTTGCAAAACGAGAGGCGTGCAGCAGCTCCATGAGACCTTCATCGTTGTTCTGCTTTAGTTTCAAGGTAGTGAGCTTTTCAACACTCCTAGAGGCCTTGCTTCAGCACCCGTTTCAGTACCAGAACACTGCGTAGAACCAGGAAGCTCTGCTCCTGCGTGTATGCTGCGTGTCAACCTAGAAATTAGAGACTGATGGCACAAGGCTAGTTTTCCCATTATGAAAGCTCCGTTGATGCGGCCCCGAAGCTCCCTGAAAAGCACTGTTGTTACCGTGCTTTTACTTACAGCCGGCATGGTTCATAGAAGAAAATGAGTTTTCTCGAAAGAAACCTTGTGCTTCCAGTTCCTAGTTGGAAGCTCACCCTGCTCTGCTCTATACCAAACGTGAAAGTCAATGTGAGCACTAGCCTCGAAGTAAGGCCCTGATTATGCTGGCAAAACGGTAGGCGTGCAGCAGCTCCATGAGGCTTTCATCGCTGTTCTGCTTTAGTTTCACGGTAGTAAGCTTTCCAAGACTCCTAGGGACTTTGCTTAAGCAACCGTTTCGGTACCAGAACACTGCGTAGAGACAGTAAGCTCTGGTCCTGCGTGTATGCTGCGTGTCAACCTAGAAATTGGAGACTGATGGCATAAAGCTTCTATTCCCATTATGAAAGCTCCGTTCATGCGGGCTCGAAGCTACCTGAAAAGCATGTTGTTGCCGGGGTTTTCCTCACTGCCGGCATGGTTCTGAGAAGAAAATGAGTTTTCTCCTAAGAAACCTTGGGTTTCCAGTTCGTTGTTGGAAGCTCACCCTGCTCTGCGCTATACCTAAAGTGAAAGTCAACGTGAGCCCAAGCTTCGAAGTAAGGCCCTGATTATCCTTGCAAAACGAGAGGCGTGCAGCAGCTCCATGAGGCCTTCATCGTTGTTCTGCTTTAGTTTCAAGGTAGTAAGCTTTTCAACACTCCTAGGGGCCTTGCTTCAGCACCCGTTTCAGTACCAGAACACTGCGTAGAACCAGGAAGCTATGCTCCTGCGTGTATGCTGCGTGTCAACCTAGAAATTAGAGACTGATGGCACAACGCTTGTTTTCCCGTTTTGAAAGCTCCATTCATGCGGCCTCGAAGCTACCTGAAAAGCACTGTTGTTACCGTGCTTTTACTTACAGCCGGCATGGCACATAGAAGAAAATGAGTTTTCTCGAAAGAAACCTTGTGCTTCCAGTTCCTAGTTGGAAGCTCACCCTGCTCTACTCTATACCAAACGTGAAAGTCAATGTGAGCACTAGCCTCGAAGTAAGGCCCTGATTATGCTGGCAAAACGGGAGGCGTGCAGCAGCTCCATGAGGCCTTCATCGCTGTTCTGCTTTAGTTTCACGGTAGTAAGCTTTCCAAGACTCCTAGGGACTTTGCTTAAGCAACCGTTTCGGTACCAGAACACTGCGTAGAGACAGTAAGCTCTGGTCCTGCGTGTATGCTGCGTGTCAACCTAGAAATTGGAGACTGATGGCATAAAGCTTCTATTCCCATTATGAAAGCTCCGTTCATGCGGGCTCGAAGCTACCTGAAAAGCATTGTTGTTGCCGGGGTTTTCCTCACTGCCGGCATGGTTCTGAGAAGACAATGAGTTTTCTCCTAAGAAACCTTGGGTTTCCAGTTCCTTGTTGGAAGCTCACCCTGCTCTGCGCTATACCTAAAGTGAAAGTCAACGTGAGCCCAAGCTTCGAAGTAAGGCCCTGATTATCCTTGCCAAACGAGAGGCGTGCAGCAGCTCTTGAGGCGTTCATCGTTGTTCTGCTTTAGTTTCAAGGTAGTAAGCTTTTCAACACTACTAGGGGCCTTGCTTCAGCACCCGTTTCAGTACCAGAACACTGCGTAGAACCAGGAAGCTCTGCTCCTGCGTGTATGCTGCGTGTCAACCTAGAAATTAGAGACTGATGGCACAACGCTTGTTTTCCCGTTTTGAAAGCTCCATTCATGCGGCCTCGAAGCTACCTGAAAAGCACTGTTGTTACCGTGCTATTACTTACAGCCGGCATGGCACATAGAAGAAAATGACTTTTCTCGAAAGAAACCTTGTGCTTCCAGTTCCTAGTTGGAAGCTCACCCTGCTCTACTCTATACCAAACGTGAAAGTCAATGTGAGCACTAGCCTCAAAGTAAGGCCCTGATTATGCTGGCAAAACGGGAGGCGTGCAGCAGCTCCATGAGGCCTTCATCGCTGTTCTGCTTTAGTTTCACGGTAGTAAGCTTTCCAAAACTCCTAGGGACTTTGCTTAAGCAACCGTTTCGGTACCAGAACACTGCGTAGAGACAGTAAGCTCTGGTCCTGCGTGTATGCTGCGTGTCAACCTAGAAATTGGAGACTGATGGCATAAGGCTTCTTTTCCCATTATGAAAGCTCCGTTCATGCGGCCTCGAAGCTACCTGAAAAGCATTGTTGTTGCCGGGGTTTTCTTCACTCCCGGCATGGTTCTGAGAAGAAAATGAGTTTTCTCCTAAGAAACCTTGGGTTTCCAGTTCCTTGTTGGAAGCTCACCCTGCTCTGCGCTATATCTAAAGTGAAAGTCAACGTGAGCCCAAGCTTCGAAGTAGGCCCTGATTACCCTTGTAAAACGAGAGGCGTGCAGCAGCTCCATGAGGCCTTCATCGTTGTTCTGCTTTAGTTTCAAGGTAGTAAGCTTTTCAACACTCCTAGGGGCCTTGCTTCAGCACCCGTTTCAGTACCAGAAAACTGCGTAGAACCAGGAAGCTCTGCTCCTGCGTGTATGCTGCGTGTCAACCTAGAAATTACAGACTGATGGCACAAGGCTAGTTTTCCCATTATGAAAGCTCTGTTGATGCGGCCCCGAAGCTACCTGAAAAGCACTGTTGTTACCGTGCTTTTACTTACAGCCGGCATGGCACATAGAGGAAAATGACTTTTCTCGAAAGAAACCTTGTGCTTCCAGTTCCTAGTTGGAAGCTCACCCTTCTCTACTCTATACCAAACGTGAAAGTCAATGTGAGCACTAGCCTCGAAGTAAGGCCCCGGTTATCCTGGCAAAACGGGAGGCGTGCAGCAGCTCCATGAGGCCTTCATCGCTGTTCTGCTTTAGTTTCATGGTAGTAAGCTTTCCAAGACTCCTAGGGACTTTGCTTAAGCAACCGTTTCGGTACCAGAACACTGCGTAGAGACAGTAAGCTCTGGTCCTGCGTGTATGCTGCGTGTCAACCTAGAAATTGGAGACTGATGCCATAAGGCTTCTTTTCCCATTATGAAAGCTCCGTTCATGCGGCCTCGAAGCTACCTGAAAAGCATTGTTGTTGCCGGGGTTTTCTTCACTGCCGGCATGGTTCTGAGAAGAAAATGAGTTTTCTCCTAAGAAACCTTGGGTTTCCAGTTCCTTGTTGGAAGCTCACCCTGCTCTGCGTTATACCTAAAGTGAAAGTCAACGTGAGCCCAAGCTTCGAAGTAGGCCCTGATTATCCTTGCAAAACGAGAGGCGTGCAGCAGCTCCATGAGGCGTTCATCGTTGTTCTGCTTTAGTTTCAAGGTAGTAAGCTTTTCAACACTCCTAGGGGCCTTGCTTCAGCACCCGTTTCAGTACCAGAACACTGCGTAAAACCAGGAAGCTCTGCTCCTGCGTGTATGCTGCGTGTCAACCTAGAAATTAGAGACTGATGGCACAAGGCTAGTTTTCCCATTATGAAAGCTCCGTTGATGCGGCCCCGAAGCTACCTGAAAAGCACTGTTGTTACCGTGCTTTTACTTACAGCCGGCATGGCACATAGAAGAAAATGACTTTTCTCGAAAGAAACCTTGTGCTTCCACTTCATAGTTGGAAGCTCACCCTTCTCTACTATATACCAAACATGAAAGTCAATGTGAGCACTAGCCTCTAAGTAAGGCCCTGATTATCCTGGCAAAACGGGAGGCGTGCAGCAGCTCCTTGAGGCCTTCATCGCTGTTCTGCTTTAGTTTCACGGTAGTAAGCTTTCCAAGACTCCTAGGGACTTTGCTTAAGCAACCGTTTCGGTACCAGAACACTGCGTAGAGACAGTAAGCTCTGGTCCTGCGTGTATGCTGCGTGTCAACCTAGAAATTGGAGACTGATGGCATAAGGCTTCTTTTCCCATTATGAAAGCTCCGTTCATGCGGCCTCGAAGCTACCTGAAAAGCATTGTTGTTGCCGGGGTTTTCCTCACTGCCGGCATGGTTCTGAGAAGAAAATGAGTTTTCTCCTAAGAAACCTTGGGTTTCCAGTTCCTTGTTGGAAGCTCACCCTGCTCTGCTCTATACCTAAAGTGAAAGTCAACGTGAGCCCAAGCTTCGAAGTAAGGCCCTGATTATCCTTGCAAAACGAGAGGCGTGCAGCAGCTCCATGAGACCTTCATCGTTGTTCTGCTTTAGTTTCAAGGTAGTGAGCTTCTCAACACTCCTAGAGGCCTTGCTTCAGCACCCGTTTCAGTACCAGAACACTGCGTAGAACCAGGAAGCTCTGCTCCTGCGTGTATGCTGCGTGTCAACCTAGAAATTAGAGACTGATGGCACAAGGCTAGTTTTCCCATTATGAAAGCTCCGTTGATGCGGCCCCGAAGCTCCCTGAAAAGCACTGTTGTTACCGTGCTTTTACTTACAGCCGGCATGGCACATAGAAGAAAATGACTTTTCTCGAAAGAAACCTTGTGCTTCCAGTTCCTAGTTGGAAGCTCACCCTGCTCTGCTCTATACCAAACGTGAAAGTCAATGTGAGCACTAGCCTCGAAGTAAGGCCCTGATTATGCTGGCAAAACTGTAGGCGTGCAGCAGCTCCATGAGGCTTTCATCGCTGTTCTGCTTTAGTTTCACGGTAGTAAGCTTTCCAAGACTCCTAGGGACTTTGCTTAAGCAACCGTTTCGGTACCAGAACACTGCGTAGAGACAGTAAGCTCTGGTCCTGCGTGTATGCTGCGTGTCAACCTAGAAATTGGAGACTGATGGCATAAAGCTTCTATTCCCATTATGAAAGCTCCGTGCATGCGGGCTCGAAGCTACCTGAAAAGCATTGTTGTTGCCGGGGTTTTCCTCACTGCCGGCATGGTTCTGAGAAGAAAATGAGTTTTCTCCTAAGAAACCTTGGGTTTCCAGTTCCTTGTTGGAAGCTCACCCTGCTCTGCGCTATACCTAAAGTGAAAGTCAACGTGAGCCCAAGCTTCGAAGTAGGCCCTGATTACCCTTGTAAAACGAGAGGCGTGCAGCAGCTCCATGAGGCCTTCATCGTTGTTCTGCTTTAGTTTCAAGGTAGTAAGCTTTTCAACACTCCTAGGGGCCTTGCTTCAGCACCCGTTTCAGTACCAGAACACTGCGTAGAACCAGGAAGCTCTGCTCCTGCGTGTGTGCTGCGTGTCAACCTAGAAATTAGAGACTGATGGCACAACGCTTGTTTTCCCGTTTTGAAAGCTCCATTCATGCGGCCTCGAAGCTACCTGAAAAGCACTGTTGTTACCGTGCTTTTACTTACAGCCGGCATGGCACATAGAAGAAAATGACTTTTCTCGAAAGAAACCTTGTGCTTCCAGTTCCTAGTTGGAAGCTCACCCTGCTCTACTCTATACCAAACGTGAAAGTCAATGTGAGCACTAGCCTCGAAGTAAGGCGCTGATTATGCTGGCAAAACGGGAGGCGTGCAGCAGCTCCATGAGGCCTTCATGGCTGTTCTGCTTTAGTTTCACGGTAGTAAGCTTTCCAAGACTCCTAGGGACTTTGCTTAAGCAACCGTTTCGGTACCAGAACACTGCGTAGAGACAGTAAGCTCTGGTCCTGCGTGTATGCTGCGTGTCAACCTAGAAATTGGAGACTGATGGCATAAGGCTTCTTTTCCCATTATGAAAGCTCCGTTCATGCGGCCGCGAAGCTACCTGAAAAGCATTGTTGTTGCCGGGGTTTTCTTCACTGCCGGCATGGTTCTGAGAAGAAAATGAGTTTTCTCCTAAGAAACCTTGGGTTTCCAGTTCCTTGTTGGAAGCTCACCCTGCTCTGCGTTATACCTAAAGTGAAAGTCAACGTGAGCCCAAGCTTCGAAGTAAGGCCCTGATTATCCTTGCAAAACGAGAGGCGTGCAGCAGCTCCATTCGACCTTCATCGTTGTTCTGCTTTAGTTTCAAGGTAGTGAGCTTCTCAACACTCCTAGAGGCCTTGCTTCAGCACCCGTTTCAGTACCAGAACACTGCGTAGAACCAGGAAGCTCTGCTCCTGCGTGTATGCTGCGTGTCAACCTAGAAATTAGAGACTGATGGCACAAGGCTAGTTTTCCCATTATGAAAGCTCCGTTGATGCGGCCCCGAAGCTCTCTGAAAAGCACTGTTGTTACCGTGCTTTTACTTACAGACGGCATGGTTCATAGAAGAAAATGAGTTTTCTCGAAAGAAACCTTGTGCTTCCAGTTCCTAGTTGGAAGCTCACCCTGCTCTGCTCTATACCAAACGTGAAAGTCAATGTGAGCACTAGCCTCGAAGTAAGGCCCTGATTATGCTGGCAAAACGGTAGGCGTGCAGCCGCTCCATGAGGCTTTCATCGCTGTTCTGCTTTAGTTTCACGGTAGTAAGCTTTCCAAGACTCCTAGGGACTTTGCTTAAGCAACCGTTTCGGTACCAGAACACTGCGTAGAGACAGTAAGCTCTGGTCCTGCGTGTATGCTGCGTGTCAACCTAGAAATTGGAGACTGATGGCATAAACCTTCTATTCCCATTATGAAAGCTCCGTGCATGCGGGCTCGAAGCTACCTGAAAAGCATTGTTGTTGCCGGGGTTTTCCTCACTGCCGGCATGGTTCTGAGAAGAAAATGAGTTTTCTCCTAAGAAACCTTGGGTTTCCAGTTCCTTGTTGGAAGCTCACCCTGCTCTGCGCTATACCTAAAGTGAAAGTCAACGTGAGCCCAAGCTTCGAAGTAAGGCCCTGATTATCCTTGCCAAACGAGAGGCGTGCAGCAGCTCTTGAGGCGTACATCGTTGTTCTGCTTTAGTTTCAAGGTAGTAAGCTTTTCAACACTCCTAGGGGCCTTGCGTCAGCACCCGTTTCAGTACCAGAACACTGCGTAGAACCAGGAAGCTCTGCTCCTGCGTGTATGCTGCGTGTCAACCTAGAAATTAGAGACTGATGGCACAACGCTTGTTTTCCCGTTTTGAAAGCTCCATTCATGCGGCCTCGAAGCTACCTGAAAAGCACTGTTGTTACCGTGCTTTTACTTACAGCCGGCATGGCACATAGAAGAAAATGACTTTTCTCGAAAGAAACCTTGTGCTTCCAGTTCCTAGTTGGAAGCTCACCCTGCTCTACTCTATACCAAACGTGAAAGTCAATGTGAGCACTAGCCTCGAAGTAAGGCCCTGATTATGCTGGCAAAACGGGAGGCGTGCAGCAGCTCCATGAGGCCTTCATCGCTGTTCTGCTTTAGTTTCACGGTAGTAAGCTTTCCAAGACTCCTAGGGACTTTGCTTAAGCAACCGTTTCGGTACCAGAACACTGCGTAGAGACAGTAAGCTCTGGTCCTGCGTGTATGCTGCGTGTCAACCTAGAAATTGGAGACTGATGGCATAAGGCTTCTTTTCCCATTATGAAAGCTCCGTTCATGCGGCCTCGAAGCTACCTGAAAAGCATTGTTGTTGCCGGGGTTTTCCTCACTGCCGGCATGGTTCTGAGAAGAAAATGAGTTTTCTCCTAAGAAACCTTGGGTTTCCAGTTCCTTGTTGGAAGCTCACCCTGCTCTGCTCTATACCTAAAGTGAAAGTCAACGTGAGCCCAAGCCTCGAAGTAAGGCCCTGATTATCCTTGCAAAACGAGAGGCGTGCAGCAGCTCCATTCGACCTTCATCGTTGTTCTGCTTTAGTTTCAAGGTAGTGAGCTTCTCAACACTCCTAGGGGCCTTGCTTCAGCACCCGTTTCAGTACCAGAACACTGCGTAGAACCAGGAAGCTCTGCTCCTGCGTGTATGCTGCGTGTCAACCTAGAAATTAGAGACTGATGGCACAAGGCTAGTTTTCCCATTATGAAAGCTCCGTTGATGCGGCCCCGAAGCTCTCTGAAAAGCACTGTTGTTACCGTGCTTTTACTTACAGACGGCATGGTTCATAGAAGAAAATGAGTTTTCTCGAAAGAAACCTTGTGCTTCCAGTTCCTAGTTGGAAGCTCACCCTGCTCTGCTCTATACCAAACGTGAAAGTCAATGTGAGCACTAGCCTCGAAGTAAGGCCCTGATTATGCTGGCAAAACGGTAGGCGTGCAGCCGCTCCATGAGGCTTTCATCGCTGTTCTGCTTTAGTTTCACGGTAGTAAGCTTTCCAAGACTCCTAGGGACTTTGCTTAAGCAACCGTTTCGGTACCAGAACACTGCGTAGAGACAGTAAGCTCTGGTCCTGCGTGTATGCTGCGTGTCAACCTAGAAATTGGAGACTGATGGCATAAAGCTTCTATTCCCATTATGAAAGCTCCGTGCATGCGGGCTCGAAGCTACCTGAAAAGCATTGTTGTTGCCGGGGTTTTCCTCACTGCCGGCATGGTTCTGAGAAGAAAATGAGTTTTCTCCTAAGAAACCTTGGGTTTCCAGTTCCTTGTTGGAAGCTCACCCTGCTCTGCGCTATACCTAAAGTGAAAGTCAACGTGAGCCCAAGCTTCGAAGTAGGCCCTGATTACCCTTGTAAAACGAGAGGCGTGCAGCAGCTCCATGAGGCCTTCATCGTTTTTCTGCTTTAGTTTCAAGGTAGTAAGCTTTTCAACACTCCTAGGGGCCTTGCTTCAGCACCCGTTTCAGTACCAGAACACTGCGTAGAACCAGGAAGCTCTGCTCCTGCGTGTATGCTGCGTGTCAACCTAGAAATTACAGACTGATGGCACAAGGCTAGTTTTCACATTATGAAAGCTCTGTTGATGCGGCCCCGAAGCTACCTGAAAAGCACTGTTGTTACCGTGCTTTTACTTACAGCCGGCATGGCACATAGAAGAAAATGACTTTTCTCGAAAGAAACCTTGTGCTTCCAGTTCCTAGTTGGAAGCTCACCCTGCTCTACTCTATACCAAACGTGAAAGTCAATGTGAGCACTAGCCTCGAAGTAAGGCCCTGATTATGCTGGCAAAACGGGAGGCGTGCAGCAGCTCCATGAGGCCTTCATCGCTGTTCTGCTTTAGTTTCACGGTAGTAAGCTTTCCAAGACTCCTAGGGACTTTGCTTAAGCAACCGTTTCGGTACCAGAACACTGCGTAGAGACAGTAAGCTCTGGTCCTGCGTGTATGCTGCGTGTCAACCTAGAAATTGGAGACTGATGGCATAAGGCTTCTTTTCCCATTATGAAAGCTCCGTTCATGCGGCCTCGAAGCTACCTGAAAAGCATTGTTGTAGCCGGGGTTTTCTTCACTCCCGGCATGGTTCTGAGAAGACAATGAGTTTTCTCCTAAGAAACCTTGGGTTTCCAGTTCCTTGTTGGAAGCTCACCCTGCTCTGCGCTATACCTAAAGTGAAAGTCAACGTGAGCCCAAGCTTCGAAGTAGGCCCTGATTACCCTTGTAAAACGAGAGGCGTGCAGCAGCTCCATGAGGCCTTCATCGTTGTTCTGCTTTAGTTTCAAGGTAGTAAGCTTTTCAACACTCCTAGGGGCCTTGCTTCAGCACCCGTTTCAGTACCAGAACACTGCGTAGAACCAGGAAGCTCTGCTCCTGCGTGTGTGCTGCGTGTCAACCTAGAAATTAGAGACTGATGGCACAACGCTTGTTTTCCCGTTTTGAAAGCTCCATTCATGCGGTCTCGAAGCTACCTGAAAAGCACTGTTGTTACCGTGCTTTTACTTACAGCCGGCATGGCACATAGAAGAAAATGACTTTTCTCGAAAGAAACCTTGTGCTTCCAGTTCCTAGTTGGAAGCTCACCCTGCTCTACTCTATACCAAACGTGAAAGTCAATGTGAGCACTAGCCTCTAAGTAAGGCCCTGATTATCCTGGCAAAACGGGAGGCGTGCAGCAGCTCCTTGAGGCCTTCATCGCTGTTCTGCTTTAGTTTCACGGTAGTAAGCTTTCCAAGACTCCTAGGGACTTTGCTTAAGCAACCGTTTCGGTACCAGAACACTGCGTAGAGACAGTAAGCTCTGGTCCTGCGTGTATGCTGCGTGTCAACCTAGAAAATGGAGACTGATGGCATAAGGCTTCTTTTCCCATTATGAAAGCTCCGTTCATGCGGCCTCGAAGCTACCTGAAAAGCATTGTTGTTGCCGGGGTTTTCCTCACTGCCGGCATGGTTCTGAGAAGAAAATGAGTTTTCTCCTAAGAAACCTTGGGTTTCCAGTTCCTTGTTGGAAGCTCACCCTGCTCTGCTCTATACCTAAAGTGAAAGTCAACGTGAGCCCAAGCTTCGAAGTAAGGCCCTGATTATCCTTGTAAAACGAGAGGCGTGCAGCAGCTCCATGAGACCTTCATCGTTGTTCTGCTTTAGTTTCAAGGTAGTGAGCTTCTCAACACTCCTAGAGGCCTTGCTTCAGCACCCGTTTCAGTACCAGAACACTGCGTAGAACCAGGAAGCTCTGCTCCTGCGTGTATGCTGCGTGTCAACCTAGAAATTAGAGACTGATGGCACAAGGCTAGTTTTCCCATTATGAAAGCTCCGTTGATGCGGCCCCGAAGCTCCCTGAAAAGCACTGTTGTTACCGTGCTTTTACTTACAGACGGCATGGTTCATAGAAGAAAATGAGTTTTCTCGAAAGAAACCTTGTGCTTCCAGTTCCTAGTTGGAAGCTCACCCTGCTCTGCTCTATACCAAACGTGAAAGTCAATGTGAGCACTAGCCTCGAAGTAAGGCCCTGATTATGCTGGCAAAACGGTAGGCGTGCAGCCGCTCCATGAGGCTTTCATCGCTGTTCTGCTTTAGTTTCACGGTAGTAAGCTTTCCAAGACTCCTAGGGACTTTGCTTAAGCAACCGTTTCGGTACCAGAACACTGCGTAGAGACAGTAAGCTCTGGTCCTGCGTGTATGCTGCGTGTCAACCTAGAAATTGGAGACTGATGGCATAAACCTTCTATTCCCATTATGAAAGCTCCGTGCATGCGGGCTCGAAGCTACCTGAAAAGCATTGTTGTTGCCGGGGTTTTCCTCACTGCCGGCATGGTTCTGAGAAGAAAATGAGTTTTCTCCTAAGAAACCTTGGGTTTCCAGTTCCTTGTTGGAAGCTCACCCTGCTCTGCGCTATACCTAAAGTGAAAGTCAACGTGAGCCCAAGCTTCGAAGTAAGGCCCTGATTATCCTTGCCAAACGAGAGGCGTGCAGCAGCTCTTGAGGCGTACATCGTTGTTCTGCTTTAGTTTCAAGGTAGTAAGCTTTTCAACACTCCTAGGGGCCTTGCTTCAGCACCCGTTTCAGTACCAGAACACTGCGTAGAACCAGGAAGCTCTGCTCCTGCGTGTATGCTGCGTGTCAACCTAGAAATTAGAGACTGATGGCACAACGCTTGTTTTCCCGTTTTGAAAGCTCCATTCATGCGGCCTCGAAGCTACCTGAAAAGCACTGTTGTTACCGTGCTTTTACTTACAGCCGGCATGGCACATAGAAGAAAATGACTTTTCTCGAAAGAAACCTTGTGCTTCCAGTTCCTAGTTGGAAGCTCACCCTGCTCTACTCTATACCAAACGTGAAAGTCAATGTGAGCACTAGCCTCGAAGTAAGGCCCTGATTATGCTGGCAAAACGGGAGGCGTGCAGCAGCTCCATGAGGCCTTCATCGCTGTTCTGCTTTAGTTTCACGGTAGTAAGCTTTCCAAGACTCCTAGGGACTTTGCTTAAGCAACCGTTTCGGTACCAGAACACTGCGTAGAGACAGTAAGCTCTGGTCCTGCGTGTATGCTGCGTGTCAACCTAGAAATTGGAGACTGATGGCATAAGGCTTCTTTTCCCATTATGAAAGCTCCGTTCATGCGGCCTCGAAGCTACCTGAAAAGCATTGTTGTTGCCGGGGTTTTCCTCACTGCCGGCATGGTTCTGAGAAGAAAATGAGTTTTCTCCTAAGAAACCTTGGGTTTCCAGTTCCTTGTTGGAAGCTCACCCTGCTCTGCTCTATACCTAAAGTGAAAGTCAACGTGAGCCCAAGCTTCGAAGTAAGGCCCTGATTATCCTTGCAAAACGAGAGGCGTGCAGCAGCTCCATTCGACCTTCATCGTTGTTCTGCTTTAGTTTCAAGGTAGTGAGCTTCTCAACACTCCTAGGGGCCTTGCTTCAGCACCCGTTTCAGTACCAGAACACTGCGTAGAACCAGGAAGCTCTGCTCCTGCGTGTATGCTGCGTGTCAACCTAGAAATTAGAGACTGATGGCACAAGGCTAGTTTTCCCATTATGAAAGCTCCGTTGATGCGGCCCCGAAGCTCTCTGAAAAGCACTGTTGTTACCGTGCTTTTACTTACAGACGGCATGGTTCATAGAAGAAAATGAGTTTTCTCGAAAGAAACCTTGTGCTTCCAGTTCCTAGTTGGAAGCTCACCCTGCTCTGCTCTATACCAAACGTGAAAGTCAATGTGAGCACTAGCCTCGAAGTAAGGCCCTGATTATGCTGGCAAAACGGTAGGCGTGCAGCCGCTCCATGAGGCTTTCATCGCTGTTCTGCTTTAGTTTCACGGTAGTAAGCTTTCCAAGACTCCTAGGGACTTTGCTTAAGCAACCGTTTCGGTACCAGAACACTGCGTAGAGACAGTAAGCTCTGGTCCTGCGTGTATGCTGCGTGTCAACCTAGAAATTGGAGACTGATGGCATAAACCTTCTATTCCCATTATGAAAGCTCCGTGCATGCGGGCTCGAAGCTACCTGAAAAGCATTGTTGTTGCCGGGGTTTTCCTCACTGCCGGCATGGTTCTGAGAAGAAAATGAGTTTTCTCCTAAGAAACCTTGGGTTTCCAGTTCCTTGTTGGAAGCTCACCCTGCTCTGCGCTATACCTAAAGTGAAAGTCAACGTGAGCCCAAGCTTCGAAGTAAGGCCCTGATTATCCTTGCCAAACGAGAGGCGTGCAGCAGCTCTTGAGGCGTACATCGTTGTTCTGCTTTAGTTTCAAGGTAGTAAGCTTTTCAACACTCCTAGGGGCCTTGCTTCAGCACCCGTTTCAGTACCAGAACACTGCGTAGAACCAGGAAGCTCTGCTCCTGCGTGTATGCTGCGTGTCAACCTAGAAATTAGAGACTGATGGCACAACGCTTGTTTTCCCGTTTTGAAAGCTCCATTCATGCGGCCTCGAAGCTACCTGAAAAGCACTGTTGTTACCGTGCTTTTACTTACAGCCGGCATGGCACATAGAAGAAAATGACTTTTCTCGAAAGAAACCTTGTGCTTCCAGTTCCTAGTTGGAAGCTCACCCTGCTCTACTCTATACCAAACGTGAAAGTCAATGTGAGCACTAGCCTCGAAGTAAGGCCCTGATTATGCTGGCAAAACGGGAGGCGTGCAGCAGCTCCATGAGGCCTTCATCGCTGTTCTGCTTTAGTTTCACGGTAGTAAGCTTTCCAAGACTCCTAGGGACTTTGCTTAAGCAACCGTTTCGGTACCAGAACACTGCGTAGAGACAGTAAGCTCTGGTCCTGCGTGTATGCTGCGTGTCAACCTAGAAATTGGAGACTGATGGCATAAGGCTTCTTTTCCCATTATGAAAGCTCCGTTCATGCGGCCTCGAAGCTACCTGAAAAGCATTGTTGTTGCCGGGGTTTTCTTCACTGCCGGCATGGTTCTGAGAAGAAAATGAGTTTTCTCCTAAGAAACCGTGGGTTTCCGGTTCCTTGTTGGAAGCTCACCCTGCTCTGCGCTATACCTAAAGTGAAAGTCAACGTGAGCCCAAGCTTCGAAGTAGGCCCTGATTACCCTTGTAAAACGAGAGGCGTGCAGCAGCTCCATGAGGCCTTCATCGTTGTTCTGCTTTAGTTTCAAGGTAGTAAGCTTTTCAACACTCCTAGGGGCCTTGCTTCAGCACCCGTTTCAGTACCAGAACACTGCGTAGAACCAGGAAGCTCTGCTCCTGCGTGTATGCTGCGTGTCAACCTAGAAATTACAGACTGATGGCACAAGGCTAGTTTTCACATTATGAAAGCTCTGTTGATGCGGCCCCGAAGCTACCTGAAAAGCACTGTTGTTACCGTGCTTTTACTTACAGCCGGCATGGCACATAGAAGAAAATGACTTTTCTCGAAAGAAACCTTGTGCTTCCAGTTCCTAGTTGGAAGCTCACCCTGCTCTACTCTATACCAAACGTGAAAGTCAATGTGAGCACTAGCCTCGAAGTAAGGCCCTGATTATGCTGGCAAAACGGGAGGCGTGCAGCAGCTCCATGAGGCCTTCATCGCTGTTCTGCTTTAGTTTCACGGTAGTAAGCTTTCCAAGACTCCTAGGGACTTTGCTTAAGCAACCGTTTCGGTACCAGAACACTGCGTAGAGACAGTAAGCTCTGGTCCTGCGTGTATGCTGCGTGTCAACCTAGAAATTGGAGACTGATGGCATAAGGCTTCTTTTCCCATTATGAAAGCTCCGTTCATGCGGCCTCGAAGCTACCTGAAAAGCATTGTTGTAGCCGGGGTTTTCTTCACTCCCGGCATGGTTCTGAGAAGACAATGAGTTTTCTCCTAAGAAACCTTGGGTTTCCAGTTCCTTGTTGGAAGCTCACCCTGCTCTGCGCTATACCTAAAGTGAAAGTCAACGTGAGCCCAAGCTTCGAAGTAGGCCCTGATTACCCTTGTAAAACGAGAGGCGTGCAGCAGCTCCATGAGGCCTTCATCGTTGTTCTGCTTTAGTTTCAAGGTAGTAAGCTTTTCAACACTCCTAGGGGCCTTGCTTCAGCACCCGTTTCAGTACCAGAACACTGCGTAGAACCAGGAAGCTCTGCTCCTGCGTGTGTGCTGCGTGTCAACCTAGAAATTAGAGACTGATGGCACAACGCTTGTTTTCCCGTTTTGAAAGCTCCATTCATGCGGTCTCGAAGCTACCTGAAAAGCACTGTTGTTACCGTTCTTTTACTTACAGCCGGCATGGCACATAGAAGAAAATGACTTTTCTCGAAAGAAACCTTGTGCTTCCAGTTCCTAGTTGGAAGCTCACCCTGCTCTACTCTATACCAAACGTGAAAGTCAATGTGAGCACTAGCCTCTAAGTAAGGCCCTGATTATCCTGGCAAAACGGGAGGCGTGCAGCAGCTCCTTGAGGCCTTCATCGCTGTTCTGCTTTAGTTTCACGGTAGTAAGCTTTCCAAGACTCCTAGGGACTTTGCTTAAGCAACCGTTTCGGTACCAGAACACTGCGTAGAGACAGTAAGCTCTGGTCCTGCGTGTATGCTGCGTGTCAACCTAGAAAATGGAGACTGATGGCATAAGGCTTCTTTTCCCATTATGAAAGCTCCGTTCATGCGGCCTCGAAGCTACCTGAAAAGCATTGTTGTTGCCGGGGTTTTCCTCACTGCCGGCATGGTTCTGAGAAGAAAATGAGTTTTCTCCTAAGAAACCTTGGGTTTCCAGTTCCTTGTTGGAAGCTCACCCTGCTCTGCTCTATACCTAAAGTGAAAGTCAACGTGAGCCCAAGCTTCGAAGTAAGGCCCTGATTATCCTTGCAAAACGAGAGGCGTGCAGCAGCTCCATGAGACCTTCATCGTTGTTCTGCTTTAGTTTCAAGGTAGTGAGCTTCTCAACACTCCTAGAGGCCTTGCTTCAGCACCCGTTTCAGTACCAGAACACTGCGTAGAACCAGGAAGCTCTGCTCCTGCGTGTATGCTGCGTGTCAACCTAGAAATTAGAGACTGATGGCACAAGGCTAGTTTTCCCATTATGAAAGCTCCGTTGATGCGGCCCCGAAGCTCCCTGAAAAGCACTGTTGTTACCGTGCTTTTACTTACAGACGGCATGGTTCATAGAAGAAAATGAGTTTTCTCGAAAGAAACCTTGTGCTTCCAGTTCCTAGTTGGAAGCTCACCCTGCTCTGCTCTATACCAAACGTGAAAGTCAATGTGAGCACTAGCCTCGAAGTAAGGCCCTGATTATGCTGGCAAAACGGTAGGAGTGCAGCAGCTCCATGAGGCTTTCATCGCTGTTCTGCTTTAGTTTCACGGTAGTAAGCTTTCCAAGACTCCTAGGGACTTTGCTTAAGCAACCGTTTCGGTACCAGAACACTGCGTAGAGACAGTAAGCTCTGGTCCTGCGTGTATGCTGCGTGTCAACCTAGAAATTGGAGACTGATGGCATAAAGCTTCTATTCCCATTATGAAAGCTCCGTGCATGCGGGCTCGAAGCTACCTGAAAATCATTGTTGTTGCCGGGGTTTTCTTCACTGCCGGCATGGTTCTGAGAAGAAAATGAGTTTTCTCCTAAGAAACCTTGTGTTTCCAGTTCCTTGTTGGAAGCTCACCCTGCTCTGCGCTATACCTAAAGTGAAAGTCAACGTGAGCCCAAGCTTCGAAGTAAGGCCCTGATTATCCTTGCCAAACGAGAGGCGTGCAGCAGCTCTTGAGGCGTTCATCGTTGTTCTGCTTTAGTTTCAAGGTAGTAAGCTTTTCAACACTCCTAGGGGCCTTGCTTCAGCACCCGTTTCAGTACCAGAACACTGCGTAGAACCAGGAAGCTCTGCTCCTGCGTGTATGCTGCGTGTCAACCTAGAAATTAGAGACTGATGGCACAACGCTTGTTTTCCCGTTTTGAAAGCTCCATTCATGCGGCCTCGAAGCTACCTGAAAAGCACTGTTGTTACCGTGCTTTTACTTACAGCCGGCATGGCACATAGAAGAAAATGACTTTTCTCGAAAGAAACCTTGTGCTTCCAGTTCCTAGTTGGAAGCTCACCCTGCTCTACTCTATACCAAACGTGAAAGTCAATGTGAGCACTAGCCTCAAAGTAAGGCCCTGATTATGCTGGCAAAACGGGAGGCGTGCAGCAGCTCCATGAGGCCTTCATCGCTGTTCTGCTTTAGTTTCACGGTAGTAAGCTTTCCAAGACTCCTAGGGACTTTGCTTAAGCAACCGTTTCGGTACCAGAACACTGCGTAGAGACAGTAAGCTCTGGTCCTGCGTGTATGCTGCGTGTCAACCTAGAAATTGGAGACTGATGGCATAAGGCTTCTTTTCCCATTATGAAAGCTCCGTTCATGCGGCCTCGAAGTTACCTGAAAAGCATTGTTGTTGCCGGGGTTTTCTTCACTCCCGGCATGGTTCTGAGAAGAAAATGAGTTTTCTCCTAAGAAACCTTGGGTTTCCAGTTCCTTGTTGGAAGCTCACCCTGCTCTGCGCTATACCTAAAGTGAAAGTCAACGTGAGCCCAAGCTTCGAAGTAGGCCCTGATTACCCTTGTAAAACGAGAGGCGGGCAGCAGCTCCATGAGGCCTTCATCGTTGTTCTGCTTTAGTTTCAAGGTAGTAAGCTTTTCAACACTCCTAGGGGCCTTGCTTCAGCACCCGTTTCAGTACCAGAACACTGCGTAGAACCTGGAAGCTCTGCTCCTGCGTGTATGCTGCGTGTCAACCTAGAAATTACAGACTGATGGCACAAGGCTAGTTTTCCCATTATGAAAGCTCTGTTGATGCGGCCCCGAAGCTACCTGAAAAGCACTGTTGTTACCGTGGTTTTACTTACAGCCGGCATGGCACATAGAAGAAAATGACTTTTCTCGAAAGAAACCTTGTGCTTCCACTTCATAGTTGGAAGCTCACCCTTCTCTACTATATACCAAACATGAAAGTCAATGTGAGCACTAGCCTCTAAGTAAGGCCCTGATTATCCTGGCAAAACGGGAGGCGTGCAGCAGCTCCTTGAGGCCTTCATCGCTGTTCTGCTTTAGTTTCACGGTAGTAAGCTTTCCAAGACTCCTAGGGACTTTGCTTAAGCAACCGTTTCGGTACCAGAACACTGCGTAGAGACAGTAAGCTCTGGTCCTGCGTGTATGCTGCGTGTCAACGTAGAAATTGGAGACTGATGGCATAAGGCTTCTTTTCCCATTATGAAAGCTCCGTTCATGCGGCCTCGAAGCTACCTGAAAAGCATTGTTGTTGCCGGGGTTTTCCTCACTGCCGGCATGGTTCTGAGAAGAAAATGAGTTTTCTCCTAAGAAACCTTGGGTTTCCAGTTCCTTGTTGGAAGCTCACCCTGCTCTGCTCTATACCTAAAGTGAAAGTCAACGTGAGCCCAAGCTTCGAAGTAAGGCCCTGATTATCCTTGCAAAACGAGAGGCGTGCAGCAGCTCCATTCGACCTTCATCGTTGTTCTGCTTTAGTTTCAAGGTAGTGAGCTTCTCAACACTCCTAGAGGCCTTGCTTCAGCACCCGTTTCAGTACCAGAACACTGCGTAGAACCAGGAAGCTCTGCTCCTGCGTGTATGCTGCGTGTCAACCTAGAAATTAGAGACTGATGGCACAAGGCTAGTTTTCCCATTATGAAAGCTCCGTTGATGCGGCCCCGAAGCTCTCTGAAAAGCACTGTTGTTACCGTGCTTTTACTTACAGACGGCATGGTTCATAGAAGAAAATGAGTTTTCTCGAAAGAAACCTTGTGCTTCCAGTTCCTAGTTGGAAGCTCACCCTGCTCTGCTCTATACCAAACGTGAAAGTCAATGTGAGCACTAGCCTCGAAGTAAGGCCCTGATTATGCTGGCAAAACGGTAGGCGTGCAGCCGCTCCATGAGGCTTTCATCGCTGTTCTGCTTTAGTTTCACGGTAGTAAGCTTTCCAAGACTCCTAGGGACTTTGCTTAAGCAACCGTTTCGGTACCAGAACACTGCGTAGAGACAGTAAGCTTTGGTCCTGCGTGTATGCTGCGTGTCAACCTAGAAATTGGAGACTGATGGCATAAACCTTCTATTCCCATTATGAAAGCTCCGTGCATGCGGGCTCGAAGCTACCTGAAAAGCATTGTTGTTGCCGGGGTTTTCCTCACTGCCGGCATGGTTCTGAGAAGAAAATGAGTTTTCTCCTAATAAACCTTGGGTTTCCAGTTCCTTGTTGGAAGCTCACCCTGCTCTGCGCTATACCTAAAGTGAAAGTCAACGTGAGCCCAAGCTTCGAAGTAAGGCCCTGATTATCCTTGCCAAACGAGAGGCGTGCAGCAGCTCTTGAGGCGTACATCGTTGTTCTGCTTTAGTTTCAAGGTAGTAAGCTTTTCAACACTCCTAGGGGCCTTGCTTCAGCACCCGTTTCAGTACCAGAACACTGCGTAGAACCAGGAAGCTCTGCTCCTGCGTGTATGCTGCGTGTCAACCTAGAAATTAGAGACTGATGGCACAACGCTTGTTTTCCCGTTTTGAAAGCTCCATTCATGCGGCCTCGAAGCTACCTGAAAAGCACTGTTGTTACCGTGCTTTTACTTACAGCCGGCATGGCACATAGAAGAAAATGACTTTTCTCGAAAGAAACCTTGTGCTTCCAGTTCCTAGTTGGAAGCTCACCCTGCTCTACTCTATACCAAACGTGAAAGTCAATGTGAGCACTAGCCTCGAAGTAAGGCCCTGATTATGCTGGCAAAACGGGAGGCGTGCAGCAGCTCCATGAGGCCTTCATCGCTGTTCTGCTTTAGTTTCACGGTAGTAAGCTTTCCAAGACTCCTAGGGACTTTGCTTAAGCAACCGTTTCGGTACCAGAACACTGCGTAGAGACAGTAAGCTCTGGTCCTGCGTGTATGCTGCGTGTCAACCTAGAAATTGGAGACTGATGGCATAAGGCTTCTTTTCCCATTATGAAAGCTCCGTTCATGCGGCCTCGAAGCTACCTGAAAAGCATTGTTGTTGCCGGGGTTTTCTTCACTGCCGGCATGGTTCTGAGAAGAAAATGAGTTTTCTCCTAAGAAACCGTGGGTTTCCGGTTCCTTGTTGGAAGCTCACCCTGCTCTGCGCTATACCTAAAGTGAAAGTCAACGTGAGCCCAAGCTTCGAAGTAGGCCCTGATTACCCTTGTAAAACGAGAGGCGTGCAGCAGCTCCATGAGGCCTTCATCGTTGTTCTGCTTTAGTTTCAAGGTAGTAAGCTTTTCAACACTCCTAGGGGCCTTGCTTCAGCACCCGTTTCAGTACCAGAACACTGCGTAGAACCAGGAAGCTCTGCTCCTGCGTGTATGCTGCGTGTCAACCTAGAAATTACAGACTGATGGCACAAGGCTAGTTTTCCCATTATGAAAGCTCTGTTGATGCGGCCCCGAAGCTACCTGAAAAGCACTGTTGTTACCGTGCTTTTACTTACAGCCGGCATGGCACATAGAAGAAAATGACTTTTCTCGAAAGAAACCTTGTGCTTCCAGTTCCTAGTTGGAAGCTCACCCTGCTCTACTCTATACCAAACGTGAAAGTCAATGTGAGCACTAGCCTCGAAGTAAGGCCCTGATTATGCTGGCAAAACGGGAGGCGTGCAGCAGCTCCATGAGGCCTTCATCGCTGTTCTGCTTTAGTTTCACGGTAGTAAGCTTTCCAAGACTCCTAGGGACTTTGCTTAAGCAACCGTTTCGGTACCAGAACACTGCGTAGAGACAGTAAGCTCTGGTCCTGCGTGTATGCTGCGTGTCAACCTAGAAATTGGAGACTGATGGCATAAGGCTTCTTTTCCCATTATGAAAGCTCCGTTCATGCGGCCTCAAAGCTACCTGAAAATCATTGTTGTAGCCGGGGTTTTCTTCACTCCCGGCATGGTTCTGAGAAGACAATGAGTTTTCTCCTAAGAAACCTTGGGTTTCCAGTTCCTTGTTGGAAGCTCACCCTGCTCTGCGCTATACCTAAAGTGAAAGTCAACGTGAGCCCAAGCTTCGAAGTAGGCCCTGATTACCCTTGTAAAACGAGAGGCGTGCAGCAGCTCCATGAGGCCTTCATCGTTGTTCTGCTTTAGTTTCAAGGTAGTAAGCTTTTCAACACTCCTAGGGGCCTTGCTTCAGCACCCGTTTCAGTACCAGAACACTGCGTAGAACCAGGAAGCTCTGCTCCTGCGTGTGTGCTGCGTGTCAACCTAGAAATTAGAGACTGATGGCACAACGCTTGTTTTCCCGTTTTGAAAGCTCCATTCTTGCGGTCTCGAAGCTACCTGAAAAGCACTGTTGTTACCGTGCTTTTACTTACAGCCGGCATGGCACATAGAAGAAAATGACTTTTCTCGAAAGAAACCTTGTGCTTCCAGTTCCTAGTTGGAAGCTCACCCTGCTCTACTCTATACCAAACGTGAAAGTCAATGTGAGCACTAGCCTCGAAGTAAGGCGCTGATTATGCTGGCAAAACGGGAGGCGTGCAGCAGCTCCATGAGGCCTTCATCGCTGTTCTGCTTTAGTTTCACGGTAGTAAGCTTTCCAAGACTCCTAGGGACTTTGCTTAAGCAACCGTTTCGGTACCAGAACACTGCGTAGAGACAGTAAGCTCTGATCTTGCGTGTATGCTGCGTGTCAACCTAGAAATTGGAGACTGATGGCATAAGGCTTCTTTTCCCATTATGAAAGCTCCGTTCATGCGGCCTCGAAGCTACCTGAAAAGCATTGTTGTTGCTGGGGTTTTCTTCACTGCCGGCATGGTTCTGAGAAGAAAATGAGTTTTCTCCTAAGAAACCTTGGGTTTCCAGTTCCTTGTTGGAAGCTCACCCTGCTCTGCGTTATACCTAAAGTGAAAGCCAACGTGAGCCCAAGCTTCGAAGTAGGCCCTGATTATCCTTGCAAAACGAGAGGCGTGCAGCATTTCCATGAGGCGTTCATCGTTGTTCTGCTTTAGTTTCAAGGTAGTAAGCTTTTCAACACTCCTAGGGGCCTTGCTTCAGCACCCGTTTCAGTACCAGAACACTGCGTAGAACCAGGAAGCTCTGCTCCTGCGTGTATGCTGCGAGTCAACCTAGAAATTAGAGACTGATGGCACAAGGCTAGTTTTCCCATTATGAAAGCTCCGTTGATGCGGCCCCGAAGCTACCTGAAAAGCACTGTTGTTACCGTGCTTTTACTTACAGCCGGCATGGCACATAGAAGAAAATGACTTTTCTCGAAAGAAACCTTGTGCTTCCACTTCATAGTTGGAAGCTCACCCTTCTCTACTATATACCAAACATGAAAGTCAATGTGAGCACTAGCCTCTAAGTAAGGCCCTGATTATCCTGGCAAAAGGGGAGGCGTGCAGCAGCTCCTTGAGGCCTTCATCGCTGTTCTGCTTTAGTTTCACGGTAGTAAGCTTTCCAAGACTCCTAGGGACTTTGCTTAAGCAACCGTTTCGGTACCAGAACACTGCGTAGAGACAGTAAGCTCTGGTCCTGCGTGTATGCTGCGTGTCAACCTAGAAAATGGAGACTGATGGCATAAGGCTTCTTTTCCCATTATGAAAGCTCCGTTCATGCGGCCTCGAAGCTACCTGAAAAGCATTGTTGTTGCCGGGGTTTTCCTCACTGCCGGCATGGTTCTGAGAAGAAAATGAGTTTTCTCCTAAGAAACCTTGGGTTTCCAGTTCCTTGTTGGAAGCTCACCCTGCTCTGCTCTATACCTAAAGTGAAAGTCAACGTGAGCCCAAGCTTCGAAGTAAGGCCCTGATTATCCTTGCAAAACGAGAGGCGTGCAGCAGCTCCATTCGACCTTCATCGTTGTTCTGCTTTAGTTTCAAGGTAGTGAGCTTCTCAACACTCCTAGGGGCCTTGCTTCAGCACCCGTTTCAGTACCAGAACACTGCGTAGAACCAGGAAGCTCTGCTCCTGCGTGTATGCTGCGTGTCAACCTAGAAATTAGAGACTGATGGCACAAGGCTAGTTTTCCCATTATGAAAGCTCCGTTGATGCGGCCCCGAAGCTCTCTGAAAAGCACTGTTGTTACCGTGCTTTTACTTACAGACGGCATGGTTCATAGAAGAAAATGAGTTTTCTCGAAAGAAACCTTGTGCTTCCAGTTCCTAGTTGGAAGCTCACCCTGCTCTGCTCTATACCAAACGTGAAAGTCAATGTGAGCACTAGCCTCGAAGTAAGGCCCTGATTATGCTGGCAAAACGGTAGGCGTGCAGCCGCTCCATGAGGCTTTCATCGCTGTTCTGCTTTAGTTTCACGGTAGTAAGCTTTCCAAGACTCCTAGGGACTTTGCTTAAGCAACCGTTTCGGTACCAGAACACTGCGTAGAGACAGTAAGCTCTGGTCCTGCGTGTATGCTGCGTGTCAACCTAGAAATTGGAGACTGATGGCATAAACCTTCTATTCCCATTATGAAAGCTCCGTGCATGCGGGCTCGAAGCTACCTGAAAAGCATTGTTGTTGCCGGGGTTTTCCTCACTGCCGGCATGGTTCTGAGAAGAAAATGAGTTTTCTCCTAAGAAACCTTGGGTTTCCAGTTCCTTGTTGGAAGCTCACCCTGCTCTGCGCTATACCTAAAGTGAAAGTCAACGTGAGCCCAAGCTTCGAAGTAAGGCCCTGATTATCCTTGCCAAACGAGAGGCGTGCAGCAGCTCTTGAGGCGTACATCGTTGTTCTGCTTTAGTTTCAAGGTAGTAAGCTTTTCAACACTCCTAGGGGCCTTGCTTCAGCACCCGTTTCAGTACCAGAACACTGCGTAGAACCAGGAAGCTCTGCTCCTGCGTGTATGCTGCGTGTCAACCTAGAAATTAGAGACTGATGGCACAACGCTTGTTTTCCCGTTTTGAAAGCTCCATTCATGCGGCCTCGAAGCTACCTGAAAAGCACTGTTGTTACCGTGCTTTTACTTACAGCCGGCATGGCACATAGAAGAAAATGACTTTTCTCGAAAGAAACCTTGTGCTTCCAGTTCCTAGTTGGAAGCTCACCCTGCTCTACTCTATACCAAACGTGAAAGTCAATGTGAGCACTAGCCTCGAAGTAAGGCCCTGATTATGCTGGCAAAACGGGAGGCGTGCAGCAGCTCCATGAGGCCTTCATCGCTGTTCTGCTTTAGTTTCACGGTAGTAAGCTTTCCAAGACTCCTAGGGACTTTGCTTAAGCAACCGTTTCGGTACCAGAACACTGCGTAGAGACAGTAAGCTCTGGTCCTGCGTGTATGCTGCGTGTCAACCTAGAAATTGGAGACTGATGGCATAAGGCTTCTTTTCCCATTATGAAAGCTCCGTTCATGCGGCCTCGAAGCTACCTGAAAAGCATTGTTGTTGCCGGGGTTTTCTTCACTGCCGGCATGGTTCTGAGAAGAAAATGAGTTTTCTCCTAAGAAACCGTGGGTTTCCGGTTCCTTGTTGGAAGCTCACCCTGCTCTGCGCTATACCTAAAGTGAAAGTCAACGTGAGCCCAAGCTTCGAAGTAGGCCCTGATTACCCTTGTAAAACGAGAGGCGTGCAGCAGCTCCATGAGGCCTTCATCGTTGTTCTGCTTTAGTTTCAAGGTAGTAAGCTTTTCAACACTCCTAGGGGCCTTGCTTCAGCACCCGTTTCAGTACCAGAACACTGCGTAGAACCAGGAAGCTCTGCTCCTGCGTGTATGCTGCGTGTCAACCTAGAAATTACAGACTGATGGCACAAGGCTAGTTTTCACATTATGAAAGCTCTGTTGATGCGGCCCCGAAGCTACCTGAAAAGCACTGTTGTTACCGTGCTTTTACTTACAGCCGGCATGGCACATAGAAGAAAATGACTTTTCTCGAAAGAAACCTTGTGCTTCCAGTTCCTAGTTGGAAGCTCACCCTGCTCTACTCTATACCAAACGTGAAAGTCAATGTGAGCACTAGCCTCGAAGTAAGGCCCTGATTATGCTGGCAAAACGGGAGGCGTGCAGCAGCTCCATGAGGCCTTCATCGCTGTTCTGCTTTAGTTTCACGGTAGTAAGCTTTCCAAGACTCCTAGGGACTTTGCTTAAGCAACCGTTTCGGTACCAGAACACTGCGTAGAGACAGTAAGCTCTGGTCCTGCGTGTATGCTGCGTGTCAACCTAGAAATTGGAGACTGATGGCATAAGGCTTCTTTTCCCATTATGAAAGCTCCGTTCATGCGGCCTCGAAGCTACCTGAAAAGCATTGTTGTAGCCGGGGTTTTCTTCACTCCCGGCATGGTTCTGAGAAGACAATGAGTTTTCTCCTAAGAAACCTTGGGTTTCCAGTTCCTTGTTGGAAGCTCACCCTGCTCTGCGCTATACCTAAAGTGAAAGTCAACGTGAGCCCAAGCTTCGAAGTAGGCCCTGATTACCCTTGTAAAACGAGAGGCGTGCAGCAGCTCCATGAGGCCTTCATCGTTGTTCTGCTTTAGTTTCAAGGTAGTAAGCTTTTCAACACTCCTAGGGGCCTTGCTTCAGCACCCGTTTCAGTACCAGAACACTGCGTAGAACCAGGAAGCTCTGCTCCTGCGTGTGTGCTGCGTGTCAACCTAGAAATTAGAGACTGATGGCACAACGCTTGTTTTCCCGTTTTGAAAGCTCCATTCATGCGGTCTCGAAGCTACCTGAAAAGCACTGTTGTTACCGTGCTTTTACTTACAGCCGGCATGGCACATAGAAGAAAATGACTTTTCTCGAAAGAAACCTTGTGCTTCCAGTTCCTAGTTGGAAGCTCACCCTGCTCTACTCTATACCAAACGTGAAAGTCAATGTGAGCACTAGCCTCTAAGTAAGGCCCTGATTATCCTGGCAAAACGGGAGGCGTGCAGCAGCTCCTTGAGGCCTTCATCGCTGTTCTGCTTTAGTTTCACGGTAGTAAGCTTTCCAAGACTCCTAGGGACTTTGCTTAAGCAACCGTTTCGGTACCAGAACACTGCGTAGAGACAGTAAGCTCTGGTCCTGCGTGTATGCTGCGTGTCAACCTAGAAAATGGAGACTGATGGCATAAGGCTTCTTTTCCCATTATGAAAGCTCCGTTCATGCGGCCTCGAAGCTACCTGAAAAGCATTGTTGTTGCCGGGGTTTTCCTCACTGCCGGCATGGTTCTGAGAAGAAAATGAGTTTTCTCCTAAGAAACCTTGGGTTTCCAGTTCCTTGTTGGAAGCTCACCCTGCTCTGCTCTATACCTAAAGTGAAAGTCAACGTGAGCCCAAGCTTCGAAGTAAGGCCCTGATTATCCTTGCAAAACGAGAGGCGTGCAGCAGCTCCATGAGACCTTCATCGTTGTTCTGCTTTAGTTTCAAGGTAGTGAGCTTCTCAACACTCCTAGAGGCCTTGCTTCAGCACCCGTTTCAGTACCAGAACACTGCGTAGAACCAGGAAGCTCTGCTCCTGCGTGTATGCTGCGTGTCAACCTAGAAATTAGAGACTGATGGCACAAGGCTAGTTTTCCCATTATGAAAGCTCCGTTGATGCGGCCCCGAAGCTCCCTGAAAAGCACTGTTGTTACCGTGCTTTTACTTACAGACGGCATGGTTCATAGAAGAAAATGAGTTTTCTCGAAAGAAACCTTGTGCTTCCAGTTCCTAGTTGGAAGCTCACCCTGCTCTGCTCTATACCAAACGTGAAAGTCAATGTGAGCACTAGCCTCGAAGTAAGGCCCTGATTATGCTGGCAAAACGGTAGGAGTGCAGCAGCTCCATGAGGCTTTCATCGCTGTTCTGCTTTAGTTTCACGGTAGTAAGCTTTCCAAGACTCCTAGGGACTTTGCTTAAGCAACCGTTTCGGTACCAGAACACTGCGTAGAGACAGTAAGCTCTGGTCCTGCGTGTATGCTGCGTGTCAACCTAGAAATTGGAGACTGATGGCATAAAGCTTCTATTCCCATTATGAAAGCTCCGTGCATGCGGGCTCGAAGCTACCTGAAAATCATTGTTGTTGCCGGGGTTTTCTTCACTGCCGGCATGGTTCTGAGAAGAAAATGAGTTTTCTCCTAAGAAACCTTGTGTTTCCAGTTCCTTGTTGGAAGCTCACCCTGCTCTGCGCTATACCTAAAGTGAAAGTCAACGTGAGCCCAAGCTTCGAAGTAAGGCCCTGATTATCCTTGCCAAACGAGAGGCGTGCAGCAGCTCTTGAGGCGTTCATCGTTGTTCTGCTTTAGTTTCAAGGTAGTAAGCTTTTCAACACTCCTAGGGGCCTTGCTTCAGCACCCGTTTCAGTACCAGAACACTGCGTAGAACCAGGAAGCTCTGCTCCTGCGTGTATGCTGCGTGTCAACCTAGAAATTAGAGACTGATGGCACAACGCTTGTTTTCCCGTTTTGAAAGCTCCATTCATGCGGCCTCGAAGCTACCTGAAAAGCACTGTTGTTACCGTGCTTTTACTTACAGCCGGCATGGCACATAGAAGAAAATGACTTTTCTCGAAAGAAACCTTGTGCTTCCAGTTCCTAGTTGGAAGCTCACCCTGCTCTACTCTATACCAAACGTGAAAGTCAATGTGAGCACTAGCCTCAAAGTAAGGCCCTGATTATGCTGGCAAAACGGGAGGCGTGCAGCAGCTCCATGAGGCCTTCATCGCTGTTCTGCTTTAGTTTCACGGTAGTAAGCTTTCCAAGACTCCTAGGGACTTTGCTTAAGCAACCGTTTCGGTACCAGAACACTGCGTAGAGACAGTAAGCTCTGGTCCTGCGTGTATGCTGCGTGTCAACCTAGAAATTGGAGACTGATGGCATAAGGCTTCTTTTCCCATTATGAAAGCTCCGTTCATGCGGCCTCGAAGTTACCTGAAAAGCATTGTTGTTGCCGGGGTTTTCTTCACTCCCGGCATGGTTCTGAGAAGAAAATGAGTTTTCTCCTAAGAAACCTTGGGTTTCCAGTTCCTTGTTGGAAGCTCACCCTGCTCTGCGCTATACCTAAAGTGAAAGTCAACGTGAGCCCAAGCTTCGAAGTAGGCCCTGATTACCCTTGTAAAACGAGAGGCGGGCAGCAGCTCCATGAGGCCTTCATCGTTGTTCTGCTTTAGTTTCAAGGTAGTAAGCTTTTCAACACTCCTAGGGGCCTTGCTTCAGCACCCGTTTCAGTACCAGAACACTGCGTAGAACCTGGAAGCTCTGCTCCTGCGTGTATGCTGCGTGTCAACCTAGAAATTACAGACTGATGGCACAAGGCTAGTTTTCCCATTATGAAAGCTCTGTTGATGCGGCCCCGAAGCTACCTGAAAAGCACTGTTGTTACCGTGGTTTTACTTACAGCCGGCATGGCACATAGAAGAAAATGACTTTTCTCGAAAGAAACCTTGTGCTTCCACTTCATAGTTGGAAGCTCACCCTTCTCTACTATATACCAAACATGAAAGTCAATGTGAGCACTAGCCTCTAAGTAAGGCCCTGATTATCCTGGCAAAACGGGAGGCGTGCAGCAGCTCCTTGAGGCCTTCATCGCTGTTCTGCTTTAGTTTCACGGTAGTAAGCTTTCCAAGACTCCTAGGGACTTTGCTTAAGCAACCGTTTCGGTACCAGAACACTGCGTAGAGACAGTAAGCTCTGGTCCTGCGTGTATGCTGCGTGTCAACGTAGAAATTGGAGACTGATGGCATAAGGCTTCTTTTCCCATTATGAAAGCTCCGTTCATGCGGCCTCGAAGCTACCTGAAAAGCATTGTTGTTGCCGGGGTTTTCCTCACTGCCGGCATGGTTCTGAGAAGAAAATGAGTTTTCTCCTAAGAAACCTTGGGTTTCCAGTTCCTTGTTGGAAGCTCACCCTGCTCTGCTCTATACCTAAAGTGAAAGTCAACGTGAGCCCAAGCTTCGAAGTAAGGCCCTGATTATCCTTGCAAAACGAGAGGCGTGCAGCAGCTCCATTCGACCTTCATCGTTGTTCTGCTTTAGTTTCAAGGTAGTGAGCTTCTCAACACTCCTAGAGGCCTTGCTTCAGCACCCGTTTCAGTACCAGAACACTGCGTAGAACCAGGAAGCTCTGCTCCTGCGTGTATGCTGCGTGTCAACCTAGAAATTAGAGACTGATGGCACAAGGCTAGTTTTCCCATTATGAAAGCTCCGTTGATGCGGCCCCGAAGCTCTCTGAAAAGCACTGTTGTTACCGTGCTTTTACTTACAGACGGCATGGTTCATAGAAGAAAATGAGTTTTCTCGAAAGAAACCTTGTGCTTCCAGTTCCTAGTTGGAAGCTCACCCTGCTCTGCTCTATACCAAACGTGAAAGTCAATGTGAGCACTAGCCTCGAAGTAAGGCCCTGATTATGCTGGCAAAACGGTAGGCGTGCAGCCGCTCCATGAGGCTTTCATCGCTGTTCTGCTTTAGTTTCACGGTAGTAAGCTTTCCAAGACTCCTAGGGACTTTGCTTAAGCAACCGTTTCGGTACCAGAACACTGCGTAGAGACAGTAAGCTTTGGTCCTGCGTGTATGCTGCGTGTCAACCTAGAAATTGGAGACTGATGGCATAAACCTTCTATTCCCATTATGAAAGCTCCGTGCATGCGGGCTCGAAGCTACCTGAAAAGCATTGTTGTTGCCGGGGTTTTCCTCACTGCCGGCATGGTTCTGAGAAGAAAATGAGTTTTCTCCTAATAAACCTTGGGTTTCCAGTTCCTTGTTGGAAGCTCACCCTGCTCTGCGCTATACCTAAAGTGAAAGTCAACGTGAGCCCAAGCTTCGAAGTAAGGCCCTGATTATCCTTGCCAAACGAGAGGCGTGCAGCAGCTCTTGAGGCGTACATCGTTGTTCTGCTTTAGTTTCAAGGTAGTAAGCTTTTCAACACTCCTAGGGGCCTTGCTTCAGCACCCGTTTCAGTACCAGAACACTGCGTAGAACCAGGAAGCTCTGCTCCTGCGTGTATGCTGCGTGTCAACCTAGAAATTAGAGACTGATGGCACAACGCTTGTTTTCCCGTTTTGAAAGCTCCATTCATGCGGCCTCGAAGCTACCTGAAAAGCACTGTTGTTACCGTGCTTTTACTTACAGCCGGCATGGCACATAGAAGAAAATGACTTTTCTCGAAAGAAACCTTGTGCTTCCAGTTCCTAGTTGGAAGCTCACCCTGCTCTACTCTATACCAAACGTGAAAGTCAATGTGAGCACTAGCCTCGAAGTAAGGCCCTGATTATGCTGGCAAAACGGGAGGCGTGCAGCAGCTCCATGAGGCCTTCATCGCTGTTCTGCTTTAGTTTCACGGTAGTAAGCTTTCCAAGACTCCTAGGGACTTTGCTTAAGCAACCGTTTCGGTACCAGAACACTGCGTAGAGACAGTAAGCTCTGGTCCTGCGTGTATGCTGCGTGTCAACCTAGAAATTGGAGACTGATGGCATAAGGCTTCTTTTCCCATTATGAAAGCTCCGTTCATGCGGCCTCGAAGCTACCTGAAAAGCATTGTTGTTGCCGGGGTTTTCTTCACTGCCGGCATGGTTCTGAGAAGAAAATGAGTTTTCTCCTAAGAAACCGTGGGTTTCCGGTTCCTTGTTGGAAGCTCACCCTGCTCTGCGCTATACCTAAAGTGAAAGTCAACGTGAGCCCAAGCTTCGAAGTAGGCCCTGATTACCCTTGTAAAACGAGAGGCGTGCAGCAGCTCCATGAGGCCTTCATCGTTGTTCTGCTTTAGTTTCAAGGTAGTAAGCTTTTCAACACTCCTAGGGGCCTTGCTTCAGCACCCGTTTCAGTACCAGAACACTGCGTAGAACCAGGAAGCTCTGCTCCTGCGTGTATGCTGCGTGTCAACCTAGAAATTACAGACTGATGGCACAAGGCTAGTTTTCCCATTATGAAAGCTCTGTTGATGCGGCCCCGAAGCTACCTGAAAAGCACTGTTGTTACCGTGCTTTTACTTACAGCCGGCATGGCACATAGAAGAAAATGACTTTTCTCGAAAGAAACCTTGTGCTTCCAGTTCCTAGTTGGAAGCTCACCCTGCTCTACTCTATACCAAACGTGAAAGTCAATGTGAGCACTAGCCTCGAAGTAAGGCCCTGATTATGCTGGCAAAACGGGAGGCGTGCAGCAGCTCCATGAGGCCTTCATCGCTGTTCTGCTTTAGTTTCACGGTAGTAAGCTTTCCAAGACTCCTAGGGACTTTGCTTAAGCAACCGTTTCGGTACCAGAACACTGCGTAGAGACAGTAAGCTCTGGTCCTGCGTGTATGCTGCGTGTCAACCTAGAAATTGGAGACTGATGGCATAAGGCTTCTTTTCCCATTATGAAAGCTCCGTTCATGCGGCCTCAAAGCTACCTGAAAATCATTGTTGTAGCCGGGGTTTTCTTCACTCCCGGCATGGTTCTGAGAAGACAATGAGTTTTCTCCTAAGAAACCTTGGGTTTCCAGTTCCTTGTTGGAAGCTCACCCTGCTCTGCGCTATACCTAAAGTGAAAGTCAACGTGAGCCCAAGCTTCGAAGTAGGCCCTGATTACCCTTGTAAAACGAGAGGCGTGCAGCAGCTCCATGAGGCCTTCATCGTTGTTCTGCTTTAGTTTCAAGGTAGTAAGCTTTTCAACACTCCTAGGGGCCTTGCTTCAGCACCCGTTTCAGTACCAGAACACTGCGTAGAACCAGGAAGCTCTGCTCCTGCGTGTGTGCTGCGTGTCAACCTAGAAATTAGAGACTGATGGCACAACGCTTGTTTTCCCGTTTTGAAAGCTCCATTCTTGCGGTCTCGAAGCTACCTGAAAAGCACTGTTGTTACCGTGCTTTTACTTACAGCCGGCATGGCACATAGAAGAAAATGACTTTTCTCGAAAGAAACCTTGTGCTTCCAGTTCCTAGTTGGAAGCTCACCCTGCTCTACTCTATACCAAACGTGAAAGTCAATGTGAGCACTAGCCTCGAAGTAAGGCGCTGATTATGCTGGCAAAACGGGAGGCGTGCAGCAGCTCCATGAGGCCTTCATCGCTGTTCTGCTTTAGTTTCACGGTAGTAAGCTTTCCAAGACTCCTAGGGACTTTGCTTAAGCAACCGTTTCGGTACCAGAACACTGCGTAGAGACAGTAAGCTCTGATCTTGCGTGTATGCTGCGTGTCAACCTAGAAATTGGAGACTGATGGCATAAGGCTTCTTTTCCCATTATGAAAGCTCCGTTCATGCGGCCTCGAAGCTACCTGAAAAGCATTGTTGTTGCTGGGGTTTTCTTCACTGCCGGCATGGTTCTGAGAAGAAAATGAGTTTTCTCCTAAGAAACCTTGGGTTTCCAGTTCCTTGTTGGAAGCTCACCCTGCTCTGCGTTATACCTAAAGTGAAAGCCAACGTGAGCCCAAGCTTCGAAGTAGGCCCTGATTATCCTTGCAAAACGAGAGGCGTGCAGCATTTCCATGAGGCGTTCATCGTTGTTCTGCTTTAGTTTCAAGGTAGTAAGCTTTTCAACACTCCTAGGGGCCTTGCTTCAGCACCCGTTTCAGTACCAGAACACTGCGTAGAACCAGGAAGCTCTGCTCCTGCGTGTATGCTGCGAGTCAACCTAGAAATTAGAGACTGATGGCACAAGGCTAGTTTTCCCATTATGAAAGCTCCGTTGATGCGGCCCCGAAGCTACCTGAAAAGCACTGTTGTTACCGTGCTTTTACTTACAGCCGGCATGGCACATAGAAGAAAATGACTTTTCTCGAAAGAAACCTTGTGCTTCCACTTCATAGTTGGAAGCTCACCCTTCTCTACTATATACCAAACATGAAAGTCAATGTGAGCACTAGCCTCTAAGTAAGGCCCTGATTATCCTGGCAAAAGGGGAGGCGTGCAGCAGCTCCTTGAGGCCTTCATCGCTGTTCTGCTTTAGTTTCACGGTAGTAAGCTTTCCAAGACTCCTAGGGACTTTGCTTAAGCAACCGTTTCGGTACCAGAACACTGCGTAGAGACAGTAAGCTCTGGTCCTGCGTGTATGCTGCGTGTCAACCTAGAAAATGGAGACTGATGGCATAAGGCTTCTTTTCCCATTATGAAAGCTCCGTTCATGCGGCCTCGAAGCTACCTGAAAAGCATTGTTGTTGCCGGGGTTTTCCTCACTGCCGGCATGGTTCTGAGAAGAAAATGAGTTTTCTCCTAAGAAACCTTGGGTTTCCAGTTCCTTGTTGGAAGCTCACCCTGCTCTGCTCTATACCTAAAGTGAAAGTCAACGTGAGCCCAAGCTTCGAAGTAAGGCCCTGATTATCCTTGCAAAACGAGAGGCGTGCAGCAGCTCCATGAGACCTTCATCGTTGTTCTGCTTTAGTTTCAAGGTAGTGAGCTTCTCAACACTCCTAGAGGCCTTGCTTCAGCACCCGTTTCAGTACCAGAACACTGCGTAGAACCAGGAAGCTCTGCTCCTGCGTGTATGCTGCGTGTCAACCTAGAAATTAGAGACTGATGGCACAAGGCTAGTTTTCCCATTATGAAAGCTCCGTTGATGCGGCCCCGAAGCTCCCTGAAAAGCACTGTTGTTACCGTGCTTTTACTTACAGACGGCATGGTTCATAGAAGAAAATGAGTTTTCTCGAAAGAAACCTTGTGCTTCCAGTTCCTAGTTGGAAGCTCACCCTGCTCTGCTCTATACCAAACGTGAAAGTCAATGTGAGCACTAGCCTCGAAGTAAGGCCCTGATTATGCTGGCAAAACGGTAGGCGTGCAGCAGCTCCATGAGGCTTTCATCGCTGTTCTGCTTTAGTTTCACGGTAGTAAGCTTTCCAAGACTCCTAGGGACTTTGCTTAAGCAACCGTTTCGGTACCAGAACACTGCGTAGAGACAGTAAGCTCTGGTCCTGCGTGTATGCTGCGTGTCAACCTAGAAATTGGAGACTGATGGCATAAAGCTTCTATTCCCATTATGAAAGCTCCGTGCATGCGGGCTCGAAGCTACCTGAAAAGCATTGTTGTTGCCGGGGTTTTCCTCACTGCCGGCATGGTTCTGAGAAGAAAATGAGTTTTCTCCTAAGAAACCTTGTGTTTCCAGTTCCTTGTTGGAAGCTCACCCTGCTCTGCGCTATACCTAAAGTGAAAGTCAACGTGAGCCCAAGCTTCGAAGTAAGGCCCTGATTATCCTTGCCAAACGAGAGGCGTGCAGCAGCTCTTGAGGCGTTCATCGTTGTTCTGCTTTAGTTTCAAGGTAGTAAGCTTTTCAACACTCCTAGGGGCCTTGCTTCAGCACCCGTTTCAGTACCAGAACACTGCGTAGAACCAGGAAGCTCTGCTCCTGCGTGTATGCTGCGTGTCAACCTAGAAATTAGAGACTGATGGCACAACGCTTGTTTTCCCGTTTTGAAAGCTCCATTCATGCGGCCTCGAAGCTACCTGAAAAGCACTGTTGTTACCGTGCTTTTACTTACAGCCGGCATGGCACATAGAAGAAAATGACTTTTCTCGAAAGAAACCTTGTTCTTCCAGTTCCTAGTTGGAAGCTCACCCTGCTCTACTCTATACCAAACGTGAAAGTCAATGTGAGCACTAGCCTCAAAGTAAGGCCCTGATTATGCTGGCAAAACGGGAGGCGTGCAGCAGCTCCATGAGGCCTTCATCGCTGTTCTGCTTTAGTTTCACGGTAGTAAGCTTTCCAAGACTCCTAGGGACTTTGCTTAAGCAACCGTTTCGGTACCAGAACACTGCGTAGAGACAGTAAGCTCTGGTCCTGCGTGTATGCTGCGTGTCAACCTAGAAATTGGAGACTGATGGCATAAGGCTTCTTTTCCCCTTATGAAAGCTCCGTTCATGCGGCCTCGAAGTTACCTGAAAAGCATTGTTGTTGCCGGGGTTTTCTTCACTCCCGGCATGGTTCTGAGAAGAAAATGAGTTTTCTCCTAAGAAACCTTGGGTTTCCAGTTCCTTGTTGGAAGCTCACCCTGCTCTGCGCTATACCTAAAGTGAAAGTCAACGTGAGCCCAAGCTTCGAAGTAGGACCTGATTACCCTTGTAAAACGAGAGGCGGGCAGCAGCTCCATGAGGCCTTCATCGTTGTTCTGCTTTAGTTTCAAGGTAGTAAGCTTTTCAACACTCCTAGGGGCCTTGCTTCAGCACCCGTTTCAGTACCAGAACACTGCGTAGAACCTGGAAGCTCTGCTCCTGCGTGTATGCTGCGTGTCAACCTAGAAATTACAGACTGATGGCACAAGGCTAGTTTTCCCATTATGAAAGCTCTGTTGATGCGGCCCCGTAGCTACCTGAAAAGCACTGTTGTTACCGTGGTTTTACTTACAGCCGGCATGGCACATAGAAGAAAATGACTTTTCTCGAAAGAAACCTTGTGCTTCCACTTCATAGTTGGAAGCTCACCCTTCTCTACTATATACCAAACATGAAAGTCAATGTGAGCACTAGCCTCTAAGTAAGGCCCTGATTATCCTGGCAAAACGGGAGGCGTGCAGCAGCTCCTTGAGGCCTTCATCGCTGTTCTGCTTTAGTTTCACGGTAGTAAGCTTTCCAAGACTCCTAGGGACTTTGCTTAAGCAACCGTTTCGGTACCAGAACACTGCGTAGAGACAGTAAGCTCTGGTCCTGCGTGTATGCTGCGTGTCAACCTAGAAATTGGAGACTGATGGCATAAGGCTTCTTTTCCCATTATGAAAGCTCCGTTCATGCGGCCTCGAAGCTACCTGAAAAGCATTGTTGTTGCCGGGGTTTTCCTCACTGCCGGCATGGTTCTGAGAAGAAAATGAGTTTTCTCCTAAGAAACCTTGGGTTTCCAGTTCCTTGTTGGAAGCTCACCCTGCTCTGCTCTATACCTAAAGTGAAAGTCAACGTGAGCCCAAGCTTCGAAGTAAGGCCCTGATTATCCTTGCAAAACGAGAGGCGTGCAGCAGCTCCATGAGACCTTCATCGTTGTTCTGCTTTAGTTTCAAGGTAGTGAGCTTCTCAACACTCCTAGAGGCCTTGCTTCAGCACCCGTTTCAGTACCAGAACACTGCGTAGAACCAGGAAGCTCTGCTCCTGCGTGTATGCTGCGTGTCAACCTAGAAATTAGAGACTGATGGCACAAGGCTAGTTTTCCCATTATGAAAGCTCCGTTGATGCGGCCCCGAAGCTCCCTGAAAAGCACTGTTGTTACCGTGCTTTTACTTACAGACGGCATGGTTCATAGAAGAAAATGAGTTTTCTCGAAAGAAACCTTGTGCTTCCAGTTCCTAGTTGGAAGCTCACCCTGCTCTGCTCTATACCAAACGTGAAAGTCAATGTGAGCACTAGCCTCGAAGTAAGGCCCTGATTATGCTGGCAAAACGGTAGGCGTGCAGCAGCTCCATGAGGCTTTCATCGCTGTTCTGCTTTAGTTTCACGGTAGTAAGCTTTCCAAGACTCCTAGGGACTTTGCTTAAGCAACCGTTTCGGTACCAGAACACTGCGTAGAGACAGTAAGCTCTGGTCCTGCGTGTATGCTGCGTGTCAACCTAGAAATTGGAGACTGATGGCATAAAGCTTCTATTCCCATTATGAAAGCTCCGTGCATGCGGGCTCGAAGCTACCTGAAAAGCATTGTTGTTGCCGGGGTTTTCCTCACTGCCGGCATGGTTCTGAGAAGAAAATGAGTTTTCTCCTAAGAAACCTTGGGTTTCCAGTTCCTTGTTGGAAGCTCACCCTGCTCTGCGCTATACCTAAAGTGAAAGTCAACGTGAGCCCAAGCTTCGAAGTAAGGCCCTGATTATCCTTGCCAAACGAGAGGCGTGCAGCAGCTCTTGAGGCGTTCATCGTTGTTCTGCTTTAGTTTCAAGGTAGTAAGCTTTTCAACACTCCTAGGGGCCTTGCTTCAGCACCCGTTTCAGTACCAGAAGACTGCGTAGAACCAGGAAGCTCTGCTCCTGCGTGTATGCTGCGTGTCAACCTAGAAATTACAGACTGATGGCACAAGGCTAGTTTTCCCATTATGAAAGCTCTGTTGATGCGGCCCCGAAGCTACCTGAAAAGCACTGTTGTTACCGTGGTTTTAATACAGCCGGCATGGCACATAGAAGAAAATGAGTTTTCTCGAAAGAAACCTTGTGCTTCCAGTTCCTAGTTGGAAGCTCACCCTTCTCTACTCTATACCAAACGTGAAAGTCAATGTGAGCACTAGCCTCGAAGTAAGGCCCTGGTTATCCTGGCAAAACGGGAGGCGTGCAGCAGCTCCATGAGGCCTTCATCGCTGTTCTGCTTTAGTTTCACGGTAGTAAGCTTTCCAAGACTCCTAGGGACTTTGCTTAAGCAACCGTTTCGGTACCAGAACACTGCGTAGAGACAGTAAGCTCTGGTCCTGCGTGTATGCTGCGTGTCAACCTAGAAATTGGAGACTGATGGCATAAGGCTTCTTTTCCCATTATGAAAGCTCCGTTCATGCGGCCTCGAAGCTACCTGAAAAGCATTGTTGTTGCCGGGGTTTTCTTCACTCCCGGCATGGTTCTGAGAAGACAATGAGTTTTCTCCTAAGAAACCTTGGGTTTCCAGTTCCTTGTTGGAAGCTCACCCTGCTCTGCGCTATACCTAAAGTGAAAGTCAACGTGAGCCCAAGCTTCGAAGTAGGCCCTGATTACCCTTGTAAAACGAGAGGCGTGCAGCAGCTCCATGAGGCCTTCATCATTGTTCTGCTTTAGTTTCAAGGTAGTAAGCTTTTCAACACTCCTAGGGGCCTTGCTTCAGCACCCGTTTCAGTACCAGAACACTGCGTAGAACCAGGAAGCTCTGCTCCTGCGTGTGTGCTGCGTGTCAACCTAGAAATTAGAGACTGATGGCACAACGCTTGTTTT
Organism: Eubalaena glacialis; assembly: GCF_028564815.1. Lineage (NCBI taxonomy): Eukaryota > Metazoa > Chordata > Mammalia > Artiodactyla > Balaenidae > Eubalaena > Eubalaena glacialis. The sequence continues at coordinate 81,248,296 of NC_083726.1, read as the reverse complement.
CCCGTTTTGAAAGCTCCATTCATGCGGCCTCGAAGCTACCTGAAAAGCACTGTTGTTACCGTGCTTTTACTTACAGCCGGCATGGCACATAGAAGAAAATGAGTTTTCTCGAAAGAAACCTTGTGCTTCCAGTTCCTAGTTGGAAGCTCACCCTGCTCTGCTCTATACCAAACGTGAAAGTCAATGTGAGCACTAGCCTCGAAGTAAGGCCCTGATTATGCTGGCAAAACGGGAGGCGTGCAGCAGCTCCATGAGGCCTTCATCGCTGTTCTGCTTTAGTTTCACGGTAGTAAGCTTTCCAAGACTCCTAAGGACTTTGCTTAAGCAACCGTTTCGGTACCAGAACACTGCGTAGAGACAGTAAGCTCTGGTCCTGCGTGTATGCTGCGTGTCAACCTAGAAATTGGAGACTGATGGCATAAGGCTTCTTTTCCCATTATGAAAGCTCCGTTCATGCGGCCTCGAAGCTACCTGAAAAGCATTGTTGTTGCCGGGGTTTTCTTCACTCCCGGCATGGTTCTGAGAAGACAATGAGTTTTCTCCTAAGAAACCTTGGGTTTCCAGTTCCTTGTTGGAAGCTCACCCTGCTCTGCGCTATACCTAAAGTGAAAGTCAACGTGAGCCCAAGCTTCGAAGTAGGCCCTGATTACCCTTGTAAAACGAGAGGCGTGCAGCAGCTCCATGAGGCCTTCATCGTTGTTCTGCTTTAGTTTCAAGGTAGTAAGCTTTTCAACACTCCTAGGGGCCTTGCTTCAGCACCCGTTTCAGTACCAGAACACTGCGTAGAACCAGGAAGCTCTGCTCCTGCGTGTGTGCTGCGTGTCAACCTAGAAATTAGAGACTGATGGCACAACGCTTGTTTTCCCGTTTTGAAAGCTCCATTCATGCGGTCCGGAAGCTACCTGAAAAGCACTGTTGTTACCGTGCTTTTACTTACAGCCGGCATGGCACATAGAAGAAAATGACTTTTCTCGAAAGAAACCTTGTGCTTCCAGTTCCTAGTTGGAAGCTCACCCTGCTCTACTCTATACCAAACGTGAAAGTCAATGTGAGCACTAGCCTCGAAGTAAGGCGCTGATTATGCTGGCAAAACGGGAGGCGTGCAGCAGCTCCATGAGGCCTTCATCGCTGTTCTGCTTTAGTTTCAAGGTAGTGAGCTTCTCAACACTCCTAGAGGCCTTGCTTCAGCACCCGTTTCAGTACCAGAACACTGCGTAGAACCAGGAAGCTCTGCTCCTGCGTGTATGCTGCGTGTCAACCTAGAAATTAGAGACTGATGGCACAAGGCTAGTTTTCCCATTATGAAAGCTCCGTTGATGCGGCCCCGAAGCTCCCTGAAAAGCACTGTTGTTACCGTGCTTTTACTTACAGACGGCATGGTTCATAGAAGAAAATGAGTTTTCTCGAAAGAAACCTTGTGCTTCCAGTTCCTAGTTGGAAGCTCACCCTGCTCTGCTCTATACCAAACGTGAAAGTCAATGTGAGCACTAGCCTCGAAGTAAGGCCCTGATTATGCTGGCAAAACGGTAGGCGTGCAGCAGCTCCATGAGGCTTTCATCGCTGTTCTGCTTTAGTTTCACGGTAGTAAGCTTTCCAAGACTCCTAGGGACTTTGCTTAAGCAACCGTTTCGGTACCAGAACACTGCGTAGAGACAGTAAGCTCTGGTCCTGCGTGTATGCTGCGTGTCAACCTAGAAATTGGAGACTGATGGCATAAAGCTTCTATTCCCATTATGAAAGCTCCGTGCATGCGGGCTCGAAGCTACCTGAAAAGCATTGTTGTTGCCGGGGTTTTCCTCACTGCCGGCATGGTTCTGAGAAGAAAATGAGTTTTCTCCTAAGAAACCTTGGGTTTCCAGTTCCTTGTTGGAAGCTCACCCTGCTCTGCGCTATACCTAAAGTGAAAGTCAACGTGAGCCCAAGCTTCGAAGTAAGGCCCTGATTATCCTTGCCAAACGAGAGGCGTGCAGCAGCTCTTGAGGCGTTCATCGTTGTTCTGCTTTAGTTTCAAGGTAGTAAGCTTTTCAACACTCCTAGGGGCCTTGCTTCAGCACCCGTTTCAGTACCAGAAGACTGCGTAGAACCAGGAAGCTCTGCTCCTGCGTGTATGCTGCGTGTCAACCTAGAAATTAGAGACTGATGGCACAATGCTTGTTTTCCCGTTTTGAAAGCTCCATTCATGCGGCCTCGAAGCTACCTGAAAAGCACTGTTGTTACCGTGCTTTTACTTAAGCCGGCATGGCACATAGAAGAAAATGAGTTTTCTCGAAAGAAACCTTGTGCTTCCAGTTCCTAGTTGGAAGCTCACCCTGCTCTACTCTATACCAAACGTGAAAGTCAATGTGAGCACTAGCCTCGAAGTAAGGCCCTGATTATGCTGGCAAAACGGGAGGCGTGCAGCAGCTCCATGAGGCCTTCATCGCTGTTCTGCTTTAGTTTCACGGTAGTAAGCTTTCCAAGACTCCTAGGGACTTTGCTTAAGCAACCGTTTCGGTACCAGAACACTGCGTAGAGACAGTAAGCTCTGGTCCTGCGTGTATGCTGCGTGTCAACCTAGAAATTGGAGACTGATGGCATAAGGCTTCTTTTCCCATTATGAAAGCCCCGTTCATGCGGCCTCGAAGCTACCTGAAAAGCATTGTTTTTGCCGGGGTTTTCTTCACTGCCGGCATGGTTCTGAGAAGAAAATGAGTTTTCTCCTAAGAAACCTTGGGTTTCCAGTTCCTTCTTGGAAGCTCACCCTGCTCTGCGCTATACCTAAAGTGAAAGTCAACGTGAGCCCAAGCTTCGAAGTAGGCCCTGATTACCCTTGTAAAACGAGAGGCGTGCAGCAGCTCCATGAGGCCTTCATCGTTGTTCTGCTTTAGTTTCAAGGTAGTAAGCTTTTCAACACTCCTAGGGGCCTTGCTTCAGCACCCGTTTCAGTACCAGAACACTGCGTAGAACCAGGAGCTCTGCTCCTGCGTGTATGCTGCGTGTCAACCTAGAAATTACAGACTGATGGCACAAGGCTAGTTTTCCCATTATGAAAGCTCTGTTGATGCGGCCCCGAAGCTACCTGAAAAGCACTGTTGTTACCGTGCTTTTACTTACAGTCGGCATGGGACATAGAAGAAAATGAGTTTTCTCGAAAGAAACCTTGTGCTTCCAGTTCCTAGTTGGAAGCTCACCCTGTTCTGCTCTATACCAAACGTGAAAGTCAATGTGAGCACTAGCCTCGAAGTAAGGCCCTGATTATGCTGGCAAAACGGGAGGCGTGCAGCAGCTCCATGAGGCCTTCATCGCTGTTCTGCTTTAGTTTCAAGGTAGTGAGCTTTTCAACACTCCTAGAGGCCTTGCTTCAGCACCCGTTTCAGTACCAGAACACTGCGTAATACCAGGAAGCTCTGCTCCTGCGTGTATGCTGCGTGTCAACCTAGAAATTAGAGACTGATGGCACAAGGCTAGTTTTCCCATTATGAAAGCTCCGTTGATGCGGCCCCGAAGCTCCCTGAAAAGCACTGTTGTTACCGTGCTTTTACTTACAGCCGGCATGGTTCATAGAAGAAAATGAGTTTTCTCGAAAGAAACCTTGTGCTTCCAGTTCCTAGTTGGAAGCTCACCCTGCTCTGCTCTATACCAAACGTGAAAGTCAATGTGAGCACTAGCCTCGAAGATAGGCCCTGATTATCCTGGCAAAACGGGAGGCGTGCAGCAGCTCCATGAGGCTTTCATCGCTGTTCTGCTTTAGTTTCACGGTAGTAAGCTTTCCAAGACTCCTAGGGACTTTGCTTAAGCAACCGTTTCGGTACCAGAACACTGCGTAGAGACAGTAAGCTCTGGTCCTGCGTGTATGCTGCGTGTCAACCTAGAAATTGGAGACTGATGGCATAAAGCTTCTATTCCCATTATGAAAGCTCCGTTCATGCGGCCTCGAAGCTACCTGAAAAGCATTGTTGTTGCCGGGGTTTTCTTCACTGCCGGCATGGTTCTGAGAAGAAAATGAGTTTTCTCCTAGAAACCTTGGGTTTCCAGTTCCTTGTTGGAAGCTCACCCTGCTCTGCGCTATACCTAAAGTGAAAGTCAACGTGAGCCCAAGCTTCGAAGTAAGGCCCTGATTATCCTTGCAAAACGAGAGGCGTGCAGCAGCTCCATGAGACCTTCATCGTTGTTCTGCTTTAGTTTCAAGGTAGTGAGCTTCTCAACACTCCTAGAGGCCTTGCTTCAGCACCCGTTTCAGTACCAGAACACTGCGTAGAACCAGGAAGCTCTGCTCCTGCGTGTATGCTGCGTGTCAACCTAGAAATTAGAGACTGATGGCACAAGGCTAGTTTTCCCATTATGAAAGCTCCGTTGATGCGGCCCCGAAGCTCCCTGAAAAGCACTGTTGTTACCGTGCTTTTACTTACAGACGGCATGGTTCATAGAAGAAAATGAGTTTTCTCGAAAGAAACCTTGTGCTTCTAGTTCCTAGTTGGAAGCTCACCCTGCTCTGCTCTATACCAAACGTGAAAGTCAATGTGAGCACTAGCCTCGAAGTAAGGCCCTGATTATGCTGGCAAAACGGTAGGAGTGCAGCAGCTCCATGAGGCTTTCATCGCTGTTCTGCTTTAGTTTCACGGTAGTAAGCTTTCCAAGACTCCTAGGGACTTTGCTTAAGCAACCGTTTCGTTACCAGAACACTGCGTAGAGACAGTAAGCTCTGGTCCTGCGTGTATGCTGCGTGTCAACCTAGAAATTGGAGACTGATGGCATAAAGCTTCTATTCCCATTATGAAAGCTCCGTGCATGCGGGCTCGAAGCTACCTGAAAAGCATTGTTGTTGCTGGGGTTTTCCTCACTGCCGGCATGGTTCTGAGAAGAAAATGAGTTTTCTCCTAAGAAACCTTGGGTTTCCAGTTCCTTGTTGGAAGCTCACCCTGCTCTGCGCTATACCTAAAGTGAAAGTCAACGTGAGCCCAAGCTTCGAAGTAAGGCCCTGATTATCCTTGCCAAAAGAGAGGCGTGCAGCAGCTCTTGAGGCGTTCATCGTTGTTCTGCTTTAGTTTCAAGGTAGTAAGCTTTTCAACACTCCTAGGGGCCTTGCTTCAGCACCCGTTTCAGTACCAGAACACTGCGTAGAACCAGGAAGCTCTGCTCCTGCGTGTATGCTGCGTGTCAACCTAGAAATTAGAGACTGATGGCACAACGCTTGTTTTCCCGTTTTGAAAGCTCCATTCATGCGGCCTCGAAGCTACCTGAAAAGCACTGTTGTTACCGTGCTTTTACTTACAGCCGGCATGGCACATAGAAGAAAATGACTTTTCTCGAAAGAAACCTTGTGCTTCCAGTTCCTAGTTGGAAGCTCACCCTGCTCTACTCTATACCAAACGTGAAAGTCAATGTGAGCACTAGCCTCAAAGTAAGGCCCTGATTATGCTGGCAAAACGGGAGGCGTGCAGCAGCTCCATGAGGCCTTCATCGCTGTTCTGCTTTAGTTTCACGGTAGTAAGCTTTCCAAAACTCCTAGGGACTTTGCTTAAGCAACCGTTTCGGTACCAGAACACTGCGTAGAGACAGTAAGCTCTGGTCCTGCGTGTATGCTGCGTGTCAACCTAGAAATTGGAGACTGATGGCATAAGGCTTCTTTTCCCATTATGAAAGCTCCGTTCATGCGGCCTCGAAGCTACCTGAAAAGCATTGTTGTTGCCGGGGTTTTCTTCACTCCCGGCATGGTTCTGAGAAGACAATGAGTTTTCTCCTAAGAAACCTTGGGTTTCCAGTTCCTTGTTGGAAGCTCACCCTGCTCTGCGCTATACCTAAAGTGAAAGTCAACGTGAGCCCAAGCTTCGAAGTAGGCCCTGATTACCCTTGTAAAACGAGAGGCGGGCAGCAGCTCCATGAGGCCTTCATCGTTGTTCTGCTTTAGTTTCAAGGTAGTAAGCTTTTCAACACTCCTAGGGGCCTTGCTTCAGCACCCGTTTCAGTACCAGAACACTGCGTAGAACCAGGAAGCTCTGCTCCTGCGTGTATGCTGCGTGTCAACCTAGAAATTACAGACTGATGGCACAAGGCTAGTTTTCCCATTATGAAAGCTCTGTTGATGCAGCCCCGAAGCTACCTGAAAAGCACTGTTGTTACCGTGGTTTTACTTACAGCCGGCATGGCACATAGAAGAAAATGAGTTTTCTCGAAAGAAACCTTGTGCTTCCAGTTCCTAGTTGGAAGCTCACCCTTCTCTACTCTATACCAAACGTGAAAGTCAATGTGAGCACTAGCCTCGAAGTAAGGCCCTGGTTATCCTGGCAAAACGGGAGGCGTGCAGCAGCTCCATGAGGCCTTCATCGCTGTTCTGCTTTAGTTTCACGGTAGTAAGCTTTCCAAGACTCCTAGGGACTTTGCTTAAGCAACCGTTTCGGTACCAGAACACTGCGTAGAGACAGTAAGCTCTGGTCCTGCGTGTATGCTGCGTGTCAACCTAGAAATTGGAGACTGATGGCATAAGGCTTCTTTTCCCATTATGAAAGCTCCGTTCATGCGGCCTCGAAGCTACCTGAAAAGCATTGTTGTTGCCGGGGTTTTCTTCACTCCCGGCATGGTTCTGAGAAGACAATGAGTTTTCTCCTAAGAAACCTTGGGTTTCCAGTTCCTTGTTGGAAGCTCACCCTGCTCTGCGCTATACCTAAAGTGAAAGTCAACGTGAGCCCAAGCTTCGAAGTAGGCCCTGATTACCCTTGTAAAACGAGAGGCGTGCAGCAGCTCCATGAGGCCTTCATCGTTGTTCTGCTTTAGTTTCAAGGTAGTAAGCTTTTCAACACTCCTAGGGGCCTTGCTTCAGCACCCGTTTCAGTACCAGAACACTGCGTAGAACCAGGAAGCTCTGCTCCTGCGTGTGTGCTGCGTGTCAACCTAGAAATTAGAGACTGATGGCACAACGCTTGTTTTCCCGTTTTGAAAGCTCCATTCATGCGGCCTCGAAGCTACCTGAAAAGCACTGTTGTTACCGTGCTTTTACTTACAGCCGGCATGGCACATAGAAGAAAATGAGTTTTCTCGAAAGAAACCTTGTGCTTCCAGTTCCTAGTTGGAAGCTCACCCTGCTCTGCTCTATACCAAACGTGAAAGTCAATGTGAGCACTAGCCTCGAAGTAAGGCCCTGATTATGCTGGCAAAACGGGAGGCGTGCAGCAGCTCCATGAGGCCTTCATCGCTGTTCTGCTTTAGTTTCACGGTAGTAAGCTTTCCAAGACTCCTAGGGACTTTGCTTAAGCAACCGTTTCGGTACCAGAACACTGCGTAGAGACAGTAAGCTCTGGTCCTGCGTGTATGCTGCGTGTTAACCTAGAAATTGGAGACTGATGGCATAAAGCTTCTATTCCCATTATGAAAGCTCCGTTCATGCGGCCTCGAAGCTACCTGAAAAGCATTGTTGTTGCCGGGGTTTTCCTCACTGCCGGCATGGTTCTGAGAAGAAAATGAGTTTTCTCCTAAGAAACCTTGGGTTTCCAGTTCCTTGTTGGAAGCTCACCCTGCTCTGCGCTATACCTAAAGTGAAAGTCAACGTGAGCCCAAGCTTCGAAGTAAGGCCCTGATTATCCTTGCCAAACGAGAGGCGTGCAGCAGCTCTTGAGGAGTTCATCGTTGTTCTGCTTTAGTTTCAAGGTAGTAAGCTTTTCAACACTCCTAGGGGCCTTGCTTCAGCACCCGTTTCAGTACCAGAACACTGCGTAGAACCAGGAAGCTCTGCTCCTGCGTGTATGCTGCGTGTCAACCTAGAAATTAGAGACTGATGGCACAACGCTTGTTTTCCCGTTTTGAAAGCTCCATTCATGCGGCCTCGAAGCTACCTGAAAAGCACTGTTGTTACCGTGCTTTTACTTACAGCCGGCATGGCACATAGAAGAAAATGACTTTTCTCGAAAGAAACCTTGTGCTTCCAGTTCCTAGTTGGAAGCTCACCCTGCTCTACTCTATACCAAACGTGAAAGTCAATGTGAGCACTAGCCTCGAAGTAAGGCCCTGATTATGCTGGCAAAACGGGAGGCGTGCAGCAGCTCCATGAGGCCTTCATCGCTGTTCTGCTTTAGTTTCACGGTAGTAAGCTTTCCAAGACTCCTAGGGACTTTGCTTAAGCAACCGTTTCGGTACCAGAACACTGCGTAGAGACAGTAAGCTCTGGTCCTGCGTGTATGCTGCGTGTCAACCTAGAAATTGGAGACTGATGGCATAAGGCTTCTTTTCCCATTATGAAAGCTCCGTTCATGCGGCCTCGAAGCTACCTGAAAAGCATTGTTGTTGCCGGGGTTTTCTTCACTGCCGGCATGGTTCTGAGAAGAAAATGAGTTTTCTCCTAAGAAACCTTGGGTTTCCAGTTCCTTGTTGGAAGCTCACCCTGCTCTTCGTTATACCTAAAGTGAAAGTCAACGTGAGCCCAAGCTTCGAAGTAGGCCCTGATTATCCTTGCAAAACGAGAGGCGTGCAGCAGCTCCATGAGGCGTTCATCGTTGTTCTGCTTTAGTTTCAAGGTAGTAAGCTTTTCAACACTCCTAGGGGCCTTGCTTCAGCACCCGTTTCAGTACCAGAACACTGCGTAAAACCAGGAAGCTCTGCTCCTGCGTGTATGCTGCGTGTCAACCTAGAAATTAGAGACTGATGGCACAAGGCTAGTTTTCCCATTATGAAAGCTCCGTTGATGCGGCCCCGAAGCTACCTGAAAAACACTGTTGTTACCGTGCTTTTACTTAAGCCGGCATGGCACATAGAAGAAAATGAGTTTTCTCGAAAGAAACCTTGTGCTTCCAGTTCCTAGTTGGAAGCTCACCCTGCTCTACTCTATACCAAACGTGAAAGTCAATGTGAGCACTAGCCTCGAAGTAAGGCCCTGATTATGCTGGCAAAACGGGAGGCGTGCAGCAGCTCCATGAGGCCTTCATCGCTGTTCTGCTTTAGTTTCACGGTAGTAAGCTTTCCAAGACTCCTAGGGACTTTGCTTAAGCAACCGTTTCGGTACCAGAACACTGCGTAGAGACAGTAAGCTCTGGTCCTGCGTGTATGCTGCGTGTCAACCTAGAAATTGGAGACTGATGGCATAAGGCTTCTTTTCCCATTATGAAAGCCCCGTTCATGCGGCCTCGAAGCTACCTGAAAAGCATTGTTGTTGCCGGGGTTTTCTTCACTGCCGGCATGGTTCTGAGAAGAAAATGAGTTTTCTCCTAAGAAACCTTGGGTTTCCAGTTCCTTGTTGGAAGCTCACCCTGCTCTGCGCTATACCTAAAGTGAAAGTCAACGTGAGCCCAAGCTTCGAAGTAGGCCCTGATTACCCTTGTAAAACGAGAGGCGTGCAGCAGCTCCATGAGGCCTTCATCGTTGTTCTGCTTTAGTTTCAAGGTAGTAAGCTTTTCAACACTCCTAGGGGCCTTGCTTCAGCACCCGTTTCAGTACCAGAACACTGCGTAGAACCAGGAGCTCTGCTCCTGCGTGTATGCTGCGTGTCAACCTAGAAATTACAGACTGATGGCACAAGGCTAGTTTTCCCATTATGAAAGCTCTGTTGATGCGGCCCCGAAGCTACCTGAAAAGCACTGTTGTTACCGTGCTTTTACTTACAGTCGGCATGGGACATAGAAGAAAATGAGTTTTCTCGAAAGAAACCTTGTGCTTCCAGTTCCTAGTTGGAAGCTCACCCTGTTCTGCTCTATACCAAACGTGAAAGTCAATGTGAGCACTAGCCTCGAAGTAAGGCCCTGATTATGCTGGCAAAACGGGAGGCGTGCAGCAGCTCCATGAGGCCTTCATCGCTGTTCTGCTTTAGTTTCAAGGTAGTGAGCTTTTCAACACTCCTAGAGGCCTTGCTTCAGCACCCGTTTCAGTACCAGAACACTGCGTAATACCAGGAAGCTCTGCTCCTGCGTGTATGCTGCGTGTCAACCTAGAAATTAGAGACTGATGGCACAAGGCTAGTTTTCCCATTATGAAAGCTCCGTTGATGCGGCCCCGAAGCTCCCTGAAAAGCACTGTTGTTACCGTGCTTTTACTTACAGCCGGCATGGTTCATAGAAGAAAATGAGTTTTCTCGAAAGAAACCTTGTGCTTCCAGTTCCTAGTTGGAAGCTCACCCTGCTCTGCTCTATACCAAACGTGAAAGTCAATGTGAGCACTAGCCTCGAAGATAGGCCCTGATTATCCTGGCAAAACGGGAGGCGTGCAGCAGCTCCATGAGGCTTTCATCGCTGTTCTGCTTTAGTTTCACGGTAGTAAGCTTTCCAAGACTCCTAGGGACTTTGCTTAAGCAACCGTTTCGGTACCAGAACACTGCGTAGAGACAGTAAGCTCTGGTCCTGCGTGTATGCTGCGTGTCAACCTAGAAATTGGAGACTGATGGCATAAAGCTTCTATTCCCATTATGAAAGCTCCGTTCATGCGGCCTCGAAGCTACCTGAAAAGCATTGTTGTTGCCGGGGTTTTCTTCACTGCCGGCATGGTTCTGAGAAGAAAATGAGTTTTCTCCTAGAAACCTTGGGTTTCCAGTTCCTTGTTGGAAGCTCACCCTGCTCTGCGCTATACCTAAAGTGAAAGTCAACGTGAGCCCAAGCTTCGAAGTAAGGCCCTGATTATCCTTGCAAAACGAGAGGCGTGCAGCAGCTCCATGAGACCTTCATCGTTGTTCTGCTTTAGTTTCAAGGTAGTGAGCTTCTCAACACTCCTAGAGGCCTTGCTTCAGCACCCGTTTCAGTACCAGAACACTGCGTAGAACCAGGAAGCTCTGCTCCTGCGTGTATGCTGCGTGTCAACCTAGAAATTAGAGACTGATGGCACAAGGCTAGTTTTCCCATTATGAAAGCTCCGTTGATGCGGCCCCGAAGCTCCCTGAAAAGCACTGTTGTTACCGTGCTTTTACTTACAGACGGCATGGTTCATAGAAGAAAATGAGTTTTCTCGAAAGAAACCTTGTGCTTCTAGTTCCTAGTTGGAAGCTCACCCTGCTCTGCTCTATACCAAACGTGAAAGTCAATGTGAGCACTAGCCTCGAAGTAAGGCCCTGATTATGCTGGCAAAACGGTAGGAGTGCAGCAGCTCCATGAGGCTTTCATCGCTGTTCTGCTTTAGTTTCACGGTAGTAAGCTTTCCAAGACTCCTAGGGACTTTGCTTAAGCAACCGTTTCGGTACCAGAACACTGCGTAGAGACAGTAAGCTCTGGTCCTGCGTGTATGCTGCGTGTCAACCTAGAAATTGGAGACTGATGGCATAAAGCTTCTATTCCCATTATGAAAGCTCCGTGCATGCGGGCTCGAAGCTACCTGAAAAGCATTGTTGTTGCTGGGGTTTTCCTCACTGCCGGCATGGTTCTGAGAAGAAAATGAGTTTTCTCCTAAGAAACCTTGGGTTTCCAGTTCCTTGTTGGAAGCTCACCCTGCTCTGCGCTATACCTAAAGTGAAAGTCAACGTGAGCCCAAGCTTCGAAGTAAGGCCCTGATTATCCTTGCCAAACGAGAGGCGTGCAGCAGCTCTTGAGGAGTTCATCGTTGTTCTGCTTTAGTTTCAAGGTAGTAAGCTTTTCAACACTCCTAGGGGCCTTGCTTCAGCACCCGTTTCAGTACCAGAACACTGCGTAGAACCAGGAAGCTCTGCTCCTGCGTGTATGCTGCGTGTCAACCTAGAAATTAGAGACTGATGGCACAACGCTTGTTTTCCCGTTTTGAAAGCTCCATTCATGCGGCCTCGAAGCTACCTGAAAAGCACTGTTGTTACCGTGCTTTTACTTACAGCCGGCATGGCACATAGAAGAAAATGACTTTTCTCGAAAGAAACCTTGTGCTTCCAGTTCCTAGTTGGAAGCTCACCCTGCTCTACTCTATACCAAACGTGAAAGTCAATGTGAGCACTAGCCTCGAAGTAAGGCCCTGATTATGCTGGCAAAACGGGAGGCGTGCAGCAGCTCCATGAGGCCTTCATCGCTGTTCTGCTTTAGTTTCACGGTAGTAAGCTTTCCAAGACTCCTAGGGACTTTGCTTAAGCAACCGTTTCGGTACCAGAACACTGCGTAGAGACAGTAAGCTCTGGTCCTGCGTGTATGCTGCGTGTCAACCTAGAAATTGGAGACTGATGGCATAAGGCTTCTTTTCCCATTATGAAAGCTCCGTTCATGCGGCCTCGAAGCTACCTGAAAAGCATTGTTGTTGCCGGGGTTTTCTTCACTGCCGGCATGGTTCTGAGAAGAAAATGAGTTTTCTCCTAAGAAACCTTGGGTTTCCAGTTCCTTGTTGGAAGCTCACCCTGCTCTTCGTTATACCTAAAGTGAAAGTCAACGTGAGCCCAAGCTTCGAAGTAGGCCCTGATTATCCTTGCAAAACGAGAGGCGTGCAGCAGCTCCATGAGGCGTTCATCGTTGTTCTGCTTTAGTTTCAAGGTAGTAAGCTTTTCAACACTCCTAGGGGCCTTGCTTCAGCACCCGTTTCAGTACCAGAACACTGCGTAAAACCAGGAAGCTCTGCTCCTGCGTGTATGCTGCGTGTCAACCTAGAAATTAGAGACTGATGGCACAAGGCTAGTTTTCCCATTATGAAAGCTCCGTTGATGCGGCCCCGAAGCTACCTGAAAAGCACTGTTGTTACCGTGCTTTTACTTAAGCCGGCATGGCACATAGAAGAAAATGAGTTTTCTCGAAAGAAACCTTGTGCTTCCAGTTCCTAGTTGGAAGCTCACCCTGCTCTACTCTATACCAAACGTGAAAGTCAATGTGAGCACTAGCCTCGAAGTAAGGCCCTGATTATGCTGGCAAAACGGGAGGCGTGCAGCAGCTCCATGAGGCCTTCATCGCTGTTCTGCTTTAGTTTCACGGTAGTAAGCTTTCCAAGACTCCTAGGGACTTTGCTTAAGCAACCGTTTCGGTACCAGAACACTGCGTAGAGACAGTAAGCTCTGGTCCTGCGTGTATGCTGCGTGTCAACCTAGAAATTGGAGACTGATGGCATAAGGCTTCTTTTCCCATTATGAAAGCCCCGTTCATGCGGCCTCGAAGCTACCTGAAAAGCATTGTTGTTGCCGGGGTTTTCTTCACTGCCGGCATGGTTCTGAGAAGAAAATGAGTTTTCTCCTAAGAAACCTTGGGTTTCCAGTTCCTTGTTGGAAGCTCACCCTGCTCTGCGCTATACCTAAAGTGAAAGTCAACGTGAGCCCAAGCTTCGAAGTAGGCCCTGATTACCCTTGTAAAACGAGAGGCGTGCAGCAGCTCCATGAGGCCTTCATCGTTGTTCTGCTTTAGTTTCAAGGTAGTAAGCTTTTCAACACTCCTAGGGGCCTTGCTTCAGCACCCGTTTCAGTACCAGAACACTGCGTAGAACCAGGAGCTCTGCTCCTGCGTGTATGCTGCGTGTCAACCTAGAAATTACAGACTGATGGCACAAGGCTAGTTTTCCCATTATGAAAGCTCTGTTGATGCGGCCCCGAAGCTACCTGAAAAGCACTGTTGTTACCGTGCTTTTACTTACAGTCGGCATGGGACATAGAAGAAAATGAGTTTTCTCGAAAGAAACCTTGTGCTTCCAGTTCCTAGTTGGAAGCTCACCCTGTTCTGCTCTATACCAAACGTGAAAGTCAATGTGAGCACTAGCCTCGAAGTAAGGCCCTGATTATGCTGGCAAAACGGGAGGCGTGCAGCAGCTCCATGAGGCCTTCATCGCTGTTCTGCTTTAGTTTCAAGGTAGTGAGCTTTTCAACACTCCTAGAGGCCTTGCTTCAGCACCCGTTTCAGTACCAGAACACTGCGTAATACCAGGAAGCTCTGCTCCTGCGTGTATGCTGCGTGTCAACCTAGAAATTAGAGACTGATGGCACAAGGCTAGTTTTCCCATTATGAAAGCTCCGTTGATGCGGCCCCGAAGCTCCCTGAAAAGCACTGTTGTTACCGTGCTTTTACTTACAGCCGGCATGGTTCATAGAAGAAAATGAGTTTTCTCGAAAGAAACCTTGTGCTTCCAGTTCCTAGTTGGAAGCTCACCCTGCTCTGCTCTATACCAAACGTGAAAGTCAATGTGAGCACTAGCCTCGAAGATAGGCCCTGATTATCCTGGCAAAACGGGAGGCGTGCAGCAGCTCCATGAGGCTTTCATCGCTGTTCTGCTTTAGTTTCACGGTAGTAAGCTTTCCAAGACTCCTAGGGACTTTGCTTAAGCAACCGTTTCGGTACCAGAACACTGCGTAGAGACAGTAAGCTCTGGTCCTGCGTGTATGCTGCGTGTCAACCTAGAAATTGGAGACTGATGGCATAAAGCTTCTATTCCCATTATGAAAGCTCCGTTCATGCGGCCTCGAAGCTACCTGAAAAGCATTGTTGTTGCCGGGGTTTTCTTCACTGCCGGCATGGTTCTGAGAAGAAAATGAGTTTTCTCCTAGAAACCTTGGGTTTCCAGTTCCTTGTTGGAAGCTCACCCTGCTCTGCGCTATACCTAAAGTGAAAGTCAACGTGAGCCCAAGCTTCGAAGTAAGGCCCTGATTATCCTTGCAAAACGAGAGGCGTGCAGCAGCTCCATGAGACCTTCATCGTTGTTCTGCTTTAGTTTCAAGGTAGTGAGCTTCTCAACACTCCTAGAGGCCTTGCTTCAGCACCCGTTTCAGTACCAGAACACTGCGTAGAACCAGGAAGCTCTGCTCCTGCGTGTATGCTGCGTGTTAACCTAGAAATTAGAGACTGATGGCACAAGGCTAGTTTTCCCATTATGAAAGCTCCGTTGATGCGGCCCCGAAGCTCCCTGAAAAGCACTGTTGTTACCGTGCTTTTACTTACAGACGGCATGGTTCATAGAAGAAAATGAGTTTTCTCAAAAGAAACCTTGTGCTTCTAGTTCCTAGTTGGAAGCTCACCCTGCTCTGTTCTATACCAAACGTGAAAGTCAATGTGAGCACTAGCCTCGAAGTAAGGCCCTGATTATGCTGGCAAAACGGTAGGAGTGCAGCAGCTCCATGAGGCTTTCATCGCTGTTCTGCTTTAGTTTCACGGTAGTAAGCTTTCCAAGACTCCTAGGGACTTTGCTTAAGCAACCGTTTCGTTACCAGAACACTGCGTAGAGACAGTAAGCTCTGGTCCTGCGTGTATGCTGCGTGTCAACCTAGAAATTGGAGACTGATGGCATAAAGCTTCTATTCCCATTATGAAAGCTCCGTGCATGCGGGCTCGAAGCTACCTGAAAAGCATTGTTGTTGCTGGGGTTTTCCTCACTGCCGGCATGGTTCTGAGAAGAAAATGAGTTTTCTCCTAAGAAACCTTGGGTTTCCAGTTCCTTGTTGGAAGCTCACCCTGCTCTGCGCTATACCTAAAGTGAAAGTCAACGTGAGCCCAAGCTTCGAAGTAAGGCCCTGATTATCCTTGCCAAAAGAGAGGCGTGCAGCAGCTCTTGAGGCGTTCATCGTTGTTCTGCTTTAGTTTCAAGGTAGTAAGCTTTTCAACACTCCTAGGGGCCTTGCTTCAGCACCCGTTTCAGTACCAGAACACTGCGTAGAACCAGGAAGCTCTGCTCCTGCGTGTATGCTGCGTGTCAACCTAGAAATTAGAGACTGATGGCACAACGCTTGTTTTCCCGTTTTGAAAGCTCCATTCATGCGGCCTCGAAGCTACCTGAAAAGCACTGTTGTTACCGTGCTTTTACTTACAGCCGGCATGGCACATAGAAGAAAATGACTTTTCTCGAAAGAAACCTTGTGCTTCCAGTTCCTAGTTGGAAGCTCACCCTGCTCTACTCTATACCAAACGTGAAAGTCAATGTGAGCACTAGCCTCAAAGTAAGGCCCTGATTATGCTGGCAAAACGGGAGGCGTGCAGCAGCTCCATGAGGCCTTCATCGCTGTTCTGCTTTAGTTTCACGGTAGTAAGCTTTCCAAAACTCCTAGGGACTTTGCTTAAGCAACCGTTTCGGTACCAGAACACTGCGTAGAGACAGTAAGCTCTGGTCCTGCGTGTATGCTGCGTGTCAACCTAGAAATTGGAGACTGATGGCATAAGGCTTCTTTTCCCATTATGAAAGCTCCGTTCATGCGGCCTCGAAGCTACCTGAAAAGCATTGTTGTTGCCGGGGTTTTCTTCACTCCCGGCATGGTTCTGAGAAGACAATGAGTTTTCTCCTAAGAAACCTTGGGTTTCCAGTTCCTTGTTGGAAGCTCACCCTGCTCTGCGCTATACCTAAAGTGAAAGTCAACGTGAGCCCAAGCTTCGAAGTAGGCCCTGATTACCCTTGTAAAACGAGAGGCGGGCAGCAGCTCCATGAGGCCTTCATCGTTGTTCTGCTTTAGTTTCAAGGTAGTAAGCTTTTCAACACTCCTAGGGGCCTTGCTTCAGCACCCGTTTCAGTACCAGAACACTGCGTAGAACCAGGAAGCTCTGCTCCTGCGTGTATGCTGCGTGTCAACCTAGAAATTACAGACTGATGGCACAAGGCTAGTTTTCCCATTATGAAAGCTCTGTTGATGCAGCCCCGAAGCTACCTGAAAAGCACTGTTGTTACCGTGGTTTTACTTACAGCCGGCATGGCACATAGAAGAAAATGAGTTTTCTCGAAAGAAACCTTGTGCTTCCAGTTCCTAGTTGGAAGCTCACCCTTCTCTACTCTATACCAAACGTGAAAGTCAATGTGAGCACTAGCCTCGAAGTAAGGCCCTGGTTATCCTGGCAAAACGGGAGGCGTGCAGCAGCTCCATGAGGCCTTCATCGCTGTTCTGCTTTAGTTTCACGGTAGTAAGCTTTCCAAGACTCCTAGGGACTTTGCTTAAGCAACCGTTTCGGTACCAGAACACTGCGTAGAGACAGTAAGCTCTGGTCCTGCGTGTATGCTGCGTGTCAACCTAGAAATTGGAGACTGATGGCATAAGGCTTCTTTTCCCATTATGAAAGCTCCGTTCATGCGGGCTCGAAGCTACCTGAAAAGCATTGTTGTTGCCGGGGTTTTCCTCACTGCCGGCATGGTTCTGAGAAGAAAATGAGTTTTCTCCTAAGAAACCTTGGGTTTCCAGTTCCTTGTTGGAAGCTCACCCTGCTCTGCTCTATAACTAAAGTGAAAGTCAACGTGAGCCCAAGCTTCGAAGTAAGGCCCTGATTATCCTTGCAAAACGAGAGGCGTGCAGCAGCTCCATGAGACCTTCATCGTTGTTCTGCTTTAGTTTCAAGGTAGTGAGCTTCTCAACACTCCTAGAGGCCTTGCTTCAGCACCCGTTTCAGTACCAGAACACTGCGTAGAACCAGGAAGCTCTGCTCCTGCGTGTATGCTGCGTGTCAACCTAGAAATTAGAGACAGATGGCACAAGGCTAGTTTTCCCATTATGAAAGCTCCGTTGATGCGGCCCCGAAGCTCCCTGAAAAGCACTGTTGTTACCGTGGTTTTACTTACAGACGGCATGGTTCATAGAAGAAAATGAGTTTTCTCGAAAGAAACCTTGTGCTTCCAGTTCCTAGTTGGAAGCTCACCCTGCTCTGCTCTATACCAAACGTGAAAGTCAATGTGAGCACTAGCCTCGAAATAAGGCCCTGATTATGCTGGCAAAACGGGAGGCGTGCAGCAGCTCCATGAGGCCTTCATCGCTGTTCTGCTTTAGTTTCACGGTAGTAAGCTTTCCAAGACTCCTAGGGACTTTGCTTAAGCAACCGTTTCGGTACCAGAACACTGCGTAGAGACAGTAAGCTCTGGTCCTGCGTGTATGCTGCGTGTTAACCTAGAAATTGGAGACTGATGGCATAAAGCTTCTATTCCCATTATGAAAGCTCCGTTCATGCGGCCTCGAAGCTACCTGAAAAGCATTGTTGTTGCCGGGGTTTTCCTCACTGCCGGCATGGTTCTGAGAAGAAAATGAGTTTTCTCCTAAGAAACCTTGGGTTTCCAGTTCCTTGTTGGAAGCTCACCCTGCTCTGCGCTATACCTAAAGTGAAAGTCAACGTGAGCCCAAGCTTCGAAGTAAGGCCCTGATTATCCTTGCCAAACGAGAGGCGTGCAGCAGCTCTTGAGGCGTTCATCGTTGTTCTGCTTTAGTTTCAAGGTAGTAAGCTTTTCAACACTCCTAGGGGCCTTGCTTCAGCACCCGTTTCAGTACCAGAACACTGCGTAGAACCAGGAAGCTCTGCTCCTGCGTGTATGCTGCGTGTCAACCTAGAAATTAGAGACTGATGGCACAACGCTTGTTTTCCCGTTTTGAAAGCTCCATTCATGCGGCCTCGAAGCTACCTGAAAAGCACTGTTGTTACCGTGCTTTTACTTAAGCCGGCATGGCACATAGAAGAAAATGAGTTTTCTCGACAGAAACCTTGTGCTTCCAGTTCCTAGTTGGAAGCTCACCCTGCTCTACTCTATACCAAACGTGAAAGTCAATGTGAGCACTAGCCTCGAAGTAAGGCCCTGATTATGCTGGCAAAACGGGAGGCGTGCAGCAGCTCCATGAGGCCTTCATCGCTGTTCTGCTTTAGTTTCACGGTAGTAAGCTTTCCAAGACTCCTAGGGACTTTGCTTAAGCAACCGTTTCGGTACCAGAACACTGCGTAGAGACAGTAAGCTCTGGTCCTGCGTGTATGCTGCGTGTCAACCTAGAAATTGGAGACTGATGGCATAAGGCTTCTTTTCCCATTATGAAAGCCCCGTTCATGCGGCCTCGAAGCTACCTGAAAAGCATTGTTGTTGCCGGGGTTTTCCTCACTGCCGGCATGGTTCTGAGAAGAAAATGAGTTTTCTCCTAAGAAACCTTGGGTTTCCAGTTCCTTCTTGGAAGCTCACCCTGCTCTGCGCTATACCTAAAGTGAAAGTCAACGTGAGCCCAAGCTTCGAAGTAGGCCCTGATTACCCTTGTAAAACGAGAGGCGTGCAGCAGCTCCATGAGGCCTTCATCGTTGTTCTGCTTTAGTTTCAAGGTAGTAAGCTTTTCAACACTCCTAGGGGCCTTGCTTCAGCACCCGTTTCAGTACCAGAACACTGCGTAGAACCAGGAGCTCTGCTCCTGCGTGTATGCTGCGTGTCAACCTAGAAATTACAGACTGATGGCACAAGGCTAGTTTTCCCATTATGAAAGCTCTGTTGATGCGGCCCCGAAGCTACCTGAAAAGCACTGTTGTTACCGTGCTTTTACTTACAGTCGGCATGGGACATAGAAGAAAATGAGTTTTCTCGAAAGAAACCTTGTGCTTCCAGTTCCTAGTTGGAAGCTCACCCTGTTCTGCTCTATACCAAACGTGAAAGTCAATGTGAGCTCTAGCCTCGAAGTAAGGCCCTGATTATGCTGGCAAAACGGGAGGCGTGCAGCAGCTCCATGAGGCCTTCATCGCTGTTCTGCTTTAGTTTCAAGGTTGTGAGCTTTTCAACACTCCTAGAGGCCTTGCTTCAGCACCCGTTTCAGTACCAGAACACTGCGTAGAACCAGGAAGCTCTGCGCCTGCGTGTATGCTGCGTGTCAACCTAGAAATTAGAGACTGATGGCACAAGGCTAGTTTTCCCATTATGAAAGCTCCGTTGATGCGGCCCCGAAGCTCCCTGAAAAGCACTGTTGTTACCGTGCTTTTACTTACAGCCGGCATGGTTCATAGAAGAAAATGAGTTTTCTCGAAAGAAACCTTGTGCTTCCAGTTCCTAGTTGGAAGCTCACCCTGCTCTGCTCTATACCAAACGTGAAAGTCAATGTGAGCACTAGCCTCGAAGATAGGCCCTGATTATCCTGGCAAAACGGGAGGCGTGCAGCAGCTCCATGAGGCTTTCATCGCTGTTCTGCTTTAGTTTCACGGTAGTAAGCTTTCCAAGACTCCTAGGGACTTTGCTTAAGCAACCGTTTCGGTACCAGAACACTGCGTAGAGACAGTAAGCTCTGGTCCTGCGTGTATGCTGCGTGTCAACCTAGAAATTGGAGACTGATGGCATAAACCTTCTATTCCCATTATGAAAGCTCCGTTCATGCGGCCTCGAAGCTACCTGAAAAGCATTGTTGTTGCCGGGGTTTTCTTCACTGCCGGCATGGTTCTGAGAAGAAAATGAGTTTTCTCCTAGAAACCTTGGGTTTCCAGTTCCTTGTTGGAAGCTCACCCTGCTCTGCGCTATACCTAAAGTGAAAGTCAACGTGAGCCCAAGCTTCGAAGTAAGGCCCTGATTATCCTTGCAAAACGAGAGGCGTGCAGCAGCTCCATGAGACCTTCATCGTTGTTCTGCTTTAGTTTCAAGGTAGTGAGCTTCTCAACACTCCTAGAGGCCTTGCTTCAGCACCCGTTTCAGTACCAGAACACTGCGTAGAACCAGGAAGCTCTGCTCCTGCGTGTATGCTGCGTGTCAACCTAGAAATTAGAGACTGATGGCACAAGGCTAGTTTTCCCATTATGAAAGCTCCGTTGATGCGGCCCCGAAGCTCCCTGAAAAGCACTGTTGTTACCGTGCTTTTACTTACAGACGGCATGGTTCATAGAAGAAAATGAGTTTTCTCGAAAGAAACCTTGTGCTTCTAGTTCCTAGTTGGAAGCTCACCCTGCTCTGCTCTATACCAAACGTGAAAGTCAATGTGAGCACTAGCCTCGAAGTAAGGCCCTGATTATGCTGGCAAAACGGTAGGAGTGCAGCAGCTCCATGAGGCTTTCATCGCTGTTCTGCTTTAGTTTCACGGTAGTAAGCTTTCCAAGACTCCTAGGGACTTTGCTTAAGCAACCGTTTCGTTACCAGAACACTGCGTAGAGACAGTAAGCTCTGGTCCTGCGTGTATGCTGCGTGTCAACCTAGAAATTGGAGACTGATGGCATAAAGCTTCTATTCCCATTATGAAAGCTCCGTGCATGCGGGCTCGAAGCTACCTGAAAAGCATTGTTGTTGCTGGGGTTTTCCTCACTGCCGGCATGGTTCTGAGAAGAAAATGAGTTTTCTCCTAAGAAACCTTGGGTTTCCAGTTCCTTGTTGGAAGCTCACCCTGCTCTGCGCTATACCTAAAGTGAAAGTCAACGTGAGCCCAAGCTTCGAAGTAAGGCCCTGATTATCCTTGCCAAAAGAGAGGCGTGCAGCAGCTCTTGAGGCGTTCATCGTTGTTCTGCTTTAGTTTCAAGGTAGTAAGCTTTTCAACACTCCTAGGGGCCTTGCTTCAGCACCCGTTTCAGTACCAGAACACTGCGTAGAACCAGGAAGCTCTGCTCCTGCGTGTATGCTGCGTGTCAACCTAGAAATTAGAGACTGATGGCACAACGCTTGTTTTCCCGTTTTGAAAGCTCCATTCATGCGGCCTCGAAGCTACCTGAAAAGCACTGTTGTTACCGTGCTTTTACTTACAGCCGGCATGGCACATAGAAGAAAATGACTTTTCTCGAAAGAAACCTTGTGCTTCCAGTTCCTAGTTGGAAGCTCACCCTGCTCTACTCTATACCAAACGTGAAAGTCAATGTGAGCACTAGCCTCAAAGTAAGGCCCTGATTATGCTGGCAAAACGGGAGGCGTGCAGCAGCTCCATGAGGCCTTCATCGCTGTTCTGCTTTAGTTTCACGGTAGTAAGCTTTCCAAAACTCCTAGGGACTTTGCTTAAGCAACCGTTTCGGTACCAGAACACTGCGTAGAGACAGTAAGCTCTGGTCCTGCGTGTATGCTGCGTGTCAACCTAGAAATTGGAGACTGATGGCATAAGGCTTCTTTTCCCATTATGAAAGCTCCGTTCATGCGGCCTCGAAGCTACCTGAAAAGCATTGTTGTTGCCGGGGTTTTCTTCACTCCCGGCATGGTTCTGAGAAGACAATGAGTTTTCTCCTAAGAAACCTTGGGTTTCCAGTTCCTTGTTGGAAGCTCACCCTGCTCTGCGCTATACCTAAAGTGAAAGTCAACGTGAGCCCAAGCTTCGAAGTAGGCCCTGATTACCCTTGTAAAACGAGAGGCGGGCAGCAGCTCCATGAGGCCTTCATCGTTGTTCTGCTTTAGTTTCAAGGTAGTAAGCTTTTCAACACTCCTAGGGGCCTTGCTTCAGCACCCGTTTCAGTACCAGAACACTGCGTAGAACCAGGAAGCTCTGCTCCTGCGTGTATGCTGCGTGTCAACCTAGAAATTACAGACTGATGGCACAAGGCTAGTTTTCCCATTATGAAAGCTCTGTTGATGCAGCCCCGAAGCTACCTGAAAAGCACTGTTGTTACCGTGGTTTTACTTACAGCCGGCATGGCACATAGAAGAAAATGAGTTTTCTCGAAAGAAACCTTGTGCTTCCAGTTCCTAGTTGGAAGCTCACCCTTCTCTACTCTATACCAAACGTGAAAGTCAATGTGAGCACTAGCCTCGAAGTAAGGCCCTGGTTATCCTGGCAAAACGGGAGGCGTGCAGCAGCTCCATGAGGCCTTCATCGCTGTTCTGCTTTAGTTTCACGGTAGTAAGCTTTCCAAGACTCCTAGGGACTTTGCTTAAGCAACCGTTTCGGTACCAGAACACTGCGTAGAGACAGTAAGCTCTGGTCCTGCGTGTATGCTGCGTGTCAACCTAGAAATTGGAGACTGATGGCATAAGGCTTCTTTTCCCATTATGAAAGCTCCGTTCATGCGGCCTCGAAGCTACCTGAAAAGCATTGTTGTTGCCGGGGTTTTCTTCACTCCCGGCATGGTTCTGAGAAGACAATGAGTTTTCTCCTAAGAAACCTTGGGTTTCCAGTTCCTTGTTGGAAGCTCACCCTGCTCTGCGCTATACCTAAAGTGAAAGTCAACGTGAGCCCAAGCTTCGAAGTAGGCCCTGATTACCCTTGTAAAACGAGAGGCGTGCAGCAGCTCCATGAGGCCTTCATCGTTGTTCTGCTTTAGTTTCAAGGTAGTAAGCTTTTCAACACTCCTAGGGGCCTTGCTTCAGCACCCGTTTCAGTACCAGAACACTGCGTAGAACCAGGAAGCTCTGCTCCTGCGTGTGTGCTGCGTGTCAACCTAGAAATTAGAGACTGATGGCACAACGCTTGTTTTCCCGTTTTGAAAGCTCCATTCATGCGGCCTCGAAGCTACCTGAAAAGCACTGTTGTTACCGTGCTTTTACTTACAGCCGGCATGGCACATAGAAGAAAATGAGTTTTCTCGAAAGAAACCTTGTGCTTCCAGTTCCTAGTTGGAAGCTCACCCTGCTCTGCTCTATACCAAACGTGAAAGTCAATGTGAGCACTAGCCTCGAAGTAAGGCCCTGATTATGCTGGCAAAACGGGAGGCGTGCAGCAGCTCCATGAGGCCTTCATCGCTGTTCTGCTTTAGTTTCACGGTAGTAAGCTTTCCAAGACTCCTAGGGACTTTGCTTAAGCAACCGTTTCGGTACCAGAACACTGCGTAGAGACAGTAAGCTCTGGTCCTGCGTGTATGCTGCGTGTTAACCTAGAAATTGGAGACTGATGGCATAAAGCTTCTATTCCCATTATGAAAGCTCCGTTCATGCGGCCTCGAAGCTACCTGAAAAGCATTGTTGTTGCCGGGGTTTTCCTCACTGCCGGCATGGTTCTGAGAAGAAAATGAGTTTTCTCCTAAGAAACCTTGGGTTTCCAGTTCCTTGTTGGAAGCTCACCCTGCTCTGCGCTATACCTAAAGTGAAAGTCAACGTGAGCCCAAGCTTCGAAGTAAGGCCCTGATTATCCTTGCCAAACGAGAGGCGTGCAGCAGCTCTTGAGGAGTTCATCGTTGTTCTGCTTTAGTTTCAAGGTAGTAAGCTTTTCAACACTCCTAGGGGCCTTGCTTCAGCACCCGTTTCAGTACCAGAACACTGCGTAGAACCAGGAAGCTCTGCTCCTGCGTGTATGCTGCGTGTCAACCTAGAAATTAGAGACTGATGGCACAACGCTTGTTTTCCCGTTTTGAAAGCTCCATTCATGCGGCCTCGAAGCTACCTGAAAAGCACTGTTGTTACCGTGCTTTTACTTACAGCCGGCATGGCACATAGAAGAAAATGACTTTTCTCGAAAGAAACCTTGTGCTTCCAGTTCCTAGTTGGAAGCTCACCCTGCTCTACTCTATACCAAACGTGAAAGTCAATGTGAGCACTAGCCTCGAAGTAAGGCCCTGATTATGCTGGCAAAACGGGAGGCGTGCAGCAGCTCCATGAGGCCTTCATCGCTGTTCTGCTTTAGTTTCACGGTAGTAAGCTTTCCAAGACTCCTAGGGACTTTGCTTAAGCAACCGTTTCGGTACCAGAACACTGCGTAGAGACAGTAAGCTCTGGTCCTGCGTGTATGCTGCGTGTCAACCTAGAAATTGGAGACTGATGGCATAAGGCTTCTTTTCCCATTATGAAAGCTCCGTTCATGCGGCCTCGAAGCTACCTGAAAAGCATTGTTGTTGCCGGGGTTTTCTTCACTGCCGGCATGGTTCTGAGAAGAAAATGAGTTTTCTCCTA
Organism: Eubalaena glacialis; assembly: GCF_028564815.1. Lineage (NCBI taxonomy): Eukaryota > Metazoa > Chordata > Mammalia > Artiodactyla > Balaenidae > Eubalaena > Eubalaena glacialis. The sequence goes on along the minus strand of NC_083726.1, from coordinate 81,224,023 downwards.
AGAAACCTTGGGTTTCCAGTTCCTTGTTGGAAGCTCACCCTGCTCTTCGTTATACCTAAAGTGAAAGTCAACGTGAGCCCAAGCTTCGAAGTAGGCCCTGATTATCCTTGCAAAACGAGAGGCGTGCAGCAGCTCCATGAGGCGTTCATCGTTGTTCTGCTTTAGTTTCAAGGTAGTAAGCTTTTCAACACTCCTAGGGGCCTTGCTTCAGCACCCGTTTCAGTACCAGAACACTGCGTAAAACCAGGAAGCTCTGCTCCTGCGTGTATGCTGCGTGTCAACCTAGAAATTAGAGACTGATGGCACAAGGCTAGTTTTCCCATTATGAAAGCTCCGTTGATGCGGCCCCGAAGCTACCTGAAAAACACTGTTGTTACCGTGCTTTTACTTAAGCCGGCATGGCACATAGAAGAAAATGAGTTTTCTCGAAAGAAACCTTGTGCTTCCAGTTCCTAGTTGGAAGCTCACCCTGCTCTACTCTATACCAAACGTGAAAGTCAATGTGAGCACTAGCCTCGAAGTAAGGCCCTGATTATGCTGGCAAAACGGGAGGCGTGCAGCAGCTCCATGAGGCCTTCATCGCTGTTCTGCTTTAGTTTCACGGTAGTAAGCTTTCCAAGACTCCTAGGGACTTTGCTTAAGCAACCGTTTCGGTACCAGAACACTGCGTAGAGACAGTAAGCTCTGGTCCTGCGTGTATGCTGCGTGTCAACCTAGAAATTGGAGACTGATGGCATAAGGCTTCTTTTCCCATTATGAAAGCCCCGTTCATGCGGCCTCGAAGCTACCTGAAAAGCATTGTTGTTGCCGGGGTTTTCTTCACTGCCGGCATGGTTCTGAGAAGAAAATGAGTTTTCTCCTAAGAAACCTTGGGTTTCCAGTTCCTTGTTGGAAGCTCACCCTGCTCTGCGCTATACCTAAAGTGAAAGTCAACGTGAGCCCAAGCTTCGAAGTAGGCCCTGATTACCCTTGTAAAACGAGAGGCGTGCAGCAGCTCCATGAGGCCTTCATCGTTGTTCTGCTTTAGTTTCAAGGTAGTGAGCTTTTCAACACTCCTAGAGGCCTTGCTTCAGCACCCGTTTCAGTACCAGAACACTGCGTAATACCAGGAAGCTCTGCTCCTGCGTGTATGCTGCGTGTCAACCTAGAAATTAGAGACTGATGGCACAAGGCTAGTTTTCCCATTATGAAAGCTCCGTTGATGCGGCCCCGAAGCTCCCTGAAAAGCACTGTTGTTACCGTGCTTTTACTTACAGCCGGCATGGTTCATAGAAGAAAATGAGTTTTCTCGAAAGAAACCTTGTGCTTCCAGTTCCTAGTTGGAAGCTCACCCTGCTCTGCTCTATACCAAACGTGAAAGTCAATGTGAGCACTAGCCTCGAAGATAGGCCCTGATTATCCTGGCAAAACGGGAGGCGTGCAGCAGCTCCATGAGGCTTTCATCGCTGTTCTGCTTTAGTTTCACGGTAGTAAGCTTTCCAAGACTCCTAGGGACTTTGCTTAAGCAACCGTTTCGGTACCAGAACACTGCGTAGAGACAGTAAGCTCTGGTCCTGCGTGTATGCTGCGTGTCAACCTAGAAATTGGAGACTGATGGCATAAACCTTCTATTCCCATTATGAAAGCTCCGTGCATGCGGGCTCGAAGCTACCTGAAAAGCATTGTTGTTGCCGGGGTTTTCTTCACTGCCGGCATGGTTCTGAGAAGAAAATGAGTTTTCTCCTAGAAACCTTGGGTTTCCAGTTCCTTGTTGGAAGCTCACCCTGCTCTGCGCTATACCTAAAGTGAAAGTCAACGTGAGCCCAAGCTTCGAAGTAAGGCCCTGATTATCCTTGCAAAACGAGAGGCGTGCAGCAGCTCCATGAGACCTTCATCGTTGTTCTGCTTTAGTTTCAAGGTAGTGAGCTTCTCAACACTCCTAGAGGCCTTGCTTCAGCACCCGTTTCAGTACCAGAACACTGCGTAGAACCAGGAAGCTCTGCTCCTGCGTGTATGCTGCGTGTCAACCTAGAAATTAGAGACTGATGGCACAAGGCTAGTTTTCCCATTATGAAAGCTCCGTTGATGCGGCCCCGAAGCTCCCTGAAAAGCACTGTTGTTACCGTGCTTTTACTTACAGACGGCATGGTTCATAGAAGAAAATGAGTTTTCTCGAAAGAAACCTTGTGCTTCTAGTTCCTAGTTGGAAGCTCACCCTGCTCTGCTCTATACCAAACGTGAAAGTCAATGTGAGCACTAGCCTCGAAGTAAGGCCCTGATTATGCTGGCAAAACGGTAGGAGTGCAGCAGCTCCATGAGGCTTTCATCGCTGTTCTGCTTTAGTTTCACGGTAGTAAGCTTTCCAAGACTCCTAGGGACTTTGCTTAAGCAACCGTTTCGGTACCAGAACACTGCGTAGAGACAGTAAGCTCTGGTCCTGCGTGTATGCTGCGTGTCAACCTAGAAATTGGAGACTGATGGCATAAAGCTTCTATTCCCATTATGAAAGCTCCGTGCATGCGGGCTCGAAGCTACCTGAAAAGCATTGTTGTTGCTGGGGTTTTCCTCACTGCCGGCATGGTTCTGAGAAGAAAATGAGTTTTCTCCTAAGAAACCTTGGGTTTCCAGTTCCTTGTTGGAAGCTCACCCTGCTCTGCGCTATACCTAAAGTGAAAGTCAACGTGAGCCCAAGCTTCGAAGTAAGGCCCTGATTATCCTTGCCAAACGAGAGGCGTGCAGCAGCTCTTGAGGAGTTCATCGTTGTTCTGCTTTAGTTTCAAGGTAGTAAGCTTTTCAACACTCCTAGGGGCCTTGCTTCAGCACCCGTTTCAGTACCAGAACACTGCGTAGAACCAGGAAGCTCTGCTCCTGCGTGTATGCTGCGTGTCAACCTAGAAATTAGAGACTGATGGCACAACGCTTGTTTTCCCGTTTTGAAAGCTCCATTCATGCGGCCTCGAAGCTACCTGAAAAGCACTGTTGTTACCGTGCTTTTACTTACAGCCGGCATGGCACATAGAAGAAAATGACTTTTCTCGAAAGAAACCTTGTGCTTCCAGTTCCTAGTTGGAAGCTCACCCTGCTCTACTCTATACCAAACGTGAAAGTCAATGTGAGCACTAGCCTCGAAGTAAGGCCCTGATTATGCTGGCAAAACGGGAGGCGTGCAGCAGCTCCATGAGGCCTTCATCGCTGTTCTGCTTTAGTTTCACGGTAGTAAGCTTTCCAAGACTCCTAGGGACTTTGCTTAAGCAACCGTTTCGGTACCAGAACACTGCGTAGAGACAGTAAGCTCTGGTCCTGCGTGTATGCTGCGTGTCAACCTAGAAATTGGAGACTGATGGCATAAGGCTTCTTTTCCCATTATGAAAGCTCCGTTCATGCGGCCTCGAAGCTACCTGAAAAGCATTGTTGTTGCCGGGGTTTTCTTCACTGCCGGCATGGTTCTGAGAAGAAAATGAGTTTTCTCCTAAGAAACCTTGGGTTTCCAGTTCCTTGTTGGAAGCTCACCCTGCTCTTCGTTATACCTAAAGTGAAAGTCAACGTGAGCCCAAGCTTCGAAGTAGGCCCTGATTATCCTTGCAAAACGAGAGGCGTGCAGCAGCTCCATGAGGCGTTCATCGTTGTTCTGCTTTAGTTTCAAGGTAGTAAGCTTTTCAACACTCCTAGGGGCCTTGCTTCAGCACCCGTTTCAGTACCAGAACACTGCGTAAAACCAGGAAGCTCTGCTCCTGCGTGTATGCTGCGTGTCAACCTAGAAATTAGAGACTGATGGCACAAGGCTAGTTTTCCCATTATGAAAGCTCCGTTGATGCGGCCCCGAAGCTACCTGAAAAGCACTGTTGTTACCGTGCTTTTACTTAAGCCGGCATGGCACATAGAAGAAAATGAGTTTTCTCGAAAGAAACCTTGTGCTTCCAGTTCCTAGTTGGAAGCTCACCCTGCTCTACTCTATACCAAACGTGAAAGTCAATGTGAGCACTAGCCTCGAAGTAAGGCCCTGATTATGCTGGCAAAACGGGAGGCGTGCAGCAGCTCCATGAGGCCTTCATCGCTGTTCTGCTTTAGTTTCACGGTAGTAAGCTTTCCAAGACTCCTAGGGACTTTGCTTAAGCAACCGTTTCGGTACCAGAACACTGCGTAGAGACAGTAAGCTCTGGTCCTGCGTGTATGCTGCGTGTCAACCTAGAAATTGGAGACTGATGGCATAAGGCTTCTTTTCCCATTATGAAAGCCCCGTTCATGCGGCCTCGAAGCTACCTGAAAAGCATTGTTGTTGCCGGGGTTTTCTTCACTGCCGGCATGGTTCTGAGAAGAAAATGAGTTTTCTCCTAAGAAACCTTGGGTTTCCAGTTCCTTGTTGGAAGCTCACCCTGCTCTGCGCTATACCTAAAGTGAAAGTCAACGTGAGCCCAAGCTTCGAAGTAGGCCCTGATTACCCTTGTAAAACGAGAGGCGTGCAGCAGCTCCATGAGGCCTTCATCGTTGTTCTGCTTTAGTTTCAAGGTAGTAAGCTTTTCAACACTCCTAGGGGCCTTGCTTCAGCACCCGTTTCAGTACCAGAACACTGCGTAGAACCAGGAGCTCTGCTCCTGCGTGTATGCTGCGTGTCAACCTAGAAATTACAGACTGATGGCACAAGGCTAGTTTTCCCATTATGAAAGCTCTGTTGATGCGGCCCCGAAGCTACCTGAAAAGCACTGTTGTTATCGTGCTTTTACTTACAGTCGGCATGGGACATAGAAGAAAATGAGTTTTCTCGAAAGAAACCTTGTGCTTCCAGTTCCTAGTTGGAAGCTCACCCTGTTCTGCTCTATACCAAACGTGAAAGTCAATGTGAGCACTAGCCTCGAAGTAAGGCCCTGATTATGCTGGCAAAACGGGAGGCGTGCAGCAGCTCCATGAGGCCTTCATCGCTGTTCTGCTTTAGTTTCAAGGTAGTGAGCTTTTCAACACTCCTAGAGGCCTTGCTTCAGCACCCGTTTCAGTACCAGAACACTGCGTAATACCAGGAAGCTCTGCTCCTGCGTGTATGCTGCGTGTCAACCTAGAAATTAGAGACTGATGGCACAAGGCTAGTTTTCCCATTATGAAAGCTCCGTTGATGCGGCCCCGAAGCTCCCTGAAAAGCACTGTTGTTACCGTGCTTTTACTTACAGCCGGCATGGTTCATAGAAGAAAATGAGTTTTCTCGAAAGAAACCTTGTGCTTCCAGTTCCTAGTTGGAAGCTCACCCTGCTCTGCTCTATACCAAACGTGAAAGTCAATGTGAGCACTAGCCTCGAAGATAGGCCCTGATTATCCTGGCAAAACGGGAGGCGTGCAGCAGCTCCATGAGGCTTTCATCGCTGTTCTGCTTTAGTTTCACGGTAGTAAGCTTTCCAAGACTCCTAGGGACTTTGCTTAAGCAACCGTTTCGGTACCAGAACACTGCGTAGAGACAGTAAGCTCTGGTCCTGCGTGTATGCTGCGTGTCAACCTAGAAATTGGAGACTGATGGCATAAAGCTTCTATTCCCATTATGAAAGCTCCGTTCATGCGGCCTCGAAGCTACCTGAAAAGCATTGTTGTTGCCGGGGTTTTCTTCACTGCCGGCATGGTTCTGAGAAGAAAATGAGTTTTCTCCTAGAAACCTTGGGTTTCCAGTTCCTTGTTGGAAGCTCACCCTGCTCTGCGCTATACCTAAAGTGAAAGTCAACGTGAGCCCAAGCTTCGAAGTAAGGCCCTGATTATCCTTGCAAAACGAGAGGCGTGCAGCAGCTCCATGAGACCTTCATCGTTGTTCTGCTTTAGTTTCAAGGTAGTGAGCTTCTCAACACTCCTAGAGGCCTTGCTTCAGCACCCGTTTCAGTACCAGAACACTGCGTAGAACCAGGAAGCTCTGCTCCTGCGTGTATGCTGCGTGTTAACCTAGAAATTAGAGACTGATGGCACAAGGCTAGTTTTCCCATTATGAAAGCTCCGTTGATGCGGCCCCGAAGCTCCCTGAAAAGCACTGTTGTTACCGTGCTTTTACTTACAGACGGCATGGTTCATAGAAGAAAATGAGTTTTCTCGAAAGAAACCTTGTGCTTCTAGTTCCTAGTTGGAAGCTCACCCTGCTCTGCTCTATACCAAACGTGAAAGTCAATGTGAGCACTAGCCTCGAAGTAAGGCCCTGATTATGCTGGCAAAACGGTAGGAGTGCAGCAGCTCCATGAGGCTTTCATCGCTGTTCTGCTTTAGTTTCACGGTAGTAAGCTTTCCAAGACTCCTAGGGACTTTGCTTAAGCAACCGTTTCGTTACCAGAACACTGCGTAGAGACAGTAAGCTCTGGTCCTGCGTGTATGCTGCGTGTCAACCTAGAAATTGGAGACTGATGGCATAAAGCTTCTATTCCCATTATGAAAGCTCCGTGCATGCGGGCTCGAAGCTACCTGAAAAGCATTGTTGTTGCTGGGGTTTTCCTCACTGCCGGCATGGTTCTGAGAAGAAAATGAGTTTTCTCCTAAGAAACCTTGGGTTTCCAGTTCCTTGTTGGAAGCTCACCCTGCTCTGCGCTATACCTAAAGTGAAAGTCAACGTGAGCCCAAGCTTCGAAGTAAGGCCCTGATTATCCTTGCCAAAAGAGAGGCGTGCAGCAGCTCTTGAGGCGTTCATCGTTGTTCTGCTTTAGTTTCAAGGTAGTAAGCTTTTCAACACTCCTAGGGGCCTTGCTTCAGCACCCGTTTCAGTACCAGAACACTGCGTAGAACCAGGAAGCTCTGCTCCTGCGTGTATGCTGCGTGTCAACCTAGAAATTAGAGACTGATGGCACAACGCTTGTTTTCCCGTTTTGAAAGCTCCATTCATGCGGCCTCGAAGCTACCTGAAAAGCACTGTTGTTACCGTGCTTTTACTTACAGCCGGCATGGCACATAGAAGAAAATGACTTTTCTCGAAAGAAACCTTGTGCTTCCAGTTCCTAGTTGGAAGCTCACCCTGCTCTACTCTATACCAAACGTGAAAGTCAATGTGAGCACTAGCCTCAAAGTAAGGCCCTGATTATGCTGGCAAAACGGGAGGCGTGCAGCAGCTCCATGAGGCCTTCATCGCTGTTCTGCTTTAGTTTCACGGTAGTAAGCTTTCCAAAACTCCTAGGGACTTTGCTTAAGCAACCGTTTCGGTACCAGAACACTGCGTAGAGACAGTAAGCTCTGGTCCTGCGTGTATGCTGCGTGTCAACCTAGAAATTGGAGACTGATGGCATAAGGCTTCTTTTCCCATTATGAAAGCTCCGTTCATGCGGCCTCGAAGCTACCTGAAAAGCATTGTTGTTGCCGGGGTTTTCTTCACTCCCGGCATGGTTCTGAGAAGACAATGAGTTTTCTCCTAAGAAACCTTGGGTTTCCAGTTCCTTGTTGGAAGCTCACCCTGCTCTGCGCTATACCTAAAGTGAAAGTCAACGTGAGCCCAAGCTTCGAAGTAGGCCCTGATTACCCTTGTAAAACGAGAGGCGGGCAGCAGCTCCATGAGGCCTTCATCGTTGTTCTGCTTTAGTTTCAAGGTAGTAAGCTTTTCAACACTCCTAGGGGCCTTGCTTCAGCACCCGTTTCAGTACCAGAACACTGCGTAGAACCAGGAAGCTCTGCTCCTGCGTGTATGCTGCGTGTCAACCTAGAAATTACAGACTGATGGCACAAGGCTAGTTTTCCCATTATGAAAGCTCTGTTGATGCAGCCCCGAAGCTACCTGAAAAGCACTGTTGTTACCGTGGTTTTACTTACAGCCGGCATGGCACATAGAAGAAAATGAGTTTTCTCGAAAGAAACCTTGTGCTTCCAGTTCCTAGTTGGAAGCTCACCCTTCTCTACTCTATACCAAACGTGAAAGTCAATGTGAGCACTAGCCTCGAAGTAAGGCCCTGGTTATCCTGGCAAAACGGGAGGCGTGCAGCAGCTCCATGAGGCCTTCATCGCTGTTCTGCTTTAGTTTCACGGTAGTAAGCTTTCCAAGACTCCTAGGGACTTTGCTTAAGCAACCGTTTCGGTACCAGAACACTGCGTAGAGACAGTAAGCTCTGGTCCTGCGTGTATGCTGCGTGTCAACCTAGAAATTGGAGACTGATGGCATAAGGCTTCTTTTCCCATTATGAAAGCTCCGTTCATGCGGGCTCGAAGCTACCTGAAAAGCATTGTTGTTGCCGGGGTTTTCCTCACTGCCGGCATGGTTCTGAGAAGAAAATGAGTTTTCTCCTAAGAAACCTTGGGTTTCCAGTTCCTTGTTGGAAGCTCACCCTGCTCTGCTCTATAACTAAAGTGAAAGTCAACGTGAGCCCAAGCTTCGAAGTAAGGCCCTGATTATCCTTGCAAAACGAGAGGCGTGCAGCAGCTCCATGAGACCTTCATCGTTGTTCTGCTTTAGTTTCAAGGTAGTGAGCTTCTCAACACTCCTAGAGGCCTTGCTTCAGCACCCGTTTCAGTACCAGAACACTGCGTAGAACCAGGAAGCTCTGCTCCTGCGTGTATGCTGCGTGTCAACCTAGAAATTAGAGACAGATGGCACAAGGCTAGTTTTCCCATTATGAAAGCTCCGTTGATGCGGCCCCGAAGCTCCCTGAAAAGCACTGTTGTTACCGTGGTTTTACTTACAGACGGCATGGTTCATAGAAGAAAATGAGTTTTCTCGAAAGAAACCTTGTGCTTCCAGTTCCTAGTTGGAAGCTCACCCTGCTCTGCTCTATACCAAACGTGAAAGTCAATGTGAGCACTAGCCTCGAAATAAGGCCCTGATTATGCTGGCAAAACGGGAGGCGTGCAGCAGCTCCATGAGGCCTTCATCGCTGTTCTGCTTTAGTTTCACGGTAGTAAGCTTTCCAAGACTCCTAGGGACTTTGCTTAAGCAACCGTTTCGGTACCAGAACACTGCGTAGAGACAGTAAGCTCTGGTCCTGCGTGTATGCTGCGTGTTAACCTAGAAATTGGAGACTGATGGCATAAAGCTTCTATTCCCATTATGAAAGCTCCGTTCATGCGGCCTCGAAGCTACCTGAAAAGCATTGTTGTTGCCGGGGTTTTCCTCACTGCCGGCATGGTTCTGAGAAGAAAATGAGTTTTCTCCTAAGAAACCTTGGGTTTCCAGTTCCTTGTTGGAAGCTCACCCTGCTCTGCGCTATACCTAAAGTGAAAGTCAACGTGAGCCCAAGCTTCGAAGTAAGGCCCTGATTATCCTTGCCAAACGAGAGGCGTGCAGCAGCTCTTGAGGCGTTCATCGTTGTTCTGCTTTAGTTTCAAGGTAGTAAGCTTTTCAACACTCCTAGGGGCCTTGCTTCAGCACCCGTTTCAGTACCAGAACACTGCGTAGAACCAGGAAGCTCTGCTCCTGCGTGTATGCTGCGTGTCAACCTAGAAATTAGAGACTGATGGCACAACGCTTGTTTTCCCGTTTTGAAAGCTCCATTCATGCGGCCTCGAAGCTACCTGAAAAGCACTGTTGTTACCGTGCTTTTACTTAAGCCGGCATGGCACATAGAAGAAAATGAGTTTTCTCGACAGAAACCTTGTGCTTCCAGTTCCTAGTTGGAAGCTCACCCTGCTCTACTCTATACCAAACGTGAAAGTCAATGTGAGCACTAGCCTCGAAGTAAGGCCCTGATTATGCTGGCAAAACGGGAGGCGTGCAGCAGCTCCATGAGGCCTTCATCGCTGTTCTGCTTTAGTTTCACGGTAGTAAGCTTTCCAAGACTCCTAGGGACTTTGCTTAAGCAACCGTTTCGGTACCAGAACACTGCGTAGAGACAGTAAGCTCTGGTCCTGCGTGTATGCTGCGTGTCAACCTAGAAATTGGAGACTGATGGCATAAGGCTTCTTTTCCCATTATGAAAGCCCCGTTCATGCGGCCTCGAAGCTACCTGAAAAGCATTGTTGTTGCCGGGGTTTTCCTCACTGCCGGCATGGTTCTGAGAAGAAAATGAGTTTTCTCCTAAGAAACCTTGGGTTTCCAGTTCCTTCTTGGAAGCTCACCCTGCTCTGCGCTATACCTAAAGTGAAAGTCAACGTGAGCCCAAGCTTCGAAGTAGGCCCTGATTACCCTTGTAAAACGAGAGGCGTGCAGCAGCTCCATGAGGCCTTCATCGTTGTTCTGCTTTAGTTTCAAGGTAGTAAGCTTTTCAACACTCCTAGGGGCCTTGCTTCAGCACCCGTTTCAGTACCAGAACACTGCGTAGAACCAGGAAGCTCTGCTCCTGCGTGTATGCTGCGTGTCAACCTAGAAATTAGAGACTGATGGCACAACGCTTGTTTTCCCGTTTTGAAAGCTCCATTCATGCGGCCTCGAAGCTACCTGAAAAGCACTGTTGTTACCGTGCTTTTACTTACAGCCGGCATGGCACATAGAAGAAAATGACTTTTCTTGAAAGAAACCTTGTGCTTCCAGTTCCTAGTTGGAAGCTCACCCTGCTCTACTCTATACCAAACGTGAAAGTCAATGTGAGCACTAGCCTCAAAGTAAGGCCCTGATTATGCTGGCAAAACGGGAGGCGTGCAGCAGCTCCATGAGGCCTTCATCGCTGTTCTGCTTTAGTTTCACGGTAGTAAGCTTTCCAAAACTCCTAGGGACTTTGCTTAAGCAACCGTTTCGGTACCAGAACACTGCGTAGAGACAGTAAGCTCTGGTCCTGCGTGTATGCTGCGTGTCAACCTAGAAATTGGAGACTGATGGCATAAGGCTTCTTTTCCCATTATGAAAGCTCCGTTCATGCGGCCTCGAAGCTACCTGAAAAGCATTGTTGTTGCCGGGGTTTTCTTCACTCCCGGCATGGTTCTGAGAAGACAATGAGTTTTCTCCTAAGAAACCTTGGGTTTCCAGTTCCTTGTTGGAAGCTCACCCTGCTCTGCGCTATACCTAAAGTGAAAGTCAACGTGAGCCCAAGCTTCGAAGTAGGCCCTGATTACCCTTGTAAAACGAGAGGCGGGCAGCAGCTCCATGAGGCCTTCATCGTTGTTCTGCTTTAGTTTCAAGGTAGTAAGCTTTTCAACACTCCTAGGGGCCTTGCTTCAGCACCCGTTTCAGTACCAGAACACTGCGTAGAACCAGGAAGCTCTGCTCCTGCGTGTATGCTGCGTGTCAACCTAGAAATTACAGACTGATGGCACAAGGCTAGTTTTCCCATTATGAAAGCTCTGTTGATGCAGCCCCGAAGCTACCTGAAAAGCACTGTTGTTACCGTGGTTTTACTTACAGCCGGCATGGCACATAGAAGAAAATGAGTTTTCTCGACAGAAACCTTGTGCTTCCAGTTCCTAGTTGGAAGCTCACCCTTCTCTACTCTATACCAAACGTGAAAGTCAATGTGAGCACTAGCCTCGAAGTAAGGCCCTGGTTATCCTGGCAAAACGGGAGGCGTGCAGCAGCTCCATGAGGCCTTCATCGCTGTTCTGCTTTAGTTTCACGGTAGTAAGCTTTCCAAGACTCCTAGGGACTTTGCTTAAGCAACCGTTTCGGTACCAGAACACTGCGTAGAGACAGTAAGCTCTGGTCCTGCGTGTATGCTGCGTGTCAACCTAGAAATTGGAGACTGATGGCATAAGGCTTCTTTTCCCATTATGAAAGCTCCGTTCATGCGGGCTCGAAGCTACCTGAAAAGCATTGTTGTTGCCGGGGTTTTCCTCACTGCCGGCATGGTTCTGAGAAGAAAATGAGTTTTCTCCTAAGAAACCTTGGGTTTCCAGTTCCTTGTTGGAAGCTCACCCTGCTCTGCTCTATAACTAAAGTGAAAGTCAACGTGAGCCCAAGCTTCGAAGTAAGGCCCTGATTATCCTTGCAAAACGAGAGGCGTGCAGCAGCTCCATGAGACCTTCATCGTTGTTCTGCTTTAGTTTCAAGGTAGTGAGCTTCTCAACACTCCTAGAGGCCTTGCTTCAGCACCCGTTTCAGTACCAGAACACTGCGTAGAACCAGGAAGCTCTGCTCCTGCGTGTATGCTGCGTGTCAACCTAGAAATTAGAGACAGATGGCACAAGGCTAGTTTTCCCATTATGAAAGCTCCGTTGATGCGGCCCCGAAGCTCCCTGAAAAGCACTGTTGTTACCGTGGTTTTACTTACAGACGGCATGGTTCATAGAAGAAAATGAGTTTTCTCGAAAGAAACCTTGTGCTTCCAGTTCCTAGTTGGAAGCTCACCCTGCTCTGCTCTATACCAAACGTGAAAGTCAATGTGAGCACTAGCCTCGAAATAAGGCCCTGATTATGCTGGCAAAACGGGAGGCGTGCAGCAGCTCCATGAGGCCTTCATCGCTGTTCTGCTTTAGTTTCACGGTAGTAAGCTTTCCAAGACTCCTAGGGACTTTGCTTAAGCAACCGTTTCGGTACCAGAACACTGCGTAGAGACAGTAAGCTCTGGTCCTGCGTGTATGCTGCGTGTTAACCTAGAAATTGGAGACTGATGGCATAAAGCTTCTATTCCCATTATGAAAGCTCCGTTCATGCGGCCTCGAAGCTACCTGAAAAGCATTGTTGTTGCCGGGGTTTTCCTCACTGCCGGCATGGTTCTGAGAAGAAAATGAGTTTTCTCCTAAGAAACCTTGGGTTTCCAGTTCCTTGTTGGAAGCTCACCCTGCTCTGCGCTATACCTAAAGTGAAAGTCAACGTGAGCCCAAGCTTCGAAGTAAGGCCCTGATTATCCTTGCCAAACGAGAGGCGTGCAGCAGCTCTTGAGGCGTTCATCGTTGTTCTGCTTTAGTTTCAAGGTAGTAAGCTTTTCAACACTCCTAGGGGCCTTGCTTCAGCACCCGTTTCAGTACCAGAACACTGCGTAGAACCAGGAAGCTCTGCTCCTGCGTGTATGCTGCGTGTCAACCTAGAAATTAGAGACTGATGGCACAACGCTTGTTTTCCCGTTTTGAAAGCTCCATTCATGCGGCCTCGAAGCTACCTGAAAAGCACTGTTGTTACCGTGCTTTTACTTAAGCCGGCATGGCACATAGAAGAAAATGAGTTTTCTCGACAGAAACCTTGTGCTTCCAGTTCCTAGTTGGAAGCTCACCCTGCTCTACTCTATACCAAACGTGAAAGTCAATGTGAGCACTAGCCTCGAAGTAAGGCCCTGATTATGCTGGCAAAACGGGAGGCGTGCAGCAGCTCCATGAGGCCTTCATCGCTGTTCTGCTTTAGTTTCACGGTAGTAAGCTTTCCAAGACTCCTAGGGACTTTGCTTAAGCAACCGTTTCGGTACCAGAACACTGCGTAGAGACAGTAAGCTCTGGTCCTGCGTGTATGCTGCGTGTCAACCTAGAAATTGGAGACTGATGGCATAAGGCTTCTTTTCCCATTATGAAAGCCCCGTTCATGCGGCCTCGAAGCTACCTGAAAAGCATTGTTGTTGCCGGGGTTTTCCTCACTGCCGGCATGGTTCTGAGAAGAAAATGAGTTTTCTCCTAAGAAACCTTGGGTTTCCAGTTCCTTCTTGGAAGCTCACCCTGCTCTGCGCTATACCTAAAGTGAAAGTCAACGTGAGCCCAAGCTTCGAAGTAGGCCCTGATTACCCTTGTAAAACGAGAGGCGTGCAGCAGCTCCATGAGGCCTTCATCGTTGTTCTGCTTTAGTTTCAAGGTAGTAAGCTTTTCAACACTCCTAGGGGCCTTGCTTCAGCACCCGTTTCAGTACCAGAACACTGCGTAGAACCAGGAGCTCTGCTCCTGCGTGTATGCTGCGTGTCAACCTAGAAATTACAGACTGATGGCACAAGGCTAGTTTTCCCATTATGAAAGCTCTGTTGATGCGGCCCCGAAGCTACCTGAAAAGCACTGTTGTTACCGTGCTTTTACTTACAGTCGGCATGGGACATAGAAGAAAATGAGTTTTCTCGAAAGAAACCTTGTGCTTCCAGTTCCTAGTTGGAAGCTCACCCTGTTCTGCTCTATACCAAACGTGAAAGTCAATGTGAGCTCTAGCCTCGAAGTAAGGCCCTGATTATGCTGGCAAAACGGGAGGCGTGCAGCAGCTCCATGAGGCCTTCATCGCTGTTCTGCTTTAGTTTCAAGGTTGTGAGCTTTTCAACACTCCTAGAGGCCTTGCTTCAGCACCCGTTTCAGTACCAGAACACTGCGTAGAACCAGGAAGCTCTGCGCCTGCGTGTATGCTGCGTGTCAACCTAGAAATTAGAGACTGATGGCACAAGGCTAGTTTTCCCATTATGAAAGCTCCGTTGATGCGGCCCCGAAGCTCCCTGAAAAGCACTGTTGTTACCGTGCTTTTACTTACAGCCGGCATGGTTCATAGAAGAAAATGAGTTTTCTCGAAAGAAACCTTGTGCTTCCAGTTCCTAGTTGGAAGCTCACCCTGCTCTGCTCTATACCAAACGTGAAAGTCAATGTGAGCACTAGCCTCGAAGATAGGCCCTGATTATCCTGGCAAAACGGGAGGCGTGCAGCAGCTCCATGAGGCTTTCATCGCTGTTCTGCTTTAGTTTCACGGTAGTAAGCTTTCCAAGACTCCTAGGGACTTTGCTTAAGCAACCGTTTCGGTACCAGAACACTGCGTAGAGACAGTAAGCTCTGGTCCTGCGTGTATGCTGCGTGTCAACCTAGAAATTGGAGACTGATGGCATAAACCTTCTATTCCCATTATGAAAGCTCCGTTCATGCGGCCTCGAAGCTACCTGAAAAGCATTGTTGTTGCCGGGGTTTTCTTCACTGCCGGCATGGTTCTGAGAAGAAAATGAGTTTTCTCGTAGAAACCTTGGGTTTCCAGTTCCTTGTTGGAAGCTCACCCTGCTCTGCGCTATACCTAAAGTGAAAGTCAACGTGAGCCCAAGCTTCGAAGTAAGGCCCTGATTATCCTTGCAAAACGAGAGGCGTGCAGCAGCTCCATGAGGCGTTCATCGTTGTTCTGCTTTAGTTTCAAGGTAGTAAGCTTTTCAACACTCCTAGGGGCCTTGCTTCAGCACCCGTTTCAGTACCAGAACACTGCGTAGAACCAGGAAGCTCTGCTCCTGCGTGTATGCTGCGTGTCAACCTAGAAATTAGAGACTGATGGCACAACGCTTGTTTTCCCGTTTTGAAAGCTCCATTCATGCGGCCTCAAAGCTACCTGAAAAGCACTGTTGTTACCGTGCTTTTACTTACAGACGGCATGGCACATAGAAGAAAATGAGTTTTCTCGACAGAAACCTTGTGCTTCCAGTTCCTAGTTGGAAGCTCACCCTGCTCTGCTCTATACCAAACGTGAAAGTCAATGTGAGCACTAGCCTCGAAGTAAGGCCCTGATTATGCTGGCAAAACGGGAGGCGTGCAGCAACTCCATGAGGCCTTCATCGCTGTTCTGCTTTAGTTTCACGGTAGTAAGCTTTCCAAGACTCCTAGGGACTTTGCTTAAGCAACCGTTTCGGTACCAGAACACTGCGTAGAGACAGTAAGCTCTGGTCCTGCGTGTATGCTGCGTGTCAACCTAGAAATTGGAGACTGATGGCATAAGGCTTCTTTTCCCATTATGAAAGCTCCGTTCATGCGGCCTCGAAGCTACCTGAAAAGCATTGTTGTTGCCGGGGTTTTCCTCACTGCCGGCATGGTTCTGAGAAGAAAATGAGTTTTCTCCTAAGAAACCTTGGGTTTCCAGTTCCTTGTTGGAAGCTCACCCTGCTCTGCGTTATACCTAAAGTGAAAGTCAACGTGAGCCCAAGCTTCGAAGTAGGCCCTGATTATCCTTGCAAAACGAGAGGCGTGCAGCAGCTCCATGAGGCGTTCATCGTTGTTCTGCTTTAGTTTCAAGGTAGTAAGCTTTTCAACACTCCTAGGGGCCTTGCTTCAGCACCCGTTTCAGTACCAGAACACTGCGTAAAACCAGGAAGCTCTGCTCCTGCGTGTATGCTGCGTGTCAACCTAGAAATTAGAGACTGATGGCACAAGGCTAGTTTTCCCATTATGAAAGCTCCGTTGATGCGGCCCCGAAGCTACCTGAAAACCACTGTTGTTACCGTGCTTTTACTTACAGCCGGCATGGCACATAGAAGAAAATGACTTTTCTCGAAAGAAACCTTGTGCTTCCACTCATAGTTGGAAGCTCACCCTTCTCTACTATATACCAAACATGAAAGTCAATGTGAGCACTAGCCTCTAAGTAAGGCCCTGATTATCCTGGCAAAACGGGAGGCGTGCAGCAGCTCCTTGAGGCCTTCATCGCTGTTCTGCTTTAGTTTCACGGTAGTAAGCTTTCCAAGACTCCTAGGGACTTTGCTTAAGCAACCGTTTCGGTACCAGAACACTGCGTAGAGACAGTAAGCTCTGGTCCTGCGTGTATGCTGCGTGTCAACCTAGAAATTGGAGACTGATGGCATAAGGCTTCTTTTCCCATTATGAAAGCTCCGTTCATGCGGCCTCGAAGCTACCTGAAAAGCATTGTTGTTGCCGGGGTTTTCCTCACTGCCGGCATGGTTCTGAGAAGAAAATGAGTTTTCTCCTAAGAAACCTTGGGTTTCCAGTTCCTTGTTGGAAGCTCACCCTGCTCTGCTCTATAACTAAAGTGAAAGTCAACGTGAGCCCAAGCTTCGAAGTAAGGCCCTGATTATCCTTGCAAAACGAGAGGCGTGCAGCAGCTCCATGAGACCTTCATCGTTGTTCTGCTTTAGTTTCAAGGTAGTGAGCTTCTCAACACTCCTAGAGGCCTTGCTTCAGCACCCGTTTCAGTACCAGAACACTGCGTAGAACCAGGAAGCTCTGCTCCTGCGTGTATGCTGCGTGTCAACCTAGAAATTAGAGACAGATGGCACAAGGCTAGTTTTCCCATTATGAAAGCTCCGTTGATGCGGCCCCGAAGCTCCCTGAAAAGCACTGTTGTTACCGTGGTTTTACTTACAGACGGCATGGTTCATAGAAGAAAATGAGTTTTCTCGAAAGAAACCTTGTGCTTCCAGTTCCTAGTTGGAAGCTCACCCTGCTCTGCTCTATACCAAACGTGAAAGTCAATGTGAGCACTAGCCTCGAAGTAAGGCCCTGATTATGCTGGCAAAACGGGAGGCGTGCAGCAGCTCCATGAGGCCTTCATCGCTGTTCTGCTTTAGTTTCACGGTAGTAAGCTTTCCAAGACTCCTAGGGACTTTGCTTAAGCAACCGTTTCGGTACCAGAACACTGCGTAGAGACTGTAAGCTCTGGTCCTGCGTGTATGCTGCGTGTTAACCTAGAAATTGGAGACTGATGGCATAAAGCTTCTATTCCCATTATGAAAGCTCCGTTCATGCGGCCTCGAAGCTACCTGAAAAGCATTGTTGTTGCCGGGGTTTTCCTCACTGCCGGCATGGTTCTGAGAAGAAAATGAGTTTTCTCCTAAGAAACCTTGGGTTTCCAGTTCCTTGTTGGAAGCTCACCCTGCTCTGCGCTATACCTAAAGTGAAAGTCAACGTGAGCCCAAGCTTCGAAGTAAGGCCCTGATTATCCTTGCCAAACGAGAGGCGTGCAGCAGCTCTTGAGGCGTTCATCGTTGTTCTGCTTTAGTTTCAAGGTAGTAAGCTTTTCAACACTCCTAGGGGCCTTGCTTCAGCACCCGTTTCAGTACCAGAACACTGCGTAGAACCAGGAAGCTCTGCTCCTGCGTGTATGCTGCGTGTCAACCTAGAAATTAGAGACTGATGGCACAACGCTTGTTTTCCCGTTTTGAAAGCTCCATTCATGCGGCCTCAAAGCTACCTGAAAAGCACTGTTGTTACCGTGCTTTTACTTACAGACGGCATGGCACATAGAAGAAAATGAGTTTTCTCGAAAGAAACCTTGTGCTTCCAGTTCCTAGTTGGAAGCTCACCCTCCTCTGCTCTATACCAAACGTGAAAGTCAATGTGAGCACTAGCCTCGAAGTAAGGCCCTGATTATGCTGGCAAAACGGGAGGCGTGCAGCAGCTCCATGAGGCCTTCATCGCTGTTCTGCTTTAGTTTCACGGTAGTAAGCTTTCCAAGACTCCTAGGGACTTTGCTTAAGCAACCGTTTCGGTACCAGAACACTGCGTAGAGACAGTAAGCTCTGGTCCTGCGTGTATGCTGCGTGTCAACCTAGAAATTGGAGACTGATGGCATAAACCTTCTATTCCCATTATGAAAGCTCCGTTCATGCGGCCTCGAAGCTACCTGAAAAGCATTGTTGTTGCCGGGGTTTTCTTCACTGCCGGCATGGTTCTGAGAAGAAAATGAGTTTTCTCGTAGAAACCTTGGGTTTCCAGTTCCTTGTTGGAAGCTCACCCTGCTCTGCGCTATACCTAAAGTGAAAGTCAACGTGAGCCCAAGCTTCGAAGTAAGGCCCTGATTATCCTTGCAAAACGAGAGGCGTGCAGCAGCTCCATGAGGCGTTCATCGTTGTTCTGCTTTAGTTTCAAGGTAGTAAGCTTTTCAACACTCCTAGGGGCCTTGCTTCAGCACCCGTTTCAGTACCAGAACACTGCGTAGAACCAGGAAGCTCTGCTCCTGCGTGTATGCTGCGTGTCAACCTAGAAATTAGAGACTGATGGCACAACGCTTGTTTTCCCGTTTTGAAAGCTCCATTCATGCGGCCTCAAAGCTACCTGAAAAGCACTGTTGTTACCGTGCTTTTACTTACAGACGGCATGGCACATAGAAGAAAATGAGTTTTCTCGACAGAAACCTTGTGCTTCCAGTTCCTAGTTGGAAGCTCACCCTGCTCTGCTCTATACCAAACGTGAAAGTCAATGTGAGCACTAGCCTCGAAGTAAGGCCCTGATTATGCTGGCAAAACGGGAGGCGTGCAGCAACTCCATGAGGCCTTCATCGCTGTTCTGCTTTAGTTTCACGGTAGTAAGCTTTCCAAGACTCCTAGGGACTTTGCTTAAGCAACCGTTTCGGTACCAGAACACTGCGTAGAGACAGTAAGCTCTGGTCCTGCGTGTATGCTGCGTGTCAACCTAGAAATTGGAGACTGATGGCATAAGGCTTCTTTTCCCATTATGAAAGCTCCGTTCATGCGGCCTCGAAGCTACCTGAAAAGCATTGTTGTTGCCGGGGTTTTCTTCACTGCCGGCATGGTTCTGAGAAGAAAATGAGTTTTCTCCTAAGAAACCTTGGGTTTCCAGTTCCTTGTTGGAAGCTCACCCTGCTCTGCGTTATACCTAAAGTGAAAGTCAACGTGAGCCCAAGCTTCGAAGTAGGCCCTGATTATCCTTGCAAAACGAGAGGCGTGCAGCAGCTCCATGAGGCGTTCATCGTTGTTCTGCTTTAGTTTCAAGGTAGTAAGCTTTTCAACACTCCTAGGGGCCTTGCTTCAGCACCCGTTTCAGTACCAGAACACTGCGTAAAACCAGGAAGCTCTGCTCCTGCGTGTATGCTGCGTGTCAACCTAGAAATTAGAGACTGATGGCACAAGGCTAGTTTTCCCATTATGAAAGCTCCGTTGATGCGGCCCCGAAGCTACCTGAAAAGCACTGTTGTTACCGTGCTTTTACTTACAGCCGGCATGGCACATAGAAGAAAATGACTTTTCTCGAAAGAAACCTTGTGCTTCCACTCATAGTTGGAAGCTCACCCTTCTCTACTATATACCAAACATGAAAGTCAATGTGAGCACTAGCCTCTAAGTAAGGCCCTGATTATCCTGGCAAAACGGGAGGCGTGCAGCAGCTCCTTGAGGCCTTCATCGCTGTTCTGCTTTAGTTTCACGGTAGTAAGCTTTCCAAGACTCCTAGGGACTTTGCTTAAGCAACCGTTTCGGTACCAGAACACTGCGTAGAGACAGTAAGCTCTGGTCCTGCGTGTATGCTGCGTGTCAACCTAGAAATTGGAGACTGATGGCATAAGGCTTCTTTTCCCATTATGAAAGCTCCGTTCATGCGGCCTCGAAGCTACCTGAAAAGCATTGTTGTTGCCGGGGTTTTCCTCACTGCCGGCATGGTTCTGAGAAGAAAATGAGTTTTCTCCTAAGAAACCTTGGGTTTCCAGTTCCTTGTTGGAAGCTCACCCTGCTCTGCTCTATAACTAAAGTGAAAGTCAACGTGAGCCCAAGCTTCGAAGTAAGGCCCTGATTATCCTTGCAAAACGAGAGGCGTGCAGCAGCTCCATGAGACCTTCATCGTTGTTCTGCTTTAGTTTCAAGGTAGTGAGCTTCTCAACACTCCTAGAGGCCTTGCTTCAGCACCCGTTTCAGTACCAGAACACTGCGTAGAACCAGGAAGCTCTGCTCCTGCGTGTATGCTGCGTGTCAACCTAGAAATTAGAGACAGATGGCACAAGGCTAGTTTTCCCATTATGAAAGCTCCGTTGATGCGGCCCCGAAGCTCCCTGAAAAGCACTGTTGTTACCGTGGTTTTACTTACAGACGGCATGGTTCATAGAAGAAAATGAGTTTTCTCGAAAGAAACCTTGTGCTTCCAGTTCCTAGTTGGAAGCTCACCCTGCTCTGCTCTATACCAAACGTGAAAGTCAATGTGAGCACTAGCCTCGAAGTAAGGCCCTGATTATGCTGGCAAAACGGGAGGCGTGCAGCAGCTCCATGAGGCCTTCATCGCTGTTCTGCTTTAGTTTCACGGTAGTAAGCTTTCCAAGACTCCTAGGGACTTTGCTTAAGCAACCGTTTCGGTACCAGAACACTGCGTAGAGACTGTAAGCTCTGGTCCTGCGTGTATGCTGCGTGTTAACCTAGAAATTGGAGACTGATGGCATAAAGC
The DNA here is from genome assembly GCF_028564815.1 of Eubalaena glacialis. Taxonomy (NCBI): domain Eukaryota; kingdom Metazoa; phylum Chordata; class Mammalia; order Artiodactyla; family Balaenidae; genus Eubalaena; species Eubalaena glacialis. The sequence continues at coordinate 81,203,434 of NC_083726.1, read as the reverse complement.
TTCTATTCCCATTATGAAAGCTCCGTTCATGCGGCCTCGAAGCTACCTGAAAAGCATTGTTGTTGCCGGGGTTTTCCTCACTGCCGGCATGGTTCTGAGAAGAAAATGAGTTTTCTCCTAAGAAACCTTGGGTTTCCAGTTCCTTGTTGGAAGCTCACCCTGCTCTGCGCTATACCTAAAGTGAAAGTCAACGTGAGCCCAAGCTTCGAAGTAAGGCCCTGATTATCCTTGCCAAACGAGAGGCGTGCAGCAGCTCTTGAGGCGTTCATCGTTGTTCTGCTTTAGTTTCAAGGTAGTAAGCTTTTCAACACTCCTAGGGGCCTTGCTTCAGCACCCGTTTCAGTACCAGAACACTGCGTAGAACCAGGAAGCTCTGCTCCTGCGTGTATGCTGCGTGTCAACCTAGAAATTAGAGACTGATGGCACAACGCTTGTTTTCCCGTTTTGAAAGCTCCATTCATGCGGCCTCGAAGCTACCTGAAAAGCACTGTTGTTACCGTGCTTTTACTTAAGCCGGCATGGCACATAGAAGAAAATGAGTTTTCTCGACAGAAACCTTGTGCTTCCAGTTCCTAGTTGGAAGCTCACCCTGCTCTACTCTATACCAAACGTGAAAGTCAATGTGAGCACTAGCCTCGAAGTAAGGCCCTGATTATGCTGGCAAAACGGGAGGCGTGCAGCAGCTCCATGAGGCCTTCATCGCTGTTCTGCTTTAGTTTCACGGTAGTAAGCTTTCCAAGACTCCTAGGGACTTTGCTTAAGCAACCGTTTCGGTACCAGAACACTGCGTAGAGACAGTAAGCTCTGGTCCTGCGTGTATGCTGCGTGTCAACCTAGAAATTGGAGACTGATGGCATAAGGCTTCTTTTCCCATTATGAAAGCCCCGTTCATGCGGCCTCGAAGCTACCTGAAAAGCATTGTTGTTGCCGGGGTTTTCCTCACTGCCGGCATGGTTCTGAGAAGAAAATGAGTTTTCTCGTAGAAACCTTGGGTTTCCAGTTCCTTGTTGGAAGCTCACCCTGCTCTGCGCTATACCTAAAGTGAAAGTCAACGTGAGCCCAAGCTTCGAAGTAGGCCCTGATTACCCTTGTAAAACGAGAGGCGTGCAGCAGCTCCATGAGGCCTTCATCGTTGTTCTGCTTTAGTTTCAAGGTAGTAAGCTTTTCAACACTCCTAGGGGCCTTGCTTCAGCACCCGTTTCAGTACCAGAACACTGCGTAGAACCAGGAGCTCTGCTCCTGCGTGTATGCTGCGTGTCAACCTAGAAATTACAGACTGATGGCACAAGGCTAGTTTTCCCATTATGAAAGCTCTGTTGATGCGGCCCCGAAGCTACCTGAAAAGCACTGTTGTTACCGTGCTTTTACTTACAGTCGGCATGGGACATAGAAGAAAATGAGTTTTCTCGAAAGAAACCTTGTGCTTCCAGTTCCTAGTTGGAAGCTCACCCTGTTCTGCTCTATACCAAACGTGAAAGTCAATGTGAGCACTAGCCTCGAAGTAAGGCCCTGATTATGCTGGCAAAACGGGAGGCGTGCAGCAGCTCCATGAGGCCTTCATCGCTGTTCTGCTTTAGTTTCAAGGTTGTGAGGTTTTCAACACTCCTAGAGGCCTTGCTTCAGCACCCGTTTCAGTACCAGAACACTGCGTAGAACCAGGAAGCTCTGCTCCTGCGTGTATGCTGCGTGTCAACCTAGAAATTAGAGACTGATGGCACAAGGCTAGTTTTCCCATTATGAAAGCTCCGTTGATGCGGCCCCGAAGCTCCCTGAAAAGCACTGTTGTTACCGTGCTTTTACTTACAGCCGGCATGGTTCATAGAAGAAAATGAGTTTTCTCGAAAGAAACCTTGTGCTTCCAGTTCCTAGTTGGAAGCTCACCCTGCTCTGCTCTATACCAAACGTGAAAGTCAATGTGAGCACTAGCCTCGAAGATAGGCCCTGATTATCCTGGCAAAACGGGAGGCGTGCAGCAGCTCCATGAGGCTTTCATCGCTGTTCTGCTTTAGTTTCACGGTAGTAAGCTTTCCAAGACTCCTAGGGACTTTGCTTAAGCAACCGTTTCGGTACCAGAACACTGCGTAGAGACAGTAAGCTCTGGTCCTGCGTGTATGCTGCGTGTCAACCTAGAAATTGGAGACTGATGGCATAAACCTTCTATTCCCATTATGAAAGCTCCGTTCATGCGGCCTCGAAGCTACCTGAAAAGCATTGTTGTTGCCGGGGTTTTCTTCACTGCCGGCATGGTTCTGAGAAGAAAATGAGTTTTCTCGTAGAAACCTTGGGTTTCCAGTTCCTTGTTGGAAGCTCACCCTGCTCTGCGCTATACCTAAAGTGAAAGTCAACGTGAGCCCAAGCTTCGAAGTAAGGCCCTGATTATCCTTGCAAAACGAGAGGCGTGCAGCAGCTCCATGAGGCGTTCATCGTTGTTCTGCTTTAGTTTCAAGGTAGTAAGCTTTTCAACACTCCTAGGGGCCTTGCTTCAGCACCCGTTTCAGTACCAGAACACTGCGTAGAACCAGGAAGCTCTGCTCCTGCGTGTATGCTGCGTGTCAACCTAGAAATTAGAGATTGATGGCACAACGCTTGTTTTCCCGTTTTGAAAGCTCCATTCATGCGGCCTCAAAGCTACCTGAAAAGCACTGTTGTTACCGTGCTTTTACTTACAGACGGCATGGCACATAGAAGAAAATGAGTTTTCTCGACAGAAACCTTGTGCTTCCAGTTCCTAGTTGGAAGCTCACCCTGCTCTGCTCTATACCAAACGTGAAAGTCAATGTGAGCACTAGCCTCGAAGTAAGGCCCTGATTATGCTGGCAAAACGGGAGGCGTGCAGCAACTCCATGAGGCCTTCATCGCTGTTCTGCTTTAGTTTCACGGTAGTAAGCTTTCCAAGACTCCTAGGGACTTTGCTTAAGCAACCGTTTCGGTACCAGAACACTGCGTAGAGACAGTAAGCTCTGGTCCTGCGTGTATGCTGCGTGTCAACCTAGAAATTGGAGACTGATGGCATAAAGCTTCTTTTCCCATTATGAAAGCTCCGTTCATGCGGGCTCGAAGCTACCTGAAAAGCATTGTTGTTGCCGGGGTTTTCCTCACTGCCGGCATGGTTCTGAGAAGAAAATGAGTTTTCTCCTAAGAAACCTTGGGTTTCCAGTTCCTTGTTGGAAGCTCACCCTGCTCTGCGCTATACCTAAAGTGAAAGTCAACGTGAGCCCAAGCTTCGAAGTAAGGCCCTGATTATCCTTGCCAAACGAGAGGCGTGCAGCAGCTCTTGAGGCGTTCATCGTTGTTTTGCTTTAGTTTCAAGGTAGTAAGCTTTTCAACACTCCTAGGGGCCTTGCTTCAGCACCCGTTTCAGTACCAGAACACTGCGTAGAACCAGGAAGCTCTGCTCCTGCGTGTATGCTGCGTGTCAACCTAGAAATTAGAGACTGATGGCACAACGCTTGTTTTCCCGTTTTGAAAGCTCCATTCATGCGGCCTCGAAGCTACCTGAAAAGCACTGTTGTTACCGTGCTTTTACTTACAGCCGGCATGGCACATAGAAGAAAATGACTTTTCTCGAAAGAAACCTTGTGCTTCCAGTTCCTAGTTGGAAGCTCACCATGCTCTACTCTATACCAAACGTGAAAGTCAATGTGAGCACTAGCCTCGAAGTAAGGCCCTGATTATGCTGGCAAAACGGGAGGCGTGCAGCAGCTCCATGAGGCCTTCATCGCTGTTCTGCTTTAGTTTCACGGTAGTAAGCTTTCCAAGACTCCTAGGGACTTTGCTTAAGCAACCGTTTCGGTACCAGAACACTGCGTAGAGACAGTAAGCTCTGGTCCTGCGTGTATGCTGCGTGTCAACCTAGAAATTGGAGACTGATGGCATAAGGCTTCTTTTCCCATTATGAAAGCCCCGTTCATGCGGCCGCGTAGCTACCTGAAAAGCATTGTTGTTGCCGGGGTTTTCTTCACTGCCGGCATGGTTCTGAGAAGAAAATGAGTTTTCTCCTAAGAAACCTTGGGTTTCCAGTTCCTTCTTGGAAGCTCACCCTGCTCTGCGCTATACCTAAAGTGAAAGTCAACGTGAGCCCAAGCTTCGAAGTAGGCCCTGATTACCCTTGTAAAACGAGAGGCGTGCAGCAGCTCCATGAGGCCTTCATCGTTGTTCTGCTTTAGTTTCAAGGTAGTAAGCTTTTCAACACTCCTAGGGGCCTTGCTTCAGCACCCGTTTCAGTACCAGAACACTGCGTAGAACCAGGAGCTCTGCTCCTGCGTGTATGCTGCGTGTCAACCTAGAAATTACAGACTGATGGCACAAGGCTAGTTTTCCCATTATGAAAGCTCTGTTGATGCGGCCCCGAAGCTACCTGAAAAGCACTGTTGTTACCGTGCTTTTACTTACAGTCGGCATGGGACATAGAAGAAAATGAGTTTTCTCGAAAGAAACCTTGTGCTTCCAGTTCCTAGTTGGAAGCTCACCCTGTTCTGCTCTATACCAAACGTGAAAGTCAATGTGAGCACTAGCCTCGAAGTAAGGCCCTGATTATGCTGGCAAAACGGGAGGCGTGCAGCAGCTCCATGAGGCCTTCATCGCTGTTCTGCTTTAGTTTCAAGGTTGTGAGCTTTTCAACACTCCTAGAGGCCTTGCTTCAGCACCCGTTTCAGTACCAGAACACTGCGTAGAACCAGGAAGCTCTGCTCCTGCGTGTATGCTGCGTGTCAACCTAGAAATTAGAGACTGATGGCACAAGGCTAGTTTTCCCATTATGAAAGCTCCGTTGATGCGGCCCCGAAGCTCCCTGAAAAGCACTGTTGTTACCGTGCTTTTACTTACAGCCGGCATGGTTCATAGAAGAAAATGAGTTTTCTCGAAAGAAACCTTGTGCTTCCAGTTCCTAGTTGGAAGCTCACCCTGCTCTGCTCTATACCAAACGTGAAAGTCAATGTGAGCACTAGCCTCGAAGATAGGCCCTGATTATCCTGGCAAAACGGGAGGCGTGCAGCAGCTCCATGAGGCTTTCATCGCTGTTCTGCTTTAGTTTCACGGTAGTAAGCTTTCCAAGACTCCTAGGGACTTTGCTTAAGCAACCGTTTCGGTACCAGAACACTGCGTAGAGACAGTAAGCTCTGGTCCTGCGTGTATGCTGCGTGTCAACCTAGAAATTGGAGACTGATGGCAGAAACCTTCTATTCCCATTATGAAAGCTCCGTTCATGCGGCCTCGAAGCTACCTGAAAAGCATTGTTGTTGCCGGGGTTTTCTTCACTGCCGGCATGGTTCTGAGAAGAAAATGAGTTTTCTCGTAGAAACCTTGGGTTTCCAGTTCCTTGTTGGAAGCTCACCCTGCTCTGCGCTATACCTAAAGTGAAAGTCAACGTGAGCCCAAGCTTCGAAGTAAGGCCCTGATTATCCTTGCAAAACGAGAGGCGTGCAGCAGCTCCATGAGGCGTTCATCGTTGTTCTGCTTTAGTTTCAAGGTAGTAAGCTTTTCAACACTCCTAGGGGCCTTGCTTCAGCACCCGTTTCAGTACCAGAACACTGCGTAGAACCAGGAAGCTCTGCTCCTGCGTGTATGCTGCGTGTCAACCTAGAAATTAGAGACTGATGGCACAACGCTTGTTTTCCCGTTTTGAAAGCTCCATTCATGCGGCCTCAAAGCTACCTGAAAAGCACTGTTGTTACCGTGCTTTTACTTACAGACGGCATGGCACATAGAAGAAAATGAGTTTTCTCGACAGAAACCTTGTGCTTCCAGTTCCTAGTTGGAAGCTCACCCTGCTCTGCTCTATACCAAACGTGAAAGTCAATGTGAGCACTAGCCTCGAAGTAAGGCCCTGATTATGCTGGCAAAACGGGAGGCGTGCAGCAACTCCATGAGGCCTTCATCGCTGTTCTGCTTTAGTTTCACGGTAGTAAGCTTTCCAAGACTCCTAGGGACTTTGCTTAAGCAACCGTTTCGGTACCAGAACACTGCGTAGAGACAGTAAGCTCTGGTCCTGCGTGTATGCTGCGTGTCAACCTAGAAATTGGAGACTGATGGCATAAAGCTTCTTTTCCCATTATGAAAGCTCCGTTCATGCGGGCTCGAAGCTACCTGAAAAGCATTGTTGTTGCCGGGGTTTTCCTCACTGCCGGCATGGTTCTGAGAAGAAAATGAGTTTTCTCCTAAGAAACCTTGGGTTTCCAGTTCCTTGTTGGAAGCTCACCCTGCTCTGCGCTATACCTAAAGTGAAAGTCAACGTGAGCCCAAGCTTCGAAGTAAGGCCCTGATTATCCTTGCCAAACGAGAGGCGTGCAGCAGCTCTTGAGGCGTTCATCGTTGTTTTGCTTTAGTTTCAAGGTAGTAAGCTTTTCAACACTCCTAGGGGCCTTGCTTCAGCACCCGTTTCAGTACCAGAACACTGCGTAGAACCAGGAAGCTCTGCTCCTGCGTGTATGCTGCGTGTCAACCTAGAAATTAGAGACTGATGGCACAACGCTTGTTTTCCCGTTTTGAAAGCTCCATTCATGCGGCCTCGAAGCTACCTGAAAAGCACTGTTGTTACCGTGCTTTTACTTACAGCCGGCATGGCACATAGAAGAAAATGACTTTTCTCGAAAGAAACCTTGTGCTTCCAGTTCCTAGTTGGAAGCTCACCATGCTCTACTCTATACCAAACGTGAAAGTCAATGTGAGCACTAGCCTCGAAGTAAGGCCCTGATTATGCTGGCAAAACGGGAGGCGTGCAGCAGCTCCATGAGGCCTTCATCGCTGTTCTGCTTTAGTTTCACGGTAGTAAGCTTTCCAAGACTCCTAGGGACTTTGCTTAAGCAACCGTTTCGGTACCAGAACACTGCGTAGAGACAGTAAGCTCTGGTCCTGCGTGTATGCTGCGTGTCAACCTAGAAATTGGAGACTGATGGCATAAGGCTTCTTTTCCCATTATGAAAGCCCCGTTCATGCGGCCGCGTAGCTACCTGAAAAGCATTGTTGTTGCCGGGGTTTTCTTCACTGCCGGCATGGTTCTGAGAAGAAAATGAGTTTTCTCCTAAGAAACCTTGGGTTTCCAGTTCCTTGTTGGAAGCTCACCCTGCTCTGCGCTATACCTAAAGTGAAAGTCAACGTGAGCCCAAGCTTCGAAGTAGGCCCTGATTACCCTTGTAAAACGAGAGGCGTGCAGCAGCTCCATGAGGCCTTCATCGTTGTTCTGCTTTAGTTTCAAGGTAGTAAGCTTTTCAACACTCCTAGGGGCCTTGCTTCAGCACCCGTTTCAGTACCAGAACACTGCGTAGAACCAGGAGCTCTGCTCCTGCGTGTATGCTGCGTGTCAACCTAGAAATTACAGACTGATGGCACAAGGCTAGTTTTCCCATTATGAAAGCTCTGTTGATGCGGCCCCGAAGCTACCTGAAAAGCACTGTTGTTACCGTGCTTTTACTTACAGTCGGCATGGGACATAGAAGAAAATGAGTTTTCTCGAAAGAAACCTTGTGCTTCCAGTTCCTAGTTGGAAGCTCACCCTGTTCTGCTCTATACCAAACGTGAAAGTCAATGTGAGCACTAGCCTCGAAGTAAGGCCCTGATTATGCTGGCAAAACGGGAGGCGTGCAGCAGCTCCATGAGGCCTTCATCGCTGTTCTGCTTTAGTTTCAAGGTTGTGAGCTTTTCAACACTCCTAGAGGCCTTGCTTCAGCACCCGTTTCAGTACCAGAACACTGCGTAGAACCAGGAAGCTCTGCTCCTGCGTGTATGCTGCGTGTCAACCTAGAAATTAGAGACTGATGGCACAAGGCTAGTTTTCCCATTATGAAAGCTCCGTTGATGCGGCCCCGAAGCTCCCTGAAAAGCACTGTTGTTACCGTGCTTTTACTTACAGCCGGCATGGTTCATAGAAGAAAATGAGTTTTCTCGAAAGAAACCTTGTGCTTCCAGTTCCTAGTTGGAAGCTCACCCTGCTCTGCTCTATACCAAACGTGAAAGTCAATGTGAGCACTAGCCTCGAAGATAGGCCCTGATTATCCTGGCAAAACGGGAGGCGTGCAGCAGCTCCATGAGGCTTTCATCGCTGTTCTGCTTTAGTTTCACGGTAGTAAGCTTTCCAAGACTCCTAGGGACTTTGCTTAAGCAACCGTTTCGGTACCAGAACACTGCGTAGAGACAGTAAGCTCTGGTCCTGCGTGTATGCTGCGTGTCAACCTAGAAATTGGAGACTGATGGCATAAACCTTCTATTCCCATTATGAAAGCTCCGTTCATGCGGCCTCGAAGCTACCTGAAAAGCATTGTTGTTGCCGGGGTTTTCTTCACTGCCGGCATGGTTCTGAGAAGAAAATGAGTTTTCTCGTAGAAACCTTGGGTTTCCAGTTCCTTGTTGGAAGCTCACCCTGCTCTGCGCTATACCTAAAGTGAAAGTCAACGTGAGCCCAAGCTTCGAAGTAAGGCCCTGATTATCCTTGCAAAACGAGAGGCGTGCAGCAGCTCCATGAGGCGTTCATCGTTGTTCTGCTTTAGTTTCAAGGTAGTAAGCTTTTCAACACTCCTAGGGGCCTTGCTTCAGCACCCGTTTCAGTACCAGAACACTGCGTAGAACCAGGAAGCTCTGCTCCTGCGTGTATGCTGCGTGTCAACCTAGAAATTAGAGACTGATGGCACAACGCTTGTTTTCCCGTTTTGAAAGCTCCATTCATGCGGCCTCAAAGCTACCTGAAAAGCACTGTTGTTACCGTGCTTTTACTTACAGACGGCATGGCACATAGAAGAAAATGAGTTTTCTCGACAGAAACCTTGTGCTTCCAGTTCCTAGTTGGAAGCTCACCCTGCTCTGCTCTATACCAAACGTGAAAGTCAATGTGAGCACTAGCCTCGAAGTAAGGCCCTGATTATGCTGGCAAAACGGGAGGCGTGCAGCAACTCCATGAGGCCTTCATCGCTGTTCTGCTTTAGTTTCACGGTAGTAAGCTTTCCAAGACTCCTAGGGACTTTGCTTAAGCAACCGTTTCGGTACCAGAACACTGCGTAGAGACAGTAAGCTCTGGTCCTGCGTGTATGCTGCGTGTCAACCTAGAAATTGGAGACTGATGGCATAAAGCTTCTTTTCCCATTATGAAAGCTCCGTTCATGCGGGCTCGAAGCTACCTGAAAAGCATTGTTGTTGCCGGGGTTTTCCTCACTGCCGGCATGGTTCTGAGAAGAAAATGAGTTTTCTCCTAAGAAACCTTGGGTTTCCAGTTCCTTGTTGGAAGCTCACCCTGCTCTGCTCTATACCTAAAGTGAAAGTCAACGTGAGCCCAAGCTTCGAAGTAAGGCCCTGATTATCCTTGCAAAACGAGAGGCGTGCAGCAGCTCCATGAGGCCTTCATCGTTGTTCTGCTTTAGTTTCAAGGTAGTAAGCTTTTCAACACTCCTAGGGGCCTTGCTTCAGCACCCGTTTCAGTACCAGAACACTGCGTAGAACCAGGAAGCTCTGCTCCTGCGTGTATGCTGCGTGTCAACCTAGAAATTAGAGACTGATGGCACAACGCTTGTTTTCCCGTTTTGAAAGCTCCATTCATGCGGCCTCGAAGCTACCTGAAAAGCACTGTTGTTACCGTGCTTTTACTTAAGCCGGCATGGCACATAGAAGAAAATGAGTTTTCTCGACAGAAACCTTGTGCTTCCAGTTCCTAGTTGGAAGCTCACCCTGCTCTACTCTATACCAAACGTGAAAGTCAATGTGAGCACTAGCCTCGAAGTAAGGCCCTGATTATGCTGGCAAAACGGGAGGCGTGCAGCAGCTCCATGAGGCCTTCATCGCTGTTCTGCTTTAGTTTCACGGTAGTAAGCTTTCCAAGACTCCTAGGGACTTTGCTTAAGCAACCGTTTCGGTACCAGAACACTGCGTAGAGACAGTAAGCTCTGGTCCTGCGTGTATGCTGCGTGTCAACCTAGAAATTGGAGACTGATGGCATAAGGCTTCTTTTCCCATTATGAAAGCTCCGTTCATGCGGCCTCGAAGCTACCTGAAAAGCATTGTTGTTGCCGGGGTTTTCTTCACTGCCGGCATGGTTCTGAGAAGACAATGAGTTTTCTCCTAAGAAACCTTGGGTTTCCAGTTCCTTGTTGGAAGCTCACCCTGCTCTGCGCTATACCTAAAGTGAAAGTCAACGTGAGCCCAAGCTTCGAAGTAGGCCCTGATTACCCTTGTAAAACGAGAGGCGTGCAGCAGCTCCATGAGGCCTTCATCGTTGTTCTGCTTTAGTTTCAAGGTAGTAAGCTTTTCAACACTCCTAGGGGCCTTGCTTCAGCACCCGTTTCAGTACCAGAACACTGCGTAGAACCAGGAAGCTCTGCTCCTGCGTGTATGCTGCGTGTCAACCTAGAAATTAGAGACTGATGGCACAACGCTTGTTTTCCCGTTTTGAAAGCTCCATTCATGCGGCCTCGAAGCTACCTGAAAAGCACTGTTGTTACCGTGCTTTTACTTACAGCCGGCATGGCACATAGAAGAAAATGACTTTTCTCGAAAGAAACCTTGTGCTTCCAGTTCCTAGTTGGAAGCTCACCCTGCTGTACTCTATACCAAACGTGAATGTCAATGTGAGCACTAGCCTCGAAGTAAGGCCCTGATTATGCTGGCAAAACGGGAGGCGTGCAGCAGCTCCATGAGGCCTTCATCGCTGTTCTTCTTTAGTTTCACGGTAGTAAGCTTTCCAAGACTCCTAGGGACTTTGCTTAAGCAACCGTTTCGGTACCAGAACACTGCGTAGAGACAGTAAGCTCTGGTCCTGCGTGTATGCTGCGTGTCAACCTAGAAATTAGAGACTGATGGCACAAGGCTAGTTTTCCCATTATGAATGCTCCGTTGATGCGGCCCCAAAGCTCCCTGAAAAGCACTGTTGTTACCGTGCTTTTACTTACAGCCGGCATGGTTCATAGAAGAAAATGAGTTTTCTCGAAAGAAACCTTGTGCTTCCAGTTCCTAGTTGGAAGCTCACCCTGCTCTGCTCTATACCAAACGTGAAAGTCAATGTGAGCACTAGCCTCGAAGTAAGGCCCTGATTATCCTGGCAAAACGGGAGGCGTGCAGCAGCTCCATGAGTCTTTCATCGCTGTTCTGCTTTAGTTTCACGGTAGTAAGCTTTCCAAGACTCCTAGGGACTTTGCTTAAGCAACCGTTTCGGTACCAGAACACTGCGTAGAGACAGTAAGCTCTGGTCCTGCGTGTATGCTGCGTGTCAACCTAGAAATTGGAGACTGATGGCATAAAGCTTCTATTCCCATTATGAAAGCTCCGTTCATGCGGCCTCGAAGCTACCTGAAAAGCATTGTTGTTGCCGGGGTTTTCCTCACTGCCGGCATGGTTCTGAGAAGAAAATGAGTTTTCTCCTAAGAAACCTTGGGTTTCCAGTTCCTTGTTGGAAGCTCACCCTGCTCTGCTCTATACCTAAAGTGAAAGTCAACGTGAGCCCAAGCTTCGAAGTAAGGCCCTGATTATCCTTGCAAAACGAGAGGCGTGCAGCAGCTCCATGAGGCCTTCATCGTTGTTCTGCTTTAGTTTCAAGGTAGTAAGCTTTTCAACACTCCTAGGGGCCTTGCTTCAGCACCCGTTTCAGTACCAGAACACTGCGTAGAACCAGGAAGCTCTGCTCCTGCGTGTATGCTGCGTGTCAACCTAGAAATTAGAGACTGATGGCACAACGCTTGTTTTCCCGTTTTGAAAGCTCCATTCATGCGGCCTCGAAGCTACCTGAAAAGCACTGTTGTTACCGTGCTTTTACTTACAGCCGGCATGGCACATAGAAGAAAATGACTTTTCTCGAAAGAAACCTTGTGCTTCCAGTTCCTAGTTGGAAGCTCACCCTGCTGTACTCTATACCAAACGTGAATGTCAATGTGAGCACTAGCCTCGAAGTAAGGCCCTGATTATGCTGGCAAAACGGGAGGCGTGCAGCAGCTCCATGAGGCCTTCATCGCTGTTCTTCTTTAGTTTCACGGTAGTAAGCTTTCCAAGACTCCTAGGGACTTTGCTTAAGCAACCGTTTCGGTACCAGAACACTGCGTAGAGACAGTAAGCTCTGGTCCTGCGTGTATGCTGCGTGTCAACCTAGAAATTAGAGACTGATGGCACAAGGCTAGTTTTCCCATTATGAATGCTCCGTTGATGCGGCCCCGAAGCTCCCTGAAAAGCACTGTTGTTACCGTGCTTTTACTTACAGCCGGCATGGTTCATAGAAGAAAATGAGTTTTCTCGAAAGAAACCTTGTGCTTCCAGTTCCTAGTTGGAAGCTCACCCTGCTCTGCTCTATACCAAACGTGAAAGTCAATGTGAGCACTAGCCTCGAAGTAAGGCCCTGATTATCCTGGCAAAACGGGAGGCGTGCAGCAGCTCCATGAGGCTTTCATCGCTGTTCTGCTTTAGTTTCACGGTAGTAAGCTTTCCAAGACTCCTAGGGACTTTGCTTAAGCAACCGTTTCGGTACCAGAACACTGCGTAGAGACAGTAAGCTCTGGTCCTGCGTGTATGCTGCGTGTCAACCTAGAAATTGGAGACTGATGGCATAAAGCTTCTATTCCCATTATGAAAGCTCCGTTCATGCGGCCTCGAAGCTACCTGAAAAGCATTGTTGTTGCCGGGGTTTTCCTCACTGCCGGCATGGTTCTGAGAAGAAAATGAGTTTTCTCCTAAGAAACCTTGGGTTTCCAGTTCCTTGTTGGAAGCTCACCCTGCTCTGCTCTATACCTAAAGTGAAAGTCAACGTGAGCCCAAGCTTCGAAGTAAGGCCCTGATTATCCTTGCAAAACGAGAGGCGTGCAGCAGCTCCATGAGGCCTTCATAGTTGTTCTGCTTTAGTTTCAAGGTAGTAAGCTTTTCAACACTCCTAGGGGCCTTGCTTCAGCACCCGTTTCAGTACCAGAAGACTGCGTAGAACCAGGAAGCTCTGCTCCTGCGTGTATGCTGCGTGTCAACCTAGAAATTAGAGACTGATGGCACAACGCTTGTTTTCCCGTTTTGAAAGCTCCATTCATGCGGCCTCGAAGCTACCTGAAAAGCACTGTTGTTACCGTGCTTTTACTTAAGCCGGCATGGCACATAGAAGAAAATGAGTTTTCTCGAAAGAAACCTTGTGCTTCCAGTTCCTAGTTGGAAGCTCACCCTGCTCTACTCTATACCAAACGTGAAAGTCAATGTGAGCACTAGCCTCGAAGTAAGGCCCTGATTATGCTGGCAAAACGGGAGGCGTGCAGCAGCTCCATGAGGCCTTCATCGCTGTTCTGCTTTAGTTTCACGGTAGTAAGCTTTCCAAGACTCCTAGGGACTTTGCTTAAGCAACCGTTTCGGTACCAGAACACTGCGTAGAGACAGTAAGCTCTGGTCCTGCGTGTATGCTGCGTGTCAACCTAGAAATTGGAGACTGATGGCATAAGGCTTCTTTTCCCATTATGAAAGCTCCGTTCATGCGGCCTCGAAGCTACCTGAAAAGCATTGTTGTTGCCGGGGTTTTCTTCACTGCCGGCATGGTTCTGAGAAGACAATGAGTTTTCTCCTAAGAAACCTTGGGTTTCCAGTTCCTTGTTGGAAGCTCACCCTGCTCTGCGCTATACCTAAAGTGAAAGTCAACGTGAGCCCAAGCTTCGAAGTAGGCCCTGATTACCCTTGTAAAACGAGAGGCGTGCAGCAGCTCCATGAGGCCTTCATCGTTGTTCTGCTTTAGTTTCAAGGTAGTAAGCTTTTCAACACTCCTAGGGGCCTTGCTTCAGCACCCGTTTCAGTACCAGAACACTGCGTAGAACCAGGAAGCTCTGCTCCTGCGTGTATGCTGCGTGTCAACCTAGAAATTAGAGACTGATGGCACAACGCTTGTTTTCCCGTTTTGAAAGTTCCATTCATGCGGCCTCGAAGCTACCTGAAAAGCACTGTTGTTACCGTGCTTTTACTTACAGCCGGCATGGCACATAGAAGAAAATGACTTTTCTCGAAAGAAACCTTGTGCTTCCAGTTCCTAGTTGGAAGCTCACCCTGCTCTACTCTATACCAAACGTGAATGTCAATGTGAGCACTAGCCTCGAAGTAAGGCCCTGATTATGCTGGCAAAACGGGAGGCGTGCAGCAGCTCCATGAGGCCTTCATCGCTGTTCTTCTTTAGTTTCACGGTAGTAAGCTTTCCAAGACTCCTAGGGACTTTGCTTAAGCAACCGTTTCGGTACCAGAACACTGCGTAGAGACAGTAAGCTCTGGTCCTGCGTGTATGCTGCGTGTCAACCTAGAAATTAGAGACTGATGGCACAAGGCTAGTTTTCCCATTATGAATGCTCCGTTGATGCGGCCCCGAAGCTCCCTGGAAAGCACTGTTGTTACCGTGCTTTTACTTACAGCCGGCATGGTTCATAGAAGAAAATGAGTTTTCTCGAAAGAAACCTTGTGCTTCCAGTTCCTAGTTGGAAGCTCACCCTGCTCTGCTCTATACCAAACGTGAAAGTCAATGTGAGCACTAGCCTCGAAGTAAGGCCCTGATTATCCTGGCAAAACGGGAGGCGTGCAGCAGCTCCATGAGTCTTTCATCGCTGTTCTGCTTTAGTTTCACGGTAGTAAGCTTTCCAAGACTCCTAGGGACTTTGCTTAAGCAACCGTTTCGGTACCAGAACACTGCGTAGAGACAGTAAGCTCTGGTCCTGCGTGTATGCTGCGTGTCAACCTAGAAATTGGAGACTGATGGCATAAAGCTTCTATTCCCATTATGAAAGCTCCGTTCATGCGGCCTCGAAGCTACCTGAAAAGCATTGTTGTTGCCGGGGTTTTCCTCACTGCCGGCATGGTTCTGAGAAGAAAATGAGTTTTCTCCTAAGAAACCTTGGGTTTCCAGTTCCTTGTTGGAAGCTCACCCTGCTCTGCGCTATACCTAAAGTGAAAGTCAACGTGAGCCCAAGCTTCGAAGTAAGGCCCTGATTATCCTTGCAAAACGAGAGGCGTGCAGCAGCTCCATGAGGCCTTCATAGTTGTTCTGCTTTAGTTTCAAGGTAGTAAGCTTTTCAACACTCCTAGGGGCCTTGCTTCAGCACCCGTTTCAGTACCAGAACACTGCGTAGATCCAGGAAGCTCTGCTCCTGCGTGTATGCTGCGTGTCAACCTAGAAATTAGAGACTGATGGCACAACGCTTGTTTTCCCGTTTTGAAAGCTCCATTCATGCGGCCTCGAAGCTACCTGAAAAGCACTGTTGTTACCGTGCTTTTACTTAAGCCGGCATGGCACATAGAAGAAAATGAGTTTTCTCGAAAGAAACCTTGTGCTTCCAGTTCCTAGTTGGAAGCTCACCCTGCTCTACTCTATACCAAACGTGAAAGTCAATGTGAGCACTAGCCTCGAAGTAAGGCCCTGATTATGCTGGCAAAACGGGAGGCGTGCAGCAGCTCCATGAGGCCTTCATCGCTGTTCTGCTTTAGTTTCACGGTAGTAAGCTTTCCAAGACTCCTAGGGACTTTGCTTAAGCAACCGTTTCGGTACCAGAACACTGCGTAGAGACAGTAAGCTCTGGTCCTGCGTGTATGCTGCGTGTCAACCTAGAAATTGGAGACTGATGGCATAAGGCTTCTTTTCCCATTATGAAAGCTCCGTTCATGCGGCCTCGAAGCTACCTGAAAAGCATTGTTGTTGCCGGGGTTTTCTTCATTGCCGGCATGGTTCTGAGAAGAAAATGAGTTTTCTCCTAAGAAACCTTGGGTTTCCAGTTCCTTGTTGGAAGCTCACCCTGCTCTGCGCTATACCTAAAGTGAAAGTCAACGTGAGCCCAAGCTTCGAAGTAGGCCCTGATTACCCTTGTAAAACGAGAGGCGTGCAGCAGCTCCATGAGGCCTTCATCGTTGTTCTGCTTTAGTTTCAAGGTAGTAAGCTTTTCAACACTCCTAGGGGCCTTGCTTCAGCACCCGTTTCAGTACCAGAACACTGCGTAGAACCAGGAGCTCTGCTCCTGCGTGTATGCTGCGTGTCAACCTAGAAATTACAGACTGATGGCACAAGGCTAGTTTTCCCATTATGAAAGCTCTGTTGATGCGGCCCCGAAGCTACCTGAAAAGCACTGTTTTTACCGTGCTTTTACTTACAGTCGGCATGGGACATAGAAGAAAATGAGTTTTCTCGAAAGAAACCTTGTGCTTCCAGTTCCTAGTTGGAACCTCACCCTGTTCTGCTCTATACCAAACGTGAAAGTCAATGTGAGCACTAGCCTCGAAGTAAGGCCCTGATTATGCTGGCAAAACGGGAGGCGTGCAGCAGCTCCATGAGGCCTTCATCGCTGTTCTGCTTTAGTTTCAAGGTAGTGAGCTTTTCAACACTCCTAGAGGCCTTGCTTCAGCACCCGTTTCAGTACCAGAACACTGCGTAGAACCAGGAAGCTCTGCTCCTGCGTGTATGCTGCGTGTCAACCTAGAAATTAGAGACTGATGGCACAAGGCTAGTTTTCCCATTATGAAAGCTCCGTTGATGCGGCCCCGAAGCTCCCTGAAAAGCACTGTTGTTACCGTGCTTTTACTTACAGCCGGCATGGTTCATAGAAGAAAATGAGTTTTCTCGAAAGAAACCTTGTGCTTCCAGTTCCTAGTTGGAAGCTCACCCTGCTCTGCTCTATACCAAACGTGAAAGTCAATGTGAGCACTAGCCTCGAAGTAAGGCCCTGATTATGCTGGCAAAACGGTAGGAGTGCAGCAGCTCCATGAGGCTTTCATCGCTGTTCTGCTTTAGTTTCACGGTAGTAAGCTTTCCAAGACTCCTAGGGACTTTGCTTAAGCAACCGTTTCGGTACCAGAACACTGCGTAGAGACAGTAAGCTCTGGTCCTGCCTGTATGCTGCGTGTCAACCTAGAAATTGGAGACTGATGGCATAAAGCTTCTATTCCCATTATGAAAGCTCCGTTCATGCGGCCTCGAAGCTACCTGAAAAGCATTGTTGTTGCCGGGGTTTTCTTCACTGCCGGCATGGTTCTGAGAAGAAAATGAGTTTTCTCCTAAGAAACCTTGGGTTTCCAGTTCCTTGTTGGAAGCTCACCCTGCTCTGCTCTATACCTAAAGTGAAAGTCAACGTGAGCCCAAGCTTCGAAGTAAGGCCCTGATTATCCTTGCAAAACGAGAGGCGTGCAGCAGCTCCATGAGGCCTTCATCGTTGTTCTGCTTTAGTTTCAAGGTAGTAAGCTTTTCAACACTCCTAGGGGCCTTGCTTCAGCACCCGTTTCAGTACCAGAACACTGCGTAGAACCAGGAAGCTCTGCTCCTGCGTGTGTGCTGCGTGTCAACCTAGAAATTAGAGACTGATGGCACAACGCTTGTTTTCCCGTTTTGAAAGCTCCATTCATGCGGCCTCGAAGCTACCTGAAAAACACTGTTGTTACCGTGCTTTTACTTAAGCCGGCATGGCACATAGAAGAAAATGAGTTTTCTCGAAAGAAACCTTGTGCTTCCAGTTCCTAGTTGGAAGCTCACCCTGCTCTACTCTATACCAAACGTGAAAGTCAATGTGAGCACTAGCCTCGAAGTAAGGCCCTGATTATCCTTGCAAAACGAGAGGCGTGCAGCAGCTACATGAGGCCTTCATCGCTGTTCTGCTTTAGTTTCACGGTAGTAAGCTTTCCAAGACTCCTAGGGACTTTGCTTAAGCAACCGTTTCGGTACCAGAACACTGCGTAGAGACAGTAAGCTCTGGTCCTGCGTGTAGGCTGCGTGTCAACCTAGAAAATGGAGACTGATGGCATAAGGCTTCTTTTCCCATTATGAAAGCTCCGTTCATGCGGCCTCGAAGCTACCTGAAAAGCATTGTTGTTGCCGGGGTTTTCTTCACTGCCGGCATGGTTCTGAGAAGACAATGAGTTTTCTCCTAAGAAACCTTGGGTTTCCAGTTCCTTGTTGGAAGCTCACCCTGCTCTGCGCTATACCTAAAGTGAAAGTCAACGTGAGCCCAAGCTTCGAAGTAGGCCCTGATTACCCTTGTAAAACGAGAGGCGTGCAGCAGCTCCATGAGGCCTTCATCGTTGTTCTGCTTTAGTTTCAAGGTAGTAAGCTTTTCAACACTCCTAGGGGCCTTGCTTCAGCACCCGTTTCAGTACCAGAACACTGCGTAGAACCAGGAAGCTCTGCTCCTGCGTGTATGCTGCGTGTCAACCTAGAAATTAGAGACTGATGGCACAACGCTTGTTTTCCCGTTTTGAAAGCTCCATTCATGCGGCCTCGAAGCTACCTGAAAAGCACTGTTGTTACCGTGCTTTTACTTAAGCCGGCATGGCACATAGAAGAAAATGAGTTTTCTCGAAAGAAACCTTGTGCTTCCAGTTCCTAGTTGGAAGCTCACCCTGCTCTACTGTATACCAAACGTGAAAGTCAATGTGAGCACTAGCCTCGAAGTAAGGCCCTGATTATGCTGGCAAAACGGGAGGCGTGCAGCAGCTCCATGAGGCCTTCATCGCTGTTCTGCTTTAGTTTCACGGTAGTAAGCTTTCCAAGACTCCTAGGGACTTTGCTTAAGCAACCGTTTCGGTACCAGAACACTGCGTAGAGACAGTAAGCTCTGGTCCTGCGTGTATGCTGCGTGTCAACCTAGAAATTGGAGACTGATGGCATAAGGCTTCTTTTCCCATTATGAAAGCTCCGTTCATGCGGCCTCGAAGCTACCTGAAAAGCATTGTTGTTGCCGGGGTTTTCTTCACTGCCGGCATGGTTCTGAGAAGACAATGAGTTTTCTCCTAAGAAACCTTGGGTTTCCAGTTCCTTGTTGGAAGCTCACCCTGCTCTGCGCTATACCTAAAGTGAAAGTCAACGTGAGCCCAAGCTTCGAAGTAGGCCCTGATTACCCTTGTAAAACGAGAGGCGTGCAGCAGCTCCATGAGGCCTTCATCGTTGTTCTGC
This sequence comes from Eubalaena glacialis, assembly GCF_028564815.1. Lineage (NCBI taxonomy): Eukaryota > Metazoa > Chordata > Mammalia > Artiodactyla > Balaenidae > Eubalaena > Eubalaena glacialis. The sequence continues at coordinate 81,184,602 of NC_083726.1, read as the reverse complement.
TTTAGTTTCAAGGTAGTAAGCTTTTCAACACTCCTAGGGGCCTTGCTTCAGCACCCGTTTCAGTACCAGAACACTGCGTAGAACCAGGAAGCTCTGCTCCTGCGTGTATGCTGCGTGTCAACCTAGAAATTAGAGACTGATGGCACAACGCTTGTTTTCCCGTTTTGAAAGCTCCATTCATGCGGCCTCGAAGCTACCTGAAAAGCACTGTTGTTACCGTGCTTTTACTTACAGCCGGCATGGCACATAGAAGAAAATGACTTTTCTCGAAAGAAACCTTGTGCTTCCAGTTCCTAGTTGGAAGCTCACCCTGCTCTACTCTATACCAAACGTGAATGTCAATGTGAGCACTAGCCTCGAAGTAAGGCCCTGATTATGCTGGCAAAACGGGAGGCGTGCAGCAGCTCCATGAGGCCTTCATCGCTGTTCTTCTTTAGTTTCACGGTAGTAAGCTTTCCAAGACTCCTAGGGACTTTGCTTAAGCAACCGTTTCGGTACCAGAACACTGCGTAGAGACAGTAAGCTCTGGTCCTGCGTGTATGCTGCGTGTAAACCTAGAAATTAGAGACTGATGGCACAAGGCTAGTTTTCCCATTATGAAAGCTCCGTTGATGCGGCCCCGAAGCTCCCTGAAAAGCACTGTTGTTACCGTGCTTTTACTTACAGCCGGCATGGTTCATAGAAGAAAATGAGTTTTCTCGAAAGAAACCTTGTGCTTCCAGTTCCTAGTTGGAAGCTCACCCTGCTCTGCTCTATACCAAACGTGAAAGTCAATGTGAGCACTAGCCTCGAAGTAAGGCCCTGATTATCCTGGCAAAACGGGAGGCGTGCAGCAGCTCCATGAGTCTTTCATCGCTGTTCTGCTTTAGTTTCACGGTAGTAAGCTTTCCAAGACTCCTAGGGACTTTGCTTAAGCAACCGTTTCGGTACCAGAACACTGCGTAGAGACAGTAAGCTCTGGTCCTGCGTGTATGCTGCGTGTCAACCTAGAAATTGGAGACTGATGGCATAAAGCTTCTATTCCCATTATGAAAGCTCCGTTCATGCGGCCTCGAAGCTACCTGAAAAGCATTGTTGTTGCCGGGGTTTTCCTCACTGCCGGCATGGTTCTGAGAAGAAAATGAGTTTTCTCCTAAGAAACCTTGGGTTTCCAGTTCCTTGTTGGAAGCTCACCCTGCTCTGCTCTATACCTAAAGTGAAAGTCAACGTGAGCCCAAGCTTCGAAGTAAGGCCCTGATTATCCTTGCAAAACGAGAGGCGTGCAGCAGCTCCATGAGGCCTTCATCGTTGTTCTGCTTTAGTTTCAAGGTAGTAAGCTTTTCAACACTCCTAGGGGCCTTGCTTCAGCACCCGTTTCAGTACCAGAACACTGCGTAGAACCAGGAAGCTCTGCTCCTGCGTGTGTGCTGCGTGTCAACCTAGAAATTAGAGACTGATGGCACAACGCTTGTTTTCCCGTTTTGAAAGCTCCATTCATGCGGCCTCGAAGCTACCTGAAAAGCACTGTTGTTACCGTGCTTTTACTTAAGCCGGCATGGCACATAGAAGAAAATGAGTTTTCTCGAAAGAAACCTTGTGCTTCCAGTTCCTAGTTGGAAGCTCACCCTGCTCTACTCTATACCAAACGTGAAAGTCAATGTGAGCACTAGCCTCGAAGTAAGGCCCTGATTATGCTGGCAAAACGGGAGGCGTGCAGCAGCTCCATGAGGCCTTCATCGCTGTTCTGCTTTAGTTTCACGGTAGTAAGCTTTCCAAGACTCCTAGGGACTTTGCTTAAGCAACCGTTTCGGTACCAGAACACTGCGTAGAGACAGTAAGCTCTGGTCCTGCGTGTATGCTGCGTGTCAACCTAGAAATTGGAGACTGATGGCATAAGGCTTCTTTTCCCATTATGAAAGCTCCGTTCATGCGGCCTCGAAGCTACCTGAAAAGCATTGTTGTTGCCGGGGTTTTCTTCACTGCCGGCATGGTTCTGAGAAGACAATGAGTTTTCTCCTAAGAAACCTTGGGTTTCCAGTTCCTTGTTGGAAGCTCACCCTGCTCTGCGCTATACCTAAAGTGAAAGTCAACGTGAGCCCAAGCTTCGAAGTAGGCCCTGATTACCCTTGTAAAACGAGAGGCGTGCAGCAGCTCCATGAGGCCTTCATCGTTGTTCTGCTTTAGTTTCAAGGTAGTAAGCTTTTCAACACTCCTAGGGGCCTTGCTTCAGCACCCTTTTCAGTACCAGAACACTGCGTAGAACCAGGAAGCTCTGCTCCTGCGTGTATGCTGCGTGTCAACCTAGAAATTAGAGACTGATGGCACAACGCTTGTTTTCCCGTTTTGAAAGCTCCATTCATGCGGCCTCGAAGCTACCTGAAAAGCACTGTTGTTACCGTGCTTTTACTTACAGCAGGCATGGCACATAGAAGAAAATGACTTTTCTCGAAAGAAACCTTGTGCTTCCAGTTCCTAGTTGGAAGCTCACCCTGCTCTACTCTATACCAAACGTGAATGTCAATGTGAGCACTAGCCTCGAAGTAAGGCCCTGATTATGCTGGCAAAACGGGAGGCGTGCAGCAGCTCCATGAGGCCTTCATCGCTGTTCTTCTTTAGTTTCACGGTAGTAAGCTTTCCAAGACTCCTAGGGACTTTGCTTAAGCAACCGTTTCGGTACCAGAACACTGCGTAGAGACAGTAAGCTCTGGTCCTGCGTGTATGCTGCGTGTCAACCTAGAAATTAGAGACTGATGGCACAAGGCTAGTTTTCCCATTATGAAAGCTCCGTTGATGCGGCCCCGAAGCTCCCTGAAAAGCACTGTTGTTACCGTGCTTTTACTTACAGCCGGCATGGTTCATAGAAGAAAATGAGTTTTCTCGAAAGAAACCTTGTGCTTCCAGTTCCTAGTTGGAAGCTCACCCTGCTCTGCTCTATACCAAACGTGAAAGTCAATGTGAGCACTAGCCTCGAAGTAAGGCCCTGATTATCCTGGCAAAACGGGAGGCGTGCAGCAGCTCCATGAGTCTTTCATCGCTGTTCTGCTTTAGTTTCACGGTAGTAAGCTTTCCAAGACTCCTAGGGACTTTGCTTAAGCAACCGTTTCGGTACCAGAACACTGCGTAGAGACAGTAAGCTCTGGTCCTGCGTGTATGCTGCGTGTCAACCTAGAAATTGGAGACTGATGGCATAAAGCTTCTATTCCCATTATGAAAGCTCCGTTCATGCGGCCTCGAAGCTACCTGAAAAGCATTGTTGTTGCCGGGGTTTTCCTCACTGCCGGCATGGTTCTGAGAAGAAAATGAGTTTTCTCCTAAGAAACCTTGGGTTTCCAGTTCCTTGTTGGAAGCTCACCCTGCTCTGCTCTATACCTAAAGTGAAAGTCAACGTGAGCCCAAGCTTCGAAGTAAGGCCCTGATTATCCTTGCAAAACGAGAGGCGTGCAGCAGCTCCATGAGGCCTTCATCGTTGTTCTGCTTTAGTTTCAAGGTAGTAAGCTTTTCAACACTCATAGGGGCCTTGCTTCAGCACCCGTTTCAGTACCAGAACACTGCGTAGAACCAGGAAGCTCTGCTCCTGCGTGTGTGCTGCGTGTCAACCTAGAAATTAGAGACTGATGGCACAACGCTTGTTTTCCCGTTTTGAAAGCTCCATTCATGCGGCCTCGAAGCTACCTGAAAAGCACTGTTGTTACCGTGCTTTTACTTAAGCCGGCATGGCACATAGAAGAAAATGAGTTTTCTCGAAAGAAACCTTGTGCTTCCAGTTCCTAGATGGAAGCTCACCCTGCTCTACTCTATACCAAACGTGAAAGTCAATGTGAGCACTAGCCTCGAAGTAAGGCCCTGATTATGCTGGCAAAACGGGAGGCGTGCAGCAGCTCCATGAGGCCTTCATCGCTGTTCTGCTTTAGTTTCACGGTAGTAAGCTTTCCAAGACTCCTAGGGACTTTGCTTAAGCAACCGTTTCGGTACCAGAACACTGCGTAGAGACAGTAAGCTCTGGTCCTGCGTGTATGCTGCGTGTCAACCTAGAAATTGGAGACTGATGGCATAAGGCTTCTTTTCCCATTATGAAAGCTCCGTTCATGCGGCCTCGAAGCTACCTGAAAAGCATTGTTGTTGCCGGGGTTTTCTTCATTGCCGGCATGGTTCTGAGAAGAAAATGAGTTTTCTCCTAAGAAACCTTGGGTTTCCAGTTCCTTGTTGGAAGCTCACCCTGCTCTGCGCTATACCTAAAGTGAAAGTCAACGTGAGCCCAAGCTTCGAAGTAGGCCCTGATTACCCTTGTAAAACGAGAGGCGTGCAGCAGCTCCATGAGGCCTTCATCGTTGTTCTGCTTTAGTTTCAAGGTAGTAAGCTTTTCAACACTCCTAGGGGCCTTGCTTCAGCACCCGTTTCAGTACCAGAACACTGCGTAGAACCAGGAGCTCTGCTCCTGCGTGTATGCTGCGTGTCAACCTAGAAATTACAGACTGATGGCACAAGGCTAGTTTTCCCATTATGAAAGCTCTGTTGATGCGGCCCCGAAGCTACCTGAAAAGCACTGTTGTTACCGTGCTTTTACTTACAGTCGGCATGGCACATAGAAGAAAATGAGTTTTCTCGAAAGAAACCTTGTGCTTCCAGTTCCTAGTTGGAAGCTCACCCTGCTCTACTGTATACCAAACGTGAAAGTCAATGTGAGCACTAGCCTCGAAGTAAGGCCCTGATTATGCTGGCAAAACGGGAGGCGTGCAGCAGCTCCATGAGGCCTTCATCGCTGTTCTGCTTTAGATTCACGGTAGTAAGCTTTCCAAGACTCCTAGGGACTTTGCTTAAGCAACCGTTTCGGTACCAGAACACTGCGTAGAGACAGTAAGCTCTGGTCCTGCGTGTATGCTGCGTGTCAACCTAGAAATTAGAGACTGATGGCACAAGGCTAGTTTTCCCATTATGAAAGCTCCGTTGATGCGGCCCCGAAGCTCCCTGAAAAGCACTGTTGTTACCGTGCTTTTACTTACAGCCGGCATGGTTCATAGAAGAAAATGAGTTTTCTCGAAAGAAACCTTGTGCTTCCAGTTCCTAGTTGGAAGCTCACCCTGCTCTGCTCTATACCAAACGTGAAAGTCAATGTGAGCACTAGCCTCGAAGTAAGGCCCTGATTATCCTGGCAAAACGGGAGGCGTGCAGCAGCTCCATGAGGCCTTCATCGCTGTTCTGCTTTAGTTTCACGGTAGTAAGCTTTCCAAGACTCCTAGGGACTTTGCTTAAGCAACCGTTTCGGTACCAGAACACTGCGTAGAGACAGTAAGCTCTGGTCCTGCGTGTATGCTGCGTGTCAACCTAGAAATTACAGACTGATGGCACAAGGCTAGTTTTCCCATTTGAAAGCTCTGTTGATGCGGCCCCGAAGCTACCTGAAAAGCACTGTTGTTACCGTGCTTTTACTTACAGTCGGCATGGGACATAGAAGAAAATGAGTTTTCTCGAAAGAAACCTTGTGCTTCCAGTTCCTAGTTGGAACCTCACCCTGTTCTGCTCTATACCAAACGTGAAAGTCAATGTGAGCACTAGCCTCGAAGTAAGGCCCTGATTATGCTGGCAAAACGGGAGGCGTGCAGCAGCTCCATGAGGCCTTCATCGCTGTTCTGCTTTAGTTTCAAGGTAGTGAGCTTTTCAACACTCCTAGAGGCCTTGCTTCAGCACCCGTTTCAGTACCAGAACACTGCGTAGAACCAGGAAGCTCTGCTCCTGCGTGTATGCTGCGTGTCAACCTAGAAATTAGAGACTGATGGCACAACGCTTGTTTTCCCGTTTTGAAAGCTCCATTCATGCGGCCTCGAAGCTACCTGAAAAGCACTGTTGTTACCGTGCTTTTACTTAAGCCGGCATGGCACATAGAAGAAAATGAGTTTTCTCGAAAGAAACCTTGTGCTTCCAGTTCCTAGTTGGAAGCTCACCCTGCTCTGCTCTATACTAAACGTGAAAGTCAATGTGAGCACTAGCCTCGAAGTAAGGCCCTGATTATGCTGGCAAAACGGGAGGCGTGCAGCAACTCCATGAGGCCTTCATCGCTGTTCTGCTTTAGTTTCACGGTAGTAAGCTTTCCAAGACTCCTAGGGACTTTGCTTAAGCAACCGTTTCGGTACCAGAACACTGCGTAGAGACAGTAAGCTCTGGTCCTGCGTGTATGCTGCGTGTCAACCTAGAAATTGGAGACTGATGGCATAAAGCTTCTTTTCCCATTATGAAAGCTCCGTTCATGCGGGCTCGAAGCTACCTGAAAAGCATTGTTGTTGCCGGGGTTTTCCTCACTGCCGGCATGGTTCTGAGAAGAAAATGAGTTTTCTCCTAAGAAACCTTGGGTTTCCAGTTCCTTGTTGGAAGCTCACCCTGCTCTGCGCTATACCTAAAGTGAAAGTCAACGTGAGCCCCAGCTTCGAAGTAAGGCCCTGATTATCCTTGTAAAACGAGAGGCGTGCAGCAGCTCCATGAGGCCTTCATCGTTGTTCTGCTTTAGTTTCAAGGTAGTAAGCTTTTCAACACTCCTAGGGGCCTTGCTTCAGCACCCGTTTCAGTACCAGAACACTGCGTAGAACCAGGAGCTCTGCTCCTGCGTGTATGCTGCGTGTCAACCTAGAAATTACAGACTGATGGCACAAGGCTAGTTTTCCCATTATGAAAGCTCTGTTGATGCGGCCCCGAAGCTACCTGAAAAGCACTGTTGTTACCGTGCTTTTACTTACAGTCGGCATGGGACATAGAAGAAAATGAGTTTTCTCGAAAGAAACCTTGTGCTTCCAGTTCCTAGTTGGAAGCTCACCCTGTTCTGCTCTATACCAAACGTGAAAGTCAATGTGAGCACTAGCCTCGAAGTAAGGCCCTGATTATGCTGGCAAAACGGGAGGCGTGCAGCAGCTCCATGAGGCCTTCATCGCTGTTCTGCTTTAGTTTCAAGGTAGTGAGCTTTTCAACACTCCTAGATGCCTTGCTTCAGCACCCGTTTCAGTACCAGAACACTGCGTAGAACCAGGAAGCTCTGCTCCTGCGTGTATGCTGCGTGTCAACCTAGAAATTAGAGACTGATGGCACAAGGCTAGTTTTCCCATTATGAAAGCTCCGTTGATGCGGCCCCGAAGCTCCCTGAAAAGCACTGTTGTTACCGTGCTTTTACTTACAGCCGGCATGGTTCATAGAAGAAAATGAGTTTTCTCGAAAGAAACCTTGTGCTTCCAGTTCCTAGTTGGAAGCTCACCCTGCTCTGCTCTATACCAAACGTGAAAGTCAATGTGAGCACTAGCCTCGAAGTAAGGCCCTGATTATCCTGGCAAAACGGGAGGCGTGCAGCAGCTCCATGAGGCTTTCATCGCTGTTCTGCTTTAGTTTCACGGTAGTAAGCTTTCCAAGACTCCTAGGGACTTTGCTTAAGCAACCGTTTCGGTACCAGAACACTGCGTAGAGACAGTAAGCTCTGGTCCTGCGTGTATGCTGCGTGTCAACCTAGAAATTGGAGACTGATGGCATAAAGCTTCTATTCCCATTATGAAAGCTCCGTTCATGCGGCCTCGAAGCTACCTGAAAAGCATTGTTGTTGCCGGGGTTTTCTTCACTGCCGGCATGGTTCTGAGAAGAAAATGAGTTTTCTCCTAAGAAACCTTGGGTTTCCAGTTCCTTGTTGGAAGCTCACCCTGCTCTGCTCTATACCTAAAGTGAAAGTCAACGTGAGCCCAAGCTTCGAAGTAAGGCCCTGATTATCCTTGCAAAACGAGAGGCGTGCAGCAGCTCCATGAGGCCTTCATCGTTGTTCTGCTTTAGTTTCAAGGTAGTAAGCTTTTCAACACTCCTAGGGGCCTTGCTTCAGCACCCGTTTCAGTACCAGAACACTGCGTAGAACCAGGAAGCTCTGCTCCTGCGTGTATGCTGCGTGTCAACCTAGAAATTAGAGACTGATGGCACAACGCTTGTTTTCCCGTTTTGAAAGCTCCATTCATGCGGCCTCGAAGCTACCTGAAAAGCACTGTTGTTACCGTGCTTTTACTTAAGCCGGCATGGCACATAGAAGAAAATGAGTTTTCTCGACAGAAACCTTGTGCTTCCAGTTCCTAGTTGGAAGCTCACCCTGCTCTACTCTATACCAAACGTGAAAGTCAATGTGAGCACTAGCCTCGAAGTAAGGCCCTGATTATGCTGGCAAAACGGGAGGCGTGCAGCAGCTCCATGAGGCCTTCATCGCTGTTCTGCTTTAGTTTCACGGTAGTAAGCTTTCCAAGACTCCTAGGGACTTTGCTTAAGCAACCGTTTCGGTACCAGAACACTGCGTAGAGACAGTAAGCTCTGGTCCTGCGTGTATGCTGCGTGTCAACCTAGAAATTGGAGACTGATGGCATAAAGCTTCTTTTCCCATTATGAAAGCTCCGTTCATGCGGGCTCGAAGCTACCTGAAAAGCATTGTTGTTGCCGGGGTTTTCCTCACTGCCGGCATGGTTCTGAGAAGAAAATGAGTTTTCTCCTAAGAAACCTTGGGTTTCCAGTTCCTTGTTGGAAGCTCACCCTGCTCTGCGCTATACCTAAAGTGAAAGTCAACGTGAGCCCCAGCTTCGAAGTAAGGCCCTGATTATCCTTGTAAAACGAGAGGCGTGCAGCAGCTCCATGAGGCCTTCATCGTTGTTCTGCTTTAGTTTCAAGGTAGTAAGCTTTTCAACACTCCTAGGGGCCTTGCTTCAGCACCCGTTTCAGTACCAGAACACTGCGTAGAACCAGGAGCTCTGCTCCTGCGTGTATGCTGCGTGTCAACCTAGAAATTACAGACTGATGGCACAAGGCTAGTTTTCCCATTATGAAAGCTCTGTTGATGCGGCCCCGAAGCTACCTGAAAAGCACTGTTGTTACCGTGCTTTTACTTACAGTCGGCATGGGACATAGAAGAAAATGAGTTTTCTCGAAAGAAACCTTGTGCTTCCAGTTCCTAGTTGGAAGCTCACCCTGTTCTGCTCTATACCAAACGTGAAAGTCAATGTGAGCACTAGCCTCGAAGTAAGGCCCTGATTATGCTGGCAAAACGGGAGGCGTGCAGCAGCTCCATGAGGCCTTCATCGCTGTTCTGCTTTAGTTTCAAGGTAGTGAGCTTTTCACACTCCTAGAGGCCTTGCTTCAGCACCCGTTTCAGTACCAGAACACTGCGTAGAACCAGGAAGCTCTGCTCCTGCGTGTATGCTGCGTGTCAACCTAGAAATTAGAGACTGATGGCACAAGGCTAGTTTTCCCGTTTTGAAAGCTCCATTCATGCGGCCTCGAAGCTACCTGAAAAGCACTGTTGTTACCGTGCTTTTACTTAAGCCGGCATGGCACATAGAAGAAAATGAGTTTTCTCGACAGAAACCTTGTGCTTCCAGTTCCTAGTTGGAAGCTCACCCTGCTCTACTCTATACCAAACGTGAAAGTCAATGTGAGCACTAGCCTCGAAGTAAGGCCCTGATTATGCTGGCAAAACGGGAGGCGTGCAGCAGCTCCATGAGGCCTTCATCGCTGTTCTGCTTTAGTTTCACGGTAGTAAGCTTTCCAAGACTCCTAGGGACTTTGCTTAAGCAACCGTTTCGGTACCAGAACACTGCGTAGAGACAGTAAGCTCTGGTCCTGCGTGTATGCTGCGTGTCAACCTAGAAATTGGAGACTGATGGCATAAAGCTTCTTTTCCCATTATGAAAGCTCCGTTCATGCGGGCTCGAAGCTACCTGAAAAGCATTGTTGTTGCCGGGGTTTTCCTCACTGCCGGCATGGTTCTGAGAAGAAAATGAGTTTTCTCCTAAGAAACCTTGGGTTTCCAGTTCCTTGTTGGAAGCTCACCCTGCTCTGCGCTATACCTAAAGTGAAAGTCAACGTGAGCCCCAGCTTCGAAGTAAGGCCCTGATTATCCTTGTAAAACGAGAGGCGTGCAGCAGCTCCATGAGGCCTTCATCGTTGTTCTGCTTTAGTTTCAAGGTAGTAAGCTTTTCAACACTCCTAGGGGCCTTGCTTCAGCACCCGTTTCAGTACCAGAACACTGCGTAGAACCAGGAGCTCTGCTCCTGCGTGTATGCTGCGTGTCAACCTAGAAATTACAGACTGATGGCACAAGGCTAGTTTTCCCATTATGAAAGCTCTGTTGATGCGGCCCCGAAGCTACCTGAAAAGCACTGTTGTTACCGTGCTTTTACTTACAGTCGGCATGGGACATAGAAGAAAATGAGTTTTCTCGAAAGAAACCTTGTGCTTCCAGTTCCTAGTTGGAAGCTCACCCTGTTCTGCTCTATACCAAACGTGAAAGTCAATGTGAGCACTAGCCTCGAAGTAAGGCCCTGATTATGCTGGCAAAACGGGAGGCGTGCAGCAGCTCCATGAGGCCTTCATCGCTGTTCTGCTTTAGTTTCAAGGTAGTGAGCTTTTCACACTCCTAGAGGCCTTGCTTCAGCACCCGTTTCAGTACCAGAACACTGCGTAGAACCAGGAAGCTCTGCTCCTGCGTGTATGCTGCGTGTCAACCTAGAAATTAGAGACTGATGGCACAAGGCTAGTTTTCCCATTATGAAAGCTCCGTTGATGCGGCCCCGAAGCTCCCTGAAAAGCACTGTTGTTACCGTGCTTTTACTTACAGCCGGCATGGTTCATAGAAGAAAATGAGTTTTCTCGAAAGAAACCTTGTGCTTCCAGTTCCTAGTTGGAAGCTCACCCTGCTCTGCTCTATACCAAACGTGAAAGTCAATGTGAGCACTAGCCTCGAAGTAAGACCCTGATTATCCTGGCAAAACGGGAGGCGTGCAGCAGCTCCATGAGGCTTTCATCGCTGTTCTGCTTTAGTTTCACGGTAGTAAGCTTTCCAAGACTCCTAGGGACTTTGCTTAAGCAACCGTTTCGGTACCAGAACACTGCGTAGAGACAGTAAGCTCTGGTCCTGCGTGTATGCTGCGTGTCAACCTAGAAATTGGAGACTGATGGCATAAAGCTTCTATTCCCATTATGAAAGCTCCGTTCATGCGGCCTCGAAGCTACCTGAAAAGCATTGTTGTTGCCGGGGTTTTCTTCACTGCCGTCATGGTTCTGAGAAGAAAATGAGTTTTCTCCTAAGAAACCTTGGGTTTCCAGTTCCTTGTTGGAAGCTCACCCTGCTCTGCTCTATACCTAAAGTGAAAGTCAACGTGAGCCCAAGCTTCGAAGTAAGGCCCTGATTATCCTTGCAAAACGAGAGGCGTGCAGCAGCTCCATGAGGCCTTCATCGTTGTTCTGCTTTAGTTTCAAGGTAGTAAGCTTTTCAACACTCCTAGGGGCCTTGCTTCAGCACCCGTTTCAGTACCAGAACACTGCGTAGAACCAGGAAGCTCTGCTCCTGCGTGTATGCTGCGTGTCAACCTAGAAATTAGAGACTGATGGCACAACGCTTGTTTTCCCGTTTTGAAAGCTCCATTCATGCGGCCTCGAAGCTACCTGAAAAGCACTGTTGTTACCGTGCTTTTACTTAAGCTGGCATGGCACATAGAAGAAAATGAGTTTTCTCGAAAGAAACCTTGTGCTTCCAGTTCCTAGTTGGAAGCTCACCCTGCTCTGCTCTATACTAAACGTGAAAGTCAATGTGAGCACTAGCCTCGAAGTAAGGCCCTGATTATGCTGGCAAAACGGGAGGCGTGCAGCAACTCCATGAGGCCTTCATCGCTGTTCTGCTTTAGTTTCACGGTAGTAAGCTTTCCAACACTCCTAGGGACTTTGCTTAAGCAACCGTTTCGGTACCAGAACACTGCGTAGAGACAGTAAGCTCTGGTCCTGCGTGTATGCTGCGTGTCAACCTAGAAATTGGAGACTGATGGCATAAAGCTTCTTTTCCCATTATGAAAGCTCCGTTCATGCGGGCTCGAAGCTACCTGAAAAGCATTGTTGTTGCCGGGGTTTTCCTCACTGCCGGCATGGTTCTGAGAAGAAAATGAGTTTTCTCCTAAGAAACCTTGGGTTTCCAGTTCCTTGTTGGAAGCTCACCCTGCTCTGCGCTATACCTAAAGTGAAAGTCAACGTGAGCCCCAGCTTCGAAGTAAGGCCCTGATTATCCTTGTAAAACGAGAGGCGTGCAGCAGCTCCATGAGGCCTTCATCGTTTTCTGCTTTAGTTTCAAGGTAGTAAGCTTTTCAACACTCCTAGGGGCCTTGCTTCAGCACCCGTTTCAGTACCAGAACACTGCGTAGAACCAGGAGCTCTGCTCCTGCGTGTATGCTGCGTGTCAACCTAGAAATTACAGACTGATGGCACAAGGCTAGTTTTCCCATTATGAAAGCTCTGTTGATGCGGCCCCGAAGCTACCTGAAAAGCACTGTTGTTACCGTGCTTTTACTTACAGTCGGCATGGGACATAGAAGAAAATGAGTTTTCTCGAAAGAAACCTTGTGCTTCCAGTTCCTAGTTGGAAGCTCACCCTGTTCTGCTCTATACCAAACGTGAAAGTCAATGTGAGCACTAGCCTCGAAGTAAGGCCCTGATTATGCTGGCAAAACGGGAGGCGTGCAGCAGCTCCATGAGGCCTTCATCGCTGTTCTGCTTTAGTTTCAAGGTAGTGAGCTTTTCAACACTCCTAGAGGCCTTGCTTCAGCACCCGTTTCAGTACCAGAACACTGCGTAGAACCAGGAAGCTCTGCTCCTGCGTGTATGCTGCGTGTCAACCTAGAAATTAGAGACTGATGGCACAAGGCTAGTTTTCCCATTATGAAAGCTCCGTTGATGCGGCCCCGAAGCTCCCTGAAAAGCACTGTTGTTACCGTGCTTTTACTTACAGCCGGCATGGTTCATAGAAGAAAATGAGTTTTCTCGAAAGAAACCTTGTGCTTCCAGTTCCTAGTTGGAAGCTCACCCTGCTCTGCTCTATACCAAACGTGAAAGTCAATGTGAGCACTAGCCTCGAAGTAAGGCCCTGATTATCCTGGCAAAACGGGAGGCGTGCAGCAGCTCCATGAGGCTTTCATCGCTGTTCTGCTTTAGTTTCACGGTAGTAAGCTTTCCAAGACTCCTAGGGACTTTGCTTAAGCAACCGTTTCGGTACCAGAACACTGCGTAGAGACAGTAAGCTCTGGTCCTGCGTGTATGCTGCGTGTCAACCTAGAAATTGGAGACTGATGGCATAAAGCTTCTATTCCCATTATGAAAGCTCCGTTCATGCGGCCTCGAAGCTAACTGAAAAGCATTGTTGTTGCCGGGGTTTTCTTCACTACCGGCATGGTTCTGAGAAGAAAATGAGTTTTCTCCTAAGAAACCTTGGGTTTCCAGTTCCTTGTTGGAAGCTCACCCTGCTCTGCTCTATACCTAAAGTGAAAGTCAACGTGAGCCCAAGCTTCGAAGTAAGGCCCTGATTATCCTTGCAAAACGAGAGGCGTGCAGCAGCTCCATGAGGCCTTCATCGTTGTTCTGCTTTAGTTTCAAGGTAGTAAGCTTTTCAACACTCCTAGGGGCCTTGCTTCAGCACCCGTTTCAGTACCAGAACACTGCGTAGAACCAGGAAGCTCTGCTCCTGCGTGTATGCTGCGTGTCAACCTAGAAATTAGAGACTGATGGCACAACGCTTGTTTTCCCGTTTTGAAAGCTCCATTCATGCGGCCTCGAAGCTACCTGAAAAGCACTGTTGTTACCGTGCTTTTACTTAAGCCGGCATGGCACATAGAAGAAAATGAGTTTTCTCGAAAGAAACCTTGTGCTTCCAGTTCCTAGTTGGAAGCTCACCCTGCTCTACTCTATACCAAACGTGAAAGTCAATGTGAGCACTAGCCTCGAAGTAAGGCCCTGATTATGCTGGCAAAACGGGAGGCGTGCAGCAGCTCCATGAGGCCTTCATCGCTGTTCTGCTTTAGTTTCACGGTAGTAAGCTTTCCAAGACTCCTAGGGACTTTGCTTAAGCAACCGTTTCGGTACCAGAACACTGCGGAGAGACAGTAAGCTCTGGTCCTGCGTGTATGCTGCGTGTCAACCTAGAAATTGGAGACTGATGGCATAAGGCTTCTTTTCCCATTATGAAAGCTCCGTTCATGCGGCCTCGAAGCTACCTGAAAAGCATTGTTGTTGCCGGGGTTTTCTTCATTGCCGGCATGGTTCTGAGAAGAAAATGAGTTTTCTCCTAAGAAACCTTGGGTTTCCAGTTCCTTGTTGGAAGCTCACCCTGCTCTGCTCTATACCTAAAGTGAAAGTCAACGTGAGCCCAAGCTTCGAAGTAGGCCCTGATTACCCTTGTAAAACGAGAGGCGTGCAGCAGCTCCATGAGGCCTTCATCGTTGTTCTGCTTTAGTTTCAAGGTAGTAAGCTTTTCAACACTCCTAGGGGCCTTGCTTCAGCACCCGTTTCAGTACCAGAACACTGCGTAGAACCAGGAGCTCTGCTCCTGCGTGTATGCTGCGTGTCAACCTAGAAATTACAGACTGATGGCACAAGGCTAGTTTTCCCATTATGAAAGCTCTGTTGATGCGGCCCCGAAGCTACCTGAAAAGCACTGTTGTTACCGTGCTTTTACTTACAGTCGGCATGGGACATAGAAGAAAATGAGTTTTCTCGAAAGAAACCTTGTGCTTCCAGTTCCTAGTTGGAAGCTCACCCTGTTCTGCTCTATACCAAACGTGAAAGTCAATGTGAGCACTAGCCTCGAAGTAAGGCTCTGATTATGCTGGCAAAACGGGAGGCGTGCAGCAGCTCCATGAGGCCTTCATCGCTGTTCTGCTTTAGTTTCAAGGTAGTGAGCTTTTCAACACTCCTAGAGGCCTTGCTTCAGCACCCGTTTCGGTACCAGAACACTGCGTAGAACCAGGAAGCTCTGCTCCTGCGTGTATGCTGCGTGTCAACCTAGAAATTAGAGACTGATGGCACAAGGCTAGTTTTCCCATTATGAAAGCTCCGTTGATGCGGCCCCGAAGCTCCCTGAAAAGCACTGTTGTTACCGTGCTTTTACTTACAGCCGGCATGGTTCATAGAAGAAAATGAGTTTTCTCGAAAGAAACCTTGTGCTTCCAGTTCCTAGTTGGAAGCTCACCCTGCTCTGCTCTATACCAAACGTGAAAGTCAATGTGAGCACTAGCCTCGAAGTAAGGCCCTGATTATCCTGGCAAAACGGGAGGCGTGCAGCAGCTCCATGAGGCTTTCATCGCTGTTCTGCTTTAGTTTCACGGTAGTAAGCTTTCCAAGACTCCTAGGGACTTTGCTTAAGCAACCGTTTCGGTACCAGAACACTGCGTAGAGACAGTAAGCTCTGGTCCTGCGTGTATGCTGCGTGTCAACCTAGAAATTGGAGACTGATGGCATAAAGCTTCTATTCCCATTATGAAAGCTCCGTTCATGCGGCCTCGAAGCTAACTGAAAAGCATTGTTGTTGCCGGGGTTTTCTTCACTGCCGGCATGGTTCTGAGAAGAAAATGAGTTTTCTCCTAAGAAACCTTGGGTTTCCAGTTCCTTGTTGGAAGCTCACCCTGCTCTGCTCTATACCTAAAGTGAAAGTCAACGTGAGCCCAAGCTTCGAAGTAAGGCCCTGATTATCCTTGCAAAACGAGAGGCGTGCAGCAGCTCCATGAGGCCTTCATCGTTGTTCTGCTTTAGTTTCAAGGTAGTAAGCTTTTCAACACTCCTAGGGGACTTGCTTCAGCACCCGTTTCAGTACCAGAACACTGCGTAGAACCAGGAAGCTCTGCTCCTGCGTGTATGCTGCGTGTCAACCTAGAAATTAGAGACTGATGGCACAACGCTTGTTTTCCCGTTTTGAAAGCTCCATTCATGCGGCCTCGAAGCTACCTGAAAAGCACTGTTGTTACCGTGCTTTTACTTAAGCCGGCATGGCACATAGAAGAAAATGAGTTTTCTCGAAAGAAACCTTGTGCTTCCAGTTCCTAGTTGGAAGCTCACCCTGCTCTACTCTATACCAAACGTGAAAGTCAATGTGAGCACTAGCCTCGAAGTAAGGCCCTGATTATCCTTGCAAAACGAGAGGCGTGCAGCAGCTACATGAGGCCT
Source organism: Eubalaena glacialis (assembly GCF_028564815.1). Taxonomy (NCBI): domain Eukaryota; kingdom Metazoa; phylum Chordata; class Mammalia; order Artiodactyla; family Balaenidae; genus Eubalaena; species Eubalaena glacialis. The sequence continues at coordinate 81,168,654 of NC_083726.1, read as the reverse complement.
TCATCGCTGTTCTGCTTTAGTTTCACGGTAGTAAGCTTTCCAAGACTCCTAGGGACTTTGCTTAAGCAACCGTTTCGGTACCAGAACACTGCGTAGAGACAGTAAGCTCTGGTCCTGCGTGTATGCTGCGTGTCAACCTAGAAATTGGAGACTGATGGCATAAGGCTTCTTTTCCCATTATGAAAGCTCCGTTCATGCGGCCTCGAAGCTACCTGAAAAGCATTGTTGTTGCCGGGGTTTTCTTCACTGCCGGCATGGTTCTGAGAAGACAATGAGTTTTCTCCTAAGAAACCTTGGGTTTCCAGTTCCTTGTTGGAAGCTCACCCTGCTCTGCGCTATACCTAAAGTGAAAGTCAACGTGAGCCCCAGCTTCGAAGTAGGCCCTGATTACCCTTGTAAAACGAGAGGCGTGCAGCAGCTCCATGAGGCCTTCATCGTTGTTCTGCTTTAGTTTCAAGGTAGTAAGCTTTTCAACACTCCTAGGGGCCTTGCTTCAGCACCCGTTTCAGTACCAGAACACTGCGTAGAACCAGGAAGCTCTGCTCCTGCGTGTATGCTGCGTGTCAACCTAGAAATTAGAGACTGATGGCACAACGCTTGTTTTCCCGTTTTGAAAGCTCCATTCATGCGGCCTCGAAGCTACCTGAAAAGCACTGTTGTTACCGTGCTTTTACTTACAGCCGGCATGGCACATAGAAGAAAATGAGTTTTCTCGAAAGAAACCTTGTGCTTCCAGTTCCTAGTTGGAAGCTCACCCTGCTCTGCTCTATACCAAACGTGAAAGTCAATGTGAGCACTAGCCTCGAAGTAAGGCCCTGATTATGCTGGCAAAACGGGAGGCGTGCAGCAACTCCATGAGGCCTTCATCGCTGTTCTGCTTTAGTTTCACGGTAGTAAGCTTTCCAACACTCCTAGGGACTTTGCTTAAGAAACCGTTTCGGTACCAGAACACTGCGTAGAGACAGTAAGCTCTGGTCCTGCGTGTATGCTGCGTGTCAACCTAGAAATTGGAGACTGATGGCATAAAGCTTCTTTTCCCATTATGAAAGCTCCGTTCATGCGGGCTCGAAGCTACCTGAAAAGCATTGTTGTTGCCGGGGTTTTCCTCACTGCCGGCATGGTTCTGAGAAGAAAATGAGTTTTCTCCTAAGAAACCTTGGGTTTCCAGTTCCTTGTTGGAAGCTCACCCTGCTCTGCGCTATACCTAAAGTGAAAATCAACGTGAGCCCCAGCTTCGAAGTATGGCCCTGATTATCCTTGCCAAACGAGAGGCGTGCAGCAGCTCTTGAGGCGTTCATCGTTGTTCTGCTTTAGTTTCAAGGTAGTAAGCTTTTCAACACTCCTAGGGGCCTTGCTTAAGCACCCGTTTCAGTACCAGAACACTGCGTAGAACCAGGAAGCTCTGCTCCTGCGTGTATGCTGCGTGTCAACCTAGAAATTAGAGACTGATGGCACAACGCTTGTTTTCCCGTTTTGAAAGCTCCATTCATGCGGCCTCGAAGCTACCTGAAAAGCACTGTTGTTACCGTGCTTTTACTTACAGCCGGCATGGCACATAGAAGAAAATGACTTTTCTCGAAAGAAACCTTGTGCTTCCAGTTCCTAGTTGGAAGCTCACCCTGCTCTACTCTATACCAAACGTGAAAGTCAATGTGAGCACTAGCCTCGAAGTAAGGCCCTGATTATGCTGGCAAAACGGGAGGCGTGCAGCAGCTCCATGAGGCCTTCATCGCTGTTCTTCTTTAGTTTCACGGTAGTAAGCTTTCCAAGACTCCTAGGGACTTTGCTTAAGCAACCGTTTCGGTACCAGAACACTGCGTAGAGACAGTAAGCTCTGGTCCTGCGTGTATGCTGCGTGTCAACCTAGAAATTAGAGACTGATGGCACAAGGCTAGTTTTCCCATTATGAAAGCTCCGTTGATGCGGCCCCGAAGCTCCCTGAAAAGCACTGTTGTTACCGTGCTTTTACTTACAGCCGGCATGGTTCATAGAAGAAAATGAGTTTTCTCGAAAGAAACCTTGTGCTTCCAGTTCCTAGTTGGAAGCTCACCCTGCTCTGCTCTATACCAAACGTGAAAGTCAATGTGAGCACTAGCCTCGAAGTAAGGCCCTGATTATCCTGGCAAAACGGGAGGCGTGCAGCAGCTCCATGAGGCTTTCATCGCTGTTCTGCTTTAGTTTCACGGTAGTAAGCTTTCCAAGACTCCTAGGGACTTTGCTTAAGCAACCGTTTCGGTACCAGAACACTGCGTAGAGACAGTAAGCTCTGGTCCTGCGTGTATGCTGCGTGTCAACCTAGAAATTGGAGACTGATGGCATAAAGCTTCTATTCCCATTATGAAAGCTCCGTTCATGCGGCCTCGAAGCTACCTGAAAAGCATTGTTGTTGCCGGGGTTTTCTTCACTGCCGGCATGGTTCTGAGAAGAAAATGAGTTTTCTCCTAAGAAACCTTGGGTTTCCAGTTCCTTGTTGGAAGCTCACCCTGCTCTGCTCTATACCTAAAGTGAAAGTCAACGTGAGCCCAAGCTTCGAAGTAAGGCCCTGATTATCCTTGCAAAACGAGAGGCGTGCAGCAGCTCCATGAGGCCTTCATCGTTGTTCTGCTTTAGTTTCAAGGTAGTAAGCTTTTCAACACTCCTAGGGGCCTTGCTTCAGCACCCGTTTCAGTACCAGAACACTGCGTAGAACCAGGAAGCTCTGCTCCTGCGTGTATGCTGCGTGTCAACCTAGAAATTAGAGACTGATGGCACAACGCTTGTTTTCCCGTTTTGAAAGCTCCATTCATGCGGCCTCGAAGCTACCTGAAAAGCACTGTTGTTACCGTGCTTTTACTTAAGCCGGCATGGCACATAGAAGAAAATGAGTTTTCTCGAAAGAAACCTTGTGCTTCCAGTTCCTAGTTGGAAGCTCACCCTGCTCTGCTCTATACTAAACGTGAAAGTCAATGTGAGCACTAGCCTCGAAGTAAGGCCCTGATTATGCTGGCAAAACGGGAGGCGTGCAGCAACTCCATGAGGCCTTCATCGCTGTTCTGCTTTAGTTTCACGGTAGTAAGCTTTCCAACACTCCTAGGGACTTTGCTTAAGCAACCGTTTCGGTACCAGAACACTGCGTAGAGACAGTAAGCTCTGGTCCTGCGTGTATGCTGCGTGTCAACCTAGAAATTGGAGACTGATGGCATAAAGCTTCTTTTCCCATTATGAAAGCTCCGTTCATGCGGGCTCGAAGCTACCTGAAAAGCATTGTTGTTGCCGGGGTTTTCCTCACTGCCGGCATGGTTCTGAGAAGAAAATGAGTTTTCTCCTAAGAAACCTTGGGTTTCCAGTTCCTTGTTGGACGCTCACCCTGCTCTGCGCTATACCTAAAGTGAAAGTCAACGTGAGCCCCAGCTTCGAAGTAAGGCCCTGATTATCCTTGTAAAACGAGAGGCGTGCAGCAGCTCCATGAGGCCTTCATCGTTGTTCTGCTTTAGTTTCAAGGTAGTAAGCTTTTCAACACTCCTAGGGGCCTTGCTTCAGCACCCGTTTCAGTACCAGAACACTGCGTAGAACCAGGAGCTCTGCTCCTGCGTGTATGCTGCGTGTCAACCTAGAAATTACAGACTGATGGCACAAGGCTAGTTTTCCCATTATGAAAGCTCTGTTGATGCGGCCCCGAAGCTACCTGAAAAGCACTGTTGTTACCGTGCTTTTACTTACAGTCGGCATGGGACAAAGAAGAAAATGAGTTTTCTCGAAAGAAACCTTGTGCTTCCAGTTCCTAGTTGGAAGCTCACCCTGTTCTGCTCTATACCAAACGTGAAAGTCAATGTGAGCACTAGCCTCGAAGTAAGGCCCTGATTATGCTGGCAAAACGGGAGGCGTGCAGCAGCTCCATGAGGCCTTCATCGCTGTTCTGCTTTAGTTTCAAGGTAGTGAGCTTTTCAACACTCCTAGAGGCCTTGCTTCAGCACCCGTTTCAGTACCAGAACACTGCGTAGAACCAGGAAGCTCTGCTCCTGCGTGTATGCTGCGTGTCAACCTAGAAATTAGAGACTGATGGCACAAGGCTAGTTTTCCCATTATGAAAGCTCCGTTGATGCGGCCCCGAAGCTCCCTGAAAAGCACTGTTGTTACCGTGCTTTTACTTACAGCCGGCATGGTTCATAGAAGAAAATGAGTTTTCTCGAAAGAAACCTTGTGCTTCCAGTTCCTAGTTGGTAGCTCACCCTGCTCTGCTCTATACCAAACGTGAAAGTCAATGTGAGCACTAGCCTCGAAGTAAGGCCCTGATTATCCTGGCAAAACGGGAGGCGTGCAGCAGCTCCATGAGGCTTTCATCGCTGTTCTGCTTTAGTTTCACGGTAGTAAGCTTTCCAAGACTCCTAGGGACTTTGCTTAAGCAACCGTTTCGGTACCAGAACACTGCGTAGAGACAGTAAGCTCTGGTCCTGCGTGTATGCTGCGTGTCAACCTAGAAATTGGAGACTGATGGCATAAAGCTTCTATTCCCATTATGAAAGCTCCGTTCATGCGGCCTCGAAGCTAACTGAAAAGCATTGTTGTTGCCGGGGTTTTCTTCACTGCCGGCATGGTTCTGAGAAGAAAATGAGTTTTCTCCTAAGAAACCTTGGGTTTCCAGTTCCTTGTTGGAAGCTCACCCTGCTCTGCTCTATACCTAAAGTGAAAGTCAACGTGAGCCCAAGCTTCGAAGTAAGGCCCTGATTATCCTTGCAAAACGAGAGGCGTGCAGCAGCTCCATGAGGCCTTCATCGTTGTTCTGCTTTAGTTTCAAGGTAGTAAGCTTTTCAACACTCCTAGGGGACTTGCTTCAGCACCCGTTTCAGTACCAGAACACTGCGTAGAACCAGGAAGCTCTGCTCCTGCGTGTATGCTGCGTGTCAACCTAGAAATTAGAGACTGATGGCACAACGCTTGTTTTCCCGTTTTGAAAGCTCCATTCATGCGGCCTCGAAGCTACCTGAAAAGCACTGTTGTTACCGTGCTTTTACTTAAGCCGGCATGGCACATAGAAGAAAATGAGTTTTCTCGAAAGAAACCTTGTGCTTCCAGTTCCTAGTTGGAAGCTCACCCTGCTCTACTCTATACCAAACGTGAAAGTCAATGTGAGCACTAGCCTCGAAGTAAGGCCCTGATTATGCTGGCAAAACGGGAGGCGTGCAGCAGCTCCATGAGGCCTTCATCGCTGTTCTGCTTTAGTTTCACGGTAGTAAGCTTTCCAAGACTCCTAGGGACTTTGCTTAAGCAACCGTTTCGGTACCAGAACACTGCGTAGAGACAGTAAGCTCTGGTCCTGCGTGTATGCTGCGTGTCAACCTAGAAATTGGAGACTGATGGCATAAGGCTTCTTTTCCCATTATGAAAGCTCCGTTCATGCGGCCTCGAAGCTACCTGAAAAGCATTGTTGTTGCCGGGGTTTTCTTCATTGCCGGCATGGTTCTGAGAAGAAAATGAGTTTTCTCCTAAGAAACCTTGGGTTTCCAGTTCCTTGTTGGAAGCTCACCCTGCTCTGCTCTATACCTAAAGTGAAAGTCAACGTGAGCCCAAGCTTCGAAGTAGGCCCTGATTACCCTTGTAAAACGAGAGGCGTGCAGCAGCTCCATGAGGCCTTCATCGTTTTCTGCTTTAGTTTCAAGGTAGTAAGCTTTTCAACACTCCTAGGGGCCTTGCTTCAGCACCCGTTTCAGTACCAGAACACTGCGTAGAACCAGGAGCTCTGCTCCTGCGTGTATGCTGCGTGTCAACCTAGAAATTACAGACTGATGGCACAAGGCTAGTTTTCCCATTATGAAAGCTCTGTTGATGCGGCCCCGAAGCTACCTGAAAAGCACTGTTGTTACCGTGCTTTTACTTACAGTCGGCATGGGACATAGAAGAAAATGAGTTTTCTCGAAAGAAACCTTGTGCTTCCAGTTCCTAGTTGGAAGCTCACCCTGTTCTGCTCTATACCAAACGTGAAAGTCAATGTTAGCACTAGCCTCGAAGTAAGGCCCTGATTATGCTGGCAAAACGGGAGGCGTGCAGCAGCTCCATGAGGCCTTCATCGCAGTTCTGCTTTAGTTTCAAGGTAGTGAGCTTTTCAACACTCCTAGAGGCCTTGCTTCAGCACCCGTTTCAGTACCAGAACACTGCGTAGAACCAGGAAGCTCTGCTCCTGCGTGTATGCTGCGTGTCAACCTAGAAATTAGAGACTGATGGCACAAGGCTAGTTTTCCCATTATGAAAGCTCCGTTGATGCGGCCCCGAAGCTCCCTGAAAAGCACTGTTGTTACCGTGCTTTTACTTACAGCCGGCATGGTTCATAGAAGAAAATGAGTTTTCTCGAAAGAAACCTTGTGCTTCCAGTTCCTAGTTGGAAGCTCACCCTGCTCTGCTCTATACCAAACGTGAAAGTCAATGTGAGCACTAGCCTCGAAGTAAGGCCCTGATTATCCTGGCAAAACGGGAGGCGTGCAGCAGCTCCATGAGGCTTTCATCGCTGTTCTGCTTTAGTTTCACGGTAGTAAGCTTTCCAAGACTCCTAGGGACTTTGCTTAAGCAACCGTTTCGGTACCAGAACACTGCGTAGAGACAGTAAGCTCTGGTCCTGCGTGTATGCTGCGTGTCAACCTAGAAATTGGAGACTGATGGCATAAAGCTTCTATTCCCATTATGAAAGCTCCGTTCGTGCGGCCTCGAAGCTACCTGAAAAGCATTGTTGTTGCCGGGGTTTTCTTCACTGCCGGCATGGTTCTGAGAAGAAAATGAGTTTTCTCCTAAGAAACCTTGGGTTTCCAGTTCCTTGTTGGAAGCTCACCCTGCTCTGCTCTATACCTAAAGTGAAAGTCATCGTGAGCCCAAGCTTCGAAGTAAGGCCCTGATTATCCTTGCAAAACGAGAGGCGTGCAGCAGCTCCATGAGGCCTTCATCGTTGTTCTGCTTTAGTTTCAAGGTAGTAAGCTTTTCAACACTCCTAGGGGCCTTGCTTCAGCACCCGTTTCAGTACCAGAACACTGCGTAGAACCAGGAAGCTCTGCTCCTGCGTGTATGCTGCGTGTCAACCTAGAAATTAGAGACTGATGGCACAACGCTTGTTTTCCCGTTTTGAAAGCTCCATTCATGCGGCCTCGAAGCTACCTGAAAAGCACTGTTCTTACCGTGCTTTTACTTAAGCCGGCATGGCACATAGAAGAAAATGAGTTTTCTCGAAAGAAACCTTGTGCTTCCAGTTCCTAGTTGGAAGCTCACCCTGCTCTGCTCTATACTAAACGTGAAAGTCAATGTGAGCACTAGCCTCGAAGTAAGGCCCTGATTATGCTGGCAAAACGGGAGGCGTGCAGCAGCTCCATGAGGCCTTCATCGCTGTTCTGCTTTAGTTTCAAGGTAGTGAGCTTTTCAACACTCCTAGAGGCCTTGCTTCAGCACCCGTTTCAGTACCAGAACACTGCGTAGAACCAGGAAGCTCTGGTCCTGCGTGTATGCTGCGTGTCAACCTAGAAATTAGAGACTGATGGCACAAGGCTAGTTTTCCCATTATGAAAGCTCCGTTGATGCGGCCCCGAAGCTCCCTGAAAAGCACTGTTGTTACCGTGCTTTTACTTACAGCCGGCATGGTTCATAGAAGAAAATGAGTTTTCTCGAAAGAAACCTTGTGCTTCCAGTTCCTAGTTGGAAGCTCACCCTGCTCTGCTCTATACCAAACGTGAAAGTCAATGTGAGCACTAGCCTCGAAGTAAGGCCCTGATTATCCTGGCAAAACGGGAGGCGTGCAGCAGCTCCATGAGGCTTTCATCGCTGTTCTGCTTTAGTTTCACGGTAGTAAGCTTTCCAAGACTCCTAGGGACTTTGCTTAAGCAACCGTTTCGGTACCAGAACACTGCATAGAGACAGTAAGCTCTGGTCCTGCGTGTATGCTGCGTGTCAACCTAGAAATTGGAGACTGATAGCATAAAGCTTCTATTCCCATTATGAAAGCTCCGTTCATGCGGCCTCGAAGCTACCTGAAAAGCATTGTTGTTGCCGGGGTTTTCTTCACTGCCGGCATGGTTCTGAGAAGAAAATGAGTTTTCTCCTAAGAAACCTTGGGTTTCCAGTTCCTTGTTGGAAGCTCACCCTGCTCTGCTCTATACCTAAAGTGAAAGTCAACGTGAGCCCAAGCTTCGAAGTAAGGCCCTGATTATCCTTGCAAAACGAGAGGCGTGCAGCAGCTCCATGAGGCCTTCATCGTTGTTCTGCTTTAGTTTCAAGGTAGTAAGCTTTTCAACACTCCTAGGGGCCTTGCTTCAGCACCCGTTTCAGTACCAGAACACTGCGTAGAACCAGGAAGCTCTGCTCCTGCGTGTATGCTGCGTGTCAACCTAGAAATTAGAGACTGATGGCACAACGCTTGTTTTCCCGTTTTGAAAGCTCCATTCATGCGGCCTCGAAGCTACCTGAAAAGCACTGTTGTTACCGTGCTTTTACTTAAGCCGGCATGGCACATAGAAGAAAATGAGTTTTCTCGAAAGAAACCTTGTGCTTCCAGTTCCTAGTTGGAAGCTCACCCTGCTCTGCTCTATACTAAACGTGAAAGTCAATGTGAGCACTAGCCTCGAAGTAAGGCCCTGATTATGCTGGCAAAACGGGAGGCGTGCAGCAACTCCATGAGGCCTTCATCGCTGTTCTGCTTTAGTTTCACGGTAGTAAGCTTTCCAACACTCCTAGGGACTTTGCTTAAGCAACCGTTTCGGTACCAGAACACTGCGTAGAGACAGTAAGCTCTGGTCCTGCGTGTATGCTGCGTGTCAACCTAGAAATTGGAGACTGATGGCATAAAGCTTCTTTTCCCATTATGAAAGCTCCGTTCATGCGGGCTCGAAGCTACCTGAAAAGCATTGTTGTTGCCGGGGTTTTCCTCACTGCCGGCATGGTTCTGAGAAGAAAATGAGTTTTCTCCTAAGAAACCTTGGGTTTCCAGTTCCTTGTTGGAAGCTCACCCTGCTCTGCGCTATACCTAAAGTGAAAGTCAACGTGAGCCCCAGCTTCGAAGTAAGGCCCTGATTATCCTTGCCAAACGAGAGGCGTGCAGCAGCTCTTGAGGCGTTCATCGTTGTTCTGCTTTAGTTTCAAGGTAGTAAGCTTTTCAACACTCCTAGGGGCCTTGCTTCAGCACCCGTTTCAGTACCAGAACACTGCGTAGAACCAGGAAGCTCTGCTCCTGCGTGTATGCTGCGTGTCAACCTAGAAATTAGAGACTGATGGCACAACGCTTGTTTTCCCGTTTTGAAAGCTCCATTCATGCGGCCTCGAAGCTACCTGAAAAGCACTGTTGTTACCGTGCTTTTACTTAAGCCGGCATGGCACATAGAAGAAAATGACTTTTCTCGAAAGAAACCTTGTGCTTCCAGTTCCTAGTTGGAAGCTCACCCTGCTCTACTCTATACCAAACGTGAAAGTCAATGTGAGCACTAGCCTCGAAGTAAGGCCCTGATTATGCTGGCAAAACGGGAGGCGTGCAGCAGCTCCATGAGGCCTTCATCGCTGTTCTGCTTTAGTTTCACGGTAGTAAGCTTTCCAAGACTCCTAGGGACTTTGCTTAAGCAACCGTTTCGGTACCAGAACACTGCGTAGAGACAGTAAGCTCTGGTCCTGCGTGTATGCTGCGTGTCAACTTAGAAATTAGAGACTGATGGCACAAGGCTAGTTTTCCCATTATGAAAGCTCCGTTGATGCGGCCCCGAAGCTCCCTGAAAAGCACTGTTGTTACCGTGCTTTTACTTACAGCCGGCATGGTTCATAGAAGAAAATGAGTTTTCTCGAAAGAAACCTTGTGCTTCCAGTTCCTAGTTGGAAGCTCACCCTGCTCTGCTCTATACCAAACGTGAAAGTCAATGTGAGCACTAGCCTCGAAGTAAGGCCCTGATTATCCTGGCAAAACGGGAGGCGTGCAGCAGCTCCATGAGGCTTTCATCGCTGTTCTGCTTTAGTTTCACGGTAGTAAGCTTTCCAAGACTCCTAGGGACTTTGCTTAAGCAACCGTTTCGGTACCAGAACACTGCGTAGAGACAGTAAGCTCTGGTCCTGCGTGTATGCTGCGTGTCAACCTAGAAATTGGAGACTGATGGCATAAAGCTTCTATTCCCATTATGAAAGCTCCGTTCATGCGGCCTCGAAGCTACCTGAAAAGCATTGTTGTTGCCGGGGTTTTCTTCACTGCCGGCATGGTTCTGAGAAGAAAATGAGTTTTCTCCTAAGAAACCTTGGGTTTCCAGTTCCTTGTTGGAAGCTCACCCTGCTCTGCTCTATACCTAAAGTGAAAGTCAACGTGAGCCCAAGCTTCGAAGTAAGGCCCTGATTATCCTTGCAAAACGAGAGGCGTGCAGCAGCTCCATGAGGCCTTCATCGTTGTTCTGCTTTAGTTTCAAGGTAGTAAGCTTTTCAACACTCCTAGGGGCCTTGCTTCAGCACCCGTTTCAGTACCAGAACACTGCGTAGAACCAGGAAGCTCTGCTCCTGCGTGTATGCTGCGTGTCAACCTAGAAATTAGAGACTGATGGCACAACGCTTGTTTTCCCGTTTTGAAAGCTCCATTCATGCGGCCTCGAAGCTACCTGAAAAGCACTGTTGTTACCGTGCTTTTACTTAAGCCGGCATGGCACATAGAAGAAAATGAGTTTTCTCGAAAGAAACCTTGTGCTTCCAGTTCCTAGTTGGAAGCTCACCCTGCTCTGCTCTATACTAAACGTGAAAGTCAATGTGAGCACTAGCCTCGAAGTAAGGCCCTGATTATGCTGGCAAAACGGGAGGCGTGCAGCAACTCCATGAGGCCTTCATCGCTGTTCTGCTTTAGTTTCACGGTAGTAAGCTTTCCAACACTCCTAGGGACTTTGCTTAAGCAACCGTTTCGGTACCAGAACACTGCGTAGAGACAGTAAGCTCTGGTCCTGCGTGTATGCTGCGTGTCAACCTAGAAATTGGAGACTGATGGCATAAAGCTTCTTTTCCCATTATGAAAGCTCCGTTCATGCGGGCTCGAAGCTACCTGAAAAGCATTGTTGTTGCCGGGGTGTTCCTCACTGCCGGCATGGTTCTGAGAAGAAAATGAGTTTTCTCCTAAGAAACCTTGGGTTTCCAGTTCCTTGTTGGAAGCTCACCCTGCTCTGCGCTATACCTAAAGTGAAAGTCAACGTGAGCCCCAGCTTCGAAGTAAGGCCCTGATTATCCTTGTAAAACGAGAGGCGTGCAGCAGCTCCATGAGGCCTTCATCGTTGTTCTGCTTTAGTTTCAAGGTAGTAAGCTTTTCAACACTCCTAGGGGCCTTGCTTCAGCACCCGTTTCAGTACCAGAACACTGCGTAGAACCAGGAGCTCTGCTCCTGCGTGTATGCTGCGTGTCAACCTAGAAATTACAGACTGATGGCACAAGGCTAGTTTTCCCATTATGAAAGCTCTGTTGATGCGGCCCCGAAGCTACCTGAAAAGCACTGTTGTTACCGTGCTTTTACTTACAGTCGGCATGGGACATAGAAGAAAATGAGTTTTCTCGAAAGAAACCTTGTGCTTCCAGTTCCTAGTTGGAAGCTCACCCTGTTCTGCTCTATACCAAACGTGAAAGTCAATGTGAGCACTAGCCTCGAAGTAAGGCCCTGATTATGCTGGCAAAACGGGAGGCGTGCAACAGCTCCATGAGGCCTTCATCGCTGTTCTGCTTTAGTTTCAAGGTAGTGAGCTTTTCAACACTCCTAGAGGCCTTGCTTCAGCACCCGTTTCAGTACCAGAACACTGCGTAGAACCAGGAAGCTCTGCTCCTGCGTGTATGCTGCGTGTCAACCTAGAAATTAGAGACTGATGGCACAACGCTTGTTTTCCCGTTTTGAAAGCTCCATTCATGCGGCCTCGAAGCTACCTGAAAAGCACTGTTGTTACCGTGCTTTTACTTAAGCCGGCATGGCACATAGAAGAAAATGAGTTTTCTCGAAAGAAACCTTGTGCTTCCAGTTCCTAGTTGGAAGCTCACCCTGCTCTGCTCTATACTAAACGTGAAAGTCAATGTGAGCACTAGCCTCGAAGTAAGGCCCTGATTATGCTGGCAAAACGGGAGGCGTGCAGCAACTCCATGAGGCCTTCATCGCTGTTCTGCTTTAGTTTCACGGTAGTAAGCTTTCCAACACTCCTAGGGACTTTGCTTAAGCAACCGTTTCGGTACCAGAACACTGCGTAGAGACAGTAAGCTCTGGTCCTGCGTGTATGCTGCGTGTCAACCTAGAAATTGGAGACTGATGGCATAAGGCTTCTTTTCCCATTATGAAAGCTCCGTTCATGCGGGCTCGAAGCTACCTGAAAAGCATTGTTGTTGCCGGGGTTTTCCTCACTGCCGGCATGGTTCTGAGAAGAAAATGAGTTTTCTCGAAAGAAACCTTGTGCTTCCAGTTCCTAGTTGGAAGCTCACCCTGTTCTGCTCTATACCAAACGTGAAAGTCAATGTGAGCACTAGCCTCGAAGTAAGGCCCTGATTATGCTGGCAAAACGGGAGGCGTGCAGCAGCTCCATGAGGCCTTCATCGCTGTTCTGCTTTAGTTTCAAGGTAGTGAGCTTTTCAACACTCCTAGAGGCCTTGCTTCAGCACCCGTTTCAGTACCAGAACACTGCGTAGAACCAGGAAGCTCTGCTCCTGCGTGTATGCTGCGTGTCAACCTAGAAATTAGAGACTGATGGCACAAGGCTAGTTTTCCCATTATGAAAGCTCCGTTGATGCGGCCCCGAAGCTCCCTGAAAAGCACTGTTGTTACCGTGCTTTTACTTACAGCCGGCATGGTTCATAGAAGAAAATGAGTTTTCTCGAAAGAAACCTTGTGCTTCCAGTTCCTAGTTGGAAGCTCACCCTGCTCTGCTCTATACCAAACGTGAAAGTCAATGTGAGCAGTAGCCTCGAAGTAAGGCCCTGATTATCCTGGCAAAACGGGAGGCGTGCAGCAGCTCCATGAGGCTTTCATCGCTGTTCTGCTTTAGTTTCACGGTAGTAAGCTTTCCAAGACTCCTAGGGACTTTGCTTAAGCAACCGTTTCGGTACCAGAACACTGCGTAGAGACAGTAAGCTCTGGTCCTGCGTGTATGCTGCGTGTCAACCTAGAAATTGGAGACTGATGGCATAAAGCTTCTATTCCCATTATGAAAGCTCCGTTCATGCGGCCTCGAAGCTAACTGAAAAGCATTGTTGTTGCCGGGGTTTTCTTCACTGCCGGCATGGTTCTGAGAAGAAAATGAGTTTTCTCCTAAGAAACCTTGGGTTTCCAGTTCCTTGTTGGAAGCTCACCCTGCTCTGCTCTATACCTAAAGTGAAAGTCAACGTGAGCCCAAGCTTCGAAGTAAGGCCCTGATTATCCTTGCAAAACGAGAGGCGTGCAGCAGCTCCATGAGGCCTTCATCGTTGTTCTGCTTTAGTTTCAAGGTAGTAAGCTTTTCAACACTCCTAGGGGCCTTGCTTCAGCACCCGTTTCTGTACCAGAACACTGCGTAGAACCAGGAAGCTCTGCTCCTGCGTGTATGCTGCGTGTCAACCTAGAAATTAGAGACTGATGGCACAACGCTTGTTTTCCCGTTTTGAAAGCTCCATTCATGCGGCCTCGAAGCTACCTGAAAAGCACTGTTGTTACCGTGCTTTTACTTAAGCCGGCATGGCACATAGAAGAAAATGAGTTTTCTCGAAAGAAACCTTGTGCTTCCAGTTCCTAGTTGGAAGCTCACCCTGCTCTACTCTATACCAAACGTGAAAGTCAATGTGAGCACTAGCCTCGAAGTAAGGCCCTGATTATGCTGGCAAAACGGGAGGCGTGCAGCAGCTCCATGAGGCCTTCATCGCTGTTCTGCTTTAGTTTCACGGTAGTAAGCTTTCCAACACTCCTAGGGACTTTGCTTAAGCAACCGTTTCGGTACCAGAACACTGCGTAGAGACAGTAAGCTCTGGTCCTGCGTGTATGCTGCGTGTCAACCTAGAAATTGGAGACTGATGGCATAAGGCTTCTTTTCCCATTATGAAAGCTCCGTTCATGCGGCCTCGAAGCTACCTGAAAAGCATTGTTGTTGCCGGGGTTTTCTTCATTGCCGGCATGGTTCTGAGAAGAAAATGAGTTTTCTCCTAAGAAACCTTGGGTTTCCAGTTCCTTGTTGGAAGCTCACCCTGCTCTGCTCTATACCTAAAGTGAAAGTCAACGTGAGCCCAAGCTTCGAAGTAGGCCCTGATTACCCTTGTAAAACGAGAGGCGTGCAGCAGCTCCATGAGGCCTTCATCGTTGTTCTGCTTTAGTTTCAAGGTAGTAAGCTTTTCAACACTCCTAGGGGCCTTGCTTCAGCACCCGTTTCAGTACCAGAACACTGCGTAGAACCAGGAGCTCTGCTCCTGCGTGTATGCTGCGTGTCAACCTAGAAATTACAGACTGATGGCACAAGGCTAGTTTTCCCATTATGAAAGCTCTGTTGATGCGGCCCCGAAGCTACCTGAAAAGCACTGTTGTTACCGTGCTTTTACTTACAGTCGGCATGGGACATAGAAGAAAATGAGTTTTCTCGAAAGAAACCTTGTGCTTCCAGTTCCTAGTTGGAAGCTCACCCTGTTCTGCTCTATACCAAACGTGAAAGTCAATGTGAGCACTAGCCTCGAAGTAAGGCCCTGATTATGCTGGCAAAACGGGAGGCGTGCAGCAGCTCCATGAGGCCTTCATCGCTGTTCTGCTTTAGTTTCAAGGTAGTGAGCTTTTCAACACTCCTAGAGGCCTTGCTTCAGCACCCGTTTCAGTACCAGAACACTGCGTAGAACCAGGAAGCTCTGGTCCTGCGTGTATGCTGCGTGTCAACCTAGAAATTAGAGACTGATGGCACAAGGCTAGTTTTCCCATTATGAAAGCTCCGTTGATGCGGCCCCGAAGCTCCCTGAAAAGCACTGTTGTTACCGTGCTTTTACTTACAGCCGGCATGGTTCATAGAAGAAAATGAGTTTTCTCGAAAGAAACCTTGTGCTTCCAGTTCCTAGTTGGAAGCTCACCCTGCTCTGCTCTATACCAAACGTGAAAGTCAATGTGAGCACTAGCCTCGAAGTAAGGCCCTGATTATCCTGGCAAAACGGGAGGCGTGCAGCAGCTCCATGAGGCTTTCATCGCTGTTCTGCTTTAGTTTCACGGTAGTAAGCTTTCCAAGACTCCTAGGGACTTTGCTTAAGCAACCGTTTCGGTACCAGAACACTGCGTAGAGACAGTAAGCTCTGGTCCTGCGTGTATGCTGCGTGTCAACCTAGAAATTGGAGACTGATGGCATAAAGCTTCTATTCCCATTATGAAAGCTCCGTTCATGCGGCCTCGAAGCTACCTGAAAAGCATTGTTGTTGCCGGGGTTTTCTTCACTGCCGGCATGGTTCTGAGAAGAAAATGAGTTTTCTCCTAAGAAACCTTGGGTTTCCAGTTCCTTGTTGGAAGCTCACCCTGCTCTGCTCTATACCTAAAGTGAAAGTCAACGTGAGCCCAAGCTTCGAAGTAAGGCCCTGATTATCCTTGCAAAACGAGAGGCGTGCAGCAGCTCCATGAGGCCTTCATCGTTGTTCTGCTTTAGTTTCAAGGTAGTAAGCTTTTCAACACTCCTAGGGGCCTTGCTTCAGCACCCGTTTCAGTACCAGAACACTGCGTAGAACCAGGAAGCTCTGCTCCTGCGTGTATGCTGCGTGTCAACCTAGAAATTAGAGACTGATGGCACAACGCTTGTTTTCCCGTTTTGAAAGCTCCTTTCATGCGGCCTCGAAGCTACCTGAAAAGCACTGTTGTTACCGTGCTTTTACTTAAGCCGGCATGGCACATAGAAGAAAATGAGTTTTCTCGAAAGAAACCTTGTGCTTCCAGTTCCTAGTTGGAAGCTCACCCTGCTCTGCTCTATACTAAACGTGAAAGTCAATGTGAGCACTAGCCTCGAAGTAAGGCCCTGATTATGCTGGCAAAACGGGAGGCGTGCAGCAACTCCATGAGGCCTTCATCGCTGTTCTGCTTTAGTTTCACGGTAGTAAGCTTTCCAACACTCCTAGGGACTTTGCTTAAGCAACCGTTTCGGTACCAGAACACTGCGTAGAGACAGTAAGCTCTGGTCCTGCGTGTATGCTGCGTGTCAACCTAGAAATTGGAGACTGATGGCATAAAGCTTCTTTTCCCATTATGAAAGCTCCGTTCATGCGGGCTCGAAGCTACCTGAAAAGCATTGTTGTTGCCGGGGTTTTCCTCACTGCCGGCATGGTTCTGAGAAGAAAATGAGTTTTCTCCTAAGAAACCTTGGGTTTCCAGTTCCTTGTTGGAAGCTCACCCTGCTCTGCGCTATACCTAAAGTGAAAGTCAACGTGAGCCCCAGCTTCGAAGTAAGGCCCTGATTATCCTTGCCAAACGAGAGGCGTGCAGCAGCTCTTGAGGCGTTCATCGTTGTTCTGCTTTAGTTTCAAGGTAGTAAGCTTTTCAACACTCCTAGGGGCCTTGCTTCAGCACCCGTTTCAGTACCAGAACACTGCGTAGAACCAGGAAGCTCTGCTCCTGCGTGTATGCTGCGTGTCAACCTAGAAATTACAGACTGATTGCACAACGCTTGTTTTCCCGTTTTGAAAGCTCCATTCATGCGGCCTCGAAGCTACCTGAAAAGCACTGTTGTTACCGTGCTTTTACTTACAGCCGGCATGGCACATAGAAGAAAATGACTTTTCTCGAAAGAAACCTTGTGCTTCCAGTTCCTAGTTGGAAGCTCACCCTGCTCTACTCTATACCAAACGTGAAAGTCAATGTGAGCACTAGCCTCGAAGTAAGGCCCTGATTATGCTGGCAAAACGGGAGGCGTGCAGCAGCTCCATGAGGCCTTCATCGCTGTTCTTCTTTAGTTTCACGGTAGTAAGCTTTCCAAGACTCCTAGGGACTTTGCTTAAGCAACCGTTTCGGTACCAGAACACTGCGTAGAGACAGTAAGCTCTGGTCCTGCGTGTATGCTGCGTGTCAACCTAGAAATTAGAGACTGATGCACAAGGCTAGTTTTCCCATTATGAAAGCTCCGTTGATGCGGCCCCGAAGCTCCCTGAAAAGCACTGTTGTTACCGTGCTTTTACTTACAGCCGGCATGGTTCATAGAAGAAAATGAGTTTTCTCGAAAGAAACCTTGTGCTTCCAGTTCCTAGTTGGAAGCTCACCCTGCTCTGCTCTATACCAAACGTGAAAGTCAATGTGAGCACTAGCCTCGAAGTAAGGCCCTGATTATCCTGGCAAAACGGGAGGCGTGCAGCAGCTCCATGAGGCTTTCATCGCTGTTCTGCTTTAGTTTCACGGTAGTAAGCTTTCCAAGACTCCTAGGGACTTTGCTTAAGCAACCGTTTCGGTACCAGAACACTGCGTAGAGACAGTAAGCTCTGGTCCTGCGTGTATGCTGCGTGTCAACCTAGAAATTGGAGACTGATGGCATAAAGCTTCTATTCCCATTATGAAAGCTCCGTTCATGCGGCCTCGAAGCTACCTGAAAAGCATTGTTGTTGCCGGGGTTTTCTTCACTGCCGGCATGGTTCTGAGAAGAAAATGAGTTTTCTCCTAAGAAACCTTGGGTTTCCAGTTCCTTGTTGGAAGCTACCCTGCTCTGCTCTATACCTAAAGTGAAAGTCAACGTGAGCCCAAGCTTCGAAGTAAGGCCCTGATTATCCTTGCAAAACGAGAGGCGTGCAGCAGCTCCATGAGGCCTTCATCGTTGTTCTGCTTTAGTTTCAAGGTAGTAAGCTTTTCAACACTCCTAGGGGCCTTGCTTCAGCACCCGTTTCAGTACCAGAACACTGCGTAGAACCAGGAAGCTCTGCTCCTGCGTGTATGCTGCGTGTCAACCTAGAAATTAGAGACTGATGGCACAACGCTTGTTTTCCCGTTTTGAAAGCTCCTTTCATGCGGCCTCGAAGCTACCTGAAAAGCACTGTTGTTACCGTGCTTTTACTTAAGCCGGCATGGCACATAGAAGAAAATGAGTTTTCTCGAAAGAAACCTTGTGCTTCCAGTTCCTAGTTGGAAGCTCACCCTGCTCTGCTCTATACTAAACGTGAATGTCAATGTGAGCACTAGCCTCGAAGTAAGGCCCTGATTATGCTGGCAAAACGGGAGGCGTGCAGCAGCTCCATGAGGCCTTCATCGCTGTTCTGCGTTAGTTTCACGGTAGTAAGCTTTCCAACACTCCTAGGGACTTTGCTTAAGCAACCGTTTCGGTACCAGAACACTGCGTAGAGACAGTAAGCTCTGGTCCTGCGTGTATGCTGCGTGTCAACCTAGAAATTGGAGACTGATGGCATAAAGCTTCTTTTCCCATTATGAAAGCTCCGTTCATGCGGGCTCGAAGCTACCTGAAAAGCATTGTTGTTGCCGGGGTTTTCCTCACTGCCGGCATGGTTCTGAGAAGAAAATGAGTTTTCTCCTAAGAAACCTTGGGTTTCCAGTTCCTTGTTGGAAGCTCACCCTGCTCTGCGCTATACCTAAAGTGAAAGTCAACGTGAGCCCAAGCTTCGAAGTAAGGCCCTGATTATCCTTGCCAAACGAGAGGCGTGCAGCAGCTCTTGAGGAGTTCATCGTTGTTCTGCTTTAGTTTCAAGGTAGTAAGCTTTTCAACACTCCTAGGGGCCTTGCTTCAGCACCCGTTTCAGTACCAGAACACTGCGTAGAACCAGGAGCTCTGCTCCTGCGTGTATGCTGCGTGTCAACCTAGAAATTACAGACTGATGGCACAAGGCTAGTTTTCCCATTATGAAAGCTCTGTTGATGCGGCCCCGAAGCTACCTGAAAAGCACTGTTGTTACCGTGCTTTTACTTACAGTCGGCATGGGACATAGAAGAAAATGAGTTTTCTCGAAAGAAACCTTGTGCTTCCAGTTCCTAGTTGGAAGCTCACCCTGCTCTGCGCTATACCTAAAGTGAAAGTCAACGTGAGCCCAAGCTTCGAAGTAGGCCCTGATTACCCTTGTAAAACGAGAGGCGTGCAGCAGCTCCATGAGGCCTTCATCGTTGTTCTGCTTTAGTTTCAAGGTAGTAAGCTTTTCAACACTCCTAGGGGCCTTGCTTCAGCACCCGTTTCAGTACCAGAACACTGCGTAGAACCAGGAAGCTCTGCTCCTGCGTGTATGCTGCGTGTCAACCTAGAAATTAGAGACTGATGGCACAACGCTTGTTTTCCCGTTTTGAAAGCTCCATTCATGCGGCCTCGAAGCTACCTGAAAAGCACTGTTGTTACCGTGCTTTTACTTACAGCCGGCATGGCACATAGAAGAAAATGAGTTTTCTCGAAAGAAACCTTGTGCTTCCAGTTCCTAGTTGGAAGCTCACCCTGCTCTGCTCTATACCAAACGTGAAAGTCAATGTGAGCACTAGCCTCGAAGTAAGGCCCTGATTATGCTGGCAAAACGGGAGGCGTGCAGCAACTCCATGAGGCCTTCATCGCTGTTCTGCTTTAGTTTCACGGTAGTAAGCTTTCCAAGACTCCTAGGGACTTTGCTTAAGCAACCGTTTCGGTACCAGAACACTGCGTAGAGACAGTAAGCTCTGGTCCTGCGTGTATGCTGCGTGTCAACCTAGAAATTGGAGACTGATGGCATAAAGCTTCTTTTCCCATTATGAAAGCTCCGTTCATGCGGCCTCGAAGCTACCTGAAAAGCATGGTTGTTGCCGGGGTTTTCCTCACTGCCGGCATGGTTCTGAGAAGAAAATGAGTTTTCTCCTCAGAAACCTTGGGTTTCCAGTTCCTTGTTGGAAGCTCACCCTGCTCTGCGCTATACCTAAAGTGAAAGTCAACGTGAGCCCAAGCTTCGAAGTAAGGCCCTGATTATCCTTGCCAAACGAGAGGCGTGCAGCAGCTCTTGAGGCGTTCATCGTTGTTCTGCTTTAGTTTCAAGGTAGTAAGCTTTTCAACACTCCTAGGGGCCTTGCTTCAGCACCCGTTTCAGTACCAGAACACTGCGTAGAACCAGGAAGCTCTGCTCCTGCGTGTATGCTGCGTGTCAACCTAGAAATTAGAGACAGATGGCACAAGGCTAGTTTTCCCATTATGAAAGCTCCGTTGATGCGGCCCCGAAGCTCCCTGAAAAGCACTGTTGTTACCGTGCTTTTACTTACAGCCGGCATGGTTCATAGAAGAAAATGAGTTTTCTCGAAAGAAACCTTGTGCTTCCACTTCCTAGTTGGAAGCTCACCCTGCTCTGCTCTATACCAAACGTGAAAGTCAATGTGAGCACTAGCCTCGAAGTAAGGCCCTGATTATCCTGGCAAAACGGGAGGCGTGCAGCAGCTCCATGAGGCTTTCATCGCTGTTCTGCTTTAGTTTCACGGTAGTAAGCTTTCCAAGACTCCTAGGGACTTTGCTTAAGCAACCGTTTCGGTACCAGAACACTGCGTAGAGACAGTAAGCTCTGGTCCTGCGTGTATGCTGCGTGTCAACCTAGAAATTGGAGACTGATGGCATAAAGCTTCTATTCCCATTATGAAAGCTCCGTTCATGCGGCCTCGAAGCTACCTGAAAAGCATTGTTGTTGCCGGGGTTTTCTTCACTGCCGGCATGGTTCTGAGAAGAAAATGAGTTTTCTCCTAAGAAACCTTGGGTTTCCAGTTCCTTGTTGGAAGCTCACCCTGCTCTGCTCTATACCTAAAGTGAAGTCAACGTGAGCCCAAGCTTCGAAGTAAGGCCCTGATTATCCTTGCAAAACGAGAGGCGTGCAGCAGCTCCATGAGGCCTTCATCGTTGTTCTGCTTTAGTTTCAAGGTAGTAAGCTTTTCAACACTCCTAGGGGCCTTGCTTCAGCACCCGTTTCAGTACCAGAACACTGTGTAGAACCAGGAAGCTCTGCTCCTGCGTGTATGCTGCGTGTCAACCTAGAAATTAGAGACTGATGGCACAACGCTTGTTTTCCCGTTTTGAAAGCTCCATTCATGCGGCCTCGAAGCTACCTGAAAAGCACTGTTGTTACCGTGCTTTTACTTAAGCCGGCATGGCACATAGAAGAAAATGAGTTTTCTCGAAAGAAACCTTGTGCTTCCAGTTCCTAGTTGGAAGCTCACCCTGCTCTACTCTATACCAAACGTGAAAGTCAATGTGAGCACTAGCCTCGAAGTAAGGCCCTGATTATGCTGGCAAAACGGGAGGCGTGCAGCAGCTCCATGAGGCCTTCATCGCTGTTCTGCTTTAGTTTCACGGTAGTAAGCTTTCCAACACTCCTAGGGACTTTGCTTAAGCAACCGTTTCGGTACCAGAACACTGCGCAGAGACAGTAAGCTCTGGTCCTGCGTGTATGCTGCGTGTCAACCTAGAAATTGGAGACTGATGGCATAAAGCTTCTTTTCCCATTATGAAAGCTCCGTTCATGCGGCCTCGAAGCTACCTGAAAAGCATGGTTGTTGCCGGGGTTTTCCTCACTGCCGGCATGGTTCTGAGAAGAAAATGAGTTTTCTCCTAAGAAACCTTGGGTTTCCAGTTCCTTGTTGGAAGCTCACCCTGCTCTGCGCTATACCTAAAGTGAAAGTCAACGTGAGCCCAAGCTTCGAAGTAAGGCCCTGATTATCCTTGCCAAACGAGAGGCGTGCAGCAGCTCTTGAGGCGTTCATCGTTGTTCTGCTTTAGTTTCAAGGTAGTAAGCTTTTCAACACTCCTAGGGGCCTTGCTTCAGCACCCGTTTCAGTACCAGAACACTGCGTAGAACCAGGAAGCTCTGTTCCTGCGTGTATGCTGCGTGTCAACCTAGAAATTAGAGACTGATGGCACAACGCTTGTTTTCCCGTTTTGAAAGCTCCATTCATGCGGCCTCGAAGCTACCTGAAAAGCACTGTTGTTACCGTGCTTTTACTTACAGCCGGCATGGCACATAGAAGAAAATGACTTTTCTCGAAAGAAACCTTGTGCTTCCAGTTCCTAGTTGGAAGCTCACCCTGCTCTACTCTATACCAAACGTGAAAGTCAATGTGAGCACTAGCCTCGAAGTAAGGCCCTGATTATGCTGGCAAAACGGGAGGCGTGCAGCAGCTCCATGAGGCCTTCATCGCTGTTCTGCTTTAGTTTCACGGTAGTAAGCTTTCCAACACTCCTAGGGACTTTGCTTAAGCAACCGTTTCGGTACCAGAACACTGCGCAGAGACAGTAAGCTCTGGTCCTGCGTGTATGCTGCGTGTCAACCTAGAAATTGGAGACTGATGGCATAAAGCTTCTTTTCCCATTATGAAAGCTCCGTTCATGCGGCCTCGAAGCTACCTGAAAAGCATGGTTGTTGCCGGGGTTTTCCTCACTGCCGGCATGGTTCTGAGAAGAAAATGAGTTTTCTCCTAAGAAACCTTGGGTTTCCAGTTCCTTGTTGGAAGCTCACCCTGCTCTGCGCTATACCTAAAGTGAAAGTCAACGTGAGCCCAAGCTTCGAAGTAAGGCCCTGATTATCCTTGCCAAACGAGAGGCGTGCAGCAGCTCTTGAGGCGTTCATCGTTGTTCTGCTTTAGTTTCAAGGTAGTAAGCTTTTCAACACTCCTAGGGGCCTTGCTTCAGCACCCGTTTCAGTACCAGAACACTGCGTAGAACCAGGAAGCTCTGTTCCTGCGTGTATGCTGCGTGTCAACCTAGAAATTAGAGACTGATGGCACAACGCTTGTTTTCCCGTTTTGAAAGCTCCATTCATGCGGCCTCGAAGCTACCTGAAAAGCACTGTTGTTACCGTGCTTTTACTTACAGCCGGCATGGCACATAGAAGAAAATGACTTTTCTCGAAAGAAACCTTGTGCTTCCAGTTCCTAGTTGGAAGCTCACCCTGCTCTACTCTATACCAAACGTGAAAGTCAATGTGAGCACTAGCCTCGAAGTAAGGCCCTGATTATGCTGGCAAAACGGGAGGCGTGCAGCAGCTCCATGAGGCCTTCATCGCTGTTCTGCTTTAGTTTCACGGTAGTAAGCTTTCCAAGACTCCTAGGGACTTTGCTTAAGCAACCGTTTCGGTACCAGAACACTGCGTAGAGACAGTAAGCTCTGGTCCTGCGTGTATGCTGCGTGTCAACCTAGAAATTGGAGACTGATGGCATAAGGCTTCTTTTCCCATTATGAAAGCTCCGTTCATGCGGCCTCGAAGCTACCTGAAAAGCATTGTTGTTGCCGGGGTTTTCTTCACTGCCGGCATGGTTCTGAGAAGAAAATGAGTTTTCTCCTAAGAAACCTTGGGTTTCCAGTTCCTTGTTGGAAGCTCACCCTGCTCTGCGCTATACCTAAAGTGAAAGTCAACGTGAGCCCAAGCTTCGAAGTAGGCCCTGATTACCCTTGTAAAACGAGAGGCGTGCAGCAGCTCCATGAGGCCTTCATCGTTGTTCTGCTTTAGTTTCAAGGTAGTAAGCTTTTCAACACTCCTAGGGGCCTTGCTTCAGCACCCGTTTCAGTACCAGAACACTGCGTAGAACCAGGAAGCTCTGCTCCTGCGTGTATGCTGCGTGTCAACCTAGAAATTAGAGACTGATGGCACAACGCTTGTTTTCCCGTTTTGAAAGCTCCATTCATGCGGCCTCGAAGCTACCTGAAAAGCACTGTTGTTACCGTGCTTTTACTTACAGCCGGCATGGCACATAGAAGAAAATGAGTTTTCTCGAAAGAAACCTTGTGCTTCCAGTTCCTAGTTGGAAGCTCACCCTGCTCTGCTCTATACCAAACGTGAAAGTCAATGTGAGCACTAGCCTCGAAGTAAGGCCCTGATTATGCTGGCAAAACGGGAGGCGTGCAGCAACTCCATGAGGCCTTCATCGCTGTTCTGCTTTAGTTTCACGGTAGTAAGCTTTCCAAGACTCCTAGGGACTTTGCTTAAGCAACCGTTTCGGTACCAGAACACTGCGTAGAGACAGTAAGCTCTGGTCCTGCGTGTATGCTGCGTGTCAACCTAGAAATTGGAGACTGATGGCATAAAGCTTCTTTTCCCATTATGAAAGCTCCGTTCATGCGGCCTCGAAGCTACCTGAAAAGCATGGTTGTTGCCGGGGTTTTCCTCACTGCCGGCATGGTTCTGAGAAGAAAATGAGTTTTCTCCTCAGAAACCTTGGGTTTCCAGTTCCTTGTTGGAAGCTCACCCTGCTCTGCGCTATACCTAAAGTGAAAGTCAACGTGAGCCCAAGCTTCGAAGTAAGGCCCTGATTATCCTTGCCAAACGAGAGGCGTGCAGCAGCTCTTGAGGCGTTCATCGTTGTTCTGCTTTAGTTTCAAGGTAGTAAGCTTTTCAACACTCCTAGGGGCCTTGCTTCAGCACCCGTTTCAGTACCAGAACACTGCGTAGAACCAGGAAGCTCTGCTCCTGCGTGTATGCTGCGTGTCAACCTAGAAATTAGAGACTGATGGCACAACGCTTGTTTTCCCGTTTTGAAAGCTCCATTCATGCGACCTCGAAGCTACCTGAAAAGCACTGTTGTTACCGTGCTTTTACTTACAGCCGGCATGGCACATAGAAGAAAATGACTTTTCTCGAAAGAAACCTTGTGCTTCCAGTTCCTAGTTGGAAGCTCACCCTGCTCTACTCTATACCAAACGTGAAAGTCAATGTGAGCACTAGCCTCGAAGTAAGGCCCTGATTATGCTGGCAAAACGGGAGGCGTGCAGCAGCTCCATGAGGCCTTCATCGCTGTTCTGCTTTAGTTTCACGGTAGTAAGCTTTCCAAGACTCCTAGGGACTTTGCTTAAGCAACCGTTTCGGTACCAGAACACTGCGTAGAGACAGTAAGCTCTGGTCCTGCGTGTATGCTGCGTGTCAACCTAGAAATTGGAGACTGATGGCATAAGGCTTCTTTTCGCATTATGAAAGCTCCGTTCATGCGGCCTCGAAGCTACCTGAAAAGCATTGTTGTTGCCGGGGTTTTCCTCACTGCCGGCATGGTTCTGAGAAGAAAATGAGTTTTCTCCTAAGAAACCTTGGGTTTCCAGTTCCTTGTTGGAAGCTCACCCTGCTCTGCGCTATACCTAAAGTGAAAGTCAACGTGAGCCCAAGCTTCGAAGTAAGGCCCTGATTATCCTTGCAAAACGAGAGGCGTGCAGCAGCTCCATGAGGCCTTCATCGTTGTTCTGCTTTAGTTTCAAGGTAGTAAGCTTTTCAACACTCCTAGGGGCCTTGCTTCAGCACCCGTTTCAGTACCAGAACACTGCGTAGAACCAGGAAGCTCTGCTCCTGCGTGTATGCTGCGTGTCAACCTAGAAATTAGAGACTGATGGCACAAGGCTAGTTTTCCCATTATGAAAGCTCTGTTGATGCGGCCCCGAAGCTCCCTGAAAAGCACTGTTGTTACCGTGCTTTTACTTACAGCCGGCATGGCACATAGAAGAAAATGACTTTTCTCGAAAGAAACCTTGTGCTTCCAGTTCCTAGTTGGAAGCTCACCCTGCTCTACTCTATACCAAACGTGAAAGTCAATGTGAGCACTAGCCTCGAAGTAAGGCCCTGATTATGCTGGCAAAACGGGAGGCGTGCAGCAGCTCCATGAGGCCTTCATCGCTGTTCTTCTTTAGTTTCACGGTAGTAAGCTTTCCAAGACTCCTAGGGACTTTGCTTAAGCAACCGTTTCGGTACCAGAACACTGCGTAGAGACAGTAAGCTCTGGTCCTGCGTGTATGCTGCGTGTCAACCTAGAAATTGGAGACTGATGGCATAAAGCTTCTATTCCCATTATGAAAGCTCCGTTCATGCGGCCTCGAAGCTACCTGAAAAGCATTGTTGTTGCCGGGGTTTTCTTCACTGCCGGCATGGTTCTGAGAAGAAAATGAGTTTTCTCCTAAGAAACCTTGGGTTTCCAGTTCCTTGTTGGAAGCTCACCCTGCTCTGCTCTATACCTAAAGTGAAAGTCAACGTGAGCCCAAGCTTCGAAGTAAGGCCCTGATTATCCTTGCAAAACGAGAGGCGTGCAGCAGCTCCATGAGGCCTTCATCGTTGTTCTGCTTTAGTTTCAAGGTAGTAAGCTTTTCAACACTCCTAGGGGCCTTGCTTCAGCACCCGTTTCAGTACCAGAACACTGCGTAGAACCAGGAAGCTCTGCTCCTGCGTGTATGCTGCGTGTCAACCTAGAAATTAGAGACTGATGGCACAACGCTTGTTTTCCCGTTTTGAAAGCTCCATTCATGCGGCCTCGAAGCTACCTGAAAAGCACTGTTGTTACCGTGCTTTTACTTAAGCCGGCATGGCACATAGAAGAAAATGAGTTTTCTCGAAAGAAACCTTGTGCTTCCAGTTCCTAGTTGGAAGCTCACCCTGCTCTACTCTATACCAAACGTGAAAGTCAATGTGAGCACTAGCCTCGAAGTAAGGCCCTGATTATGCTGGCAAAACGGGAGGCGTGCAGCAGCTCCATGAGGCCTTCATCGCTGTTCTGCTTTAGTTTCACGGTAGTAAGCTTTCCAAGACTCCTAGGGACTTTGCTTAAGCAACCGTTTCGGTACCAGAACACTGCGTAGAGACAGTAAGCTCTGGTCCTGCGTGTATGCTGCGTGTCAACCTAGAAATTGGAGACTGATGGCATAAGGCTTCTTTTCCCATTATGAAAGCTCCGTTCATGCGGCCTCGAAGCTACCTGAAAAGCATTGTTGTTGCCGGGGTTTTCTTCACTGCCGGCATGGTTCTGAGAAGACAATGAGTTTTCTCCTAAGAAACCTTGGGTTTCCAGTTCCTTGTTGGAAGCTCACCCTGCTCTGCGCTATACCTAAAGTGAAAGTCAACGTGAGCCCAAGCTTCGAAGTAGGCCCTGATTACCCTTGTAAAACGAGAGGCGTGCAGCAGCTCCATGAGGCCTTCATCGTTGTTCTGCTTTAGTTTCAAGGTAGTAAGCTTTTCAACACTCCTAGGGGCCTTGCTTCAGCACCCGTTTCAGTACCAGAACACTGCGTAGAACCAGGAAGCTCTGCTCCTGCGTGTATGCTGCGTGTCAACCTAGAAATTAGAGACTGATGGCACAACGCTTGTTTTCCCGTTTTGAAAGCTCCATTCATGCGGCCTCGAAGCTACCTGAAAAGCACTGTTGTTACCGTGCTTTTACTTACAGCCGGCATGGCACATAGAAGAAAATGAGTTTTCTCGAAAGAAACCTTGTGCTTCCAGTTCCTAGTTGGAAGCTCACCCTGCTCTGCTCTATACCAAACGTGAAAGTCAATGTGAGCACTAGCCTCGAAGTAAGGCCCTGATTATGCTGGCAAAACGGGAGGCGTGCAGCAACTCCATGAGGCCTTCATCGCTGTTCTGCTTTAGTTTCACGGTAGTAAGCTTTCCAAGACTCCTAGGGACTTTGCTTAAGCAACCGTTTCGGTACCAGAACACTGCGTAGAGACAGTAAGCTCTGGTCCTGCGTGTATGCTGCGTGTCAACCTAGAAATTGGAGACTGATGGCATAAAGCTTCTTTTCCCATTATGAAAGCTCCGTTCATGCGGCCTCGAAGCTACCTGAAAAGCATTGTTGTTGCCGGGGTTTTCCTCACTGCCGGCATGGTTCTGAGAAGAAAATGAGTTTTCTCCTAAGAAACCTTGGGTTTCCAGTTCCTTGTTGGAAGCTCACCCTGCTCTGCGCTATACCTAAAGTGAAAGTCAACGTGAGCCCAAGCTTCGAAGTAAGGCCCTGATTATCCTTGCCAAACGAGAGGCGTGCAGCAGCTCTTGAGGCGTTCATCGTTGTTCTGCTTTAGTTTCAAGGTAGTAAGCTTTTCAACACTCCTAGGGGCCTTGCTTCAGCACCCGTTTCAGTACCAGAACACTGCGTAGAACCAGGAAGCTCTGCTCCTACGTGTATGCTGCGTGTCAACCTAGAAATTAGAGACTGATGGCACAACGCTTGTTTTCCCGTTTTGAAAGCTCCATTCATGCGGCCTCGAAGCTACCTGAAAAGCACTGTTGTTACCGTGCTTTTACTTAAGCCGGCATGGCACATAGAAGAAAATGAGTTTTCTCGAAAGAAACCTTGTGCTTCCAGTTCCTAGTTGGAAGCTCACCCTGCTCTACTCTATACCAAACGTGAAAGTCAATGTGAGCACTAGCCTCGAAGTAAGGCCCTGATTATGCTGGCAAAACGGGAGGCGTGCAGCAGCTCCATGAGGCCTTCATCGCTGTTCTGCTTTAGTTTCACGGTAGTAAGCTTTCCAAGACTCCTAGGGACTTTGCTTAAGCAACCGTTTCGGTACCAGAACACTGCGTAGAGACAGTAAGCTCTGGTCCTGCGTGTATGCTGCGTGTCAACCTAGAAATTGGAGACTGATGGCATAAGGCTTCTTTTCCCATTATGAAAGCTCCGTTCATGCGGCCTCGAAGCTACCTGAAAAGCATTGTTGTTGCCGGGGTTTTCTTCACTGCCGGCATGGTTCTGAGAAGACAATGAGTTTTCTCCTAAGAAACCTTGGGTTTCCAGTTCCTTGTTGGAAGCTCACCCTGCTCTGCGCTATACCTAAAGTGAAAGTCAACGTGAGCCCAAGCTTCGAAGTAGGCCCTGATTACCCTTGTAAAACGAGAGGCGTGCAGCAGCTCCATGAGGCCTTCATCGTTGTTCTGCTTTAGTTTCAAGGTAGTAAGCTTTTCAACACTCCTAGGGGCCTTGCTTCAGCACCCGTTTCAGTACCAGAACACTGCGTAGAACCAGGAAGCTCTGCTCCTGCGTGTATGCTGCGTGTCAACCTAGAAATTAGAGACTGATGGCACAACGCTTGTTTTCCCGTTTTGAAAGCTCCATTCATGCGGCCTCGAAGCTACCTGAAAAGCACTGTTGTTACCGTGCTTTTACTTACAGCCGGCATGGCACATAGAAGAAAATGACTTTTCTCGAAAGAAACCTTGTGCTTCCAGTTCCTAGTTGGAAGCTCACCCTGCTCTGCTCTATACCAAACGTGAAAGTCAATGTGAGCACTAGCCTCGAAGTAAGGCCCTGATTATGCTGGCAAAACGGGAGGCGTGCAGCAACTCCATGAGGCCTTCATCGCTGTTCTGCTTTAGTTTCACGGTAGTAAGCTTTCCAAGACTCCTAGGGACTTTGCTTAAGCAACCGTTTCGGTACCAGAACACTGCGTAGAGACAGTAAGCTCTGGTCCTGCGTGTATGCTGCGTGTCAACCTAGAAATTGGAGACTGATGGCATAAAGCTTCTTTTCCCATTATGAAAGCTCCGTTCATGCGGCCTCGAAGCTACCTGAAAAGCATTGTTGTTGCCGGGGTTTTCCTCACTGCCGGCATGGTTCTGAGAAGAAAATGAGTTTTCTCCTAAGAAACCTTGGGTTTCCAGTTCCTTGTTGGAAGCTCACCCTGCTCTGCGCTATACCTAAAGTGAAAGTCAACGTGAGCCCAAGCTTCGAAGTAAGGCCCTGATTATCCTTGCCAAACGAGAGGCGTGCAGCAGCTCTTGAGGCGTTCATCGTTGTTCTGCTTTAGTTTCAAGGTAGTAAGCTTTTCAACACTCCTAGGGGCCTTGCTTCAGCACCCGTTTCAGTACCAGAACACTGCGTAGAACCAGGAAGCTCTGCTCCTGCGTGTATGCTGCGTGTCAACCTAGAAATTAGAGACTGATGGCACAACGCTTGTTTTCCCGTTTTGAAAGCTCCATTCATGCGGCCTCGAAGCTACCTGAAAAGCACTGTTGTTACCGTGCTTTTACTTACAGCCGGCATGGCACATAGAAGAAAATGAGTTTTCTCGAAAGAAACCTTGTGCTTCCAGTTCCTAGTTGGAAGCTCACCCTGCTCTGCTCTATACCAAACGTGAAAGTCAATGTGAGCACTAGCCTCGAAGTAAGGCCCTGATTATGCTGGCAAAACGGGAGGCGTGCAGCAACTCCATGAGGCCTTCATCGCTGTTCTGCTTTAGTTTCACGGTAGTAAGCTTTCCAAGACTCCTAGGGACTTTGCTTAAGCAACCGTTTCGGTACCAGAACACTGCGTAGAGACAGTAAGCTCTGGTCCTGCGTGTATGCTGCGTGTCAACCTAGAAATTGGAGACTGATGGCATAAGGCTTCTTTTCCCATTATGAAAGCTCCGTTCATGCGGCCTCGAAGCTACCTGAAAAGCATTGTTGTTGCCGGGGTTTTCTTCACTGCCGGCATGGTTCTGAGAAGAAAATGAGTTTTCTCCTAAGAAACCTTGGGTTTCCAGTTCCTTGTTGGAAGCTCACCCTGCTCTGCGCTATACCTAAAGTGAAAGTCAACGTGAGCCCAAGCTTCGAAGTAGGCCCTGATTACCCTTGTAAAACGAGAGGCGTGCAGCAGCTCCATGAGGCCTTCATCGTTGTTCTGCTTTAGTTTCAAGGTAGTAAGCTTTTCAACACTCCTAGGGGCCTTGCTTCAGCACCCGTTTCAGTACCAGAACACTGCGTAGAACCAGGAAGCTCTGCTCCTGCGTGTATGCTGCGTGTCAACCTAGAAATTAGAGACTGATGGCACAACGCTTGTTTTCCCGTTTTGAAAGCTCCATTCATGCGGCCTCGAAGCTACCTGAAAAGCACTGTTGTTACCGTGCTTTTACTTACAGCCGGCATGGCACATAGAAGAAAATGAGTTTTCTCGAAAGAAACCTTGTGCTTCCAGTTCCTAGTTGGAAGCTCACCCTGCTCTGCTCTATACCAAACGTGAAAGTCAATGTGAGCACTAGCCTCGAAGTAAGGCCCTGATTATGCTGGCAAAACGGGAGGCGTGCAGCAACTCCATGAGGCCTTCATCGCTGTTCTGCTTTAGTTTCACGGTAGTAAGCTTTCCAAGACTCCTAGGGACTTTGCTTAAGCAACCGTTTCGGTACCAGAACACTGCGTAGAGACAGTAAGCTCTGGTCCTGCGTGTATGCTGCGTGTCAACCTAGAAATTGGAGACTGATGGCATAAAGCTTCTTTTCCCATTATGAAAGCTCCGTTCATGCGGCCTCGAAGCTACCTGAAAAGCATGGTTGTTGCCGGGGTTTTCCTCACTGCCGGCATGGTTCTGAGAAGAAAATGAGTTTTCTCCTCAGAAACCTTGGGTTTCCAGTTCCTTGTTGGAAGCTCACCCTGCTCTGCGCTATACCTAAAGTGAAAGTCAACGTGAGCCCAAGCTTCGAAGTAAGGCCCTGATTATCCTTGCCAAACGAGAGGCGTGCAGCAGCTCTTGAGGCGTTCATCGTTGTTCTGCTTTAGTTTCAAGGTAGTAAGCTTTTCAACACTCCTAGGGGCCTTGCTTCAGCACCCGTTTCAGTACCAGAACACTGCGTAGAACCAGGAAGCTCTGCTCCTGCGTGTATGCTGCGTGTCAACCTAGAAATTAGAGACTGATGGCACAACGCTTGTTTTCCCGTTTTGAAAGCTCCATTCATGCGACCTCGAAGCTACCTGAAAAGCACTGTTGTTACCGTGCTTTTACTTACAGCCGGCATGGCACATAGAAGAAAATGACTTTTCTCGAAAGAAACCTTGTGCTTCCAGTTCCTAGTTGGAAGCTCACCCTGCTCTACTCTATACCAAACGTGAAAGTCAATGTGAGCACTAGCCTCGAAGTAAGGCCCTGATTATGCTGGCAAAACGGGAGGCGTGCAGCAGCTCCATGAGGCCTTCATCGCTGTTCTGCTTTAGTTTCACGGTAGTAAGCTTTCCAAGACTCCTAGGGACTTTGCTTAAGCAACCGTTTCGGTACCAGAACACTGCGTAGAGACAGTAAGCTCTGGTCCTGCGTGTATGCTGCGTGTCAACCTAGAAATTGGAGACTGATGGCATAAGGCTTCTTTTCGCATTATGAAAGCTCCGTTCATGCGGCCTCGAAGCTACCTGAAAAGCATTGTTGTTGCCGGGGTTTTCCTCACTGCCGGCATGGTTCTGAGAAGAAAATGAGTTTTCTCCTAAGAAACCTTGGGTTTCCAGTTCCTTGTTGGAAGCTCACCCTGCTCTGCGCTATACCTAAAGTGAAAGTCAACGTGAGCCCAAGCTTCGAAGTAAGGCCCTGATTATCCTTGCAAAACGAGAGGCGTGCAGCAGCTCCATGAGGCCTTCATCGTTGTTCTGCTTTAGTTTCAAGGTAGTAAGCTTTTCAACACTCCTAGGGGCCTTGCTTCAGCACCCGTTTCAGTACCAGAACACTGCGTAGAACCAGGAAGCTCTGCTCCTGCGTGTATGCTGCGTGTCAACCTAGAAATTAGAGACTGATGGCACAAGGCTAGTTTTCCCATTATGAAAGCTCTGTTGATGCGGCCCCGAAGCTCCCTGAAAAGCACTGTTGTTACCGTGCTTTTACTTACAGCCGGCATGGCACATAGAAGAAAATGACTTTTCTCGAAAGAAACCTTGTGCTTCCAGTTCCTAGTTGGAAGCTCACCCTGCTCTACTCTATACCAAACGTGAAAGTCAATGTGAGCACTAGCCTCGAAGTAAGGCCCTGATTATGCTGGCAAAACGGGAGGCGTGCAGCAGCTCCATGAGGCCTTCATCGCTGTTCTTCTTTAGTTTCACGGTAGTAAGCTTTCCAAGACTCCTAGGGACTTTGCTTAAGCAACCGTTTCGGTACCAGAACACTGCGTAGAGACAGTAAGCTCTGGTCCTGCGTGTATGCTGCGTGTCAACCTAGAAATTAGAGACTGATGGCACAAGGCTAGTTTTCCCATTATGAAAGCTCCGTTGATGCGGCCCCGAAGCTCCCTGAAAAGCACTGTTGTTACCGTGCTTTTACTTACAGCCGGCATGGTTCATAGAAGAAAATGAGTTTTCTCGAAAGAAACCTTGTGCTTCCAGTTCCTAGTTGGAAGCTCACCCTGCTCTGCTCTATACCAAACGTGAAAGTCAATGTGAGCACTAGCCTCGAAGTAAGGCCCTGATTATCCTGGCAAAACGGGAGGCGTGCAGCAGCTCCATGAGGCTTTCATCGCTGTTCTGCTTTAGTTTCACGGTAGTAAGCTTTCCAAGACTCCTAGGGACTTTGCTTAAGCAACCGTTTCGGTACCAGAACACTGCGTAGAGACAGTAAGCTCTGGTCCTGCGTGTATGCTGCGTGTCAACCTAGAAATTGGAGACTGATGGCATAAAGCTTCTATTCCCATTATGAAAGCTCCGTTCATGCGGCCTCGAAGCTACCTGAAAAGCATTGTTGTTGCCGGGGTTTTCTTCACTGCCGGCATGGTTCTGAGAAGAAAATGAGTTTTCTCCTAAGAAACCTTGGGTTTCCAGTTCCTTGTTGGAAGCTCACCCTGCTCTGCTCTATACCTAAAGTGAAAGTCAACGTGAGCCCAAGCTTCGAAGTAAGGCCCTGATTATCCTTGCAAAACGAGAGGCGTGCAGCAGCTCCATGAGGCCTTCATCGTTGTTCTGCTTTAGTTTCAAGGTAGTAAGCTTTTCAACACTCCTAGGGGCCTTGCTTCAGCACCCGTTTCAGTACCAGAACACTGCGTAGAACCAGGAAGCTCTGCTCCTGCGTGTATGCTGCGTGTCAACCTAGAAATTAGAGACTGATGGCACAACGCTTGTTTTCCCGTTTTGAAAGCTCCATTCATGCGGCCTCGAAGCTACCTGAAAAGCACTGTTGTTACCGTGCTTTTACTTAAGCCGGCATGGCACATAGAAGAAAATGAGTTTTCTCGAAAGAAACCTTGTGCTTCCAGTTCCTAGTTGGAAGCTCACCCTGCTCTACTCTATACCAAACGTGAAAGTCAATGTGAGCACTAGCCTCGAAGTAAGGCCCTGATTATGCTGGCAAAACGGGAGGCGTGCAGCAGCTCCATGAGGCCTTCATCGCTGTTCTGCTTTAGTTTCACGGTAGTAAGCTTTCCAAGACTCCTAGGGACTTTGCTTAAGCAACCGTTTCGGTACCAGAACACTGCGTAGAGACAGTAAGCTCTGGTCCTGCGTGTATGCTGCGTGTCAACCTAGAAATTGGAGACTGATGGCATAAGGCTTCTTTTCCCATTATGAAAGCTCCGTTCATGCGGCCTCGAAGCTACCTGAAAAGCATTGTTGTTGCCGGGGTTTTCTTCACTGCCGGCATGGTTCTGAGAAGACAATGAGTTTTCTCCTAAGAAACCTTGGGTTTCCAGTTCCTTGTTGGAAGCTCACCCTGCTCTGCGCTATACCTAAAGTGAAAGTCAACGTGAGCCCAAGCTTCGAAGTAGGCCCTGATTACCCTTGTAAAACGAGAGGCGTGCAGCAGCTCCATGAGGCCTTCATCGTTGTTCTGCTTTAGTTTCAAGGTAGTAAGCTTTTCAACACTCCTAGGGGCCTTGCTTCAGCACCCGTTTCAGTACCAGAACACTGCGTAGAACCAGGAAGCTCTGCTCCTGCGTGTATGCTGCGTGTCAACCTAGAAATTAGAGACTGATGGCACAACGCTTGTTTTCCCGTTTTGAAAGCTCCATTCATGCGGCCTCGAAGCTACCTGAAAAGCACTGTTGTTACCGTGCTTTTACTTACAGCCGGCATGGCACATAGAAGAAAATGAGTTTTCTCGAAAGAAACCTTGTGCTTCCAGTTCCTAGTTGGAAGCTCACCCTGCTCTGCTCTATACCAAACGTGAAAGTCAATGTGAGCACTAGCCTCGAAGTAAGGCCCTGATTATGCTGGCAAAACGGGAGGCGTGCAGCAACTCCATGAGGCCTTCATCGCTGTTCTGCTTTAGTTTCACGGTAGTAAGCTTTCCAAGACTCCTAGGGACTTTGCTTAAGCAACCGTTTCGGTACCAGAACACTGCGTAGAGACAGTAAGCTCTGGTCCTGCGTGTATGCTGCGTGTCAACCTAGAAATTGGAGACTGATGGCATAAAGCTTCTTTTCCCATTATGAAAGCTCCGTTCATGCGGCCTCGAAGCTACCTGAAAAGCATTGTTGTTGCCGGGGTTTTCCTCACTGCCGGCATGGTTCTGAGAAGAAAATGAGTTTTCTCCTAAGAAACCGTGGGTTTCCAGTTCCTTGTTGGAAGCTCACCCTGCTCTGCGCTATACCTAAAGTGAAAGTCAACGTGAGCCCAAGCTTCGAAGTAAGGCCCTGATTATCCTTGCCAAACGAGAGGCGTGCAGCAGCTCTTGAGGCGTTCATCGTTGTTCTGCTTTAGTTTCAAGGTAGTAAGCTTTTCAACACTCCTAGGGGCCTTGCTTCAGCACCCGTTTCAGTACCAGAACACTGCGTAGAACCAGGAAGCTCTGCTCCTACGTGTATGCTGCGTGTCAACCTAGAAATTAGAGACTGATGGCACAACGCTTGTTTTCCCGTTTTGAAAGCTCCATTCATGCGGCCTCGAAGCTACCTGAAAAGCACTGTTGTTACCGTGCTTTTACTTAAGCCGGCATGGCACATAGAAGAAAATGAGTTTTCTCGAAAGAAACCTTGTGCTTCCAGTTCCTAGTTGGAAGCTCACCCTGCTCTACTCTATACCAAACGTGAAAGTCAATGTGAGCACTAGCCTCGAAGTAAGGCCCTGATTATGCTGGCAAAACGGGAGGCGTGCAGCAGCTCCATGAGGCCTTCATCGCTGTTCTGCTTTAGTTTCACGGTAGTAAGCTTTCCAAGACTCCTAGGGACTTTGCTTAAGCAACCGTTTCGGTACCAGAACACTGCGTAGAGACAGTAAGCTCTGGTCCTGCGTGTATGCTGCGTGTCAACCTAGAAATTGGAGACTGATGGCATAAGGCTTCTTTTCCCATTATGAAAGCTCCGTTCATGCGGCCTCGAAGCTACCTGAAAAGCATTGTTGTTGCCGGGGTTTTCTTCACTGCCGGCATGGTTCTGAGAAGACAATGAGTTTTCTCCTAAGAAACCTTGGGTTTCCAGTTCCTTGTTGGAAGCTCACCCTGCTCTGCGCTATACCTAAAGTGAAAGTCAACGTGAGCCCAAGCTTCGAAGTAGGCCCTGATTACCCTTGTAAAACGAGAGGCGTGCAGCAGCTCCATGAGGCCTTCATCGTTGTTCTGCTTTAGTTTCAAGGTAGTAAGCTTTTCAACACTCCTAGGGGCCTTGCTTCAGCACCCGTTTCAGTACCAGAACACTGCGTAGAACCAGGAAGCTCTGCTCCTGCGTGTATGCTGCGTGTCAACCTAGAAATTAGAGACTGATGGCACAACGCTTGTTTTCCCGTTTTGAAAGCTCCATTCATGCGGCCTCGAAGCTACCTGAAAAGCACTGTTGTTACCGTGCTTTTACTTACAGCCGGCATGGCACATAGAAGAAAATGAGTTTTCTCGAAAGAAACCTTGTGCTTCCAGTTCCTAGTTGGAAGCTCACCCTGCTCTGCTCTATACCAAACGTGAAAGTCAATGTGAGCACTAGCCTCGAAGTAAGGCCCTGATTATGCTGGCAAAACGGGAGGCGTGCAGCAACTCCATGAGGCCTTCATCGCTGTTCTGCTTTAGTTTCACGGTAGTAAGCTTTCCAAGACTCCTAGGGACTTTGCTTAAGCAACCGTTTCGGTACCAGAACACTGCGTAGAGACAGTAAGCTCTGGTCCTGCGTGTATGCTGCGTGTCAACCTAGAAATTGGAGACTGATGGCATAAAGCTTCTTTTCCCATTATGAAAGCCCCGTTCATGCGGCCTCGAAGCTACCTGAAAAGCATGGTTGTTGCCGGGGTTTTCCTCACTGCCGGCATGGTTCTGAGAAGAAAATGAGTTTTCTCCTAAGAAACCTTGGGTTTCCAGTTCCTTGTTGGAAGCTCACCCTGCTCTGCGCTATACCTAAAGTGAAAGTCAACGTGAGCCCAAGCTTCGAAGTAAGGCCCTGATTATCCTTGCCAAACGAGAGGCGTGCAGCAGCTCTTGAGGCGTTCATCGTTGTTCTGCTTTAGTTTCAAGGTAGTAAGCTTTTCAACACTCCTAGGGGCCTTGCTTCAGCACCCGTTTCAGTACCAGAACACTGCGTAGAACCAGGAAGCTCTGCTCCTACGTGTATGCTGCGTGTCAACCTAGAAATTAGAGACTGATGGCACAACGCTTGTTTTCCCGTTTTGAAAGCTCCATTCATGCGGCCTCGAAGCTACCTGAAAAGCACTGTTGTTACCGTGCTTTTACTTAAGCCGGCATGGCACATAGAAGAAAATGAGTTTTCTCGAAAGAAACCTTGTGCTTCCAGTTCCTAGTTGGAAGCTCACCCTGCTCTACTCTATACCAAACGTGAAAGTCAATGTGAGCACTAGCCTCGAAGTAAGGCCCTGATTATGCTGGCAAAACGGGAGGCGTGCAGCAGCTCCATGAGGCCTTCATCGCTGTTCTGCTTTAGTTTCACGGTAGTAAGCTTTCCAAGACTCCTAGGGACTTTGCTTAAGCAACCGTTTCGGTACCAGAACACTGCGTAGAGACAGTAAGCTCTGGTCCTGCGTGTATGCTGCGTGTCAACCTAGAAATTGGAGACTGATGGCATAAGGCTTCTTTTCCCATTATGAAAGCTCCGTTCATGCGGCCTCGAAGCTACCTGAAAAGCATTGTTGTTGCCGGGGTTTTCTTCACTGCCGGCATGGTTCTGAGAAGACAATGAGTTTTCTCCTAAGAAACCTTGGGTTTCCAGTTCCTTGTTGGAAGCTCACCCTGCTCTGCGCTATACCTAAAGTGAAAGTCAACGTGAGCCCAAGCTTCGAAGTAGGCCCTGATTACCCTTGTAAAACGAGAGGCGTGCAGCAGCTCCATGAGGCCTTCATCGTTGTTCTGCTTTAGTTTCAAGGTAGTAAGCTTTTCAACACTCCTAGGGGCCTTGCTTCAGCACCCGTTTCAGTACCAGAACACTGCGTAGAACCAGG
The DNA here is from genome assembly GCF_028564815.1 of Eubalaena glacialis. NCBI lineage: Eukaryota > Metazoa > Chordata > Mammalia > Artiodactyla > Balaenidae > Eubalaena > Eubalaena glacialis. The sequence continues at coordinate 81,131,016 of NC_083726.1, read as the reverse complement.
AAGCTCTGCTCCTGCGTGTATGCTGCGTGTCAACCTAGAAATTAGAGACTGATGGCACAACGCTTGTTTTCCCGTTTTGAAAGCTCCATTCATGCGGCCTCGAAGCTACCTGAAAAGCACTGTTGTTACCGTGCTTTTACTTACAGCCGGCATGGCACATAGAAGAAAATGAGTTTTCTCGAAAGAAACCTTGTGCTTCCAGTTCCTAGTTGGAAGCTCACCCTGCTCTGCTCAATACCAAACGTGAAAGTCAATGTGAGCACTAGCCTCGAAGTAAGGCCCTGATTATGCTGGCAAAACGGGAGGCGTGCAGCAACTCCATGAGGCCTTCATCGCTGTTCTGCTTTAGTTTCACGGTAGTAAGCTTTCCAAGACTCCTAGGGACTTTGCTTAAGCAACCGTTTCGGTACCAGAACACTGCGTAGAGACAGTAAGCTCTGGTCCTGCGTGTATGCTGCGTGTCAACCTAGAAATTGGAGACTGATGGCATAAAGCTTCTTTTCCCATTATGAAAGCTCCGTTCATGCGGCCTCGAAGCTACCTGAAAAGCATTGTTGTTGCCGGGGTTTTCCTCACTGCCGGCATGGTTCTGAGAAGAAAATGAGTTTTCTCCTAAGAAACCTTGGGTTTCCAGTTCCTTGTTGGAAGCTCACCCTGCTCTGCGCTATACCTAAAGTGAAAGTCAACGTGAGCCCAAGCTTCGAAGTAAGGCCCTGATTATCCTTGCCAAACGAGAGGCGTGCAGCAGCTCTTGAGGCGTTCATCGTTGTTCTGCTTTAGTTTCAAGGTAGTAAGCTTTTCAACACTCCTAGGGGCCTTGCTTCAGCACCCGTTTCAGTACCAGAACACTGCGTAGAACCAGGAAGCTCTGCTCCTGCGTGTATGCTGCGTGTCAACCTAGAAATTAGAGACTGATGGCACAACGCTTGTTTTCCCGTTTTGAAAGCTCCATTCATGCGGCCTCGAAGCTACCTGAAAAGCACTGTTGTTACCGTGCTTTTACTTACAGCCGGCATGGCACATAGAAGAAAATGACTTTTCTCGAAAGAAACCTTGTGCTTCCAGTTCCTAGTTGGAAGCTCACCCTGCTCTACTCTATACCAAACGTGAAAGTCAATGTGAGCACTAGCCTCGAAGTAAGGCCCTGATTATGCTGGCAAAACGGGAGGCGTGCAGCAGCTCCATGAGGCCTTCATCGCTGTTCTTCTTTAGTTTCACGGTAGTAAGCTTTCCAAGACTCCTAGGGACTTTGCTTAAGCAACCGTTTCGGTACCAGAACACTGCGTAGAGACAGTAAGCTCTGGTCCTGCGTGTATGCTGCGTGTCAACCTAGAAATTAGAGACTGATGGCACAAGGCTAGTTTTCCCATTATGAAAGCTCCGTTGATGCGGCCCCGAAGCTCCCTGAAAAGCACTGTTGTTACCGTGCTTTTACTTACAGCCGGCATGGCACATAGAAGAAAATGACTTTTCTCGAAAGAAACCTTGTGCTTCCAGTTCCTAGTTGGAAGCTCACCCTGCTCTACTCTATACCAAACGTGAAAGTCAATGTGAGCACTAGCCTCGAAGTAAGGCCCTGATTATGCTGGCAAAACGGGAGGCGTGCAGCAGCTCCATGAGGCCTTCATCGCTGTTCTTCTTTAGTTTCACGGTAGTAAGCTTTCCAAGACTCCTAGGGACTTTGCTTAAGCAACCGTTTCGGTACCAGAACACTGCGTAGAGACAGTAAGCTCTGGTCCTGCGTGTATGCTGCGTGTCAACCTAGAAATTAGAGACTGATGGCACAAGGCTAGTTTTCCCATTATGAAAGCTCCGTTGATGCGGCCCCGAAGCTCCCTGAAAAGCACTGTTGTTACCGTGCTTTTACTTACAGCCGGCATGGTTCATAGAAGAAAATGAGTTTTCTCGAAAGAAACCTTGTGCTTCCAGTTCCTAGTTGGAAGCTCACCCTGCTCTGCTCTATACCAAACGTGAAAGTCAATGTGAGCACTAGCCTCGAAGTAAGGCCCTGATTATCCTGGCAAAACGGGAGGCGTGCAGCAGCTCCATGAGGCTTTCATCGCTGTTCTGCTTTAGTTTCACGGTAGTAAGCTTTCCAAGACTCCTAGGGACTTTGCTTAAGCAACCGTTTCGGTACCAGAACACTGCGTAGAGACAGTAAGCTCTGGTCCTGCGTGTATGCTGCGTGTCAACCTAGAAATTGGAGACTGATGGCATAAAGCTTCTATTCCCATTATGAAAGCTCCGTTCATGCGGCCTCGAAGCTACCTGAAAAGCATTGTTGTTGCCGGGGTTTTCTTCACTGCCGGCATGGTTCTGAGAAGAAAATGAGTTTTCTCCTAAGAAACCTTGGGTTTCCAGTTCCTTGTTGGAAGCTCACCCTGCTCTGCTCTATACCTAAAGTGAAAGTCAACGTGAGCCCAAGCTTCGAAGTAAGGCCCTGATTATCCTTGCAAAACGAGAGGCGTGCAGCAGCTCCATGAGGCGTTCATCGTTGTTCTGCTTTAGTTTCAAGGTAGTAAGCTTTTCAACACTCCTAGGGGCCTTGCTTCAGCACCCGTTTCAGTACCAGAACACTGCGTAGAACCAGGAAGCTCTGCTCCTGCGTGTATGCTGCGTGTCAACCTAGAAATTAGAGACTGATGGCACAACGCTTGTTTTCCCGTTTTGAAAGCTCCATTCATGCGGCCTCGAAGCTACCTGAAAAGCACTGTTGTTACCGTGCTTTTACTTAAGCCGGCATGGCACATAGAAGAAAATGAGTTTTCTCGAAAGAAACCTTGTGCTTCCAGTTCCTAGTTGGAAGCTCACCCTGCTCTACTCTATACCAAACGTGAAAGTCAATGTGAGCACTAGCCTCGAAGTAAGGCCCTGATTATGCTGGCAAAACGGGAGGCGTGCAGCAGCTCCATGAGGCCTTCATCGCTGTTCTGCTTTAGTTTCACGGTAGTAAGCTTTCCAAGACTCCTAGGGACTTTGCTTAAGCAACCGTTTCGGTACCAGAACACTGCGTAGAGACAGTAAGCTCTGGTCCTGCGTGTATGCTGCGTGTCAACCTAGAAATTGGAGACTGATGGCATAAGGCTTCTTTTCCCATTATGAAAGCTCCGTTCATGCGGCCTCGAAGCTACCTGAAAAGCATTGTTGTTGCCGGGGTTTTCTTCATTGCCGGCATGGTTCTGAGAAGAAAATGAGTTTTCTCCTAAGAAACCTTGGGTTTCCAGTTCCTTGTTGGAAGCTCACCCTGCTCTGCGCTAACCCTAAAGTGAAAGTCAACGTGAGCCCAAGCTTCGAAGTAGGCCCTGATTACCCTTGTAAAACGAGAGGCGTGCAGCAGCTCCATGAGGCCTTCATCGTTGTTCTGCTTTAGTTTCAAGGTAGTAAGCTTTTCAACACTCCTAGGGGCCTTGCTTCAGCACCCGTTTCAGTACCAGAACACTGCGTAGAACCAGGAGCTCTGCTCCTGCGTGTATGCTGCGTGTCAACCTAGAAATTACAGACTGATGGCACAAGGCTAGTTTTCCCATTATGAAAGCTCTGTTGATGCGGCCCTGAAGCTACCTGAAAAGCACTGTTGTTACCGTGCTTTTACTTACAGTCGGCATGGGACATAGAAGAAAATGAGTTTTCTCGAAAGAAACCTTGTGCTTCCAGTTCCTAGTTGGAAGCTCACCCTGTTCTGCTCTATACCAAACGTGAAAGTCAATGTGAGCACTAGCCTCGAAGTAAGGCCCTGATTATGCTGGCAAAACGGGAGGCGTGCAGCAGCTCCATGAGGCCTTCATCGCTGTTCTGCTTTAGTTTCAAGGTAGTGAGCTTTTCACACTCCTAGAGGCCTTGCTTCAGCACCCGTTTCAGTACCAAAACACTGCGTAGAACCAGGAAGCTCTGCTCCTGCGTGTATGCTGCGTGTCAACCTAGAAATTAGAGACTGATGGCACAAGGCTAGTTTTCCCATTATGAAAGCTCCGTTGATGCGGCCCCGAAGCTCCCTGAAAAGCACTGTTGTTACCGTGCTTTTACTTACAGCCGGCATGGTTCATAGAAGAAAATGAGTTTTCTCGAAAGAAACCTTGTGCTTCCAGTTCCTAGTTGGAAGCTCACCCTGCTCTGCTCTATACCAAACGTGAAAGTCAATGTGAGCACTAGCCTCGAAGTAAGGCCCTGATTATCCTGGCAAAACGGGAGGCGTGCAGCAGCTCCATGAGGCTTTCATCGCTGTTCTGCTTTAGTTTCACGGTAGTAAGCTTTCCAAGACTCCTAGGGACTTTGCTTAAGCAACCGTTTCGGTACCAGAACACTGCGTAGAGACAGTAAGCTCTGGTCCTGCGTGTATGCTGCGTGTCAACCTAGAAATTGGAGACTGATGGCATAAAGCTTCTATTCCCATTATGAAAGCTCCGTTCATGCGGCCTCGAAGCTACCTGAAAAGCATTGTTGTTGCCGGGGTTTTCTTCACTGCCGGCATGGTTCTGAGAAGAAAATGAGTTTTCTCCTAAGAAACCTTGGGTTTCCAGTTCCTTGTTGGAAGCTCACCCTGCTCTGCTCTATACCTAAAGTGAAAGTCAACGTGAGCCCAAGCTTCGAAGTAAGGCCCTGATTATCCTTGCAAAACGAGAGGCGTGCAGCAGCTCCATGAGGCGTTCATCGTTGTTCTGCTTTAGTTTCAAGGTAGTAAGCTTTTCAACACTCCTAGGGGCCTTGCTTCAGCACCCGTTTCAGTACCAGAACACTGCGTAGAACCAGGAAGCTCTGCTCCTGCGTGTATGCTGCGTGTCAACCTAGAAATTAGAGACTGATGGCACAACGCTTGTTTTCCCGTTTTGAAAGCTCCATTCATGCGGCCTCGAAGCTACCTGAAAAGCACTGTTGTTACCGTGCTTTTACTTAAGCCGGCATGGCACATAGAAGAAAATGACTTTTCTCGAAAGAAACCTTGTGCTTCCAGTTCCTAGTTGGAAGCTCACCCTGCTCTACTCTATACCAAACGTGAAAGTCAATGTGAGCACTAGCCTCGAAGTAAGGCCCTGATTATGCTGGCAAAACGGGAGGCGTGCAGCAGCTCCATGAGGCCTTCATCGCTGTTCTGCTTTAGTTTCACGGTAGTAAGCTTTCCAAGACTCCTAGGGACTTTGCTTAAGCAACCGTTTCGGTACCAGAACACTGCGTAGAGACAGTAAGCTCTGGTCCTGCGTGTATGCTGCGTGTCAACCTAGAAATTGGAGACTGATGGCATAAGGCTTCTTTTCCCATTATGAAAGCTCCGTTCATGCGGCCTCGAAGCTACCTGAAAAGCATTGTTGTTGCCGGGGTTTTCTTCACTGCCGGCATGGTTCTGAGAAGACAATGAGTTTTCTCCTAAGAAACCTTGGGTTTCCAGTTCCTTGTTGGAAGCTCACCCTGCTCTGCGCTCACCCTGCTCTGCGCTATACCTAAAGTGAAAGTCAACGTGAGCCCAAGCTTCGAAGTAGGCCCTGATTACCCTTGTAAAACGAGAGGCGTGCAGCAGCTCCATGAGGCGTTCATCGTTGTTCTGCTTTAGTTTCAAGGTAGTAAGCTTTTCAACACTCCTAGGGGCCTTGCTTCAGCACCCGTTTCAGTACCAGAACACTGCGTAGAACCAGGAAGCTCTGCTCCTGCGTGTATGCTGCGTGTCAACCTAGAAATTAGAGACTGATGGCACAACGCTTGTTTTCCCGTTTTGAAAGCTCCATTCATGCGGCCTCGAAGCTACCTGAAAAGCACTGTTGTTACCGTGCTTTTACTTACAGCCGGCATGGCACATAGAAGAAAATGAGTTTTCTCGAAAGAAACCTTGTGCTTCCAGTTCCTAGTTGGAAGCTCACCCTGCTCTGCTCTATACCAAACGTGAAAGTCAATGTGAGCACTAGCCTCGAAGTAAGGCCCTGATTATGCTGGCAAAACGGGAGGCGTGCAGCAACTCCATGAGGCCTTCATCGCTGTTCTGCTTTAGTTTCACGGTAGTAAGCTTTCCAAGACTCCTAGGGACTTTGCTTAAGCAACCGTTTCGGTACCAGAACACTGCGTAGAGACAGTAAGCTCTGGTCCTGCGTGTATGCTGCGTGTCAACCTAGAAATTGGAGACTGATGGCATAAAGCTTCTTTTCCCATTATGAAAGCTCCGTTCATGCGGCCTCGAAGCTACCTGAAAAGCATGGTTGTTGCCGGGGTTTTCCTCACTGCCGGCATGGTTCTGAGAAGAAAATGAGTTTTCTCCTAAGAAACCTTGGGTTTCCAGTTCCTTGTTGGAAGCTCACCCTGCTCTGCGCTATACCTAAAGTGAAAGTCAACGTGAGCCCAAGCTTCGAAGTAAGGCCCTGATTATCCTTGCCAAACGAGAGGCGTGCAGCAGCTCTTGAGGCGTTCATCGTTGTTCTGCTTTAGTTTCAAGGTAGTAAGCTTTTCAACACTCCTAGGGGCCTTGCTTCAGCACCCGTTTCAGTACCAGAACACTGCGTAGAACCAGGAAGCTCTGCTCCTGCGTGTATGCTGCGTGTCAACCTAGAAATTAGAGACTGATGGCACAACGCTTGTTTTCCCGTTTTGAAAGCTCCATTCATGCGGCCTCGAAGCTACCTGAAAAGCACTGTTGTTACCGTGCTTTTACTTACAGCCGGCATGGCACATAGAAGAAAATGACTTTTCTCGAAAGAAACCTTGTGCTTCCAGTTCCTAGTTGGAAGCTCACCCTGCTCTACTCTATACCAAACGTGAAAGTCAATGTGAGCACTAGCCTCGAAGTAAGGCCCTGATTATGCTGGCAAAACGGGAGGCGTGCAGCAGCTCCATGAGGCCTTCATCGCTGTTCTGCTTTAGTTTCACGGTAGTAAGCTTTCCAAGACTCCTAGGGACTTTGCTTAAGCAACCGTTTCGGTACCAGAACACTGCGTAGAGACAGTAAGCTCTGGTCCTGCGTGTATGCTGCGTGTCAACCTAGAAATTGGAGACTGATGGCATAAAGCTTCTTTTCCCATTATGAAAGCTCCGTTCATGCGGCCTCGAAGCTACCTGAAAAGCATTGTTGTTGCCGGGGTTTTCCTCACTGCCGGCATGGTTCTGAGAAGAAAATGAGTTTTCTCCTAAGAAACCTTGGGTTTCCAGTTCCTTGTTGGAAGCTCACCCTGCTCCTCGCTATACCTAATGTGAAAGTCAACGTGAGCCCAAGCTTCGAAGTAAGGCCCTGATTATCCTTGCCAAACGAGAGGCGTGCAGCAGCTCTTGAGGCGTTCATCGTTGTTCTGCTTTAGTTTCAAGGTAGTAAGCTTTTCAACACTCCTAGGGGCCTTGCTTCAGCACCCGTTTCAGTACCAGAACACTGCGTAGAACCAGGAAGCTCTGCTCCTGCGTGTATGCTGCGTGTCAACCTAGAAATTAGAGACTGATGGCACAACGCTTGTTTTCCCGTTTTGAAAGCTCCATTCATGCGGCCTCGAAGCTACCTGAAAAGCACTGTTGTTACCGTGCTTTTACTTACAGCCGGCATGGCACATAGAAGAAAATGACTACTCTCGAAAGAAACCTTGTGCTTCCAGTTCCTAGTTGGAAGCTCACCCTGCTCTACTCTATACCAAACGTGAAAGTCAATGTGAGCACTAGCCTCGAAGTAAGGCCCTGATTATGCTGGCAAAACGGGAGGCGTGCAGCAGCTCCATGAGGCCTTCATCGCTGTTCTTCTTTAGTTTCACGGTAGTAAGCTTTCCAAGACTCCTAGGGACTTTGCTTAAGCAACCGTTTCGGTACCAGAACACTGCGTAGAGACAGTAAGCTCTGGTCCTGCGTGTATGCTGCGTGTCAACCTAGAAATTAGAGACTGATGGCACAAGGCTAGTTTTCCCATTATGAAAGCTCCGTTGATGCGGCCCCGAAGCTCCCTGAAAAGCACTGTTGTTACCGTGCTTTTACTTACAGCCGGCATGGCACATAGAAGAAAATGACTTTTCTCGAAAGAAACCTTGTGCTTCCAGTTCCTAGTTGGAAGCTCACCCTGCTCTACTCTATACCAAACGTGAAAGTCAATGTGAGCACTAGCCTCGAAGTAAGGCCCTGATTATGCTGGCAAAACGGGAGGCGTGCAGCAGCTCCATGAGGCCTTCATCGCTGTTCTTCTTTAGTTTCACGGTAGTAAGCTTTCCAAGACTCCTAGGGACTTTGCTTAAGCAACCGTTTCGGTACCAGAACACTGCGTAGAGACAGTAAGCTCTGGTCCTGCGTGTATGCTGCGTGTCAACCTAGAAATTAGAGACTGATGGCACAAGGCTAGTTTTCCCATTATGAAAGCTCCGTTGATGCGGCCCCGAAGCTCCCTGAAAAGCACTGTTGTTACCGTGCTTTTACTTACAGCCGGCATGGTTCATAGAAGAAAATGAGTTTTCTCGAAAGAAACCTTGTGCTTCCAGTTCCTAGTTGGAAGCTCACCCTGCTCTGCTCTATACCAAACGTGAAAGTCAATGTGAGCACTAGCCTCGAAGTAAGGCCCTGATTATCCTGGCAAAACGGGAGGCGTGCAGCAGCTCCATGAGGCTTTCATCGCTGTTCTGCTTTAGTTTCACGGTAGTAAGCTTTCCAAGACTCCTAGGGACTTTGCTTAAGCAACCGTTTCGGTACCAGAACACTGCGTAGAGACAGTAAGCTCTGGTCCTGCGTGTATGCTGCGTGTCAACCTAGAAATTGGAGACTGATGGCATAAAGCTTCTATTCCCATTATGAAAGCTCCGTTCATGCGGCCTCGAAGCTACCTGAAAAGCATTGTTGTTGCCGGGGTTTTCTTCACTGCCGGCATGGTTCTGAGAAGAAAATGAGTTTTCTCCTAAGAAACCTTGGGTTTCCAGTTCCTTGTTGGAAGCTCACCCTGCTCTGCTCTATACCTAAAGTGAAAGTCAACGTGAGCCCAAGCTTCGAAGTAAGGCCCTGATTATCCTTGCAAAACGAGAGGCGTGCAGCAGCTCCATGAGGCCTTCATCGTTGTTCTGCTTTAGTTTCAAGGTAGTAAGCTTTTCAACACTCCTAGGGGCCTTGCTTCAGCACCCGTTTCAGTACCAGAACACTGCGTAGAACCAGGAAGCTCTGCTCCTGCGTGTATGCTGCGTGTCAACCTAGAAATTAGAGACTGATGGCACAACGCTTGTTTTCCCGTTTTGAAAGCTCCATTCATGCGGCCTCGAAGCTACCTGAAAAGCACTGTTGTTACCGTGCTTTTACTTAAGCCGGCATGGCACATAGAAGAAAATGAGTTTTCTCGAAAGAAACCTTGTGCTTCCAGTTCCTAGTTGGAAGCTCACCCTGCTCTACTCTATACCAAACGTGAAAGTCAATGTGAGCACTAGCCTCGAAGTAAGGCCCTGATTATGCTGGCAAAACGGGAGGCGTGCAGCAGCTCCATGAGGCCTTCATCGCTGTTCTGCTTTAGTTTCACGGTAGTAAGCTTTCCAAGACTCCTAGGGACTTTGCTTAAGCAACCGTTTCGGTACCAGAACACTGCGTAGAGACAGTAAGCTCTGGTCCTGCGTGTATGCTGCGTGTCAACCTAGAAATTGGAGACTGATGGCATAAGGCTTCTTTTCCCATTATGAAAGCTCCGTTCATGCGGCCTCGAAGCTACCTGAAAAGCATTGTTGTTGCCGGGGTTTTCTTCATTGCCGGCATGGTTCTGAGAAGAAAATGAGTTTTCTCCTAAGAAACCTTGGGTTTCCAGTTCCTTGTTGGAAGCTCACCCTGCTCTGCGCTAACCCTAAAGTGAAAGTCAACGTGAGCCCAAGCTTCGAAGTAGGCCCTGATTACCCTTGTAAAACGAGAGGCGTGCAGCAGCTCCATGAGGCCTTCATCGCTGTTCTGCTTTAGTTTCAAGGTAGTAAGCTTTTCAACACTCCTAGGGGCCTTGCTTCAGCACCCGTTTCAGTACCAGAACACTGCGTAGAACCAGGAGCTCTGCTCCTGCGTGTATGCTGCGTGTCAACCTAGAAATTACAGACTGATGGCACAAGGCTAGTTTTCCCATTATGAAAGCTCTGTTGATGCGGCCCCGAAGCTACCTGAAAAGCACTGTTGTTACCGTGCTTTTACTTACAGTCGGCATGGGACATAGAAGAAAATGAGTTTTCTCGAAAGAAACATTGTGCTTCCAGTTCCTAGTTGGAAGCTCACCCTGTTCTTCTCTATACCAAACGTGAAAGTCAATGTGAGCACTAGCCTCGAAGTAAGGCCCTGATTATGCTGGCAAAACGGGAGGCGTGCAGCAGCTCCATGAGGCCTTCATCGCTGTTCTGCTTTAGTTTCAAGGTAGTGAGCTTTTCACACTCCTAGAGGCCTTGCTTCAGCACCCGTTTCAGTACCAAAACACTGCGTAGAACCAGGAAGCTCTGCTCCTGCGTGTATGCTGCGTGTCAACCTAGAAATTAGAGACTGATGGCACAAGGCTAGTTTTCCCATTATGAAAGCTCCGTTGATGCGGCCCCGAAGCTCCCTGAAAAGCACTGTTGTTACCGTGCTTTTACTTACAGCCGGCATGGCTCATAGAAGAAAATGAGTTTTCTCGAAAGAAACCTTGTGCTTCCAGTTCCTAGTTGGAAGCTCACCCTGCTCTGCTCTATACCAAACGTGAAAGTCAATGTGAGCACTAGCCTCGAAGTAAGGCCCTGATTATCCTGGCAAAACGGGAGGCGTGCAGCAGCTCCATGAGGCTTTCATCGCTGTTCTGCTTTAGTTTCACGGTAGTAAGCTTTCCAAGACTCCTAGGGACTTTGCTTAAGCAACCGTTTCGGTACCAGAACACTGCGTAGAGACAGTAAGCTCTGGTCCTGCGTGTATGCTGCGTGTCAACCTAGAAATTGGAGACTGATGGCATAAAGCTTCTATTCCCATTATGAAAGCTCCGTTCATGCGGCCTCGAAGCTACCTGAAAAGCATTGTTGTTGCCGGGGTTTTCTTCACTGCCGGCATGGTTCTGAGAAGAAAATGAGTTTTCTCCTAAGAAACCTTGGGTTTCCAGTTCCTTGTTGGAAGCTCACCCTGCTCTGCTCTATACCTAAAGTGAAAGTCAACGTGAGCCCAAGCTTCGAAGTAAGGCCCTGATTATCCTTGCAAAACGAGAGGCGTGCAGCAGCTCCATGAGGCCTTCATCGTTGTTCTGCTTTAGTTTCAAGGTAGTAAGCTTTTCAACACTCCTAGGGGCCTTGCTTCAGCACCCGTTTCAGTACCAGAACACTGCGTAGAACCAGGAAGCTCTGCTCCTGCGTGTATGCTGCGTGTCAACCTAGAAATTAGAGACTGATGGCACAACGCTTGTTTTCCCGTTTTGAAAGCTCCATTCATGCGGCCTCGAAGCTACCTGAAAAGCACTGTTGTTACCGTGCTTTTACTTAAGCCGGCATGGCACATAGAAGAAAATGACTTTTCTCGAAAGAAACCTTGTGCTTCCAGTTCCTAGTTGGAAGCTCACCCTGCTCTACTCTATACCAAACGTGAAAGTCAATGTGAGCACTAGCCTCGAAGTAAGGCCCTGATTATGCTGGCAAAACGGGAGGCGTGCAGCAGCTCCATGAGGCCTTCATCGCTGTTCTGCTTTAGTTTCACGGTAGTAAGCTTTCCAAGACTCCTAGGGACTTTGCTTAAGCAACCGTTTCGGTACCAGAACACTGCGTAGAGACAGTAAGCTCTGGTCCTGCGTGTATGCTGCGTGTCAACCTAGAAATTGGAGACTGATGGCATAAGGCTTCTTTTCCCATTATGAAAGCTCCGTTCATGCGGCCGCGAAGCTACCTGAAAAGCATTGTTGTTGCCGGGGTTTTCTTCACTGCCGGCATGGTTCTGAGAAGAAAATGAGTTTTCTCCTAAGAAACCTTGGGTTTCCAGTTCCTTGTTGGAAGCTCACCCTGCTCTGCGCTATACCTAAAGTGAAAGTCAACGTGAGCCCAAGCTTCGAAGTAAGGCCCTGATTATCCTTGCCAAACGAGAGGCGTGCAGCAGCTCTTGAGGCGTTCATCGTTGTTCTGCTTTAGTTTCAAGGTAGTAAGCTTTTCAACACTCCTAGGGGCCTTGCTTCAGCACCCGTTTCAGTACCAGAACACTGCGTAGAACCAGGAAGCTCTGCTCCTGCGTGTATGCTGCGTGTCAACCTAGAAATTAGAGACTGATGGCACAACGCTTGTTTTCCCGTTTTGAAAGCTCCATTCATGCGGCCTCGAAGCTACCTGAAAAGCACTGTTGTTACCGTGCTTTTACTTACAGCCGGCATGGCACATAGAAGAAAATGACTTTTCTCGAAAGAAACCTTGTGCTTCCAGTTCCTAGTTGGAAGCTCACCCTGCTCTACTCTATACCAAACGTGAAAGTCAATGTGAGCACTAGCCTCGAAGTAAGGCCCTGATTATGCTGGCAAAACGGGAGGCGTGCAGCAGCTCCATGAGGCCTTCATCGCTGTTCTTCTTTAGTTTCACGGTAGTAAGCTTTCCAAGACTCCTAGGGACTTTGCTTAAGCAACCGTTTCGGTACCAGAACACTGCGTAGAGACAGTAAGCTCTGGTCCTGCGTGTATGCTGCGTGTCAACCTAGAAATTAGAGACTGATGGCACAAGGCTAGTTTTCCCATTATGAAAGCTCCGTTGATGCGGCCCCGAAGCTCCCTGAAAAGCACTGTTGTTACCGTGCTTTTACTTACAGCCGGCATGGCACATAGAAGAAAATGACTTTTCTCGAAAGAAACCTTGTGCTTCCAGTTCCTAGTTGGAAGCTCACCCTGCTCTACTCTATACCAAACGTGAAAGTCAATGTGAGCACTAGCCTCGAAGTAAGGCCCTGATTATGCTGGCAAAACGGGAGGCGTGCAGCAGCTCCATGAGGCCTTCATCGCTGTTCTTCTTTAGTTTCACGGTAGTAAGCTTTCCAAGACTCCTAGGGACTTTGCTTAAGCAACCGTTTCGGTACCAGAACACTGCGTAGAGACAGTAAGCTCTGGTCCTGCGTGTATGCTGCGTGTCAACCTAGAAATTAGAGACTGATGGCACAAGGCTAGTTTTCCCATTATGAAAGCTCCGTTGATGCGGCCCCGAAGCTCCCTGAAAAGCACTGTTGTTACCGTGCTTTTACTTACAGCCGGCATGGTTCATAGAAGAAAATGAGTTTTCTCGAAAGAAACCTTGTGCTTCCAGTTCCTAGTTGGAAGCTCACCCTGCTCTGCTCTATACCAAACGTGAAAGTCAATGTGAGCACTAGCCTCGAAGTAAGGCCCTGATTATCCTGGCAAAACGGGAGGCGTGCAGCAGCTCCATGAGGCTTTCATCGCTGTTCTGCTTTAGTTTCACGGTAGTAAGCTTTCCAAGATTCCTAGGGACTTTGCTTAAGCAACCGTTTCGGTACCAGAACACTGCGTAGAGACAGTAAGCTCTGGTCCTGCGTGTATGCTGCGTGTCAACCTAGAAATTGGAGACTGATGGCATAAAGCTTCTATTCCCATTATGAAAGCTCCGTTCATGCGGCCTCGAAGCTACCTGAAAAGCATTGTTGTTGCCGGGGTTTTCTTCACTGCCGGCATGGTTCTGAGAAGAAAATGAGTTTTCTCCTAAGAAACCTTGGGTTTCCAGTTCCTTGTTGGAAGCTCACCCTGCTCTGCTCTATACCTAAAGTGAAAGTCAACGTGAGCCCAAGCTTCGAAGTAAGGCCCTGATTATCCTTGCAAAACGAGAGGCGTGCAGCAGCTCCATGAGGCCTTCATCGTTGTTCTGCTTTAGTTTCAAGGTAGTAAGCTTTTCAACACTCCTAGGGGCCTTGCTTCAGCACCCGTTTCAGTACCAGAACACTGCGTAGAACCAGGAAGCTCTGCTCCTGCGTGTATGCTGCGTGTCAACCTAGAAATTAGAGACTGATGGCACAACGCTTGTTTTCCCGTTTTGAAAGCTCCATTCATGCGGCCTCGAAGCTACCTGAAAAGCACTGTTGTTACCGTGCTTTTACTTAAGCCGGCATGGCACATAGAAGAAAATGACTTTTCTCGAAAGAAACCTTGTGCTTCCAGTTCCTAGTTGGAAGCTCACCCTGCTCTACTCTATACCAAACGTGAAAGTCAATGTGAGCACTAGCCTCGAAGTAAGGCCCTGATTATGCTGGCAAAACGGGAGGCGTGCAGCAGCTCCATGAGGCCTTCATCGCTGTTCTGCTTTAGTTTCACGGTAGTAAGCTTTCCAAGACTCCTAGGGACTTTGCTTAAGCAACCGTTTCGGTACCAGAACACTGCGTAGAGACAGTAAGCTCTGGTCCTGCGTGTATGCTGCGTGTCAACCTAGAAATTGGAGACTGATGGCATAAGGCTTCTTTTCCCATTATGAAAGCTCCGTTCATGCGGCCGCGAAGCTACCTGAAAAGCATTGTTGTTGCCGGGGTTTTCTTCACTGCCGGCATGGTTCTGAGAAGAAAATGAGTTTTCTCCTAAGAAACCTTGGGTTTCCAGTTCCTTGTTGGAAGCTCACCCTGCTCTGCGCTATAACTAAAGTGAAAGTCAACGTGAGCCCAAGCTTCGAAGTAAGGCCCTGATTATCCTTGCCAAACGAGAGGCGTGCAGCAGCTCTTGAGGCGTTCATCGTTGTTCTGCTTTAGTTTCAAGGTAGTAAGCTTTTCAACACTCCTAGGGGCCTTGCTTCAGCACCCGTTTCAGTACCAGAACACTGCGTAGAACCAGGAAGCTCTGCTCCTGCGTGTATGCTGCGTGTCAACCTAGAAATTAGAGACTGATGGCACAACGCTTGTTTTCCCGTTTTGAAAGCTCCATTCATGCGGCCTCGAAGCTACCTGAAAAGCACTGTTGTTACCGTGCTTTTACTTACAGCCGGCATGGCACATAGAAGAAAATGACTTTTCTCGAAAGAAACCTTGTGCTTCCAGTTCCTAGTTGGAAGCTCACCCTGCTCTACTCTATACCAAACGTGAAAGTCAATGTGAGCACTAGCCTCGAAGTAAGGCCCTGATTATGCTGGCAAAACGGGAGGCGTGCAGCAGCTCCATGAGGCCTTCATCGCTGTTCTTCTTTAGTTTCACGGTAGTAAGCTTTCCAAGACTCCTAGGGACTTTGCTTAAGCAACCGTTTCGGTACCAGAACACTGCGTAGAGACAGTAAGCTCTGGTCCTGCGTGTATGCTGCGTGTCAACCTAGAAATTAGAGACTGATGGCACAAGGCTAGTTTTCCCATTATGAAAGCTCCGTTGATGCGGCCCCGAAGCTCCCTGAAAAGCACTGTTGTTACCGTGCTTTTACTTACAGCCGGCATGGCACATAGAAGAAAATGACTTTTCTCGAAAGAAACCTTGTGCTTCCAGTTCCTAGTTGGAAGCTCACCCTGCTCTACTCTATACCAAACGTGAAAGTCAATGTGAGCACTAGCCTCGAAGTAAGGCCCTGATTATGCTGGCAAAACGGGAGGCGTGCAGCAGCTCCATGAGGCCTTCATCGCTGTTCTTCTTTAGTTTCACGGTAGTAAGCTTTCCAAGACTCCTAGGGACTTTGCTTAAGCAACCGTTTCGGTACCAGAACACTGCGTAGAGACAGTAAGCTCTGGTCCTGCGTGTATGCTGCGTGTCAACCTAGAAATTAGAGACTGATGGCACAAGGCTAGTTTTCCCATTATGAAAGCTCCGTTGATGCGGCCCCGAAGCTCCCTGAAAAGCACTGTTGTTACCGTGCTTTTACTTACAGCCGGCATGGTTCATAGAAGAAAATGAGTTTTCTCGAAAGAAACCTTGTGCTTCCAGTTCCTAGTTGGAAGCTCACCCTGCTCTGCTCTATACCAAACGTGAAAGTCAATGTGAGCACTAGCCTCGAAGTGAGGCCCTGATTATCCTGGCAAAACGGGAGGCGTGCAGCAGCTCCATGAGGCTTTCATCGCTGTTCTGCTTTAGTTTCACGGTAGTAAGCTTTCCAAGATTCCTAGGGACTTTGCTTAAGCAACCGTTTCGGTACCAGAACACTGCGTAGAGACAGTAAGCTCTGGTCCTGCGTGTATGCTGCGTGTCAACCTAGAAATTGGAGACTGATGGCATAAAGCTTCTATTCCCATTATGAAAGCTCCGTTCATGCGGCCTCGAAGCTACCTGAAAAGCATTGTTGTTGCCGGGGTTTTCTTCACTGCCGGCATGGTTCTGAGAAGAAAATGAGTTTTCTCCTAAGAAACCTTGGGTTTCCAGTTCCTTGTTGGAAGCTCACCCTGCTCTGCTCTATACCTAAAGTGAAAGTCAACGTGAGCCCAAGCTTCGAAGTAAGGCCCTGATTATCCTTGCAAAACGAGAGGCGTGCAGCAGCTCCATGAGGCGTTCATCGTTGTTCTGCTTTAGTTTCAAGGTAGTAAGCTTTTCAACACTCCTAGGGGCCTTGCTTCAGCACCCGTTTCAGTACCAGAACACTGCGTAGAACCAGGAAGCTCTGCTCCTGCGTGTATGCTGCGTGTCAACCTAGAAATTAGAGACTGATGGCACAACGCTTGTTTTCCCGTTTTGAAAGCTCCATTCATGCGGCCTCGAAGCTACCTGAAAAGCACTGTTGTTACCGTGCTTTTACTTAAGCCGGCATGGCACATAGAAGAAAATGAGTTTTCTCGAAAGAAACCTTGTGCTTCCAGTTCCTAGTTGGAAGCTCACCCTGCTCTACTCTATACCAAACGTGAAAGTCAATGTGAGCACTAGCCTCGAAGTAAGGCCCTGATTATGCTGGCAAAACGGGAGGCGTGCAGCAGCTCCATGAGGCCTTCATCGCTGTTCTGCTTTAGTTTCACGGTAGTAAGCTTTCCAAGACTCCTAGGGACTTTGCTTAAGCAACCGTTTCGGTACCAGAACACTGCGTAGAGACAGTAAGCTCTGGTCCTGCGTGTATGCTGCGTGTCAACCTAGAAATTGGAGACTGATGGCATAAGGCTTCTTTTCCCATTATGAAAGCTCCGTTCATGCGGCCTCGAAGCTACCTGAAAAGCATTGTTGTTGCCGGGGTTTTCTTCATTGCCGGCATGGTTCTGAGAAGAAAATGAGTTTTCTCCTAAGAAACCTTGGGTTTCCAGTTCCTTGTTGGAAGCTCACCCTGCTCTGCGCTAACCCTAAAGTGAAAGTCAACGTGAGCCCAAGCTTCGAAGTAGGCCCTGATTACCCTTGTAAAACGAGAGGCGTGCAGCAGCTCCATGAGGCCTTCATCGTTGTTCTGCTTTAGTTTCAAGGTAGTAAGCTTTTCAACACTCCTAGGGGCCTTGCTTCAGCACCCGTTTCAGTACCAGAACACTGCGTAGAACCAGGAGCTCTGCTCCTGCGTGTATGCTGCGTGTCAACCTAGAAATTACAGACTGATGGCACAAGGCTAGTTTTCCCATTATGAAAGCTCTGTTGATGCGGCCCTGAAGCTACCTGAAAAGCACTGTTGTTACCGTGCTTTTACTTACAGTCGGCATGGGACATAGAAGAAAATGAGTTTTCTCGAAAGAAACCTTGTGCTTCCAGTTCCTAGTTGGAAGCTCACCCTGCTCTGCTCTATACCAAACGTGAAAGTCAATGTGAGCACTAGCCTCGAAGTAAGGCCCTGATTATGCTGGCAAAACGGGAGGCGTGCAGCAGCTCCATGAGGCCTTCATCGCTGTTCTGCTTTAGTTTCAAGGTAGTGAGCTTTTCACACTCCTAGAGGCCTTGCTTCAGCACCCGTTTCAGTACCAAAACACTGCGTAGAACCAGGAAGCTCTGCTCCTGCGTGTATGCTGCGTGTCAACCTAGAAATTAGAGACTGATGGCACAAGGCTAGTTTTCCCATTATGAAAGCTCCATTGATGCGGCCCCGAAGCTCCCTGAAAAGCACTGTTGTTACCGTGCTTTTACTTACAGCCGGCATGGTTCATAGAAGAAAATGAGTTTTCTCGAAAGAAACCTTGTGCTTCCAGTTCCTAGTTGGAAGCTCACCCTGCTCTGCTCTATACCAAACGTGAAAGTCAATGTGAGCACTAGCCTCGAAGTAAGGCCCTGATTATCCTGGCAAAACGGGAGGCGTGCAGCAGCTCCATGAGGCTTTCATCGCTGTTCTGCTTTAGTTTCACGGTAGTAAGCTTTCCAAGACTCCTAGGGACTTTGCTTAAGCAACCGTTTCGGTACCAGAACACTGCGTAGAGACAGTAAGCTCTGGTCCTGCGTGTATGCTGCGTGTCAACCTAGAAATTGGAGACTGATGGCATAAAGCTTCTATTCCCATTATGAAAGCTCCGTTCATGCGGCCTCGAAGCTACCTGAAAAGCATTGTTGTTGCCGGGGTTTTCTTCACTGCCGGCATGGTTCTGAGAAGAAAATGAGTTTTCTCCTAAGAAACCTTGGGTTTCCAGTTCCTTGTTGGAAGCTCACCCTGCTCTGCTCTATACCTAAAGTGAAAGTCAACGTGAGCCCAAGCTTCGAAGTAAGGCCCTGATTATCCTTGCAAAACGAGAGGCGTGCAGCAGCTCCATGAGGCCTTCATCGTTGTTCTGCTTTAGTTTCAAGGTAGTAAGCTTTTCAACACTCCTAGGGGCCTTGCTTCAGCACCCGTTTCAGTACCAGAACACTGGGTAGAACCAGGAAGCTCTGCTCCTGCGTGTATGCTGCGTGTCAACCTAGAAATTAGAGACTGATGGCACAACGCTTGTTTTCCCGTTTTGAAAGCTCCATTCATGCGGCCTCGAAGCTACCTGAAAAGCACTGTTGTTACCGTGCTTTTACTTAAGCCGGCATGGCACATAGAAGAAAATGACTTTTCTCGAAAGAAACCTTGTGCTTCCAGTTCCTAGTTGGAAGCTCACCCTGCTCTACTCTATACCAAACGTGAAAGTCAATGTGAGCACTAGCCTCGAAGTAAGGCCCTGATTATGCTGGCAAAACGGGAGGCGTGCAGCAGCTCCATGAGGCCTTCATCGCTGTTCTGCTTTAGTTTCACGGTAGTAAGCTTTCCAAGACTCCTAGGGACTTTGCTTAAGCAACCGTTTCGGTACCAGAACACTGCGTAGAGACAGTAAGCTCTGGTCCTGCGTGTATGCTGCGTGTCAACCTAGAAATTGGAGACTGATGGCATAAAGCTTCTATTCCCATTATGAAAGCTCCGTTCATGCGGCCTCGAAGCTACCTGAAAAGCATTGTTGTTGCCGGGGTTTTCTTCACTGCCGGCATGGTTCTGAGAAGAAAATGAGTTTTCTCCTAAGAAACCTTGGGTTTCCAGTTCCTTGTTGGAAGCTCACCCTGCTCTGCTCTATACCTAAAGTGAAAGTCAACGTGAGCCCAAGCTTCGAAGTAAGGCCCTGATTATCCTTGCAAAACGAGAGGCGTGCAGCAGCTCCATGAGGCCTTCATCGTTGTTCTGCTTTAGTTTCAAGGTAGTAAGCTTTTCAACACTCCTAGGGGCCTTGCTTCAGCACCCGTTTCAGTACCAGAACACTGCGTAGAACCAGGAAGCTCTGCTCCTGCGTGTATGCTGCGTGTCAACCTAGAAATTAGAGACTGATGGCACAACGCTTGTTTTCCCGTTTTGAAAGCTCCATTCATGCGGCCTCGAAGCTACCTGAAAAGCACTGTTGTTACCGTGCTTTTACTTAAGCCGGCATGGCACATAGAAGAAAATGACTTTTCTCGAAAGAAACCTTGTGCTTCCAGTTCCTAGTTGGAAGCTCACCCTGCTCTACTCTATACCAAACGTGAAAGTCAATGTGAGCACTAGCCTCGAAGTAAGGCCCTGATTATGCTGGCAAAACGGGAGGCGTGCAGCAGCTCCATGAGGCCTTCATCGCTGTTCTGCTTTAGTTTCACGGTAGTAAGCTTTCCAAGACTCCTAGGGACTTTGCTTAAGCAACCGTTTCGGTACCAGAACACTGCGTAGAGACAGTAAGCTCTGGTCCTGCGTGTATGCTGCGTGTCAACCTAGAAATTGGAGACTGATGGCATAAGGCTTCTTTTCCCATTATGAAAGCTCCGTTCATGCGGCCTCGAAGCTACCTGAAAAGCATTGTTGTTGCCGGGGTTTTCTTCACTGCCGGCATGGTTCTGAGAAGACAATGAGTTTTCTCCTAAGAAACCTTGGGTTTCCAGTTCCTTGTTGGAAGCTCACCCTGCTCTGCGCTCACCCTGCTCTGCGCTATACCTAAAGTGAAAGTCAACGTGAGCCCAAGCTTCGAAGTAGGCCCTGATTACCCTTGTAAAACGAGAGGCGTGCAGCAGCTCCATGAGGCGTTCATCGTTGTTCTGCTTTAGTTTCAAGGTAGTAAGCTTTTCAACACTCCTAGGGGCCTTGCTTCAGCACCCGTTTCAGTACCAGAACACTGCGTAGAACCAGGAAGCTCTGCTCCTGCGTGTGTGCTGCGTGTCAACCTAGAAATTAGAGACTGATGGCACAACGCTTGTTTTCCCGTTTTGAAAGCTCCATTCATGCGGCCTCGAAGCTACCTGAAAAGCACTGTTGTTACCGTGCTTTTACTTACAGCCGGCATGGCACATAGAAGAAAATGAGTTTTCTCGAAAGAAACCTTGTGCTTCCAGTTCCTAGTTGGAAGCTCACCCTGCTCTGCTCTATACCAAACGTGAAAGTCAATGTGAGCACTAGCCTCGAAGTAAGGCCCTGATTATGCTGGCAAAACGGGAGGCGTGCAGCAACTCCATGAGGCCTTCATCGCTGTTCTGCTTTAGTTTCACGGTAGTAAGCTTTCCAAGACTCCTAGGGACTTTGCTTAAGCAACCGTTTCGGTACCAGAACACTGCGTAGAGACAGTAAGCTCTGGTCCTGCGTGTATGCTGCGTGTCAACCTAGAAATTGGAGACTGATGGCATAAAGCTTCTTTTCCCATTATGAAAGCTCCGTTCATGCGGCCTCGAAGCTACCTGAAAAGCATGGTTGTTGCCGGGGTTTTCCTCACTGCCGGCATGGTTCTGAGAAGAAAATGAGTTTTCTCCTAAGAAACCTTGGGTTTCCAGTTCCTTGTTGGAAGCTCACCCTGCTCTGCGCTATACCTAAAGTGAAAGTCAACGTGAGCCCAAGCTTCGAAGTAAGGCCCTGATTATCCTTGCCAAACGAGAGGCGTGCAGCAGCTCTTGAGGCGTTCATCGTTGTTCTGCTTTAGTTTCAAGGTAGTAAGCTTTTCAACACTCCTAGGGGCCTTGCTTCAGCACCCGTTTCAGTACCAGAACACTGCGTAGAACCAGGAAGCTCTGCTCCTGCGTGTATGCTGCGTGTCAACCTAGAAATTAGAGACTGATGGCACAACGCTTGTTTTCCCGTTTTGAAAGCTCCATTCATGCGGCCTCGAAGCTACCTGAAAAGCACTGTTGTTACCGTGCTTTTACTTACAGCCGGCATGGCACATAGAAGAAAATGACTTTTCTCGAAAGAAACCTTGTGCTTCCAGTTCCTAGTTGGAAGCTCACCCTGCTCTACTCTATACCAAACGTGAAAGTCAATGTGAGCACTAGCCTCGAAGTAAGGCCCTGATTATGCTGGCAAAACGGGAGGCGTGCAGCAGCTCCATGAGGCCTTCATCGCTGTTCTGCTTTAGTTTCACGGTAGTAAGCTTTCCAAGACTCCTAGGGACTTTGCTTAAGCAACCGTTTCGGTACCAGAACACTGCGTAGAGACAGTAAGCTCTAGTCCTGCGTGTATGCTGCGTGTCAACCTAGAAATTGGAGACTGATGGCATAAGGCTTCTTTTCCCATTATGAAAGCTCCGTTCATGCGGCCTCGAAGCTACCTGAAAAGCATTGTTGTTGCCGGGGTTTTCTTCACTGCCGGCATGGTTCTGAGAAGACAATGAGTTTTCTCCTAAGAAACCTTGGGTTTCCAGTTCCTTGTTGGAAGCTCACCCTGCTCTGCGCTATACCTAAAGTGAAAGTCAACGTGAGCCCAAGCTTCGAAGTAGGCCCTGATTACCCTTGTAAAACGAGAGGCGTGCAGCAGCTCCATGAGGCGTTCATCGTTGTTCTGCTTTAGTTTCAAGGTAGTAAGCTTTTCAACACTCCTAGGGGCCTTGCTTCAGCACCCGTTTCAGTACCAGAACACTGCGTAGAACCAGGAAGCTCTGCTCCTGCGTGTATGCTGCGTGTCAACCTAGAAATTAGAGACTGATGGCACAACGCTTGTTTTTCCGTTTTGAAAGCTCCATTCATGCGGCCTCGAAGCTACCTGAAAAGCACTGTTGTTACCGTGCTTTTACTTACAGCCGGCATGGCACATAGAAGAAAATGAGTTTTCTCGAAAGAAACCTTGTGCTTCCAGTTCCTAGTTGGAAGCTCACCCTGTTCTGCTCTATACCAAACGTGAAAGTCAATGTGAGCACTAGCCTCGAAGTAAGGCCCTGATTATGCTGGCAAAACGGGAGGCGTGCAGCAACTCCATGAGGCCTTCATCGCTGTTCTGCTTTAGTTTCACGGTAGTAAGCTTTCCAAGACTCCTAGGGACTTTGCTTAAGCAACCGTTTCGGTACCAGAACACTGCGTAGAGACAGTAAGCTCTGGTCCTGCGTGTATGCTGCGTGTCAACCTAGAAATTGGAGACTGATGGCATAAAGCTTCTTTTCCCATTATGAAAGCTCCGTTCATGCGGCCTCGAAGCTACCTGAAAAGCATTGTTGTTGCCGGGGTTTTCCTCACTGCCGGCATGGTTCTGAGAAGAAAATGAGTTTTCTCCTAAGAAACCTTGGGTTTCCAGTTCCTTGTTGGAAGCTCACCCTGCTCTGCGCTATACCTAAAGTGAAAGTCAACGTGAGCCCAAGCTTCGAAGTAAGGCCCTGATTATCCTTGCCAAACGAGAGGCGTGCAGCAGCTCTTGAGGCGTTCATCGTTGTTCTGCTTTAGTTTCAAGGTAGTAAGCTTTTCAACACTCCTAGGGGCCTTGCTTCAGCACCCGTTTCAGTACCAGAACACTGCGTAGAACCAGGAAGCTCTGCTCCTGCGTGTATGCTGCGTGTCAACCTAGAAATTAGAGACTGATGGCACAACGCTTGTTTTCCCGTTTTGAAAGCTCCATTCATGCGGCCTCGAAGCTACCTGAAAAGCACTGTTGTTACCGTGCTTTTACTTAAGCCGGCATGGCACATAGAAGAAAATGAGTTTTCTCGAAAGAAACCTTGTGCTTCCAGTTCCTAGTTGGAAGCTCACCCTGCTCTACTCTATACCAAACGTGAAAGTCAATGTGAGCACTAGCCTCAAAGTAAGGCCCTGATTATGCTGGCAAAACGGGAGGCGTGCAGCAGCTCCATGAGGCCTTCATCGCTGTTCTGCTTTAGTTTCACGGTAGTAAGCTTTCCAAGACTCCTAGGGACTTTGCTTAAGCAACCGTTTCGGTACCAGAACACTGCGTAGAGACAGTAAGCTCTGGTCCTGCGTGTATGCTGCGTGTCAACCTAGAAATTGGAGACTGATGGCATAAAGCTTCTTTTCCCATTATGAAAGCTCCGTTCATGCGGCCTCGAAGCTACCTGAAAAGCATTGTTGTTGCCGGGGTTTTCCTCACTGCCGGCATGGTTCTGAGAAGAAAATGAGTTTTCTCCTAAGAAACCTTGGGTTTCCAGTTCCTTGTTGGAAGCTCACCCTGCTCTGCGCTATACCTAAAGTGAAAGTCAACGTGAGCCCAAGCTTCGAAGTAAGGCCCTGATTATCCTTGCCAAACGAGAGGCGTGCAGCAGCTCTTGAGGCGTTCATCGTTGTTCTGCTTTAGTTTCAAGGTAGTAAGCTTTTCAACACTCCTAGGGGCCTTGCTTCAGCACCCGTTTCAGTACCAGAACACTGCGTAGAACCAGGAAGCTCTGCTCCTGCGTGTATGCTGCGTGTCAACCTAGAAATTAGAGACTGATGGCACAACGCTTGTTTTCCCGTTTTGAAAGCTCCATTCATGCGGCCTCGAAGCTACCTGAAAAGCACTGTTATTACCGTGCTTTTACTTAAGCCGGCATGGCACATAGAAGAAAATGAGTTTTCTCGAAAGAAACCTTGTGCTTCCAGTTCCTAGTTGGAAGCTCACCCTGCTCTACTCTATACCAAACGTGAAAGTCAATGTGAGCACTAGCCTCGAAGTAAGGCCCTGATTATGCTGGCAAAACGGGAGGCGTGCAGCAGCTCCATGAGGCCTTCATCGCTGTTCTGCTTTAGTTTCACGGTAGTAAGCTTTCCAAGACTCCTAGGGACTTTGCTTAAGCAACCGTTTCGGTACCAGAACACTGCGTAGAGACAGTAAGCTCTGGTCCTGCGTGTATGCTGCGTGTCAACCTAGAAATTGGAGACTGATGGCATAAGGCTTCTTTTCCCATTATGAAAGCTCCGTTCATGCGGCCTCGAAGCTACCTGAAAAGCATTGTTGTTGCCGGGGTTTTCTTCACTGCCGGCATGGTTCTGAGAAGACAATGAGTTTTCTCCTAAGAAACCTTGGGTTTCCAGTTCCTTGTTGGAAGCTCACCCTGCTCTGCGCTATACCTAAAGTGAAAGTCAACGTGAGCCCAAGCTTCGAAGTAGGCCCTGATTACCCTTGTAAAACGAGAGGCGTGCAGCAGCTCCATGAGGCCTTCATCGTTGTTCTGCTTTAGTTTCAAGGTAGTAAGCTTTTCAACACTCCTAGGGGCCTTGCTTCAGCACCCGTTTCAGTACCAGAACACTGCGTAGAACCAGGAAGCTCTGCTCCTGCGTGTATGCTGCGTGTCAACCTAGAAATTAGAGACTGATGGCACAACGCTTGTTTTCCCGTTTTGAAAGCTCCATTCATGCGGCCTCGAAGCTCCCTGAAAAGCACTGTTGTTACCGTGCTTTTACTTACAGCCGGCATGGCACATAGAAGAAAATGAGTTTTCTCGAAAGAAACCTTGTGCTTCCAGTTCCTAGTTGGAAGCTCACCCTGCTCTGCTCTATACCAAACGTGAAAGTCAATGTGAGCACTAGCCTCGAAGTAAGGCCCTGATTATGCTGGCAAAACGGGAGGCGTGCAGCAACTCCATGAGGCCTTCATCGCTGTTCTGCTTTAGTTTCACGGTAGTAAGCTTTCCAACACTCCTAGGGACTTTGCTTAAGCAACCGTTTCGGTACCAGAACACTGCGTAGAGACAGTAAGCTCTGGTCCTGCGTGTATGCTGCGTGTCAACCTAGAAATTGGAGACTGATGGCATAAAGCTTCTTTTCCCATTATGAAAGCTCCGTTCATGCGGCCTCGAAGCTACCTGAAAAGCATTGTTGTTGCCGGGGTTTTCCTCACTGCCGGCATGGTTCTGAGAAGAAAATGAGTTTTCTCCTAAGAAACCTTGGGTTTCCAGTTCCTTGTTGGAAGCTCACCCTGCTCTGCGCTATACCTAAAGTGAAAGTCAACGTGAGCCCAAGCTTCGAAGTAAGGCCCTGATTATCCTTGCAAAACGAGAGGCGTGCAGCAGCTCTTGAGGCGTTCATCGTTGTTCTGCTTTAGTTTCAAGGTAGTAAGCTTTTCAACACTCCTAGGGGCCTTGCTTCAGCACCCGTTTCAGTACCAGAACACTGCGTAGAACCAGGAAGCTCTGCTCCTGCGTGTATGCTGCGTGTCAACCTAGAAAGTAGAGACTGATGGCACAACGCTTGTTTTCCCGTTTTGAAAGCTCCATTCATGCGGCCTCGAAGCTACCTGAAAAGCACTGTTGTTACCGTGCTTTTACTTACAGCCGGCATGGCACATAGAAGAAAATGACTTTTCTCGAAAGAAACCTTGTGCTTCCAGTTCCTAGTTGGAAGCTCACCCTGCTCTACTCTATACCAAACGTGAAAGTCAATGTGAGCACTAGCCTCGAAGTAAGGCCCTGATTATGCTGGCAAAACGGGAGGCGTGCAGCAGCTCCATGAGGCCTTCATCGCTGTTCTTCTTTAGTTTCACGGTAGTAAGCTTTCCAAGACTCCTAGGGACTTTGCTTAAGCAAACGTTTCGGTACCAGAACACTGCGTAGAGACAGTAAGCTCTGGTCCTGCGTGTATGCTGCGTGTCAACCTAGAAATTAGAGACTGATGGCACAAGGCTAGTTTTCCCATTATGAAAGCTCCGTTGATGCGGCCCCGAAGCTCCCTGAAAAGCACTGTTGTTACCGTGCTTTTACTTACAGCCGGCATGGCACATAGAAGAAAATGACTTTTCTCGAAAGAAACCTTGTGCTTCCAGTTCCTAGTTGGAAGCTCACCCTGCTCTACTCTATACCAAACGTGAAAGTCAATGTGAGCACTAGCCTCGAAGTAAGGCCCTGATTATGCTGGCAAAACGGGAGGCGTGCAGCAGCTCCATGAGGCCTTCATCACTGTTCTTCTTTAGTTTCACGGTAGTAAGCTTTCCAAGACTCCTAGGGACTTTGCTTAAGCAACCGTTTCGGTACCAGAACACTGCGTAGAGACAGTAAGCTCTGGTCCTGCGTGTATGCTGCGTGTCAACCTAGAAATTAGAGACTGATGGCACAAGGCTAGTTTTCCCATTATGAAAGCTCCGTTGATGCGGCCCCGAAGCTCCCTGAAAAGCACTGTTGTTACCGTGCTTTTACTTACAGCCGGCATGGTTCATAGAAGAAAATGAGTTTTCTCGAAAGAAACCTTGTGCTTCCAGTTCCTAGTTGGAAGCTCACCCTGCTCTGCTCTATACCAAACGTGAAAGTCAATGTGAGCACTAGCCTCGAAGTAAGGCCCTGATTATCCTGGCAAAACGGGAGGCGTGCAGCAGCTCCATGAGGCTTTCATCGCTGTTCTGCTTTAGTTTCACGGTACTAAGCTTTCCAAGACTCCTAGGGACTTTGCTTAAGCAATCGTTTCGGTACCAGAACACTGCGTAGAGACAGTAAGCTCTGGTCCTGCGTGTATGCTGCGTGTCAACCTAGAAATTGGAGACTGATGGCATAAAGCCTCTTTTCCCATTATGAAAGCTCCGTTCATGCGGCCTCGAAGCTACCTGAAAAGCATTGTTGTTGCCGGGGTTTTCTTCACTGCCGGCATGGTTCTGAGAAGAAAATGAGTTTTCTCCTAAGAAACCTTGGGTTTCCAGTTCCTTGTTGGAAGCTCACCCTGCTCTGCTCTATACCTAAAGTGAAAGTCAACGTGAGCCCAAGCTTCGAAGTAAGGCCCTGATTATCCTTGCAAAACGAGAGGCGTGCAGCAGCTCCATGAGGCCTTCATCGTTGTTCTGCTTTAGTTTCAAGGTAGTAAGCTTTTCAACACTCCTAGGGGCCTTGCTTCAGCACCCGTTTCAGTACCAGAACACTGCGTAGAACCAGGAAGCTCTGCTCCTGCGTGTATGCTGCGTGTCAACCTAGAAATTAGAGACTGATGGCACAACGCTTGTTTTCCCGTTTTGAAAGCTCCATTCATGCGGCCTCGAAGCTACCTGAAAAGCACTGTTGTTGCCGGGGTTTTCTTCACTGCCGGCATGGTTCTGAGAAGACAATGAGTTTTCTCCTAAGAAACCTTGGGTTTCCAGTTCCTTGTTGGAAGCTCACCCTGCTCTGCGCTATACCTAAAGTGAAAGTCAACGTGAGCCCAAGCTTCGAAGTAGGCCCTGATTACCCTTGTAAAACGAGAGGCGTGCAGCAGCTCCATGAGGCCTTCATCGTTGTTCTGCTTTAGTTTCAAGGTAGT
Organism: Eubalaena glacialis; assembly: GCF_028564815.1. Lineage (NCBI taxonomy): Eukaryota > Metazoa > Chordata > Mammalia > Artiodactyla > Balaenidae > Eubalaena > Eubalaena glacialis. The sequence continues at coordinate 81,103,440 of NC_083726.1, read as the reverse complement.
AAGCTTTTCAACACTCCTAGGGGCCTTGCTTCAGCACCCGTTTCAGTACCAGAACACTGCGTAGAACCAGGAAGCTCTGCTCCTGCGTGTATGCTGCGTGTCAACCTAGAAATTAGAGACTGATGGCACAACGCTTGTTTTCCCGTTTTGAAAGCTCCATTCATGCGGCCTCGAAGCTCCCTGAAAAGCACTGTTGTTACCGTGCTTTTACTTACAGCCGGCATGGCACATAGAAGAAAATGAGTTTTCTCGAAAGAAACCTTGTGCTTCCAGTTCCTAGTTGGAAGCTCACCCTGCTCTGCTCTATACCAAACGTGAAAGTCAATGTGAGCACTAGCCTCGAAGTAAGGCCCTGATTATGCTGGCAAAACGGGAGGCGTGCAGCAACTCCATGAGGCTTTCATCGCTGTTCTGCTTTAGTTTCACGGTAGTAAGCTTTCCAAGACTCCTAGGGACTTTGCTTAAGCAACCGTTTCGGTACCAGAACACTGCGTAGAGACAGTAAGCTCTGGTCCTGCGTGTATGCTGCGTGTCAACCTAGACATTGGAGACTGATGGCATAAAGCTTCTTTTCCCATTATGAAAGCTCCGTTCATGCGGCCTCGAAACTACCTGAAAAGCATGGTTGTTGCCGGGGTTTTCCTCACTGCCGGCATGGTTCTGAGAAGAAAATGAGTTTTCTCCTAAGAAACCTTGGGTTTCCAGTTCCTTGTTGGAAGCTCACCCTGCTCTGCGCTATACCTAAAGTGAAAGTCAACGTGAGCCCAAGCTTCGAAGTAAGGCCCTGATTATCCTTGCCAAACGAGAGGCGTGCAGCAGCTCTTGAGGCGTTCATCGTTGTTCCTCTTTAGTTTCAAGGTAGTAAGCTTTTCAACACTCCTAGGGGCCTTGCTTCAGCACCCGTTTCAGTACCAGAACACTGCGTAGAACCAGGAAGCTCTGCTCCTGCGTGTATGCTGCGTGTCAACCTAGAAATTAGAGACTGATGGCACAACGCTTGTTTTCCCGTTTTGAAAGCTCCATTCATGCGGCCTCGAAGCTACCTGAAAAGCACTGTTGTTACCGTGCTTTTACTTACAGCCGGCATGGCACATAGAAGAAAATGACTTTTCTCGAAAGAAACCTTGTGCTTCCAGTTCCTAGTTGGAAGCTCACCCTGCTCTACTCTATACCAAACGTGAAAGTCAATGTGAGCACTAGCCTCGAAGTAAGGCCCTGATTATGCTGGCAAAACGGGAGGCGTGCAGCAGCTCCATGAGGCCTTCATCGCTGTTCTTCTTTAGTTTCACGGTAGTAAGCTTTCCAAGACTCCTAGGGACTTTGCTTAAGCAACCGTTTCGGTACCAGAACACTGCGTAGAGACAGTAAGCTCTGGTCCTGCGTGTATGCTGCGTGTCAACCTAGAAATTAGAGACTGATGGCACAAGGCTAGTTTTCCCATTATGAAAGCTCCGTTGATGCGGCCCCGAAGCTCCCTGAAAAGCACTGTTGTTACCGTGCTTTTACTTACAGCCGGCATGGCACATAGAAGAAAATGACTTTTCTCGAAAGAAACCTTGTGCTTCCAGTTCCTAGTTGGAAGCTCACCCTGCTCTACTCTATACCAAACGTGAAAGTCAATGTGAGCACTAGCCTCGAAGTAAGGCCCTGATTATGCTGGCAAAACGGGAGGCGTGCAGCAGCTCCATGAGGCCTTCATCGCTGTTCTTCTTTAGTTTCACGGTAGTAAGCTTTCCAAGAATCCTAGGGACTTTGCTTAAGCAACCGTTTCGGTACCAGAACACTGCGTAGAGACAGTAAGCTCTGGTCCTGCGTGTATGCTGCGTGTCAACCTAGAAATTAGAGACTGATGGCACAAGGCTAGTTTTCCCATTATGAAAGCTCCGTTGATGCGGCCCCGAAGCTCCCTGAAAAGCACTGTTGTTACCGTGCTTTTACTTACAGCCGGCATGGTTCATAGAAGAAAATGAGTTTTCTCGAAAGAAACCTTGTGCTTCCAGTTCCTAGTTGGAAGCTCACCCTGCTCTGCTCTATACCAATCGTGAAAGTCAATGTGAGCACTAGCCTCGAAGTAAGGCCCTGATTATCCTGGCAAAACGGGAGGCGTGCAGCAGCTCCATGAGGCTTTCATCGCTGTTCTGCTTTAGTTTCACGGTAGTAAGCTTTCCAAGACTCCTAGGGACTTTGCTTAAGCAACCGTTTCGGTACCAGAACACTGCGTAGAGACAGTAAGCTCTGGTCCTGCGTGTATGCTGCGTGTCAACCTAGAAATTGGAGACTGATGGCATAAAGCTTCTATTCCCATTATGAAAGCTCCGTTCATGCGGCCTCGAAGCTACCTGAAAAGCATTGTTGTTGCCGGGGTTTTCTTCACTGCCGGCATGGTTCTGAGAAGAAAATGAGTTTTCTCCTAAGAAACCTTGGGTTTCCAGTTCCTTGTTGGAAGCTCACCCTGCTCTGCGCTATACCTAAAGTGAAAGTCAACGTGAGCCCAAGCTTCGAAGTAAGGCCCTGATTATCCTTGCCAAACGAGAGGCGTGCAGCAGCTCTTGAGGCGTTCATCGTTGTTCTGCTTTAGTTTCAAGGTAGTAAGCTTTTCAACACTCCTAGGGGCCTTGCTTCAGCACCCGTTTCAGTACCAGAACACTGCGTAGAACCAGGAAGCTCTGCTCCTGCGTGTATGCTGCGTGTCAACCTAGAAATTAGAGACTGATGGCACAACGCTTGTTTTCCCGTTTTGAAAGCTCCATTCATGCGGCCTCGAAGCTACCTGAAAAGCACTGTTGTTACCGTGCTTTTACTTAAGCCGGCATGGCACATAGAAGAAAATGACTTTTCTCGAAAGAAACCTTGTGCTTCCAGTTCCTAGTTGGAAGCTCACCCTGCTCTACTCTATACCAAACGTGAAAGTCAATGTGAGCACTAGCCTCGAAGTAAGGCCCTGATTATGCTGGCAAAACGGGAGGCGTGCAGCAGCTCCATGAGGCCTTCATCGCTGTTCTGCTTTAGTTTCACGGTAGTAAGCTTTCCAAGACTCCTAGGGACTTTGCTTAAGCAACCGTTTCGGTACCAGAACACTGCGTAGAGACAGTAAGCTCTGGTCCTGCGTGTATGCTGCGTGTCAACCTAGAAATTGGAGACTGATGGCATAAGGCTTCTTTTCCCATTATGAAAGCTCCGTTCATGCGGGCTCGAAGCTACCTGAAAAGCATTGTTGTTGCCGGGGTTTTCTTCACTGCCGGCATGGTTCTGAGAAGACAATGAGTTTTCTCCTAAGAAACCTTGGGTTTCCAGTTCCTTGTTGGAAGCTCACCCTGCTCTGCGCTATACCTAAAGTGAAAGTCAACGTGAGCCCAAGCTTCGAAGTAGGCCCTGATTACCCTTGTAAAACGAGAGGCGTGCAGCAGCTCCATGAGGCCTTCATCGTTGTTCTGCTTTAGTTTCAAGGTAGTAAGCTTTTCAACACTCCTAGGGGCCTTGCTTCAGCACCCGTTTCAGTACCAGAACACTGCGTAGAACCAGGAAGCTCTGCTCCTGCGTGTATGCTGCGTGTCAACCTAGAAATTAGAGACTGATGGCACAACGCTTGTTTTCCCGTTTTGAAAGCTCCATTCATGCGGCCTCGAAGCTACCTGAAAAGCACTGTTGTTACCGTGCTTTTACTTACAGCCGGCATGGCACATAGAAGAAAATGAGTTTTCTCGAAAGAAACCTTGTGCTTCCAGTTCCTAGTTGGAAGCTCACCCTGCTCTGCTCTATACCAAACGTGAAAGTCAATGTGAGCACTAGCCTCGAAGTAAGGCCCTGATTATGCTGGCAAAACGGGAGGCGTGCAGCAACTCCATGAGGCCTTCATCGCTGTTCTGCTTTAGTTTCACGGTAGTAAGCTTTCCAACACTCCTAGGGACTTTGCTTAAGCAACCGTTTCGGTACCAGAACACTGCGTAGAGACAGTAAGCTCTGGTCCTGCGTGTATGCTGCGTGTCAACCTAGAAATTGGAGACTGATGGCATAAAGCTTCTTTTCCCATTATGAAAGCTCCGTTCATGCGGCCTCGAAGCTACCTGAAAAGCATTGTTGTTGCCGGGGTTTTCCTCACTGCCGGCATGGTTCTGAGAAGAAAATGAGTTTTCTCCTAAGAAACCTTGGGTTTCCAGTTCCTTGTTGGAAGCTCACCCTGCTCTGCGCTATACCTAAAGTGAAAGTCAACGTGAGCCCAAGCTTCGAAGTAAGGCCCTGATTATCCTTGCAAAACGAGAGGCGTGCAGCAGCTCTTGAGGCGTTCATCGTTGTTCTGCTTTAGTTTCAAGGTAGTAAGCTTTTCAACACTCCTAGGGGCCTTGCTTCAGCACCCGTTTCAGTACCAGAACACTGCGTAGAACCAGGAAGCTCTGCTCCTGCGTGTATGCTGCGTGTCAACCTAGAAATTAGAGACTGATGGCACAACGCTTGTTTTCCCGTTTTGAAAGCTCCATTCATGCGGCCTCGAAGCTACCTGAAAAGCACTGTTGTTACCGTGCTTTTACTTACAGCCGGCATGGCACATAGAAGAAAATGACTTTTCTCGAAAGAAACCTTGTGCTTCCAGTTCCTAGTTGGAAGCTCACCCTGCTCTACTCTATACCAAACGTGAAAGTCAATCTGAGCACTAGCCTCGAAGTAAGGCCCTGATTATGCTGGCAAAACGGGAGGCGTGCAGCAGCTCCATGAGGCCTTCATCGCTGTTCTTCTTTAGTTTCACGGTAGTAAGCTTTCCAAGACTCCTAGGGACTTTGCTTAAGCAACCGTTTCGGTACCAGAACACTGCGTAGAGACAGTAAGCTCTGGTCCTGCGTGTATGCTGCGTGTCAACCTAGAAATTAGAGACTGATGGCACAAGGCTAGTTTTCCCATTATGAAAGCTCCGTTGATGCGGCCCCGAAGCTCCCTGAAAAGCACTGTTGTTACCGTGCTTTTACTTACAGCCGGCATGGCACATAGAAGAAAATGACTTTTCTCGAAAGAAACCTTGTGCTTCCAGTTCGTAGTTGGAAGCTCAACCTGCTCCGCTCTATACCAAACGTGAAAGTCAATGTGAGCACTAGCCTCGAAGTAAGGCCCTGATTATCCTGGCAAAACGGGAGGCGTGCAGCAGCTCCATGAGGCCTTCATCGCTGTTCTTCTTTAGTTTCACGGTAGTAAGCTTTCCAAGACTCCTAGGGACTTTGCTTAAGCAACCGTTTCGGTACCAGAACACTGCGTAGAGACAGTAAGCTCTGGTCCTGCGTGTATGCTGCGTGTCAACCTAGAAATTAGAGACTGATGGCACAAGGCTAGTTTTCCCATTATGAAAGCTCCGTTGATGCGGCCCCGAAGCTCCCTGAAAAGCACTGTTGTTACCGTGCTTTTACTTACAGCCGGCATGGTTCATAGAAGAAAATGAGTTTTCTCGAAAGAAACCTTGTGCTTCCAGTTCCTAGTTGGAAGCTCACCCTGCTCTGCTCTATACCAAACGTGAAAGTCAATGTGAGCACTAGCCTCGAAGTAAGGCCCTGATTATCCTGGCAAAACGGGAGGCGTGCAGCAGCTCCATGAGGCTTTCATCGCTGTTCTGCTTTAGTTTCACGGTAGTAAGCTTTCCAAGACTCCTAGGGACTTTGCTTAAGCAACCGTTTCGGTACCAGAACACTGCGTAGAGACAGTAAGCTCTGGTCCTGCGTGTATGCTGCGTGTCAACCTAGAAATTGGAGACTGATGGCATAAAGCTTCTTTTCCCATTATGAAAGCTCCGTTCATGCGGCCTCGAAGCTACCTGAAAAGCATTGTTGTTGCCGGGGTTTTCTTCACTGCCGGCATGGTTCTGAGAAGAAAATGAGTTTTCTCCTAAGAAACCTTGGGTTTCCAGTTCCTTGTTGGAAGCTCACCCTGCTCTGCTCTATACCTAAAGTGAAAGTCAACGTGAGCCCAAGCTTCGAAGTAAGGCCCTGATTATCCTTGCAAAACGAGAGGCGTGCAGCAGCTCCATGAGGCCTTCATCGTTGTTCTGCTTTAGTTTCAAGGTAGTAAGCTTTTCAACACTCCTAGGGGCCTTGCTTCAGCACCCGTTTCAGTACCAGAACACTGCGTAGAACCAGGAAGCTCTGCTCCTGCGTGTATGCTGCGTGTCAACCTAGAAATTAGAGACTGATGGCACAACGCTTGTTTTCCCGTTTTGAAAGCTCCATTCATGCGGCCTCGAAGCTACCTGAAAAGCACTGTTGTTACCGTGCTTTTACTTAAGCCGGCATGGCACATAGAAGAAAATGAGTTTTCTCGAAAGAAACCTTGTGCTTCCAGTTCCTAGTTGGAAGCTCACCCTGCTCTACTCTATACCAAACGTGAAAGTCAATGTGAGCACTAGCCTCGAAGTAAGGCCCTGATTATGCTGGCAAAACGGGAGGCGTGCAGCAGCTCCATGAGGCCTTCATCGCTGTTCTGCTTTAGTTTCACGGTAGTAAGCTTTCCAAGACTCCTAGGGACTTTGCTTAAGCAACCGTTTCGGTACCAGAACACTGCGTAGAGACAGTAAGCTCTGGTCCTGCGTGTATGCTGCGTGTCAACCTAGAAATTGGAGACTGATGGCATAAGGCTTCTTTTCCCATTATGAAAGCTCCGTTCATGCGGCCTCGAAGCTACCTGAAAAGCATTGTTGTTGCCGGGGTTTTCTTCACTGCCGGCATGGTTCTGAGAAGACAATGAGTTTTCTCCTAAGAAACCTTGGGTTTCCAGTTCCTTGTTGGAAGCTCACCCTGCTCTGCGCTATACCTAAAGTGAAAGTCAACGTGAGCCCAAGCTTCGAAGTAGGCCCTGATTACCCTTGTAAAACGAGAGGCGTGCAGCAGCTCCATGAGGCCTTCATCGTTGTTCTGCTTTAGTTTCAAGGTAGTAAGCTTTTCAACACTCCTAGGGGCCTTGCTTCAGCACCCGTTTCAGTACCAGAACACTGCGTAGAACCAGGAAGCTCTGCTCCTGCGTGTATGCTGCGTGTCAACCTAGAAATTAGAGACTGATGGCACAACGCTTGTTTTCCCGTTTTGAAAGCTCCATTCATGCGGCCTCGAAGCTACCTGAAAAGCACTGTTGTTACCGTGCTTTTACTTACAGCCGGCATGGCACATAGAAGAAAATGAGTTTTCTCGAAAGAAACCTTGTGCTTCCAGTTCCTAGTTGGAAGGTCACCCTGCTCTGCTCTATACCAAACGTGAAAGTCAATGTGAGCACTAGCCTCGAAGTAAGGCCCTGATTATGCTGGCAAAACGGGAGGCGTGCAGCAACTCCATGAGGCTTTCATCGCTGTTCTGCTTTAGTTTCACGGTAGTAAGCTTTCCAAGACTCCTAGGGACTTTGCTTAAGCAACCGTTTCGGTACCAGAACACTGCGTAGAGACAGTAAGCTCTGGTCCTGCGTGTATGCTGCGTGTCAACCTAGAAATTGGAGACTGATGGCATAAAGCTTCTTTTCCCATTATGAAAGCTCCGTTCATGCGGCCTCGAAGCTACCTGAAAAGCATGGTTGTTGCCGGGGTTTTCCTCACTGCCGGCATGGTTCTGAGAAGAAAATGAGTTTTCTCCTAAGAAACCTTGGGTTTCCAGTTCCTTGTTGGAAGCTCACCCTGCTCTGCGCTATACCTAAAGTGAAAGTCAACGTGAGCCCAAGCTTCGAAGTAAGGCCCTGATTATCCTTGCCAAACGAGAGGCGTGCAGCAGCTCTTGAGGCGTTCATCGTTGTTCCTCTTTAGTTTCAAGGTAGTAAGCTTTTCAACACTCCTAGGGGCCTTGCTTCAGCACCCGTTTCAGTACCAGAACACTGCGTAGAACCAGGAAGCTCTGCTCCTGCGTGTATGCTGCGTGTCAACCTAGAAATTAGAGACTGATGGCACAACGCTTGTTTTCCCGTTTTGAAAGCTCCATTCATGCGGCCTCGAAGCTACCTGAAAAGCACTGTTGTTACCGTGCTTTTACTTACAGCCGGCATGGCACATAGAAGAAAATGACTTTTCTCGAAAGAAACCTTGTGCTTCCAGTTCCTAGTTGGAAGCTCACCCTGCTCTACTCTATACCAAACGTGAAAGTCAATGTGAGCACTAGCCTCGAAGTAAGGCCTTGATTATGCTGGCAAAACGGGAGGCGTGCAGCAGCTCCATGAGGCCTTCATCGCTGTTCTTCTTTAGTTTCACGGTAGTAAGCTTTCCAAGACTCCTAGGGACTTTGCTTAAGCAACCGTTTCGGTACCAGAACACTGCGTAGAGACAGTAAGCTCTGGTCCTGCGTGTATGCTGCGTGTCAACCTAGAAATTAGAGACTGATGGCACAAGGCTAGTTTTCCCATTATGAAAGCTCCGTTGATGCGGCCCCGAAGCTCCCTGAAAAGCACTGTTGTTACCGTGCTTTTACTTACAGCCGGCATGGTTCATAGAAGAAAATGAGTTTTCTCGAAAGAAACCTTGTGCTTCCAGTTCCTAGTTGGAAGCTCACCCTGCTCTACTCTATACCAAACGTGAAAGTCAATGTGAGCACTAGCCTCGAAGTAAGGCCCTGATTATGCTGGCAAAACGGGAGGCGTGCAGCAGCTCCATGAGGCCTTCATCGCTGTTCTTCTTTAGTTTCACGGTAGTAAGCTTTCCAAGACTCCTAGGGACTTTGCTTAAGCAACCGTTTCGGTACCAGAACACTGCGTAGAGACAGTAAGCTCTGGTCCTGCGTGTATGCTGCGTGTCAACCTAGAAATTAGAGACTGATGGCACAAGGCTAGTTTTCCCATTATGAAAGCTCCGTTGATGCGGCTCCGAAGCTACCTGAAAAGCACTGTTGTTACCGTGCTTTTACTTACAGCCGGCATGGCACATAGAAGAAAATGACTTTTCTCGAAAGAAACCTTGTGCTTCCAGTTCCTAGTTGGAAGCTCACCCTGCTCTACTCTATACCAAACGTGAAAGTCAATGTGAGCACTAGCCTCGAAGTAAGGCCCTGATTATGCTGGCAAAACGGGAGGCGTGCAGCAGCTCCATGAGGCCTTCATCGCTGTTCTTCTTTAGTTTCACGGTAGTAAGCTTTCCAAGACTCCTAGGGACTTTGCTTAAGCAACCGTTTCGGTACCAGAACACTGCGTAGAGACAGTAAGCTCTGGTCCTGCGTGTATGCTGCGTGTCAACCTAGAAATTAGAGACTGATGGCACAAGGCTAGTTTTCCCATTATGAAAGCTCCGTTGATGCGGCCCCGAAGCTCCCTGAAAAGCACTGTTGTTACCGTGCTTTTACTTACAGCCGGCATGGTTCATAGAAGAAAATGAGTTTTCTCGAAAGAAACCTTGTGCTTCCAGTTCCTAGTTGGAAGCTCACCCTGCTCTGCTCTATACCAATCGTGAAAGTCAATGTGAGCACTAGCCTCGAAGTAAGGCCCTGATTATCCTGGCAAAACGGGAGGCGTGCAGCAGCTCCATGAGGCTTTCATCGCTGTTCTGCTTTAGTTTCACGGTAGTAAGCTTTCCAAGACTCCTAGGGACTTTGCTTAAGCAACCGTTTCGGTACCAGAACACTGCGTAGAGACAGTAAGCTCTGGTCCTGCGTGTATGCTGCGTGTCAACCTAGAAATTGGAGACTGATGGCATAAAGCTTCTATTCCCATTATGAAAGCTCCGTTCATGCGGCCTCGAAGCTACCTGAAAAGCATTGTTGTTGCCGGGGTTTTCTTCACTGCCGGCATGGTTCTGAGAAGAAAATGAGTTTTCTCCTAAGAAACCTTGGGTTTCCAGTTCCTTGTTGGAAGCTCACCCTGCTCTGCTCTATACCTAAAGTGAAAGTCAACGTGAGCCCAAGCTTCGAAGTAAGGCCCTGATTATCCTTGCAAAACGAGAGGCGTGCAGCAGCTCTTGAGGCGTTCATCGTTGTTCTGCTTTAGTTTCAAGGTAGTAAGCTTTTCAACACTCCTAGGGGCCTTGCTTCAGCACCCGTTTCAGTACCAGAACACTGCGTAGAACCAGGAAGCTCTGCTCCTGCGTGTATGCTGCGTGTCAACCTAGAAATTAGAGACTGATGGCACAACGCTTGTTTTCCCGTTTTGAAAGCTCCATTCATGCGGCCTCGAAGCTACCTGAAAAGCACTGTTGTTACCGTGCTTTTACTTACAGCCGGCATGGCACATAGAAGAAAATGACTTTTCTCGAAAGAAACCTTGTGCTTCCAGTTCCTAGTTGGAAGCTCACCCTGCTCTACTCTATACCAAACGTGAAAGTCAATGTGAGCACTAGCCTCGAAGTAAGGCCCTGATTATGCTGGCAAAACGGGAGGCGTGCAGCAGCTCCATGAGGCCTTCATCGCTGTTCTTCTTTAGTTTCACGGTAGTAAGCTTTCCAAGACTCCTAGGGACTTTGCTTAAGCAACCGTTTCGGTACCAGAACACTGCGTAGAGACAGTAAGCTCTGGTCCTGCGTGTATGCTGCGTGTCAACCTAGAAATTAGAGACTGATGGCACAAGGCTAGTTTTCCCATTATGAAAGCTCCGTTGATGCGGCCCCGAAGCTCCCTGAAAAGCACTGTTGTTACCGTGCTTTTACTTACAGCCGGCATGGTTCATAGAAGAAAATGAGTTTTCTCGAAAGAAACCTTGTGCTTCCAGTTCCTAGTTGGAAGCTCACCCTGCTCTGCTCTATACCAATCGTGAAAGTCAATGTGAGCACTAGCCTCGAAGTAAGGCCCTGATTATCCTGGCAAAACGGGAGGCGTGCAGCAGCTCCATGAGGCTTTCATCGCTGTTCTGCTTTAGTTTCACGGTAGTAAGCTTTCCAAGACTCCTAGGGACTTTGCTTAAGCAACCGTTTCGGTACCAGAACACTGCGTAGAGACAGTAAGCTCTGGTCCTGCGTGTATGCTGCGTGTCAACCTAGAAATTGGAGACTGATGGCATAAAGCTTCTATTCCCATTATGAAAGCTCCGTTCATGCGGCCTCGAAGCTACCTGAAAAGCATTGTTGTTGCCGGGGTTTTCTTCACTGCCGGCATGGTTCTGAGAAGAAAATGAGTTTTCTCCTAAGAAACCTTGGGTTTCCAGTTCCTTGTTGGAAGCTCACCCTGCTCTGCTCTATACCTAAAGTGAAAGTCAACGTGAGCCCAAGCTTCGAAGTAAGGCCCTGATTATCCTTGCAAAACGAGAGGCGTGCAGCAGCTCTTGAGGCGTTCATCGTTGTTCTGCTTTAGTTTCAAGGTAGTAAGCTTTTCAACACTCCTAGGGGCCTTGCTTCAGCACCCGTTTCAGTACCAGAACACTGCGTAGAACCAGGAAGCTCTGCTCCTGCGTGTATGCTGCGTGTCAACCTAGAAATTAGAGACTGATGGCACAACGCTTGTTTTCCCGTTTTGAAAGCTCCATTCATGCGGCCTCGAAGCTACCTGAAAAGCACTGTTGTTACCGTGCTTTTACTTACAGCCGGCATGGCACATAGAAGAAAATGACTTTTCTCGAAAGAAACCTTGTGCTTCCAGTTCCTAGTTGGAAGCTCACCCTGCTCTACTCTATACCAAACGTGAAAGTCAATGTGAGCACTAGCCTCGAAGTAAGGCCCTGATTATGCTGGCAAAACGGGAGGCGTGCAGCAGCTCCATGAGGCCTTCATCGCTGTTCTTCTTTAGTTTCACGGTAGTAAGCTTTCCAAGACTCCTAGGGACTTTGCTTAAGCAACCGTTTCGGTACCAGAACACTGCGTAGAGACAGTAAGCTCTGGTCCTGCGTGTATGCTGCGTGTCAACCTAGAAATTAGAGACTGATGGCACAAGGCTAGTTTTCCCATTATGAAAGCTCCGTTGATGCGGCCCCGAAGCTCCCTGAAAAGCACTGTTGTTACCGTGCTTTTACTTACAGCCGGCATGGTTCATAGAAGAAAATGAGTTTTCTCGAAAGAAACCTTGTGCTTCCAGTTCCTAGTTGGAAGCTCACCCTGCTCTGCTCTATACCAATCGTGAAAGTCAATGTGAGCACTAGCCTCGAAGTAAGGCCCTGATTATCCTGGCAAAACGGGAGGCGTGCAGCAGCTCCATGAGGCTTTCATCGCTGTTCTGCTTTAGTTTCACGGTAGTAAGCTTTCCAAGACTCCTAGGGACTTTGCTTAAGCAACCGTTTCGGTACCAGAACACTGCGTAGAGACAGTAAGCTCTGGTCCTGCGTGTATGCTGCGTGTCAACCTAGAAATTGGAGACTGATGGCATAAAGCTTCTATTCCCATTATGAAAGCTCCGTTCATGCGGCCTCGAAGCTACCTGAAAAGCATTGTTGTTGCCGGGGTTTTCTTCACTGCCGGCATGGTTCTGAGAAGAAAATGAGTTTTCTCCTAAGAAACCTTGGGTTTCCAGTTCCTTGTTGGAAGCTCACCCTGCTCTGCTCTATACCTAAAGTGAAAGTCAACGTGAGCCCAAGCTTCGAAGTAAGGCCCTGATTATCCTTGCAAAACGAGAGGCGTGCAGCAGCTCTTGAGGCGTTCATCGTTGTTCTGCTTTAGTTTCAAGGTAGTAAGCTTTTCAACACTCCTAGGGGCCTTGCTTCAGCACCCGTTTCAGTACCAGAACACTGCGTAGAACCAGGAAGCTCTGCTCCTGCGTGTATGCTGCGTGTCAACCTAGAAATTAGAGACTGATGGCACAACGCTTGTTTTCCCGTTTTGAAAGCTCCATTCATGCGGCCTCGAAGCTACCTGAAAAGCACTGTTGTTACCGTGCTTTTACTTAAGCCGGCATGGCACATAGAAGAAAATGAGTTTTCTCGAAAGAAACCTTGTGCTTCCAGTTCCTAGTTGGAAGCTCACCCTGCTCTACTCTATACCAAACGTGAAAGTCAATGTGAGCACTAGCCTCGAAGTAAGGCCCTGATTATGCTGGCAAAACGGGAGGCGTGCAGCAGCTCCATGAGGCCTTCATCGCTGTTCTGCTTTAGTTTCACGGTAGTAAGCTTTCCAAGACTCCTAGGGACTTTGCTTAAGCAACCGTTTCGGTACCAGAACACTGCGTAGAGACAGTAAGCTCTGATCCTGCGTGTATGCTGCGTGTCAACCTAGAAATTGGAGACTGATGGCATAAGGCTTCTTTTCCCATTATGAAAGCTCCGTTCATGCGGCCTCGAAGCTACCTGAAAAGCATTGTTGTTGCCGGGGTTTTCTTCACTGCCGGCATGGTTCTGAGAAGACAATGAATTTTCTCCTAAGAAACCTTGGGTTTCCAGTTCCTTGTTGGAAGCTCACCCTGCTCTGCGCTATACCTAAAGTGAAAGTCAACGTGAGCCCAAGCTTCGAAGTAGGCCCTGATTACCCTTGTAAAACGAGAGGCGTGCAGCAGCTCCATGAGGCCTTCATCGTTGTTCTGCTTTAGTTTCAAGGTAGTAAGCTTTTCAACACTCCTAGGGGCCTTGCTTCAGCACCCGTTTCAGTACCAGAACACTGCGTAGAACCAGGAAGCTCTGCTCCTGCGTGTATGCTGCGTGTCAACCTAGAAATTAGAGACTGATGGCACAACGCTTGTTTTCCCGTTTTGAAAGCTCCATTCATGCGGCCTCGAAGCTACCTGAAAAGCACTGTTGTTACCGTGCTTTTACTTACAGCCGGCATGGCACATAGAAGAAAATGAGTTTTCTCGAAAGAAACCTTGTGCTTCCAGTTCCTAGTTGGAAGCTCACCCTGCTCTGCTCTATACCAAACGTGAAAGTCAATGTGAGCACTAGCCTCGAAGTAAGGCCCTGATTATGCTGGCAAAACGGGAGGCGTGCAGCAACTCCATGAGGCCTTCATCGCTGTTCTGCTTTAGTTTCACGGTAGTAAGCTTTCCAAGACTCCTAGGGACTTTGCTTAAGCAACCGTTTCGGTACCAGAACACTGCGTAGAGACCGTAAGCTCTGATCCTGCGTGTATGCTGCGTGTCAACCTAGAAATTGGAGACTGATGGCATAAGGCTTCTTTTCCCATTATGAAAGCTCCATTCATGCGGCCTCGAAGCTACCTGAAAAGCATTGTTGTTGCCGGGGTTTTCTTCACTGCCGGCATGGTTCTGAGAAGACAATGAGTTTTCTCCTAAGAAACCTTGGGTTTCCAGTTCCTTGTTGGAAGCTCACCCTGCTCTGCGCTATACCTAAAGTGAAAGTCAACGTGAGCCCAAGCTTCGAAGTAGGCCCTGATTACCCTTGTAAAACGAGAGGCGTGCAGCAGCTCCATGAGGCCTTCATCGTTGTTCTGCTTTAGTTTCAAGGTAGTAAGCTTTTCAACACTCCTAGGGGCCTTGCTTCAGCACCCGTTTCAGTACCAGAACACTGCGTAGAACCAGGAAGCTCTGCTCCTGCGTGTATGCTGCGTGTCAACCTAGAAATTAGAGACTGATGGCACAACGCTTGTTTTCCCGTTTTGAAAGCTCCATTCATGCGGCCTCGAAGCTACCTGAAAAGCACTGTTGTTACCGTGCTTTTACTTACAGCCGGCATGGCACATAGAAGAAAATGAGTTTTCTCGAAAGAAACCTTGTGCTTCCAGTTCCTAGTTGGAAGCTCACCCTGCTCTGCTCTATACCAAACGTGAAAGTCAATGTGAGCACTAGCCTCGAAGTAAGGCCCTGATTATGCTGGCAAAACGGGAGGCGTGCAGCAACTCCATGAGGCCTTCATCGCTGTTCTGCTTTAGTTTCACGGTAGTAAGCTTTCCAAGACTCCTAGGGACTTTGCTTAAGCAACCGTTTCGGTACCAGAACACTGCGTAGAGACAGTAAGCTCTGGTCCTGCGTGTATGCTGCGTGTCAACCTAGAAATTGGAGACTGATGGCATAAAGCTTCTTTTCCCATTATGAAAGCTCCGTTCATGCGGCCTCGAAGCTACCTGAAAAGCATGGTTGTTGCCGGGGTTTTCCTCACTGCCGGCATGGTTCTGAGAAGAAAATGAGTTTTCTCCTAAGAAACCTTGGGTTTCCAGTTCCTTGTTGGAAGCTCACCCTGCTCTGCGCTATACCTAAAGTGAAAGTCAACGTGAGCCCAAGCTTCGAAGTAAGGCCCTGATTATCCTTGCCAAACGAGAGGCGTGCAGCAGCTCTTGAGGCGTTCATCGTTGTTCCTCTTTAGTTTCAAGGTAGTAAGCTTTTCAACACTCCTAGGGGCCTTGCTTCAGCACCCGTTTCAGTACCAGAACACTGCGTAGAACCAGGAAGCTCTGCTCCTGCGTGTATGCTGCGTGTCAACCTAGAAATTAGAGACTGATGGCACAACGCTTGTTTTCCCGTTTTGAAAGCTCCATTCATGCGGCCTCGAAGCTACCTGAAAAGCACTGTTGTTACCGTGCTTTTACTTACAGCCGGCATGGCACATAGAAGAAAATGACTTTTCTCGAAAGAAACCTTGTGCTTCCAGTTCCTAGTTGGAAGCTCACCCTGCTCTACTCTATACCAAACGTGAAAGTCAATGTGAGCACTAGCCTCGAAGTAAGGCCCTGATTATGCTGGCAAAACGGGAGGCGTGCAGCAGCTCCATGAGGCCTTCATCGCTGTTCTTCTTTAGTTTCACGGTAGTAAGCTTTCCAAGACTCCTAGGGACTTTGCTTAAGCAACCGTTTCGGTACCAGAACACTGCGTAGAGACAGTAAGCTCTGGTCCTGCGTGTATGCTGCGTGTCAACCTAGAAATTAGAGACTGATGGCACAAGGCTAGTTTTCCCATTATGAAAGCTCCGTTGATGCGGCCCCGAAGCTCCCTGAAAAGCACTGTTGTTACCGTGCTTTTACTTACAGCCGGCATGGTTCATAGAAGAAAATGAGTTTTCTCGAAAGAAACCTTGTGCTTCCAGTTCCTAGTTGGAAGCTCACCCTGCTCTACTCTATACCAAACGTGAAAGTCAATGTGAGCACTAGCCTCGAAGTAAGGCCCTGATTATGCTGGCAAAACGGGAGGCGTGCAGCAGCTCCATGAGGCCTTCATCGCTGTTCTTCTTTAGTTTCACGGTAGTAAGCTTTCCAAGACTCCTAGGGACTTTGCTTAAGCAACCGTTTCGGTACCAGAACACTGCGTAGAGACAGTAAGCTCTGGTCCTGCGTGTATGCTGCGTGTCAACCTAGAAATTAGAGACTGATGGCACAAGGCTAGTTTTCCCATTATGAAAGCTCCGTTGATGCGGCCCCGAAGCTCCCTGAAAAGCACTGTTGTTACCGTGCTTTTACTTACAGCCGGCATGGCACATAGAAGAAAATGACTTTTCTCGAAAGAAACCTTGTGCTTCCAGTTCCTAGTTGGAAGCTCACCCTGCTCTACTCTATACCAAACGTGAAAGTCAATGTGAGCACTAGCCTCGAAGTAAGGCCCTGATTATGCTGGCAAAACGGGAGGCGTGCAGCAGCTCCATGAGGCCTTCATCGCTGTTCTTCTTTAGTTTCACGGTAGTAAGCTTTCCAAGACTCCTAGGGACTTTGCTTAAGCAACCGTTTCGGTACCAGAACACTGCGTAGAGACAGTAAGCTCTGGTCCTGCGTGTATGCTGCGTGTCAACCTAGAAATTAGAGACTGATGGCACAAGGCTAGTTTTCCCATTATGAAAGCTCCGTTGATGCGGCCCCGAAGCTCCCTGAAAAGCACTGTTGTTACCGTGCTTTTACTTACAGCCGGCATGGTTCATAGAAGAAAATGAGTTTTCTCGAAAGAAACCTTGTGCTTCCAGTTCCTAGTTGGAAGCTCACCCTGCTCTGCTCTATACCAATCGTGAAAGTCAATGTGAGCACTAGCCTCGAAGTAAGGCCCTGATTATCCTGGCAAAACGGGAGGCGTGCAGCAGCTCCATGAGGCTTTCATCGCTGTTCTGCTTTAGTTTCACGGTAGTAAGCTTTCCAAGACTCCTAGGGACTTTGCTTAAGCAACCGTTTCGGTACCAGAACACTGCGTAGAGACAGTAAGCTCTGGTCCTGCGTGTATGCTGCGTGTCAACCTAGAAATTGGAGACTGATGGCATAAAGCTTCTATTCCCATTATGAAAGCTCCGTTCATGCGGCCTCGAAGCTACCTGAAAAGCATTGTTGTTGCCGGGGTTTTCTTCACTGCCGGCATGGTTCTGAGAAGAAAATGAGTTTTCTCCTAAGAAACCTTGGGTTTCCAGTTCCTTGTTGGAAGCTCACCCTGCTCTGCTCTATACCTAAAGTGAAAGTCAACGTGAGCCCAAGCTTCGAAGTAAGGCCCTGATTATCCTTGCAAAACGAGAGGCGTGCAGCAGCTCTTGAGGCGTTCATCGTTGTTCTGCTTTAGTTTCAAGGTAGTAAGCTTTTCAACACTCCTAGGGGCCTTGCTTCAGCACCCGTTTCAGTACCAGAACACTGCGTAGAACCAGGAAGCTCTGCTCCTGCGTGTATGCTGCGTGTCAACCTAGAAATTAGAGACTGATGGCACAACGCTTGTTTTCCCGTTTTGAAAGCTCCATTCATGCGGCCTCGAAGCTACCTGAAAAGCACTGTTGTTACCGTGCTTTTACTTAAGCCGGCATGGCACATAGAAGAAAATGAGTTTTCTCGAAAGAAACCTTGTGCTTCCAGTTCCTAGTTGGAAGCTCACCCTGCTCTACTCTATACCAAACGTGAAAGTCAATGTGAGCACTAGCCTCGAAGTAAGGCCCTGATTATGCTGGCAAAACGGGAGGCGTGCAGCAGCTCCATGAGGCCTTCATCGCTGTTCTGCTTTAGTTTCACGGTAGTAAGCTTTCCAAGACTCCTAGGGACTTTGCTTAAGCAACCGTTTCGGTACCAGAACACTGCGTAGAGACAGTAAGCTCTGATCCTGCGTGTATGCTGCGTGTCAACCTAGAAATTGGAGACTGATGGCATAAGGCTTCTTTTCCCATTATGAAAGCTCCGTTCATGCGGCCTCGAAGCTACCTGAAAAGCATTGTTGTTGCCGGGGTTTTCTTCACTGCCGGCATGGTTCTGAGAAGACAATGAGTTTTCTCCTAAGAAACCTTGGGTTTCCAGTTCCTTGTTGGAAGCTCACCCTGCTCTGCGCTATACCTAAAGTGAAAGTGAACGTGAGCCCAAGCTTCGAAGTAGGCCCTGATTACCCTTGTAAAACGAGAGGCGTGCAGCAGCTCCATGAGGCCTTCATCGTTGTTCTGCTTTAGTTTCAAGGTAGTAAGCTTTTCAACACTCCTAGGGGCCTTGCTTCAGCACCCGTTTCAGTACCAGAACACTGCGTAGAACCAGGAAGCTCTGCTCCTGCGTGTATGCTGCGTGTCAACCTAGAAATTAGAGACTGATGGCACAACGCTTGTTTTCCCGTTTTGAAAGCTCCATTCATGCGGCCTCGAAGCTACCTGAAAAGCACTGTTGTTACCGTGCTTTTACTTACAGCCGGCATGGCACATAGAAGAAAATGAGTTTTCTCGAAAGAAACCTTGTGCTTCCAGTTCCTAGTTGGAAGCTCACCCTGCTCTGCTCTATACCAAACGTGAAAGTCAATGTGAGCACTAGCCTCGAAGTAAGGCCCTGATTATGCTGGCAAAACGGGAGGCGTGCAGCAACTCCATGAGGCCTTCATCGCTGTTCTGCTTTAGTTTCACGGTAGTAAGCTTTCCAAGACTCCTAGGGACTTTGCTTAAGCAACCGTTTCGGTACCAGAACACTGCGTAGAGACCGTAAGCTCTGATCCTGCGTGTATGCTGCGTGTCAACCTAGAAATTGGAGACTGATGGCATAAGGCTTCTTTTCCCATTATGAAAGCTCCATTCATGCGGCCTCGAAGCTACCTGAAAAGCATTGTTGTTGCCGGGGTTTTCTTCACTGCCGGCATGGTTCTGAGAAGACAATGAGTTTTCTCCTAAGAAACCTTGGGTTTCCAGTTCCTTGTTGGAAGCTCACCCTGCTCTGCGCTATACCTAAAGTGAAAGTCAACGTGAGCCCAAGCTTCGAAGTAGGCCCTGATTACCCTTGTAAAACGAGAGGCGTGCAGCAGCTCCATGAGGCCTTCATCGTTGTTCTGCTTTAGTTTCAAGGTAGTAAGCTTTTCAACACTCCTAGGGGCCTTGCTTCAGCACCCGTTTCAGTACCAGAACACTGCGTAGAACCAGGAAGCTCTGCTCCTGCGTGTATGCTGCGTGTCAACCTAGAAATTAGAGACTGATGGCACAACGCTTGTTTTCCCGTTTTGAAAGCTCCATTCATGCGGCCTCGAAGCTACCTGAAAAGCACTGTTGTTACCGTGCTTTTACTTACAGCCGGCATGGCACATAGAAGAAAATGAGTTTTCTCGAAAGAAACCTTGTGCTTCCAGTTCCTAGTTGGAAGCTCACCCTGCTCTGCTCTATACCAAACGTGAAAGTCAATGTGAGCACTAGCCTCGAAGTAAGGCCCTGATTATGCTGGCAAAACGGGAGGCGTGCAGCAACTCCATGAGGCCTTCATCGCTGTTCTGCTTTAGTTTCACGGTAGTAAGCTTTCCAAGACTCCTAGGGACTTTGCTTAAGCAACCGTTTCGGTACCAGAACACTGCGTAGAGACAGTAAGCTCTGGTCCTGCGTGTATGCTGCGTGTCAACCTAGAAATTGGAGACTGATGGCATAAAGCTTCTTTTCCCATTATGAAAGCTCCGTTCATGCGGCCTCGAAGCTACCTGAAAAGCATGGTTGTTGCCGGGGTTTTCCTCACTGCCGGCATGGTTCTGAGAAGAAAATGAGTTTTCTCCTAAGAAACCTTGGGTTTCCAGTTCCTTGTTGGAAGCTCACCCTGCTCTGCGCTATACCTAAAGTGAAAGTCAACGTGAGCCCAAGCTTCGAAGTAAGGCCCTGATTATCCTTGCCAAACGAGAGGCGTGCAGCAGCTCTTGAGGCGTTCATCGTTGTTCCTCTTTAGTTTCAAGGTAGTAAGCTTTTCAACACTCCTAGGGGCCTTGCTTCAGCACCCGTTTCAGTACCAGAACACTGCGTAGAACCAGGAAGCTCTGCTCCTGCGTGTATGCTGCGTGTCAACCTAGAAATTAGAGACTGATGGCACAACGCTTGTTTTCCCGTTTTGAAAGCTCCATTCATGCGGCCTCGAAGCTACCTGAAAAGCACTGTTGTTACCGTTCTTTTACTTACAGCCGGCATGGCACATAGAAGAAAATGACTTTTCTCGAAAGAAACCTTGTGCTTCCAGTTCCTAGTTGGAAGCTCACCCTGCTCTACTCTATACCAAACGTGAAAGTCAATGTGAGCACTAGCCTCGAAGTAAGGCCCTGATTATGCTGGCAAAACGGGAGGCGTGCAGCAGCTCCATGAGGCCTTCATCGCTGTTCTTCTTTAGTTTCACGGTAGTAAGCTTTCCAAGACTCCTAGGGACTTTGCTTAAGCAACCGTTTCGGTACCAGAACACTGCGTAGAGACAGTAAGCTCTGGTCCTGCGTGTATGCTGCGTGTCAACCTAGAAATTAGAGACTGATGGCACAAGGGTAGTTTTCCCATTATGAAAGCTCCGTTGATGCGGCCCCGAAGCTCCCTGAAAAGCACTGTTGTTACCGTGCTTTTACTTACAGCCGGCATGGTTCATAGAAGAAAATGAGTTTTCTCGAAAGAAACCTTGTGCTTCCAGTTCCTAGTTGGAAGCTCACCCTGCTCTGCTCTATACCAAACGTGAAAGTCAATGTGAGCACTAGCCTCGAAGTAAGGCCCTGATTATGCTGGCAAAACGGGAGGCGTGCAGCAGCTCCATGAGGCCTTCATCGCTGTTCTTCTTTAGTTTCACGGTAGTAAGCTTTCCAAGACTCCTAGGGACTTAGCTTAAGCAACCGTTTCGGTACCAGAACACTGCGTAGAGACAGTAAGCTCTGGTCCTGCGTGTATGCTGCGTGTCAACCTAGAAATTAGAGACTGATGGCACAAGGCTAGTTTTCCCATTATGAAAGCTCCGTTGATGCGGCCCCGAAGCTCCCTGAAAAGCACTGTTGTTACCGTGCTTTTACTTACAGCCGGCATGGTTCATAGAAGAAAATGAGTTTTCTCGAAAGAAACCTTGTGCTTCCAGTTCCTAGTTGGAAGCTCACCCTGCTCTGCTCTATACCAAACGTGAAAGTCAATGTGAGCACTAGCCTCGAAGTAAGGCCCTGATTATCCTGGCAAAACGGGAGGCGTGCAGCAGCTCCATGAGGCTTTCATCGCTGTTCTGCTTTAGTTTCACGGTAGTAAGCTTTCCAAGACTCCTAGGGACTTTGCTTAAGCAACCGTTTCGGTACCAGAACACTGCGTAGAGACAGTAAGCTCTGGTCCTGCGTGTATGCTGCGTGTCAACCTAGAAATTGGAGACTGATGGCATAAAGCTTCTATTCCCATTATGAAAGCTCCGTTCATGCGGCCTCGAAGCTACCTGAAAAGCATTGTTGTTGCCGGGGTTTTCTTCACTGCCGGCATGGTTCTGAGAAGAAAATGAGTTTTCTCCTAAGAAACCTTGGGTTTCCAGTTCCTTGTTGGAAGCTCACCCTGCTCTGCTCTATACCTAAAGTGAAAGTCAACGTGAGCCCAAGCTTCGAAGTAAGGCCCTGATTATCCTTGCAAAACGAGAGGCGTGCAGCAGCTCCATGAGGACTTCATCGTTGTTCTGCTTTAGTTTCAAGGTAGTAAGCTTTTCAACACTCCTAGGGGCCTTGCTTCAGCACCCGTTTCAGTACCAGAACACTGCGTAGAACCAGGAAGCTCTGCTCCTGCGTGTATGCTGCGTGTCAACCTAGAAATTAGAGACTGATGGCACAACGCTTGTTTTCCCGTTTTGAAAGCTCCATTCATGCGGCCTCGAAGCTACCTGAAAAGCACTGTTGTTACCGTGCTTTTACTTAAGCCGGCATGGCACATAGAAGAAAATGAGTTTTCTCGAAAGAAACCTTGTGCTTCCAGTTCCTAGTTGGAAGCTCACCCTGCTCTACTCTATACCAAACGTGAAAGTCAATGTGAGCACTAGCCTCGAAGTAAGGCCCTGATTATGCTGGCAAAACGGGAGGCGTGCAGCAGCTCCATGAGGCCTTCATCGCTGTTCTGCTTTAGTTTCACGGTAGTAAGCTTTCCAAGACTCCTAGGGACTTTGCTTAAGCAACCGTTTCGGTACCAGAACACTGCGTAGAGACAGTAAGCTCTGGTCCTGCGTGTATGCTGCGTGTCAACCTAGAAATTGGAGACTGATGGCATAAGGCTTCTTTTCCCATTATGAAAGCTCCGTTCATGCGGCCTCGAAGCTACCTGAAAAGCATTGTTGTTGCCGGGGTTTTCTTCACTGCCGGCATGGTTCTGAGAAGACAATGAGTTTTCTCCTAAGAAACCTTGGGTTTCCAGTTCCTTGTTGGAAGCTCACCCTGCTCTGCGCTATACCTAAAGTGAAAGTCAACGTGAGCCCAAGCTTCGAAGTAGGCCCTGATTACCCTTGTAAAACGAGAGGCGTGCAGCAGCTCCATGAGGCCTTCATCGTTGTTCTGCTTTAGTTTCAAGGTAGTAAGCTTTTCAACACTCCTAGGGGCCTTGCTTCAGCACCCGTTTCAGTACCAGAACACTGCGTAGAACCAGGAAGCTCTGCTCCTGCGTGTATGCTGCGTGTCAACCTAGAAATTAGAGACTGATGGCACAACGCTTGTTTTCCCGTTTTGAAAGCTCCATTCATGCGGCCTCGAAGCTACCTGAAAAGCACTGTTGTTACCGTGCTTTTACTTACAGCCGGCATGGCACATAGAAGAAAATGAGTTTTCTCGAAAGAAACCTTGTGCTTCCAGTTCCTAGTTGGAAGCTCACCCTGCTCTGCTCTATACCAAACGTGAAAGTCAATGTGAGCACTAGCCTCGAAGTAAGGCCCTGATTATGCTGGCAAAACGGGAGGCGTGCAGCAACTCCATGAGGCCTTCATCGCTGTTCTGCTTTAGTTTCACGGTAGTAAGCTTTCCAAGACTCCTAGGGACTTTGCTTAAGCAACCGTTTCGGTACCAGAACACTGCGTAGAGACAGTAAGCTCTGGTCCTGCGTGTATGCTGCGTGTCAACCTAGAAATTGGAGACTGATGGCATAAAGCTTCTTTTCCCATTATGAAAGCTCCGTTCATGCGGCCTCGAAGCTACCTGAAAAGCATGGTTGTTGCCGGGGTTTTCCTCACTGCCGGCATGGTTCTGAGAAGAAAATGAGTTTTCTCCTAAGAAACCTTGGGTTTCCAGTTCCTTGTTGGAAGCTCACCCTGCTCTGCGCTATACCTAAAGTGAAAGTCAACGTGAGCCCAAGCTTCGAAGTAAGGCCCTGATTATCCTTGCCAAACGAGAGGCGTGCAGCAGCTCTTGAGGCGTTCATCGTTGTTCCTCTTTAGTTTCAAGGTAGTAAGCTTTTCAACACTCCTAGGGGCCTTGCTTCAGCACCCGTTTCAGTACCAGAACACTGCGTAGAACCAGGAAGCTCTGCTCCTGCGTGTATGCTGCGTGTCAACCTAGAAATTAGAGACTGATGGCACAACGCTTGTTTTCCCGTTTTGAAAGCTCCATTCATGCGGCCTCGAAGCTACCTGAAAAGCACTGTTGTTACCGTGCTTTTACTTACAGCCGGCATGGCACATAGAAGAAAATGACTTTTCTCGAAAGAAACCTTGTGCTTCCAGTTCCTAGTTGGAAGCTCACCCTGCTCTACTCTATACCAAACGTGAAAGTCAATGTGAGCACTAGCCTCGAAGTAAGGCCCTGATTATGCTGGCAAAACGGGAGGCGTGCAGCAGCTCCATGAGGCCTTCATCGCTGTTCTTCTTTAGTTTCACGGTAGTAAGCTTTCCAAGACTCCTAGGGACTTTGCTTAAGCAACCGTTTCGGTACCAGAACACTGCGTAGAGACAGTAAGCTCTGGTCCTGCGTGTATGCTGCGTGTCAACCTAGAAATTAGAGACTGATGGCACAAGGGTAGTTTTCCCATTATGAAAGCTCCGTTGATGCGGCCCCGAAGCTCCCTGAAAAGCACTGTTGTTACCGTGCTTTTACTTACAGCCGGCATGGTTCATAGAAGAAAATGAGTTTTCTCGAAAGAAACCTTGTGCTTCCAGTTCCTAGTTGGAAGCTCACCCTGCTCTGCTCTATACCAAACGTGAAAGTCAATGTGAGCACTAGCCTCGAAGTAAGGCCCTGATTATGCTGGCAAAACGGGAGGCGTGCAGCAGCTCCATGAGGCCTTCATCGCTGTTCTTCTTTAGTTTCACGGTAGTAAGCTTTCCAAGACTCCTAGGGACTTAGCTTAAGCAACCGTTTCGGTACCAGAACACTGCGTAGAGACAGTAAGCTCTGGTCCTGCGTGTATGCTGCGTGTCAACCTAGAAATTAGAGACTGATGGCACAAGGCTAGTTTTCCCATTATGAAAGCTCCGTTGATGCGGCCCCGAAGCTCCCTGAAAAGCACTGTTGTTACCGTGCTTTTACTTACAGCCGGCATGGTTCATAGAAGAAAATGAGTTTTCTCGAAAGAAACCTTGTGCTTCCAGTTCCTAGTTGGAAGCTCACCCTGCTCTGCTCTATACCAAACGTGAAAGTCAATGTGAGCACTAGCCTCGAAGTAAGGCCCTGATTATCCTGGCAAAACGGGAGGCGTGCAGCAGCTCCATGAGGCTTTCATCGCTGTTCTGCTTTAGTTTCACGGTAGTAAGCTTTCCAAGACTCCTAGGGACTTTGCTTAAGCAACCGTTTCGGTACCAGAACACTGCGTAGAGACAGTAAGCTCTGGTCCTGCGTGTATGCTGCGTGTCAACCTAGAAATTGGAGACTGATGGCATAAAGCTTCTATTCCCATTATGAAAGCTCCGTTCATGCGGCCTCGAAGCTACCTGAAAAGCATTGTTGTTGCCGGGGTTTTCTTCACTGCCGGCATGGTTCTGAGAAGAAAATGAGTTTTCTCCTAAGAAACCTTGGGTTTCCAGTTCCTTGTTGGAAGCTCACCCTGCTCTGCTCTATACCTAAAGTGAAAGTCAACGTGAGCCCAAGCTTCGAAGTAAGGCCCTGATTATCCTTGCAAAACGAGAGGCGTGCAGCAGCTCCATGAGGCCTTCATCGTTGTTCTGCTTTAGTTTCAAGGTAGTAAGCTTTTCAACACTCCTAGGGGCCTTGCTTCAGCACCCGTTTCAGTACCAGAACACTGCGTAGAACCAGGAAGCTCTGCTCCTGCGTGTATGCTGCGTGTCAACCTAGAAATTAGAGACTGATGGCACAACGCTTGTTTTCCCGTTTTGAAAGCTCCATTCATGCGGCCTCGAAGCTACCTGAAAAGCACTGTTGTTACCGTGCTTTTACTTAAGCCGGCATGGCACATAGAAGAAAATGAGTTTTCTCGAAAGAAACCTTGTGCTTCCAGTTCCTAGTTGGAAGCTCACCCTGCTCTACTCTATACCAAACGTGAAAGTCAATGTGAGCACTAGCCTCGAAGTAAGGCCCTGATTATGCTGGCAAAACGGGAGGCGTGCAGCAGCTCCATGAGGCCTTCATCGCTGTTCTTCTTTAGTTTCACGGTAGTAAGCTTTCCAAGACTCCTAGGGACTTTGCTTAAGCAACCGTTTCGGTACCAGAACACTGCGTAGAGACAGTAAGCTCTGGTCCTGCGTGTATGCTGCGTGTCAACCTAGAAATTAGAGACTGATGGCACAAGGGTAGTTTTCCCATTATGAAAGCTCCGTTGATGCGGCCCCGAAGCTCCCTGAAAAGCACTGTTGTTACCGTGCTTTTACTTACAGCCGGCATGGTTCATAGAAGAAAATGAGTTTTCTCGAAAGAAACCTTGTGCTTCCAGTTCCTAGTTGGAAGCTCACCCTGCTCTGCTCTATACCAAACGTGAAAGTCAATGTGAGCACTAGCCTCGAAGTAAGGCCCTGATTATGCTGGCAAAACGGGAGGCGTGCAGCAGCTCCATGAGGCCTTCATCGCTGTTCTTCTTTAGTTTCACGGTAGTAAGCTTTCCAAGACTCCTAGGGACTTAGCTTAAGCAACCGTTTCGGTACCAGAACACTGCGTAGAGACAGTAAGCTCTGGTCCTGCGTGTATGCTGCGTGTCAACCTAGAAATTAGAGACTGATGGCACAAGGCTAGTTTTCCCATTATGAAAGCTCCGTTGATGCGGCCCCGAAGCTCCCTGAAAAGCACTGTTGTTACCGTGCTTTTACTTACAGCCGGCATGGTTCATAGAAGAAAATGAGTTTTCTCGAAAGAAACCTTGTGCTTCCAGTTCCTAGTTGGAAGCTCACCCTGCTCTGCTCTATACCAAACGTGAAAGTCAATGTGAGCACTAGCCTCGAAGTAAGGCCGTGATTATCCTGGCAAAACGGGAGGCGTGCAGCAGCTCCATGAGGCTTTCATCGCTGTTCTGCTTTAGTTTCACGGTAGTAAGCTTTCCAAGACTCCTAGGGACTTTGCTTAAGCAACCGTTTCGGTACCAGAACACTGCGTAGAGACAGTAAGCTCTGGTCCTGCGTGTATGCTGCGTGTCAACCTAGAAATTG
This sequence comes from Eubalaena glacialis, assembly GCF_028564815.1. Lineage (NCBI taxonomy): Eukaryota > Metazoa > Chordata > Mammalia > Artiodactyla > Balaenidae > Eubalaena > Eubalaena glacialis. The sequence goes on along the minus strand of NC_083726.1, from coordinate 81,076,997 downwards.
GAGACTGATGGCATAAAGCTTCTATTCCCATTATGAAAGCTCCGTTCATGCGGCCTCGAAGCTACCTGAAAAGCATTGTTGTTGCCGGGGTTTTCTTCACTGCCGGCATGGTTCTGAGAAGAAAATGAGTTTTCTCCTAAGAAACCTTGGGTTTCCAGTTCCTTGTTGGAAGCTCACCCTGCTCTGCTCTATACCTAAAGTGAAAGTCAACGTGAGCCCAAGCTTCGAAGTAAGGCCCTGATTATCCTTGCAAAACGAGAGGCGTGCAGCAGCTCCATGAGGACTTCATCGTTGTTCTGCTTTAGTTTCAAGGTAGTAAGCTTTTCAACACTCCTAGGGGCCTTGCTTCAGCACCCGTTTCAGTACCAGAACACTGCGTAGAACCAGGAAGCTCTGCTCCTGCGTGTATGCTGCGTGTCAACCTAGAAATTAGAGACTGATGGCACAACGCTTGTTTTCCCGTTTTGAAAGCTCCATTCATGCGGCCTCGAAGCTACCTGAAAAGCACTGTTGTTACCGTGCTTTTACTTAAGCCGGCATGGCACATAGAAGAAAATGAGTTTTCTCGAAAGAAACCTTGTGCTTCCAGTTCCTAGTTGGAAGCTCACCCTGCTCTACTCTATACCAAACGTGAAAGTCAATGTGAGCACTAGCCTCGAAGTAAGGCCCTGATTATGCTGGCAAAACGGGAGCGTGCAGCAGCTCCATGAGGCCTTCATCGCTGTTCTGCTTTAGTTTCACGGTAGTAAGCTTTCCAAGACTCCTAGGGACTTTGCTTAAGCAACCGTTTCGGTACCAGAACACTGCGTAGAGACAGTAAGCTCTGGTCCTGCGTGTATGCTGCGTGTCAACCTAGAAATTGGAGACTGATGGCATAAGGCTTCTTTTCCCATTATGAAAGCTCCGTTCATGCGGCCTCGAAGCTACCTGAAAAGCATTGTTGTTGCCGGGGTTTTCTTCACTGCCGGCATGGTTCTGAGAAGACAATGAGTTTTCTCCTAAGAAACCTTGGGTTTCCAGTTCCTTGTTGGAAGCTCACCCTGCTCTGCGCTATACCTAAAGTGAAAGTCAACGTGAGCCCAAGCTTCGAAGTAGGCCCTGATTACCCTTGTAAAACGAGAGGCGTGCAGCAGCTCCATGAGGCCTTCATCGTTGTTCTGCTTTAGTTTCAAGGTAGTAAGCTTTTCAACACTCCTAGGGGCCTTGCTTCAGCACCCGTTTCAGTACCAGAACACTGCGTAGAACCAGGAAGCTCTGCTCCTGCGTGTATGCTGCGTGTCAACCTAGAAATTAGAGACTGATGGCACAACGCTTGTTTTCCCGTTTTGAAAGCTCCATTCATGCGGCCTCGAAGCTACCTGAAAAGCACTGTTGTTACCGTGCTTTTACTTACAGCCGGCATGGCACATAGAAGAAAATGAGTTTTCTCGAAAGAAACCTTGTGCTTCCAGTTCCTAGTTGGAAGCTCACCCTGCTCTGCTCTATACCAAACGTGAAAGTCAATGTGAGCACTAGCCTCGAAGTAAGGCCCTGATTATGCTGGCAAAACGGGAGGCGTGCAGCAACTCCATGAGGCCTTCATCGCTGTTCTGCTTTAGTTTCACGGTAGTAAGCTTTCCAAGACTCCTAGGGACTTTGCTTAAGCAACCGTTTCGGTACCAGAACACTGCGTAGAGACAGTAAGCTCTGGTCCTGCGTGTATGCTGCGTGTCAACCTAGAAATTGGAGACTGATGGCATAAAGCTTCTTTTCCCATTATGAAAGCTCCGTTCATGCGGCCTCGAAGCTACCTGAAAAGCATGGTTGTTGCCGGGGTTTTCCTCACTGCCGGCATGGTTCTGAGAAGAAAATGAGTTTTCTCCTAAGAAACCTTGGGTTTCCAGTTCCTTGTTGGAAGCTCACCCTGCTCTGCGCTATACCTAAAGTGAAAGTCAACGTGAGCCCAAGCTTCGAAGTAAGGCCCTGATTATCCTTGCCAAACGAGAGGCGTGCAGCAGCTCTTGAGGCGTTCATCGTTGTTCCTCTTTAGTTTCAAGGTAGTAAGCTTTTCAACACTCCTAGGGGCCTTGCTTCAGCACCCGTTTCAGTACCAGAACACTGCGTAGAACCAGGAAGCTCTGCTCCTGCGTGTATGCTGCGTGTCAACCTAGAAATTAGAGACTGATGGCACAACGCTTGTTTTCCCGTTTTGAAAGCTCCATTCATGCGGCCTCGAAGCTACCTGAAAAGCACTGTTGTTACCGTGCTTTTACTTACAGCCGGCATGGCACATAGAAGAAAATGACTTTTCTCGAAAGAAACCTTGTGCTTCCAGTTCCTAGTTGGAAGCTCACCCTGCTCTACTCTATACCAAACGTGAAAGTCAATGTGAGCACTAGCCTCGAAGTAAGGCCCTGATTATGCTGGCAAAACGGGAGGCGTGCAGCAGCTCCATGAGGCCTTCATCGCTGTTCTTCTTTAGTTTCACGGTAGTAAGCTTTCCAAGACTCCTAGGGACTTTGCTTAAGCAACCGTTTCGGTACCAGAACACTGCGTAGAGACAGTAAGCTCTGGTCCTGCGTGTATGCTGCGTGTCAACCTAGAAATTAGAGACTGATGGCACAAGGGTAGTTTTCCCATTATGAAAGCTCCGTTGATGCGGCCCCGAAGCTCCCTGAAAAGCACTGTTGTTACCGTGCTTTTACTTACAGCCGGCATGGTTCATAGAAGAAAATGAGTTTTCTCGAAAGAAACCTTGTGCTTCCAGTTCCTAGTTGGAAGCTCACCCTGCTCTGCTCTATACCAAACGTGAAAGTCAATGTGAGCACTAGCCTCGAAGTAAGGCCCTGATTATGCTGGCAAAACGGGAGGCGTGCAGCAGCTCCATGAGGCCTTCATCGCTGTTCTTCTTTAGTTTCACGGTAGTAAGCTTTCCAAGACTCCTAGGGACTTAGCTTAAGCAACCGTTTCGGTACCAGAACACTGCGTAGAGACAGTAAGCTCTGGTCCTGCGTGTATGCTGCGTGTCAACCTAGAAATTAGAGACTGATGGCACAAGGCTAGTTTTCCCATTATGAAAGCTCCGTTGATGCGGCCCCGAAGCTCCCTGAAAAGCACTGTTGTTACCGTGCTTTTACTTACAGCCGGCATGGTTCATAGAAGAAAATGAGTTTTCTCGAAAGAAACCTTGTGCTTCCAGTTCCTAGTTGGAAGCTCACCCTGCTCTGCTCTATACCAAACGTGAAAGTCAATGTGAGCACTAGCCTCGAAGTAAGGCCCTGATTATCCTGGCAAAACGGGAGGCGTGCAGCAGCTCCATGAGGCTTTCATCGCTGTTCTGCTTTAGTTTCACGGTAGTAAGCTTTCCAAGACTCCTAGGGACTTTGCTTAAGCAACCGTTTCGGTACCAGAACACTGCGTAGAGACAGTAAGCTCTGGTCCTGCGTGTATGCTGCGTGTCAACCTAGAAATTGGAGACTGATGGCATAAAGCTTCTATTCCCATTATGAAAGCTCCGTTCATGCGGCCTCGAAGCTACCTGAAAAGCATTGTTGTTGCCGGGGTTTTCTTCACTGCCGGCATGGTTCTGAGAAGAAAATGAGTTTTCTCCTAAGAAACCTTGGGTTTCCAGTTCCTTGTTGGAAGCTCACCCTGCTCTGCTCTATACCTAAAGTGAAAGTCAACGTGAGCCCAAGCTTCGAAGTAAGGCCCTGATTATCCTTGCAAAACGAGAGGCGTGCAGCAGCTCCATGAGGCCTTCATCGTTGTTCTGCTTTAGTTTCAAGGTAGTAAGCTTTTCAACACTCCTAGGGGCCTTGCTTCAGCACCCGTTTCAGTACCAGAACACTGCGTAGAACCAGGAAGCTCTGCTCCTGCGTGTATGCTGCGTGTCAACCTAGAAATTAGAGACTGATGGCACAACGCTTGTTTTCCCGTTTTGAAAGCTCCATTCATGCGGCCTCGAAGCTACCTGAAAAGCACTGTTGTTACCGTGCTTTTACTTAAGCCGGCATGGCACATAGAAGAAAATGAGTTTTCTCGAAAGAAACCTTGTGCTTCCAGTTCCTAGTTGGAAGCTCACCCTGCTCTACTCTATACCAAACGTGAAAGTCAATGTGAGCACTAGCCTCGAAGTAAGGCCCTGATTATGCTGGCAAAACGGGAGGCGTGCAGCAGCTCCATGAGGCCTTCATCGCTGTTCTGCTTTAGTTTCACGGTAGTAAGCTTTCCAAGACTCCTAGGGACTTTGCTTAAGCAACCGTTTCGGTACCAGAACACTGCGTAGAGACAGTAAGCTCTGGTCCTGCGTGTATGCTGCGTGTCAACCTAGAAATTGGAGACTGATGGCATAAGGCTTCTTTTCCCATTATGAAAGCTCCGTTCATGCGGCCTCGAAGCTACCTGAAAAGCATTGTTGTTGCCGGGGTTTTCTTCACTGCCGGCATGGTTCTGAGAAGACAATGAGTTTTCTCCTAAGAAACCTTGGGTTTCCAGTTCCTTGTTGGAAGCTCACCCTGCTCTGCGCTATACCTAAAGTGAAAGTCAACGTGAGCCCAAGCTTCGAAGTAGGCCCTGATTACCCTTGTAAAACGAGAGGCGTGCAGCAGCTCCATGAGGCCTTCATCGTTGTTCTGCTTTAGTTTCAAGGTAGTAAGCTTTTCAACACTCCTAGGGGCCTTGCTTCAGCACCCGTTTCAGTACCAGAACACTGCGTAGAACCAGGAAGCTCTGCTCCTGCGTGTATGCTGCGTGTCAACCTAGAAATTAGAGACTGATGGCACAACGCTTGTTTTCCCGTTTTGAAAGCTCCATTCATGCGGCCTCGAAGCTACCTGAAAAGCACTGTTGTTACCGTGCTTTTACTTACAGCCGGCATGGCACATAGAAGAAAATGAGTTTTCTCGAAAGAAACCTTGTGCTTCCAGTTCCTAGTTGGAAGCTCACCCTGCTCTGCTCTATACCAAACGTGAAAGTCAATGTGAGCACTAGCCTCGAAGTAAGGCCCTGATTATGCTGGCAAAATGGGAGGCGTGCAGCAACTCCATGAGGCCTTCATCGCTGTTCTGCTTTAGTTTCACGGTAGTAAGCTTTCCAAGACTCCTAGGGACTTTGCTTAAGCAACCGTTTCGGTACCAGAACACTGCGTAGAGACAGTAAGCTCTGGTCCTGCGTGTATGCTGCGTGTCAACCTAGAAATTGGAGACTGATGGCATAAAGCTTCTTTTCCCATTATGAAAGCTCCGTTCATGCGGCCTCGAAGCTACCTGAAAAGCATTGTTGTTGCCGGGGTTTTCTTCACTGCCGGCATGGTTCTGAGAAGAAAATGAGTTTTCTCCTAAGAAACCTTGGGTTTCCAGTTCCTTGTTGGAAGCTCACCCTGCTCTGCTCTATACCTAAAGTGAAAGTCAACGTGAGCCCAAGCTTCGAAGTAAGGCCCTGATTATCCTTGCAAAACGAGAGGCGTGCAGCAGCTCCATGAGGACTTCATCGTTGTTCTGCTTTAGTTTCAAGGTAGTAAGCTTTTCAACACTCCTAGGGGCCTTGCTTCAGCACCCGTTTCAGTACCAGAACACTGCGTAGAACCAGGAAGCTCTGCTCCTGCGTGTATGCTGCGTGTCAACCTAGAAATTAGAGACTGATGGCACAACGCTTGTTTTCCCGTTTTGAAAGCTCCATTCATGCGGCCTCGAAGCTACCTGAAAAGCACTGTTGTTACCGTGCTTTTACTTAAGCCGGCATGGCACATAGAAGAAAATGAGTTTTCTCGAAAGAAACCTTGTGCTTCCAGTTCCTAGTTGGAAGCTCACCCTGCTCTACTCTATACCAAACGTGAAAGTCAATGTGAGCACTAGCCTCGAAGTAAGGCCCTGATTATGCTGGCAAAACGGGAGGCGTGCAGCAGCTCCATGAGGCCTTCATCGCTGTTCTGCTTTAGTTTCACGGTAGTAAGCTTTCCAAGACTCCTAGGGACTTTGCTTAAGCAACCGTTTCGGTACCAGAACACTGCGTAGAGACAGTAAGCTCTGGTCCTGCGTGTATGCTGCGTGTCAACCTAGAAATTGGAGACTGATGGCATAAGGCTTCTTTTCCCATTATGAAAGCTCCGTTCATGCGGCCTCGAAGCTACCTGAAAAGCATTGTTGTTGCCGGGGTTTTCTTCACTGCCGGCATGGTTCTGAGAAGACAATGAGTTTTCTCCTAAGAAACCTTGGGTTTCCAGTTCCTTGTTGGAAGCTCACCCTGCTCTGCGCTATACCTAAAGTGAAAGTCAACGTGAGCCCAAGCTTCGAAGTAGGCCCTGATTACCCTTGTAAAACGAGAGGCGTGCAGCAGCTCCATGAGGCCTTCATCGTTGTTCTGCTTTAGTTTCAAGGTAGTAAGCTTTTCAACACTCCTAGGGGCCTTGCTTCAGCACCCGTTTCAGTACCAGAACACTGCGTAGAACCAGGAAGCTCTGCTCCTGCGTGTATGCTGCGTGTCAACCTAGAAATTAGAGACTGATGGCACAACGCTTGTTTTCCCGTTTTGAAAGCTCCATTCATGCGGCCTCGAAGCTACCTGAAAAGCACTGTTGTTACCGTGCTTTTACTTACAGCCGGCATGGCACATAGAAGAAAATGAGTTTTCTCGAAAGAAACCTTGTGCTTCCAGTTCCTAGTTGGAAGCTCACCCTGCTCTGCTCTATACCAAACGTGAAAGTCAATGTGAGCACTAGCCTCGAAGTAAGGCCCTGATTATGCTGGCAAAACGGGAGGCGTGCAGCAACTCCATGAGGCCTTCATCGCTGTTCTGCTTTAGTTTCACGGTAGTAAGCTTTCCAAGACTCCTAGGGACTTTGCTTAAGCAACCGTTTCTGTACCAGAACACTGCGTAGAGACAGTAAGCTCTGGTCCTGCGTGTATGCTGCGTGTCAACCTAGAAATTGGAGACTGATGGCATAAAGCTTCTTTTCCCATTATGAAAGCTCCGTTCATGCGGCCTCGAAGCTACCTGAAAAGCATGGTTGTTGCCGGGGTTTTCCTCACTGCCGGCATGGTTCTGAGAAGAAAATGAGTTTTCTCCTAAGAAACCTTGGGTTTCCAGTTCCTTGTTGGAAGCTCACCCTGCTCTGCGCTATACCTAAAGTGAAAGTCAACGTGAGCCCAAGCTTCGAAGTAAGGCCCTGATTATCCTTGCCAAACGAGAGGCGTGCAGCAGCTCTTGAGGCGTTCATCGTTGTTCCTCTTTAGTTTCAAGGTAGTAAGCTTTTCAACACTCCTAGGGGCCTTGCTTCAGCACCCGTTTCAGTACCAGAACACTGCGTAGAACCAGGAAGCTCTGCTCCTGCGTGTATGCTGCGTGTCAACCTAGAAATTAGAGACTGATGGCACAACGCTTGTTTTCCCGTTTTGAAAGCTCCATTCATGCGGCCTCGAAGCTACCTGAAAAGCACTGTTGTTACCGTGCTTTTACTTACAGCCGGCATGGCACATAGAAGAAAATGACTTTTCTCGAAAGAAACCTTGTGCTTCCAGTTCCTAGTTGGAAGCTCACCCTGCTCTACTCTATACCAAACGTGAAAGTCAATGTGAGCACTAGCCTCGAAGTAAGGCCCTGATTATGCTGGCAAAACGGGAGGCGTGCAGCAGCTCCATGAGGCCTTCATCGCTGTTCTTCTTTAGTTTCACGGTAGTAAGCTTTCCAAGACTCCTAGGGACTTTGCTTAAGCAACCGTTTCGGTACCAGAACACTGCGTAGAGACAGTAAGCTCTGGTCCTGCGTGTATGCTGCGTGTCAACCTAGAAATTAGAGACTGATGGCACAAGGGTAGTTTTCCCATTATGAAAGCTCCGTTGATGCGGCCCCGAAGCTCCCTGAAAAGCACTGTTGTTACCGTGCTTTTACTTACAGCCGGCATGGTTCATAGAAGAAAATGAGTTTTCTCGAAAGAAACCTTGTGCTTCCAGTTCCTAGTTGGAAGCTCACCCTGCTCTGCTCTATACCAAACGTGAAAGTCAATGTGAGCACTAGCCTCGAAGTAAGGCCCTGATTATGCTGGCAAAACGGGAGGCGTGCAGCAGCTCCATGAGGCCTTCATCGCTGTTCTGCTTTAGTTTCACGGTAGTAAGCTTTCCAAGACTCCTAGGGACTTAGCTTAAGCAACCGTTTCGGTACCAGAACACTGCGTAGAGACAGTAAGCTCTGGTCCTGCGTGTATGCTGCGTGTCAACCTAGAAATTAGAGACTGATGGCACAAGGCTAGTTTTCCCATTATGAAAGCTCCGTTGATGCGGCCCCGAAGCTCCCTGAAAAGCACTGTTGTTACCGTGCTTTTACTTACAGCCGGCATGGTTCATAGAAGAAAATGAGTTTTCTCGAAAGAAACCTTGTGCTTCCAGTTCCTAGTTGGAAGCTCACCCTGCTCTGCTCTATACCAAACGTGAAAGTCAATGTGAGCACTAGCCTCGAAGTAAGGCCCTGATTATCCTGGCAAAACGGGAGGCGTGCAGCAGCTCCATGAGGCTTTCATCGCTGTTCTGCTTTAGTTTCACGGTAGTAAGCTTTCCAAGACTCCTAGGGACTTTGCTTAAGCAACCGTTTCGGTACCAGAACACTGCGTAGAGACAGTAAGCTCTGGTCCTGCGTGTATGCTGCGTGTCAACCTAGAAATTGGAGACTGATGGCATAAAGCTTCTATTCCCATTATGAAAGCTCCGTTCATGCGGCCTCGAAGCTACCTGAAAAGCATTGTTGTTGCCGGGGTTTTCTTCACTGCCGGCATGGTTCTGAGAAGAAAATGAGTTTTCTCCTAAGAAACCTTGGGTTTCCAGTTCCTTGTTGGAAGCTCACCCTGCTCTGCTCTATACCTAAAGTGAAAGTCAACGTGAGCCCAAGCTTCGAAGTAAGGCCCTGATTATCCTTGCAAAACGAGAGGCGTGCAGCAGCTCCATGAGGCCTTCATCGTTGTTCTGCTTTAGTTTCAAGGTAGTAAGCTTTTCAACACTCCTAGGGGCCTTGCTTCAGCACCCGTTTCAGTACCAGAACACTGCGTAGAACCAGGAAGCTCTGCTCCTGCGTGTATGCTGCGTGTCAACCTAGAAATTAGAGACTGATGGCACAACGCTTGTTTTCCCGTTTTGAAAGCTCCATTCATGCGGCCTCGAAGCTACCTGAAAAGCACTGTTGTTACCGTGCTTTTACTTAAGCCGGCATGGCACATAGAAGAAAATGAGTTTTCTCGAAAGAAACCTTGTGCTTCCAGTTCCTAGTTGGAAGCTCACCCTGCTCTACTCTATACCAAACGTGAAAGTCAATGTGAGCACTAGCCTCGAAGTAAGGCCCTGATTATGCTGGCAAAACGGGAGGCGTGCAGCAGCTCCATGAGGCCTTCATCGCTGTTCTGCTTTAGTTTCACGGTAGTAAGCTTTCCAAGACTCCTAGGGACTTTGCTTAAGCAACCGTTTCGGTACCAGAACACTGCGTAGAGACAGTAAGCTCTGGTCCTGCGTGTATGCTGCGTGTCAACCTAGAAATTGGAGACTGATGGCATAAGGCTTCTTTTCCCATTATGAAAGCTCCGTTCATGCGGCCTCGAAGCTACCTGAAAAGCATTGTTGTTGCCGGGGTTTTCTTCACTGCCGGCATGGTTCTGAGAAGACAATGAGTTTTCTCCTAAGAAACCTTGGGTTTCCAGTTCCTTGTTGGAAGCTCACCCTGCTCTGCGCTATACCTAAAGTGAAAGTCAACGTGAGCCCAAGCTTCGAAGTAGGCCCTGATTACCCTTGTAAAACGAGAGGCGTGCAGCAGCTCCATGAGGCCTTCATCGTTGTTCTGCTTTAGTTTCAAGGTAGTAAGCTTTTCAACACTCCTAGGGGCCTTGCTTCAGCACCCGTTTCAGTACCAGAACACTGCGTAGAACCAGGAAGCTCTGCTCCTGCGTGTATGCTGCGTGTCAACCTAGAAATTAGAGACTGATGGCACAACGCTTGTTTTCCCGTTTTGAAAGCTCCATTCATGCGGCCTCAAAGCTACCTGAAAAGCACTGTTGTTACCGTGCTTTTACTTACAGCCGGCATGGCACATAGAAGAAAATGAGTTTTCTCGAAAGAAACCTTGTGCTTCCAGTTCCTAGTTGGAAGCTCACCCTGCTCTGCTCTATACCAAACGTGAAAGTCAATGTGAGCACTAGCCTCGAAGTAAGGCCCTGATTATGCTGGCAAAACGGGAGGCGTGCAGCAACTCCATGAGGCCTTCATCGCTGTTCTGCTTTAGTTTCACGGTAGTAAGCTTTCCAAGACTCCTAGGGACTTTGCTTAAGCAACCGTTTCGGTACCAGAACACTGCGTAGAGACAGTAAGCTCTGGTCCTGCGTGTATGCTGCGTGTCAACCTAGAAATTGGAGACTGATGGCATAAAGCTTCTTTTCCCATTATGAAAGCTCCGTTCATGCGGCCTCGAAGCTACCTGAAAAGCATGGTTGTTGCCGGGGTTTTCCTCACTGCCGGCATGGTTCTGAGAAGAAAATGAGTTTTCTCCTAAGAAACCTTGGGTTTCCAGTTCCTTGTTGGAAGCTCACCCTGCTCTGCGCTATACCTAAAGTGAAAGTCAACGTGAGCCCAAGCTTCGAAGTAAGGCCCTGATTATCCTTGCCAAACGAGAGGCGTGCAGCAGCTCTTGAGGCGTTCATCGTTGTTCCTCTTTAGTTTCAAGGTAGTAAGCTTTTCAACACTCCTAGGGGCCTTGCTTCAGCACCCGTTTCAGTACCAGAACACTGCGTAGAACCAGGAAGCTCTGCTCCTGCGTGTATGCTGCGTGTCAACCTAGAAATTAGAGACTGATGGCACAACGCTTGTTTTCCCGTTTTGAAAGCTCCATTCATGCGGCCTCGAAGCTACCTGAAAAGCACTGTTGTTACCGTGCTTTTACTTACAGCCGGCATGGCACATAGAAGAAAATGACTTTTCTCGAAAGAAACCTTGTGCTTCCAGTTCCTAGTTGGAAGCTCACCCTGCTCTACTCTATACCAAACGTGAAAGTCAATGTGAGCACTAGCCTCGAAGTAAGGCCCTGATTATGCTGGCAAAACGGGAGGCGTGCAGCAGCTCCATGAGGCCTTCATCGCTGTTCTTCTTTAGTTTCACGGTAGTAAGCTTTCCAAGACTCCTAGGGACTTTGCTTAAGCAACCGTTTCGGTACCAGAACACTGCGTAGAGACAGTAAGCTCTGGTCCTGCGTGTATGCTGCGTGTCAACCTAGAAATTAGAGACTGATGGCACAAGGCTAGTTTTCCCATTATGAAAGCTCCGTTGATGCGGCCCCGAAGCTCCCTGAAAAGCACTGTTGTTACCGTGCTTTTACTTACAGCCGGCATGGTTCATAGAAGAAAATGAGTTTTCTCGAAAGAAACCTTGTGCTTCCAGTTCCTAGTTGGAAGCTCACCCTGCTCTGCTCTATACCAAACGTGAAAGTCAATGTGAGCACTAGCCTCGAAGTAAGGCCCTGATTATGCTGGCAAAACGGGAGGCGTGCAGCAGCTCCATGAGGCCTTCATCGCTGTTCTGCTTTAGTTTCACGGTAGTAAGCTTTCCAAGACTCCTAGGGACTTAGCTTAAGCAACCGTTTCGGTACCAGAACACTGCGTAGAGACAGTAAGCTCTGGTCCTGCGTGTATGCTGCGTGTCAACCTAGAAATTAGAGACTGATGGCACAAGGCTAGTTTTCCCATTATGAAAGCTCCGTTGATGCGGCCCCGAAGCTCCCTGAAAAGCACTGTTGTTACCGTGCTTTTACTTACAGCCGGCATGGTTCATAGAAGAAAATGAGTTTTCTCGAAAGAAACCTTGTGCTTCCAGTTCCTAGTTGGAAGCTCACCCTGCTCTGCTCTATACCAAACGTGAAAGTCAATGTGAGCACTAGCCTCGAAGTAAGGCCGTGATTATCCTGGCAAAACGGGAGGCGTGCAGCAGCTCCATGAGGCTTTCATCGCTGTTCTGCTTTAGTTTCACGGTAGTAAGCTTTCCAAGACTCCTAGGGACTTTGCTTAAGCAACCGTTTCGGTACCAGAACACTGCGTAGAGACAGTAAGCTCTGGTCCTGCGTGTATGCTGCGTGTCAACCTAGAAATTAGAGACTGATGGCACAACGCTTGTTTTCCCGTTTTGAAAGCTCCATTCATGCGGCCTCGAAGCTACCTGAAAAGCACTGTTGTTACCGTGCTTTTACTTAAGCCGGCATGGCACATAGAAGAAAATGAGTTTTCTCGAAAGAAACCTTGTGCTTCCAGTTCCTAGTTGGAAGCTCACCCTCCTCTGCTCTATACCAAACGTGAAAGTCAATGTGAGCACTAGCCTCGAAGTAAGGCCCTGATTATGCTGGCAAAACGGGAGGCGTGCAGCAGCTCCATGAGGCCTTCATCGCTGTTCTGCTTTAGTTTCACGGTAGTAAGCTTTCCAAGACTCCTAGGGACTTTGCTTAAGCAACCGTTTCGGTACCAGAACACTGCGTAGAGACAGTAAGCTCTGGTCCTGCGTGTATGCTGCGTGTCAACCTAGAAATTGGAGACTGATGGCATAAGGCTTCTTTTCCCATTATGAAAGCTCCGTTCATGCGGCCTCGAAGCTACCTGAAAAGCATTGTTGTTGCCGGGGTTTTCTTCACTGCCGGCATGGTTCTGAGAAGACAATGAGTTTTCTCCTAAGAAACCTTGGGTTTCCAGTTCCTTGTTGGAAGCTCACCCTGCTCTGCGCTATACGTAAAGTGAAAGTCAACGTGAGCCCAAGCTTCGAAGTAGGCCCTGATTACCCTTGTAAAACGAGAGGCGTGCAGCAGCTCCATGAGGCCTTCATCGTTGTTCTGCTTTAGTTTCAAGGTAGTAAGCTTTTCAACACTCCTAGGGGCCTTGCTTCAGCACCCGTTTCAGTACCAGAACACTGCGTAGAACCAGGAAGCTCTGCTCCTGCGTGTATGCTGCGTGTCAACCTAGAAATTAGAGACTGATGGCACAACGCTTGTTTTCCCGTTTTGAAAGCTCCATTCATGCGGCCTCGAAGCTACCTGAAAAGCACTGTTGTTACCGTGCTTTTACTTACAGCCGGCATGGCACATAGAAGAAAATGAGTTTTCTCGAAAGAAACCTTGTGCTTCCAGTTCCTAGTTGGAAGCTCACCCTGCTCTGCTCTATACCAAACGTGAAAGTCAATGTGAGCACTAGCCTCGAAGTAAGGCCCTGATTATGCTGGCAAAACGGGAGGCGTGCAGCAACTCCATGAGGCCTTCATCGCTGTTCTGCTTTAGTTTCACGGTAGTAAGCTTTCCAAGACTCCTAGGGACTTTGCTTAAGCAACCGTTTCGGTACCAGAACACTGCGTAGAGACAGTAAGCTCTGGTCCTGCGTGTATGCTGCGTGTCAACCTAGAAATTGGAGACTGATGGCATAAAGCTTCTTTTCCCATTATGAAAGCTCCGTTCATGCGGCCTCGAAGCTACCTGAAAAGCATGGTTGTTGCCGGGGTTTTCCTCACTGCCGGCATGGTTCTGAGAAGAAAATGAGTTTTCTCCTAAGAAACCTTGGGTTTCCAGTTCCTTGTTGGAAGCTCACCCTGCTCTGCGCTATACCTAAAGTGAAAGTCAACGTGAGCCCAAGCTTCGAAGTAAGGCCCTGATTATCCTTGCCAAACGAGAGGCGTGCAGCAGCTCTTGAGGCGTTCATCGTTGTTCCTCTTTAGTTTCAAGGTAGTAAGCTTTTCAACACTCCTAGGGGCCTTGCTTCAGCACCCGTTTCAGTACCAGAACACTGCGTAGAACCAGGAAGCTCTGCTCCTGCGTGTATGCTGCGTGTCAACCTAGAAATTAGAGACTGATGGCACAACGCTTGTTTTCCCGTTTTGAAAGCTCCATTCATGCGGCCTCGAAGCTACCTGAAAAGCACTGTTGTTACCGTGCTTTTACTTACAGCCGGCATGGCACATAGAAGAAAATGACTTTTCTCGAAAGAAACCTTGTGCTTCCAGTTCCTAGTTGGAAGCTCACCCTGCTCTACTCTATACCAAACGTGAAAGTCAATGTGAGCACTAGCCTCGAAGTAAGGCCCTGATTATGCTGGCAAAACGGGAGGCGTGCAGCAGCTCCATGAGGCCTTCATCGCTGTTCTTCTTTAGTTTCACGGTAGTAAGCTTTCCAAGACTCCTAGGGACTTTGCTTAAGCAACCGTTTCGGTACCAGAACACTGCGTAGAGACAGTAAGCTCTGGTCCTGCGTGTATGCTGCGTGTCAACCTAGAAATTAGAGACTGATGGCACAAGGGTAGTTTTCCCATTATGAAAGCTCCGTTGATGCGGCCCCGAAGCTCCCTGAAAAGCACTGTTGTTACCGTGCTTTTACTTACAGCCGGCATGGTTCATAGAAGAAAATGAGTTTTCTCGAAAGAAACCTTGTGCTTCCAGTTCCTAGTTGGAAGCTCACCCTGCTCTGCTCTATACCAAACGTGAAAGTCAATGTGAGCACTAGCCTCGAAGTAAGGCCCTGATTATGCTGGCAAAACGGGAGGCGTGCAGCAGCTCCATGAGGCCTTCATCGCTGTTCTGCTTTAGTTTCACGGTAGTAAGCTTTCCAAGACTCCTAGGGACTTAGCTTAAGCAACCGTTTCGGTACCAGAACACTGCGTAGAGACAGTAAGCTCTGGTCCTGCGTGTATGCTGCGTGTCAACCTAGAAATTAGAGACTGATGGCACAAGGCTAGTTTTCCCATTATGAAAGCTCCGTTGATGCGGCCCCGAAGCTCCCTGAAAAGAACTGTTGTTACCGTGCTTTTACTTACAGCCGGCATGGTTCATAGAAGAAAATGAGTTTTCTCGAAAGAAACCTTGTGCTTCCAGTTCCTAGTTGGAAGCTCACCCTGCTCTGCTCTATACCAAACGTGAAAGTCAATGTGAGCACTAGCCTCGAAGTAAGGCCCTGATTATCCTGGCAAAACGGGAGGCGTGCAGCAGCTCCATGAGGCTTTCATCGCTGTTCTGCTTTAGTTTCACGTTAGTAAGCTTTCCAAGACTCCTAGGGACTTTGCTTAAGCAACCGTTTCGGTACCAGAACACTGCGTAGAGACAGTAAGCTCTGGTCCTGCGTGTATGCTGCGTGTCAACCTAGAAATTGGAGACTGATGGCATAAAGCTTCTATTCCCATTATGAAAGCTCCGTTCATGCGGCCTCGAAGCTACCTGAAAAGCATTGTTGTTGCCGGGGTTTTCTTCACTGCCGGCATGGTTCTGAGAAGAAAATGAGTTTTCTCCTAAGAAACCTTGGGTTTCCAGTTCCTTGTTGGAAGCTCACCCTGCTCTGCGCTATACCTAAAGTGAAAGTCAACGTGAGCCCAAGCTTCGAAGTAAGGCCCTGATTATCCTTGCCAAACGAGAGGCGTGCAGCAGCTCTTGAGGCGTTCATCGTTGTTCTGCTTTAGTTTCAAGGTAGTAAGCTTTTCAACACTCCTAGGGGCCTTGCTTCAGCACCCGTTTCAGTACCAGAACACTGCGTAGAACCAGGAAGCTCTGCTCCTGCGTGTATGCTGCGTGTCAACCTAGAAATTAGAGACTGATGGCACAACGCTTGTTTTCCCGTTTTGAAAGCTCCATTCATGCGGCCTCGAAGCTACCTGAAAAGCACTGTTGTTACCGTGCTTTTACTTAAGCCGGCATGGCACATAGAAGAAAATGAGTTTTCTCGAAAGAAACCTTGTGCTTCCAGTTCCTAGTTGGAAGCTCACCCTGCTCTACTCTATACCAAACGTGAAAGTCAATGTGAGCACTAGCCTCGAAGTAAGGCCCTGATTATGCTGGCAAAACGGGAGGCGTGCAGCAGCTCCATGAGGCCTTCATCGCTGTTCTGCTTTAGTTTCACGGTAGTAAGCTTTCCAAGACTCCTAGGGACTTTGCTTAAGCAACCGTTTCGGTACCAGAACACTGCGTAGAGACAGTAAGCTCTGGTCCTGCGTGTATGCTGCGTGTCAACCTAGAAATTGGAGACTGATGGCATAAGGCTTCTTTTCCCATTATGAAAGCTCCGTTCATGCGGCCTCGAAGCTACCTGAAAAGCATTGTTGTTGCCGGGGTTTTCTTCACTGCCGGCATGGTTCTGAGAAGACAATGAGTTTTCTCCTAAGAAACCTTGGGTTTCCAGTTCCTTGTTGGAAGCTCACCCTGCTCTGCGCTATACCTAAAGTGAAAGTCAACGTGAGCCCAAGCTTCGAAGTAGGCCCTGATTACCCTTGTAAAACGAGAGGCGTGCAGCAGCTCCATGAGGCCTTCATCGTTGTTCTGCTTTAGTTTCAAGGTAGTAAGCTTTTCAACACTCCTAGGGGCCTTGCTTCAGCACCCGTTTCAGTACCAGAACACTGCGTAGAACCAGGAAGCTCTGCTCCTGCGTGTATGCTGCGTGTCAACCTAGAAATTAGAGACTGATGGCACAACGCTTGTTTTCCCGTTTTGAAAGCTCCATTCATGCGGCCTCGAAGCTACCTGAAAAGCACTGTTGTTACCGTGCTTTTACTTACAGCCGGCATGGCACATAGAAGAAAATGAGTTTTCTCGAAAGAAACCTTGTGCTTCCAGTTCCTAGTTGGAAGCTCACCCTGCTCTGCTCTATACCAAACGTGAAAGTCAATGTGAGCACTAGCCTCGAAGTAAGGCCCTGATTATGCTGGCAAAACGGGAGGCGTGCAGCAACTCCATGAGGCCTTTATCGCTGTTCTGCTTTAGTTTCACGGTAGTAAGCTTTCCAAGACTCCTAGGGACTTTGCTTAAGCAACCGTTTCGGTACCAGAACACTGCGTAGAGACAGTAAGCTCTGGTCCTGCGTGTATGCTGCGTGTCAACCTAGAAATTGGAGACTGATGGCATAAAGCTTCTATTCCCATTATGAAAGCTCCGTTCATGCGGCCTCGAAGCTACCTGAAAAGCATGGTTGTTGCCGGGGTTTTCCTCACTCCCGGCATGGTTCTGAGAAGAAAATGAGTTTTCTCCTAAGAAACCTTGGGTTTCCAGTTCCTTGTTGGAAGCTCACCCTGCTCTGCGCTATACCTAAAGTGAAAGTCAACGTGAGCCCAAGCTTCGAAGTAAGGCCCTGATTATCCTTGCCAAACGAGAGGCGTGCAGCAGCTCTTGAGGCGTTCATCGTTGTTCTGCTTTAGTTTCAAGGTAGTAAGCTTTTCAACACTCCTAGGGGCCTTGCTTCAGCACCCGTTTCAGTACCAGAACACTGCGTAGAACCAGGAAGCTCTGCTCCTGCGTGTATGCTGCGTGTCAACCTAGAAATTAGAGACTGATGGCACAACGCTTGTTTTCCCGTTTTGAAAGCTCCATTCATGCGGCCTCGAAGCTACCTGAAAAGCACTGTTGTTACCGTGCTTTTACTTAAGCCGGCATGGCACATAGAAGAAAATGAGTTTTCTCGAAAGAAACCTTGTGCTTCCAGTTCCTAGTTGGAAGCTCACCCTGCTCTACTCTATACCAAACGTGAAAGTCAATGTGAGCACTAGCCTCGAAGTAAGGCCCTGATTATGCTGGCAAAACGGGAGGCGTGCAGCAGCTCCATGAGGCCTTCATCGCTGTTCTGCTTTAGTTTCACGGTAGTAAGCTTTCCAAGACTCCTAGGGACTTTGCTTAAGCAACCGTTTCGGTACCAGAACACTGCGTAGAGACAGTAAGCTCTGGTCCTGCGTGTATGCTGCGTGTCAACCTAGAAATTGGAGACTGATGGCATAAGGCTTCTTTTCCCATTATGAAAGCTCCGTTCATGCGGCCTCGAAGCTACCTGAAAAGCATTGTTGTTGCCGGGGTTTTCTTCACTGCCGGCATGGTTCTGAGAAGACAATGAGTTTTCTCCTAAGAAACCTTGGGTTTCCAGTTCCTTGTTGGAAGCTCACCCTGCTCTGCGCTATACCTAAAGTGAAAGTCAACGTGAGCCCAAGCTTCGAAGTAGGCCCTGATTACCCTTGTAAAACGAGA
Organism: Eubalaena glacialis; assembly: GCF_028564815.1. Lineage (NCBI taxonomy): Eukaryota > Metazoa > Chordata > Mammalia > Artiodactyla > Balaenidae > Eubalaena > Eubalaena glacialis. The sequence goes on along the minus strand of NC_083726.1, from coordinate 81,059,046 downwards.
GGCGTGCAGCAGCTCCATGAGGCCTTCATCGTTGTTCTGCTTTAGTTTCAAGGTAGTAAGCTTTTCAACACTCCTAGGGGCCTTGCTTCAGCACCCGTTTCAGTACCAGAACACTGCGTAGAACCAGGAAGCTCTGCTCCTGCGTGTATGCTGCGTGTCAACCTAGAAATTAGAGACTGATGGCACAACGCTTGTTTTCCCGTTTTGAAAGCTCCATTCATGCGGCCTCGAAGCTACCTGAAAAGCACTGTTGTTACCGTGCTTTTACTTACAGCCGGCATGGCACATAGAAGAAAATGAGTTTTCTCGAAAGAAACCTTGTGCTTCCAGTTCCTAGTTGGAAGCTCACCCTGCTCTGCTCTATACCAAACGTGAAAGTCAATGTGAGCACTAGCCTCGAAGTAAGGCCCTGATTATGCTGGCAAAACGGGAGGCGTGCAGCAACTCCATGAGGCTTTCATCGCTGTTCTGCTTTAGTTTCACGGTAGTAAGCTTTCCAAGACTCCTAGGGACTTTGCTTAAGCAACCGTTTCGGTACCAGAACACTGCGTAGAGACAGTAAGCTCTGATCTTGCGTGTATGCTGCGTGTCAACGTAGAAATTGGAGACTGATGGCATAAGGCTTCTTTTCCCATTATGAAAGCTCCGTTCATGCGGCCTCGAAGCTACCTGAAAAGCATTGTTGTTGCCGGGGTTTTCTTCACTGCCGGCATGGTTCTGAGAAGAAAATGAGTTTTCTCCTAAGAAACCTTGGGTTTCCAGTTCCTTGTTGGAAGCTCACCCTGCTCTGCGTTATACCTAAAGTGAAAGTCAACGTGAGCCCAAGCTTCGAAGTAGGCCCTGATTATCCTTCCAAAACGAGAGGCGTGCAGCAGCTCCATGAGGCGTTCATCGTTGTTTTGCTTTAGTTTCAAGGTAGTAAGCTTTTCAACACTCCTAGGGGCCTTGCTTCAGCACCCGTTTCAGTACCAGAACACTGCGTAAAACCAGGAAGCTCTGCTCCTGCGTGTATGCTGCGTGTCAACCTAGAAATTAGAGACTGATGGCACAAGGCTAGTTTTCCCATTTTGAAAGCTCCATTCATGCGGCCTCGAAGCTACCTGAAAAGCACTGTTGTTACCGTGCTTTTACTTAAGCCGGCATGGCACATAGAAGAAAATGAGTTTTCTCGAAAGAAACCTTGTGCTTCCAGTTCCTAGTTGGAAGCTCACCCTGCTCTACTCTATACCAAACGTGAAAGTCAATGTGAGCACTAGCCTCGAAGTAAGGCCCTGATTATGCTGGCAAAACGGGAGGCGTGCAGCAGCTCCATGAGGCCTTCATCGCTGTTCTGCTTTAGTTTCACGGTAGTAAGCTTTCCAAGACTCCTAGGGACTTTGCTTAAGCAACCGTTTCGGTACCAGAACACTGCGTAGAGACAGTAAGCTCTGGTCCTGCGTGTATGCTGCGTGTCAACCTAGAAATTGGAGACTGATGGCATAAGGCTTCTTTTCCCATTATGAAAGCTCCGTTCATGCGGCCTCGAAGCTACCTGAAAAGCATTGTTGTTGCCGGGGTTTTCTTCACTGCCGGCATGGTTCTGAGAAGACAATGAGTTTTCTCCTAAGAAACCTTGGGTTTCCAGTTCCTTGTTGGAAGCTCACCCTGCTCTGCGCTATACCTAAAGTGAAAGTCAACGTGAGCCCAAGCTTCGAAGTAGGCCCTGATTACCCTTGTAAAACGAGAGGCGTGCAGCAGCTCCATGAGGCCTTCATCGTTGTTCTGCTTTAGTTTCAAGGTAGTAAGCTTTTCAACACTCCTAGGGGCCTTGCTTCAGCACCCGTTTCAGTACCAGAACACTGCGTAGAACCAGGAAGCTCTGCTCCTGCGTGTATGCTGCGTGTCAACCTAGAAATTAGAGACTGATGGCACAACGCTTGTTTTCCCGTTTTGAAAGCTCCATTCATGCGGCCTCGAAGCTACCTGAAAAGCACTGTTGTTACCGTGCTTTTACTTACAGCCGGCATGGCACATAGAAGAAAATGAGTTTTCTCGAAAGAAACCTTGTGCTTCCAGTTCCTAGTTGGAAGCTCACCCTGCTCTGCTCTATACCAAACGTGAAAGTCAATGTGAGCACTAGCCTCGAAGTAAGGCCCTGATTATGCTGGCAAAACGGGAGGCGTGCAGCAACTCCATGAGGCCTTCATCGCTGTTCTGCTTTAGTTTCACGGTAGTAAGCTTTCCAAGACTCCTAGGGACTTTGCTTAAGCAACCGTTTCGGTACCAGAACACTGCGTAGAGACAGTAAGCTCTGGTCCTGCGTGTATGCTGCGTGTCAACCTAGAAATTGGAGACTGATGGCATAAAGCTTCTTTTCCCATTATGAAAGCTCCGTTCATGCGGGCTCGAAGCTACCTGAAAAGCATTGTTGTTGCCGGGGTTTTCCTCACTGCCGGCATGGTTCTGAGAAGAAAATGAGTTTTCTCCTAAGAAACCTTGGGTTTCCAGTTCCTTGTTGGAAGCTCACCCTGCTCTGCGCTATACCTAAAGTGAAAGTCAACGTGAGCCCAAGCTTCGAAGTAAGGCCCTGATTATCCTTGCCAAACGAGAGGCGTGCAGCAGCTCTTGAGGCGTTCATCGTTGTTCTGCTTTAGTTTCAAGGTAGTAAGCTTTTCAACACTCCTAGGGGCCTTGCTTCAGCACCCGTTTCAGTACCAGAACACTGCGTAGAACCAGGAAGCTCTGCTCCTGCGTGTATGCTGCGTGTCAACCTAGAAATTAGAGACTGATGGCACAACGCTTGTTTTCCCGTTTTGAAAGCTCCATTCATGCGGCCTCGAAGCTACCTGAAAAGCACTGTTGTTACCGTGCTTTTACTTACAGCCGGCATGGCACATAGAAGAAAATGACTTTTCTCGAAAGAAACCTTGTGCTTCCAGTTCCTAGTTGGAAGCTCACCCTGCTCTACTCTATACCAAACGTGAAAGTCAATGTGAGCACTAGCCTCGAAGTAAGGCCCTGATTATGCTGGCAAAACGGGAGGCGTGCAGCAGCTCCATGAGGCCTTCATCGCTGTTCTTCTTTAGTTTCACGGTAGTAAGCTTTCCAAGACTCCTAGGGACTTTGCTTAAGCAACCGTTTCGGTACCAGAACACTGCGTAGAGACAGTAAGCTCTGGTCCTGCGTGTATGCTGCGTGTCAACCTAGAAATTAGAGACTGATGGCACAAGGCTAGTTTTCCCATTATGAAAGCTCCGTTGATGCGGCCCCGAAGCTCCCTGAAAAGCACTGTTGTTACCGTGCTTTTACTTACAGCCGGCATGGCACATAGAAGAAAATGACTTTTCTCGAAAGAAACCTTGTGCTTCCAGTTCCTAGTTGGAAGCTCACCCTGCTCTACTCTATACCAAACGTGAAAGTCAATGTGAGCACTAGCCTCGAAGTAAGGCCCTGATTATGCTGGCAAAACGGGAGGCGTGCAGCAGCTCCATGAGGCCTTCATCGCTGTTCTTCTTTAGTTTCACGGTAGTAAGCTTTCCAAGACTCCTAGGGACTTTGCTTAAGCAACCGTTTCGGTACCAGAACACTGCGTAGAGACAGTAAGCTCTGGTCCTGCGTGTATGCTGCGTGTCAACCTAGAAATTAGAGACTGATGGCACAAGGCTAGTTTTCCCATTATGAAAGCTCCGTTGATGCGGCCCCGAAGCTCCCTGAAAAGCACTGTTGTTACCGTGCTTTTACTTACAGCCGGCATGGTTCATAGAAGAAAATGAGTTTTCTCGAAAGAAACCTTGTGCTTCCAGTTCCTAGTTGGAAGCTCACCCTGCTCTGCTCTATACCAAACGTGAAAGTCAATGTGAGCACTAGCCTCGAAGTAAGGCCCTGATTATCCTGGCAAAACGGGAGGCGTGCAGCAGCTCCATGAGGCTTTCATCGCTGTTCTGCTTTAGTTTCACGGTAGTAAGCTTTCCAAGACTCCTAGGGACTTAGCTTAAGCAACCGTTTCGGTACCAGAACACTGCGTAGAGACAGTAAGCTCTGGTCCTGCGTGTATGCTGCGTGTCAACCTAGAAATTGGAGACTGATGGCATAAAGCTTCTATTCCCATTATGAAAGCTCCGTTCATGCGGCCTCGAAGCTACCTGAAAAGCATTGTTGTTGCCGGGGTTTTCTTCACTGCCGGCATGGTTCTGAGAAGAAAATGAGTTTTCTCCTAAGAAACCTTGGGTTTCCAGTTCCTTGTTGGAAGCTCACCCTGCTCTGCTCTATACCTAAAGTGAAAGTCAACGTGAGCCCAAGCTTCGAAGTAAGGCCCTGATTATCCTTGCAAAACGAGAGGCGTGCAGCAGCTCCATGAGGCCTTCATCGTTGTTCTGCTTTAGTTTCAAGGTAGTAAGCTTTTCAACACTCCTAGGGGCCTTGCTTCAGCACCCGTTTCAGTACCAGAACACTGCGTAGAACCAGGAAGCTCTGCTCCTGCGTGTATGCTGCGTGTCAACCTAGAAATTAGAGACTGATGGCACAACGCTTGTTTTCCCGTTTTGAAAGCTCCATTCATGCGGCCTCGAAGCTACCTGAAAAGCACTGTTGTTACCGTGCTTTTACTTAAGCCGGCATGGCACATAGAAGAAAATGAGTTTTCTCGAAAGAAACCTTGTGCTTCCAGTTCCTAGTTGGAAGCTCACCCTGCTCTACTCTATACCAAACGTGAAAGTCAATGTGAGCACTAGCCTCGAAGTAAGGCCCTGATTATGCTGGCAAAACGGGAGGCGTGCAGCAGCTCCATGAGGCCTTCATCGCTGTTCTGCTTTAGTTTCACGGTAGTAAGCTTTCCAAGACTCCTAGGGACTTTGCTTAAGCAACCGTTTCGGTACCAGAACACTGCGTAGAGACAGTAAGCTCTGGTCCTGCGTGTATGCTGCGTGTCAACCTAGAAATTGGAGACTGATGGCATAAAGCTTCTTTTCCCATTATGAAAGCTCCGTTCATGCGGCCTCGAAGCTACCTGAAAAGCATGGTTGTTGCCGGGGTTTTCCTCACTGCCGGCATGGTTCTGAGAAGAAAATGAGTTTTCTCCTAAGAAACCTTGGGTTTCCAGTTCCTTGTTGGAAGCTCACCCTGCTCTGCGCTATACCTAAAGTGAAAGTCAACGTGAGCCCAAGCTTCGAAGTAAGGCCCTGATTATCCTTGCCAAACGAGAGGCGTGCAGCAGCTCTTGAGGCGTTCATCGTTGTTCCTCTTTAGTTTCAAGGTAGTAAGCTTTTCAACACTCCTAGGGGCCTTGCTTCAGCACCCGTTTCAGTACCAGAACACTGCGTAGAACCAGGAAGCTCTGCTCCTGCGTGTATGCTGCGTGTCAACCTAGAAATTAGAGACTGATGGCACAACGCTTGTTTTCCCGTTTTGAAAGCTCCATTCATGCGGCCTCGAAGCTACCTGAAAAGCACTGTTGTTACCGTGCTTTTACTTACAGCCGGCATGGCACATAGAAGAAAATGACTTTTCTCGAAAGAAACCTTGTGCTTCCAGTTCCTAGTTGGAAGCTCACCCTGCTCTACTCTATACCAAACGTGAAAGTCAATGTGAGCACTAGCCTCGAAGTAAGGCCCTGATTATGCTGGCAAAACGGGAGGCGTGCAGCAGCTCCATGAGGCCTTCATCGCTGTTCTTCTTTAGTTTCACGGTAGTAAGCTTTCCAAGACTCCTAGGGACTTTGCTTAAGCAACCGTTTCGGTACCAGAACACTGCGTAGAGACAGTAAGCTCTGGTCCTGCGTGTATGCTGCGTGTCAACCTAGAAATTAGAGACTGATGGCACAAGGCTAGTTTTCCCATTATGAAAGCTCCGTTGATGCGGCCCCGAAGCTCCCTGAAAAGCACTGTTGTTACCGTGCTTTTACTTACAGCCGGCATGGTTCATAGAAGAAAATGAGTTTTCTCGAAAGAAACCTTGTGCTTCCAGTTCCTAGTTGGAAGCTCACCCTGCTCTGCTCTATACCAAACGTGAAAGTCAATGTGAGCACTAGCCTCGAAGTAAGGCCCTGATTATGCTGGCAAAACGGGAGGCGTGCAGCAGCTCCATGAGGCCTTCATCGCTGTTCTGCTTTAGTTTCACGGTAGTAAGCTTTCCAAGACTCCTAGGGACTTAGCTTAAGCAACCGTTTCGGTACCAGAACACTGCGTAGAGACAGTAAGCTCTGGTCCTGCGTGTATGCTGCGTGTCAACCTAGAAATTAGAGACTGATGGCACAAGGCTAGTTTTCCCATTATGAAAGCTCCGTTGATGCGGCCCCGAAGCTCCCTGAAAAGCACTGTTGTTACCGTGCATTTACTTACAGCCGGCATGGCACATAGAAGAAAATGAGTTTTCTCGAAAGAAACCTTGTGCTTCCAGTTCCTAGTTGGAAGCTCACCCTGCTCTACTCTATACCAAACGTGAAAGTCAATGTGAGCACTAGCCTCGAAGTAAGGCCCTGATTATGCTGGCAAAACGGGAGGCGTGCAGCAGCTCCATGAGGCCTTCATCGCTGTTCTTCTTTAGTTTCACGGTAGTAAGCTTTCCAAGACTCCTAGGGACTTTGCTTAAGCAACCGTTTCGGTACCAGAACACTGCGTAGAGACAGTAAGCTCTGGTCCTGCGTGTATGCTGCGTGTCAACCTAGAAATTAGAGACTGATGGCACAAGGCTAGTTTTCCCATTATGAAAGCTCCGTTGATGCGGCCCCGAAGCTCCCTGAAAAGCACTGTTGTTACCGTGCTTTTACTTACAGCCGGCATGGTTCATAGAAGAAAATGAGTTTTCTCGCAAGAAACCTTGTGCTTCCAGTTCCTAGTTGGAAGCTCACCCTGCTCTGCTCTATACCAAACGTGAAAGTCAATGTGAGCACTAGCCTCGAAGTAAGGCCCTGATTATCCTGGCAAAACGGGAGGCGTGCAGCAGCTCCATGAGGCTTTCATCGCTGTTCTGCTTTAGTTTCACGGTAGTAAGCTTTCCAAGACTCCTAGGGACTTTGCTTAAGCAACCGTTTCGGTACCAGAACACTGCGTAGAGACAGTAAGCTCTGGTCCTGCGTGTATGCTGCGTGTCAACCTAGAAATTGGAGACTGATGGCATAAAGCTTCTATTCCCATTTTGAAAGCTCCGTTCATGCGGCCTCGAAGCTACCTGAAAAGCATTGTTGTTGCCGGGGTTTTCTTCACTGCCGGCATGGTTCTGAGAAGAAAATGAGTTTTCTCCTAAGAAACCTTGGGTTTCCAGTTCCTTGTTGGAAGCTCACCCTGCTCTGCTCTATACCTAAAGTGAAAGTCAACGTGAGCCCAAGCTTCGAAGTAAGGCCCTGATTATCCTTGCAAAACGAGAGGCGTGCAGCAGCTCTTGAGGCGTTCATCGTTGTTCTGCTTTAGTTTCAAGGTAGTAAGCTTTTCAACACTCCTAGGGGCCTTGCTTCAGCACCCGTTTCAGTACCAGAACACTGCGTAGAACCAGGAAGCTCTGCTCCTGCGTGTATGCTGCGTGTCAACCTAGAAATTAGAGACTGATGGCACAACGCTTGTTTTCCCGTTTTGAAAGCTCCATTCATGCGGCCTGGAAGCTACCTGAAAAGCACTGTTGTTACCGTGCTTTTACTTAAGCCGGCATGGCACATAGAAGAAAATGAGTTTTCTCGAAAGAAACCTTGTGCTTCCAGTTCCTAGTTGGAAGCTCACCCTGCTCTACTCTATACCAAACGTGAAAGTCAATGTGAGCACTAGCCTCGAAGTAAGGCCCTGATTATGCTGGCAAAACGGGAGGCGTGCAGCAGCTCCATGAGGCCTTCATCGCTGTTCTGCTTTAGTTTCACGGTAGTAAGCTTTCCAAGACTCCTAGGGACTTTGCTTAAGCAACCGTTTCGGTACCAGAACACTGCGTAGAGACAGTAAGCTCTGGTCCTGCGTGTATGCTGCGTGTCAACCTAGAAATTGGAGACTGATGGCATAAGGCTTCTTTTCCCATTATGAAAGCTCCGTTCATGCGGCCTCGAAGCTACCTGAAAAGCATTGTTGTTGCCGGGGTTTTCTTCACTGCCGGCATGGTTCTGAGAAGACAATGAGTTTTCTCCTAAGAAACCTTGGCTTTCCAGTTCCTTGTTGGAAGCTCACCCTGCTCTGCGCTATACCTAAAGTGAAAGTCAACGTGAGCCCAAGCTTCGAAGTAGGCCCTGATTACCCTTGTAAAACGAGAGGCGTGCAGCAGCTCCATGAGGCCTTCATCGTTGTTCTGCTTTAGTTTCAAGGTAGTAAGCTTTTCAACACTCCTAGGGGCCTTGCTTCAGCACCCGTTTCAGTACCAGAACACTGCGTAGAACCAGGAAGCTCTGCTCCTGCGTGTATGCTGCGTGTCAACCTAGAAATTAGAGACTGATGGCACAACGCTTGTTTTCCCGTTTTGAAAGCTCCATTCATGCGGCCTGGAAGCTACCTGAAAAGCACTGTTGTTACCGTGCTTTTACTTAAGCCGGCATGGCACATAGAAGAAAATGAGTTTTCTCGAAAGAAACCTTGTGCTTCCAGTTCCTAGTTGGAAGCTCACCCTGCTCTACTCTATACCAAACGTGAAAGTCAATGTGAGCACTAGCCTCGAAGTAAGGCCCTGATTATGCTGGCAAAACGGGAGGCGTGCAGCAGCTCCATGAGGCCTTCATCGCTGTTCTGCTTTAGTTTCACGGTAGTAAGCTTTCCAAGACTCCTAGGGACTTTGCTTAAGCAACCGTTTCGGTACCAGAACACTGCGTAGAGACAGTAAGCTCTGGTCCTGCGTGTATGCTGCGTGTCAACCTAGAAATTGGAGACTGATGGCATAAGGCTTCTTTTCCCATTATGAAAGCTCCGTTCATGCGGCCTCGAAGCTACCTGAAAAGCATTGTTGTTGCCGGGGTTTTCTTCACTGCCGGCATGGTTCTGAGAAGACAATGAGTTTTCTCCTAAGAAACCTTGGGTTTCCAGTTCCTTGTTGGAAGCTCACCCTGCTCTGCGCTATACCTAAAGTGAAAGTCAACGTGAGCCCAAGCTTCGAAGTAGGCCCTGATTACCCTTGTAAAACGAGAGGCGTGCAGCAGCTCCATGAGGCCTTCATCGTTGTTCTGCTTTAGTTTCAAGGTAGTAAGCTTTTCAACACTCCTAGGGGCCTTGCTTCAGCACCCGTTTCAGTACCAGAACACTGCGTAGAACCAGGAAGCTCTGCTCCTGCGTGTATGCTGCGTGTCAACCTAGAAATTAGAGACTGATGGCACAACGCTTGTTTTCCCGTTTTGAAAGCTCCATTCATGCGGCCTCGAAGCTACCTGAAAAGCACTGTTGTTACCGTGCTTTTACTTACAGCCGGCATGGCACATAGAAGAAAATGAGTTTTCTCGAAAGAAACCTTGTGCTTCCAGTTCCTAGTTGGAAGCTCACCCTGCTCTGCTCTATACCAAACGTGAAAGTCAATGTGAGCACTAGCCTCGAAGTAAGGCCCTGATTATGCTGGCAAAACGGGAGGCGTGCAGCAACTCCATGAGGCCTTCATCGCTGTTCTGCTTTAGTTTCACGGTAGTAAGCTTTCCAAGACTCCTAGGGACTTTGCTTAAGCAACCGTTTCGGTACCAGAACACTGCGTAGAGACAGTAAGCTCTGGTCCTGCGTGTATGCTGCGTGTCAACCTAGAAATTGGAGACTGATGGCATAAAGCTTCTTTTCCCATTATGAAAGCTCCGTTCATGCGGCCTCGAAGCTACCTGAAAAGCATGGTTGTTGCCGGGGTTTTCCTCACTGCCGGCATGGTTCTGAGAAGAAAATGAGTTTTCTCCTAAGAAACCTTGGGTTTCCAGTTCCTTGTTGGAAGCTCACCCTGCTCTGCGCTATACCTAAAGTGAAAGTCAACGTGAGCCCAAGCTTCGAAGTAAGGCCCTGATTATCCTTGCCAAACGAGAGGCGTGCAGCAGCTCTTGAGGCGTTCATCGTTGTTCCTCTTTAGTTTCAAGGTAGTAAGCTTTTCAACACTCCTAGGGGCCTTGCTTCAGCACCCGTTTCAGTACCAGAACACTGCGTAGAACCAGGAAGCTCTGCTCCTGCGTGTATGCTGCGTGTCAACCTAGAAATTAGAGACTGATGGCACAACGCTTGTTTTCCCGTTTTGAAAGCTCCATTCATGCGGCCTCGAAGCTACCTGAAAAGCACTGTTGTTACCGTGCTTTTACTTACAGCCGGCATGGCACATAGAAGAAAATGACTTTTCTCGAAAGAAACCTTGTGCTTCCAGTTCCTAGTTGGAAGCTCACCCTGCTCTACTCTATACCAAACGTGAAAGTCAATGTGAGCACTAGCCTCGAAGTAAGGCCCTGATTATGCTGGCAAAACGGGAGGCGTGCAGCAGCTCCATGAGGCCTTCATCGCTGTTCTTCTTTAGTTTCACGGTAGTAAGCTTTCCAAGACTCCTAGGGACTTTGCTTAAGCAACCGTTTCGGTACCAGAACACTGCGTAGAGACAGTAAGCTCTGGTCCTGCGTGTATGCTGCGTGTCAACCTAGAAATTAGAGACTGATGGCACAAGGCTAGTTTTCCCATTATGAAAGCTCCGTTGATGCGGCCCCGAAGCTCCCTGAAAAGCACTGTTGTTACCGTGCTTTTACTTACAGCCGGCATGGTTCATAGAAGAAAATGAGTTTTCTCGAAAGAAACCTTGTGCTTCCAGTTCCTAGTTGGAAGCTCACCCTGCTCTGCTCTATACCAAACGTGAAAGTCAATGTGAGCACTAGCCTCGAAGTAAGGCCCTGATTATGCTGGCAAAACGGGAGGCGTGCAGCAGCTCCATGAGGCCTTCATCGCTGTTCTTCTTTAGTTTCACGGTAGTAAGCTTTCCAAGACTCCTAGGGACTTAGCTTAAGCAACCGTTTCGGTACCAGAACACTGCGTAGAGACAGTAAGCTCTGGTCCTGCGTGTATGCTGCCTGTCAACCTAGAAATTAGAGACTGATGGCACAAGGCTAGTTTTCCCATTATGAAAGCTCCGTTGATGCGGCCCCGAAGCTCCCTGAAAAGCACTGTTGTTACCGTGCTTTTACTTACAGCCGGCATGGCACATAGAAGAAAATGACTTTTCTCGAAAGAAACCTTGTGCTTCCAGTTCCTAGTTGGAAGCTCACCCTGCTCTACTCTATACCAAACGTGAAAGTCAATGTGAGCACTAGCCTCGAAGTAAGGCCCTGATTATGCTGGCAAAACGGGAGGCGTGCAGCAGCTCCATGAGGCCTTCATCGCTGTTCTTCTTTAGTTTCACGGTAGTAAGCTTTCCAAGACTCCTAGGGACTTTGCTTAAGCAACCGTTTCGGTACCAGAACACTGCGTAGAGACAGTAAGCTCTGGTCCTGCGTGTATGCTGCGTGTCAACCTAGAAATTAGAGACTGATGGCACAAGGCTAGTTTTCCCATTATGAAAGCTCCGTTGATGCGGCCCCGAAGCTCCCTGAAAAGCACTGTTGTTACCGTGCTTTTACTTACAGCCGGCATGGTTCATAGAAGAAAATGAGTTTTCTCGAAAGAAACCTTGTGCTTCCAGTTCCTAGTTGGAAGCTCACCCTGCTCTGCTCTATACCAAACGTGAAAGTCAATGTGAGCACTAGCCTCGAAGTAAGGCCCTGATTATCCTGGCAAAACGGGAGGCGTGCAGCAGCTCCATGAGGCTTTCATCGCTGTTCTGCTTTAGTTTCACGGTAGTAAGCTTTCCAAGACTCCTAGGGACTTTGCTTAAGCAACCGTTTCGGTACCAGAACACTGCGTAGAGACAGTAAGCTCTGGTCCTGCGTGTATGCTGCGTGTCAACCTAGAAATTGGAGACTGATGGCATAAAGCTTCTATTCCCATTATGAAAGCTCCGTTCATGCGGCCTCGAAGCTACCTGAAAAGCATTGTTGTTGCCGGGGTTTTCTTCACTGCCGGCATGGTTCTGAGAAGAAAATGAGTTTTCTCCTAAGAAACCTTGGGTTTCCAGTTCCTTGTTGGAAGCTCACCCTGCTCTGCTCTATACCTAAAGTGAAAGTCAACGTGAGCCCAAGCTTCGAAGTAAGGCCCTGATTATCCTTGCAAAACGAGAGGCGTGCAGCAGCTCCATGAGGCCTTCATCGTTGTTCTGCTTTAGTTTCAAGGTAGTAAGCTTTTCAACACTCCTAGGGGCCTTGCTTCAGCACCCGTTTCAGTACCAGAACACTGCGTAGAACCAGGAAGCTCTGCTCCTGCGTGTATGCTGCGTGTCAACCTAGAAATTAGAGACTGATGGCACAACGCTTGTTTTCCCGTTTTGAAAGCTCCATTCATGCGGCCTGGAAGCTACCTGAAAAGCACTGTTGTTACCGTGCTTTTACTTAAGCCGGCATGGCACATAGAAGAAAATGAGTTTTCTCGAAAGGAACCTTGTGCTTCCAGTTCCTAGTTGGAAGCTCACCCTGCTCTACTCTATACCAAACGTGAAAGTCAATGTGAGCACTAGCCTCGAAGTAAGGCCCTGATTATGCTGGCAAAACGGGAGGCGTGCAGCAGCTCCATGAGGCCTTCATCGCTGTTCTGCTTTAGTTTCACGGTAGTAAGCTTTCCAAGACTCCTAGGGACTTTGCTTAAGCAACCGTTTCGGTACCAGAACACTGCGTAGAGACAGTAAGCTCTGGTCCTGCGTGTATGCTGCGTGTCAACCTAGAAATTGGAGACTGATGGCATAAGGCTTCTTTTCCCATTATGAAAGCTCCGTTCATGCGGCCTCGAAGCTACCTGAAAAGCATGGTTGTTGCCGGGGTTTTCCTCACTGCCGGCATGGTTCTGAGAAGAAAATGAGTTTTCTCCTAAGAAACCTTGGGTTTCCAGTTCCTTGTTGGAAGCTCACCCTGCTCTGCGCTATACCTAAAGTGAAAGTCAACGTGAGCCCAAGCTTCGAAGTAAGGCCCTGATTATCCTTGCCAAACGAGAGGCGTGCAGCAGCTCTTGAGGCGTTCATCGTTGTTCCTCTTTAGTTTCAAGGTAGTAAGCTTTTCAACACTCCTAGGGGCCTTGCTTCAGCACCCGTTTCAGTACCAGAACACTGCGTAGAACCAGGAAGCTCTGCTCCTGCGTGTATGCTGCGTGTCAACCTAGAAATTAGAGACTGATGGCACAACGCTTGTTTTCCCGTTTTGAAAGCTCCATTCATGCGGCCTCGAAGCTACCTGAAAAGCACTGTTGTTACCGTGCTTTTACTTACAGCCGGCATGGCACATAGAAGAAAATGACTTTTCTCGAAAGAAACCTTGTGCTTCCAGTTCCTAGTTGGAAGCTCACCCTGCTCTACTCTATACCAAACGTGAAAGTCAATGTGAGCACTAGCCTCGAAGTAAGGCCCTGATTATGCTGGCAAAACGGGAGGCGTGCAGCAGCTCCATGAGGCCTTCATCGCTGTTCTTCTTTAGTTTCACGGTAGTAAGCTTTCCAAGACTCCTAGGGACTTTGCTTAAGCAACCGTTTCGGTACCAGAACACTGCGTAGAGACAGTAAGCTCTGGTCCTGCGTGTATGCTGCGTGTCAACCTAGAAATTAGAGACTGATGGCACAAGGGTAGTTTTCCCATTATGAAAGCTCCGTTGATGCGGCCCCGAAGCTCCCTGAAAAGCACTGTTGTTACCGTGCTTTTACTTACAGCCGGCATGGTTCATAGAAGAAAATGAGTTTTCTCGAAAGAAACCTTGTGCTTCCAGTTCCTAGTTGGAAGCTCACCCTGCTCTGCTCTATACCAAACGTGAAAGTCAATGTGAGCACTAGCCTCGAAGTAAGGCCCTGATTATGCTGGCAAAACGGGAGGCGTGCAGCAGCTCCATGAGGCCTTCATCGCTGTTCTTCTTTAGTTTCACGGTAGTAAGCTTTCCAAGACTCCTAGGGACTTAGCTTAAGCAACCGTTTCGGTACCAGAACACTGCGTAGAGACAGTAAGCTCTGGTCCTGCGTGTATGCTGCCTGTCAACCTAGAAATTAGAGACTGATGGCACAAGGCTAGTTTTCCCATTATGAAAGCTCCGTTGATGCGGCCCCGAAGCTCCCTGAAAAGCACTGTTGTTACCGTGCTTTTACTTACAGCCGGCATGGCACATAGAAGAAAATGACTTTTCTCGAAAGAAACCTTGTGCTTCCAGTTCCTAGTTGGAAGCTCACCCTGCTCTACTCTATACCAAACGTGAAAGTCAATGTGAGCACTAGCCTCGAAGTAAGGCCCTGATTATGCTGGCAAAACGGGAGGCGTGCAGCAGCTCCATGAGGCCTTCATCGCTGTTCTTCTTTAGTTTCACGGTAGTAAGCTTTCCAAGACTCCTAGGGACTTTGCTTAAGCAACCGTTTCGGTACCAGAACACTGCGTAGAGACAGTAAGCTCTGGTCCTGCGTGTATGCTGCGTGTCAACCTAGAAATTAGAGACTGATGGCACAAGGCTAGTTTTCCCATTATGAAAGCTCCGTTGATGCGGCCCCGAAGCTCCCTGAAAAGCACTGTTGTTACCGTGCTTTTACTTACAGCCGGCATGGTTCATAGAAGAAAATGAGTTTTCTCGAAAGAAACCTTGTGCTTCCAGTTCCTAGTTGGAAGCTCACCCTGCTCTGCTCTATACCAAACGTGAAAGTCAATGTGAGCACTAGCCTCGAAGTAAGGCCCTGATTATCCTGGCAAAACGGGAGGCGTGCAGCAGCTCCATGAGGCTTTCATCGCTGTTCTGCTTTAGTTTCACGGTAGTAAGCTTTCCAAGACTCCTAGGGACTTTGCTTAAGCAACCGTTTCGGTACCAGAACACTGCGTAGAGACAGTAAGCTCTGGTCCTGCGTGTATGCTGCGTGTCAACCTAGAAATTGGAGACTGATGGCATAAAGCTTCTATTCCCATTATGAAAGCTCCGTTCATGCGGCCTCGAAGCTACCTGAAAAGCATTGTTGTTGCCGGGGTTTTCTTCACTGCCGGCATGGTTCTGAGAAGAAAATGAGTTTTCTCCTAAGAAACCTTGGGTTTCCAGTTCCTTGTTGGAAGCTCACCCTGCTCTGCTCTATACCTAAAGTGAAAGTCAACGTGAGCCCAAGCTTCGAAGTAAGGCCCTGATTATCCTTGCAAAACGAGAGGCGTGCAGCAGCTCCATGAGGCCTTCATCGTTGTTCTGCTTTAGTTTCAAGGTAGTAAGCTTTTCAACACTCCTAGGGGCCTTGCTTCAGCACCCGTTTCAGTACCAGAACACTGCGTAGAACCAGGAAGCTCTGCTCCTGCGTGTATGCTGCGTGTCAACCTAGAAATTAGAGACTGATGGCCCAACGCTTGTTTTCCCGTTTTGAAAGCTCCATTCATGCGGCCTCGAAGCTACCTGAAAAGCACTGTTGTTACCGTGCTTTTACTTACAGCCGGCATGGCACATAGAAGAAAATGAGTTTTCTCGAAAGAAACCTTGTGCTTCCAGTTCCTAGTTGGAAGCTCACCCTGCTCTGCTCTATACCAAACGTGAAAGTCAATGTGAGCACTAGCCTCGAAGTAAGGCCCTGATTATGCTGGCAAAACGGGAGGCGTGCAGCAACTCCATGAGGCCTTCATCGCTGTTCTGCTTTAGTTTCACGGTAGTAAGCTTTCCAAGACTCCTAGGGACTTTGCTTAAGCAACCGTTTCGGTACCAGAACACTGCGTAGAGACAGTAAGCTCTGGTCCTGCGTGTATGCTGCGTGTCAACCTAGAAATTGGAGACTGATGGCATAAAGCTTCTTTTCCCATTATGAAAGCTCCGTTCATGCGGCCTCGAAGCTACCTGAAAAGCATGGTTGTTGCCGGGGTTTTCCTCACTGCCGGCATGGTTCTGAGAAGAAAATGAGTTTTCTCCTAAGAAACCTTGGGTTTCCAGTTCCTTGTTGGAAGCTCACCCTGCTCTGCGCTATACCTAAAGTGAAAGTCAACGTGAGCCCAAGCTTCGAAGTAAGGCCCTGATTATCCTTGCCAAACGAGAGGCGTGCAGCAGCTCTTGAGGCGTTCATCGTTGTTCCTCTTTAGTTTCAAGGTAGTAAGCTTTTCAACACTCCTAGGGGCCTTGCTTCAGCACCCGTTTCAGTACCAGAACACTGCGTAGAACCAGGAAGCTCTGCTCCTGCGTGTATGCTGCGTGTCAACCTAGAAATTAGAGACTGATGGCACAACGCTTGTTTTCCCGTTTTGAAAGCTCCATTCATGCGGCCTCGAAGCTACCTGAAAAGCACTGTTGTTACCGTGCTTTTACTTACAGCCGGCATGGCACATAGAAGAAAATGACTTTTCTCGAAAGAAACCTTGTGCTTCCAGTTCCTAGTTGGAAGCTCACCCTGCTCTACTCTATACCAAACGTGAAAGTCAATGTGAGCACTAGCCTCGAAGTAAGGCCCTGATTATGCTGGCAAAACGGGAGGCGTGCAGCAGCTCCATGAGGCCTTCATCGCTGTTCTTCTTTAGTTTCACGGTAGTAAGCTTTCCAAGACTCCTAGGGACTTTGCTTAAGCAACCGTTTCGGTACCAGAACACTGCGTAGAGACAGTAAGCTCTGGTCCTGCGTGTATGCTGCGTGTCAACCTAGAAATTAGAGACTGATGGCACAAGGCTAGTTTTCCCATTATGAAAGCAACGTTGATGCGGCCCCGAAGCTCCCTGAAAAGCACTGTTGTTACCGTGCTTTTACTTACAGCCGGCATGGCACATAGAAGAAAATGACTTTTCTCGAAAGAAACCTTGTGCTTCCAGTTCCTAGTTGGAAGCTCACCCTGCTCTACTCTATACCAAACGTGAAAGTCAATGTGAGCACTAGCCTCGAAGTAAGGCCCTGATTATGCTGGCAAAACGGGAGGCGTGCAGCAGCTCCATGAGGCCTTCATCGCTGTTCTTCTTTAGTTTCACGGTAGTAAGCTTTCCAAGACTCCTAGGGACTTTGCTTAAGCAACCGTTTCGGTACCAGAACACTGCGTAGAGACAGTAAGCTCTGGTCCTGCGTGTATGCTGCGTGTCAACCTAGAAATTAGAGACTGATGGCACAAGGCTAGTTTTCCCATTATGAAAGCTCCGTTGATGCGGCCCCGAAGCTCCCTGAAAAGCACTGTTGTTACCGTGCTTTTACTTACAGCCGGCATGGTTCATAGAAGAAAATGAGTTTTCTCGAAAGAAACCTTGTGCTTCCAGTTCCTAGTTGGAAGCTCACCCTGCTCTGCTCTATACCAATCGTGAAAGTCAATGTGAGCACTAGCCTCGAAGTAAGGCCCTGATTATCCTGGGAAAACGGGAGGCGTGCAGCAGCTCCATGAGGCTTTCATCGCTGTTCTGCTTTAGTTTCACGGTAGTAAGCTTTCCAAGACTCCTAGGGACTTTGCTTAAGCAACCGTTTCGGTACCAGAACACTGCGTAGAGACAGTAAGCTCTGGTCCTGCGTGTATGCTGCGTGTCAACCTAGAAATTGGAGACTGATGGCATAAAGCTTCTATTCCCATTATGAAAGCTCCGTTCATGCGGCCTCGAAGCTACCTGAAAAGCATTGTTGTTGCCGGGGTTTTCTTCACTGCCGGCATGGTTCTGAGAAGAAAATGAGTTTTCTCCTAAGAAACCTTGGGTTTCCAGTTCCTTGTTGGAAGCTCACCCTGCTCTGCTCTATACCTAAAGTGAAAGTCAACGTGAGCCCAAGCTTCGAAGTAAGGCCCTGATTATCCTTGCAAAACGAGAGGCGTGCAGCAGCTCTTGAGGCGTTCATCGTTGTTCTGCTTTAGTTTCAAGGTAGTAAGCTTTTCAACACTCCTAGGGGCCTTGCTTCAGCACCCGTTTCAGTACCAGAACACTGCGTAGAACCAGGAAGCTCTGCTCCTGCGTGTATGCTGCGTGTCAACCTAGAAATTAGAGACTGATGGCACAACGCTTGTTTTTCCGTTTTGAAAGCTCCATTCATGCGGCCTCTAAGCTACCTGAAAAGCACTGTTGTTACCGTGCTTTTACTTAAGCCGGCATGGCACATAGAAGAAAATGAGTTTTCTCGAAAGAAACCTTGTGCTTCCAGTTCCTAGTTGGAAGCTCACCCTGCTCTACTCTATACCAAACGTGAAAGTCAATGTGAGCACTAGCCTCGAAGTAAGGCCCTGATTATGCTGGCAAAACGGGAGGCGTGCAGCAGCTCCATGAGGCCTTCATCGCTGTTCTGCTTTAGTTTCACGGTAGTAAGCTTTCCAAGACTCCTAGGGACTTTGCTTAAGCAACCGTTTCGGTACCAGAACACTGCGTAGAGACAGTAAGCTCTGATCCTGCGTGTATGCTGCGTGTCAACCTAGAAATTGGAGACTGATGGCATAAGGCTTCTTTTCCCATTATGAAAGCTCCGTTCATGCGGCCTCGAAGCTACCTGAAAAGCATTGTTGTTGCCGGGGTTTTCTTCACTGCCGGCATGGTTCTGAGAAGACAATGAGTTTTCTCCTAAGAAACCTTGGGTTTCCAGTTCCTTGTTGGAAGCTCACCCTGCTCTGCGCTATACCTAAAGTGAAAGTCAACGTGAGCCCAAGCTTCGAAGTAGGCCCTGATTACCCTTGTAAAACGAGAGGCGTGCAGCAGCTCCATGAGGCCTTCATCGTTGTTCTGCTTTAGTTTCAAGGTAGTAAGCTTTTCAACACTCCTAGGGGCCTTGCTTCAGCACCCGTTTCAGTACCAGAACACTGCGTAGAACCAGGAAGCTCTGCTCCTGCGTGTATGCTGCGTGTCAACCTAGAAATTAGAGACTGATGGCACAACGCTTGTTTTCCCGTTTTGAAAGCTCCATTCATGCGGCCTCGAAGCTACCTGAAAAGCACTGTTGTTACCGTGCTTTTACTTACAGCCGGCATGGCACATAGAAGAAAATGAGTTTTCTCGAAAGAAACCTTGTGCTTCCAGTTCCTAGTTGGAAGCTCACCCTGCTCTGCTCTATACCAAACGTGAAAGTCAATGTGAGCACTAGCCTCGAAGTAAGGCCCTGATTATGCTGGCAAAACGGGAGGCGTGCAGCAACTCCATGAGGCCTTCATCGCTGTTCTGCTTTAGTTTCACGGTAGTAAGCTTTCCAAGACTCCTAGGGACTTTGCTTAAGCAACCGTTTCGGTACCAGAACACTGCGTAGAGACAGTAAGCTCTGGTCCTGCGTGTATGCTGCGTGTCAACCTAGAAATTGGAGACTGATGGCATAAAGCTTCTTTTCCCATTATGAAAGCTCCGTTCATGCGGCCTCGAAGCTACCTGAAAAGCATGGTTGTTGCCGGGGTTTTCCTCACTGCCGGCATGGTTCTGAGAAGAAAATGAGTTTTCTCCTAAGAAACCTTGGGTTTCCAGTTCCTTGTTGGAAGCTCACCCTGCTCTGCGCTATACCTAAAGTGAAAGTCAACGTGAGCCCAAGCTTCGAAGTAAGGCCCTGATTATCCTTGCCAAACGAGAAGCGTGCAGCAGCTCTTGAGGCGTTCATCGTTGTTCCTCTTTAGTTTCAAGGTAGTAAGCTTTTCAACACTCCTAGGGGCCTTGCTTCAGCACCCGTTTCAGTACCAGAACACTGCGTAGAACCAGGAAGCTCTGCTCCTGCGTGTATGCTGCGTGTCAACCTAGAAATTAGAGACTGATGGCACAACGCTTGTTTTCCCGTTTGGAAAGCTCCATTCATGCGGCCTCGAAGCTACCTGAAAAGCACTGTTGTTACCGTGCTTTTACTTAAGCCGGCATGGCACATAGAAGAAAATGAGTTTTCTCGAAAGAAACCTTGTGCTTCCAGTTCCTAGTTGGAAGCTCACCCTGCTCTACTCTATACCAAACGTGAAAGTCAATGTGAGCACTAGCCTCGAAGTAAGGCCCTGATTATGCTGGCAAAACGGGAGGCGTGCAGCAGCTCCATGAGGCCTTCATCGCTGTTCTGCTTTAGTTTCACGGTAGTAAGCTTTCCAAGACTCCTAGGGACTTTGCTTAAGCAACCGTTTCGGTACCAGAACACTGCGTAGAGACAGTAAGCTCTGGTCCTGCGTGTATGCTGCGTGTCAACCTAGAAATTGGAGACTGATGGCATAAGGCTTCTTTTCCCATTATGAAAGCTCCGTTCATGCGGCCTCGAAGCTACCTGAAAAGCATTGTTGTTGCCGGGGTTTTCTTCACTGCCGGCATGGTTCTGAGAAGACAATGAGTTTTCTCCTAAGAAACCTTGGGTTTCCAGTTCCTTGTTGGAAGCTCACCCTGCTCTGCGCTATACCTAAAGTGAAAGTCAACGTGAGCCCAAGCTTCGAAGTAGGCCCTGATTACCCTTGTAAAACGAGAGGCGTGCAGCAGCTCCATGAGGCCTTCATCGTTGTTCTGCTTTAGTTTCAAGGTAGTAAGCTTTTCAACACTCCTAGGGGCCTTGCTTCAGCACCCGTTTCAGTACCAGAACACTGCGTAGAACCAGGAAGCTCTGCTCCTGCGTGTATGCTGCGTGTCAACCTAGAAATTAGAGACTGATGGCACAACGCTTGTTTTCCCGTTTGGAAAGCTCCATTCATGCGGCCTCGAAGCTACCTGAAAAGCACTGTTGTTACCGTGCTTTTACTTACAGCCGGCATGGCACATAGAAGAAAATGAGTTTTCTCGAAAGAAACCTTGTGCTTCCAGTTCCTAGTTGGAAGCTCACCCTGCTCTGCTCTATACCAAACGTGAAAGTCAATGTGAGCACTAGCCTCGAAGTAAGGCCCTGATTATGCTGGCAAAACGGGAGGCGTGCAGCAACTCCATGAGGCCTTCATCGCTGTTCTGCTTTAGTTTCACGGTAGTAAGCTTTCCAAGACTCCTAGGGACTTTGCTTAAGCAACCGTTTCGGTACCAGAACACTGCGTAGAGACAGTAAGCTCTGGTCCTGCGTGTATGCTGCGTGTCAACCTAGAAATTGGAGACTGACGGCATAAAGCTTCTTTTCTCATTATGAAAGCTCCGTTCATGCGGCCTCGAAGCTACCTGAAAAGCATGGTTGTTGCCGGGGTTTTCCTCACTGCCGGCATGGTTCTGAGAAGAAAATGAGTTTTCTCCTAAGAAACCTTGGGTTTCCAGTTCCTTGTTGGAAGCTCACCCTGCTCTGCGCTATACCTAAAGTGAAAGTCAACGTGAGCCCAAGCTTCGAAGTAAGGCCCTGATTATCCTTGCCAAACGAGAGGCGTGCAGCAGCTCTTGAGGCGTTCATCGTTGTTCCTCTTTAGTTTCAAGGTAGTAAGCTTTTCAACACTCCTAGGGGCCTTGCTTCAGCACCCGTTTCAGTACCAGAACACTGCGTAGAACCAGGAAGCTCTGCTCCTGCGTGTATGCTGCGTGTCAACCTAGAAATTAGAGACTGATGGCACAACGCTTGTTTTCCCGTTTTGAAAGCTCCATTCATGCGGCCTCGAAGCTACCTGAAAAGCACTGTTGTTACCGTGCTTTTACTTACAGCCGGCATGGCACATAGAAGAAAATGACTTTTCTCGAAAGAAACCTTGTGCTTCCAGTTCCTAGTTGGAAGCTCACCCTGCTCTGCTCTATACCAAACGTGAAAGTCAATGTGAGCACTAGCCTCGAAGTAAGGCCCTGATTATGCTGGCAAAACGGGAGGCGTGCAGCAGCTCCATGAGGCCTTCATCGCTGTTCTTCTTTAGTTTCACGGTAGTAAGCTTTCCAAGACTCCTAGGGACTTTGCTTAAGCAACCGTTTCGGTACCAGAACACTGCGTAGAGACAGTAAGCTCTGGTCCTGCGTGTATGCTGCGTGTCAACCTAGAAATTAGAGACTGATGGCACAAGGCTAGTTTTCCCATTATGAAAGCTCCGTTGATGCGGCCCCGAAGCTCCCTGAAAAGCACTGTTGTTACCGTGCTTTTACTTACAGCCGGCATGGCACATAGAAGAAAATGACTTTTCTCGAAAGAAACCTTGTGCTTCCAGTTCCTAGTTGGAAGCTCACCCTGCTCTACTCTATACCAAACGTGAAAGTCAATGTGAGCACTAGCCTCGAAGTAAGGCCCTGATTATGCTGGCAAAACGGGAGGCGTGCAGCAGCTCCATGAGGCCTTCATCGCTGTTCTTCTTTAGTTTCACGGTAGTAAGCTTTCCAAGACTCCTAGGGACTTTGCTTAAGCAACCGTTTCGGTACCAGAACACTGCGTAGAGACAGTAAGCTCTGGTCCTGCGTGTATGCTGCGTGTCAACCTAGAAATTAGAGACTGATGGCACAAGGCTAGTTTTCCCATTATGAAAGCTCCGTTGATGCGGCCCCGAAGCTCCCTGAAAAGCACTGTTGTTACCGTGCTTTTACTTACAGCCGGCATGGTTCATAGAAGAAAATGAGTTTTCTCGAAAGAAACCTTGTGCTTCCAGTTCCTAGTTGGAATCTCACCCTGCTCTGCTCTATACCAAACGTGAAAGTCAATGTGAGCACTAGCCTCGAAGTAAGGCCCTGATTATCCTGGCAAAACGGGAGGCGTGCAGCAGCTCCATGAGGCTTTCATCGCTGTTCTGCTTTAGTTTCACGGTAGTAAGCTTTCCAAGACTCCTAGGGACTTTGCTTAAGCAACCGTTTCGGTACCAGAACACTGCGTAGAGACAGTAAGCTCTGGTCCTGCGTGTATGCTGCGTGTCAACCTAGAAATTGGAGACTGATGGCATAAAGCTTCTATTCCCATTATGAAAGCTCCGTTCATGCGGCCTCGAAGCTACCTGAAAAGCATTGTTGTTGCCGGGGTTTTCTTTACTGCCGGCATGGTTCTGAGAAGAAAATGAGTTTTCTCCTAAGAAACCTTGGGTTTCCAGTTCCTTGTTGGAAGCTCACCCTGCTCTGCGCTATACCTAAAGTGAAAGTCAACGTGAGCCCAAGCTTCGAAGTAGGCCCTGATTACCCTTGTAAAACGAGAGGCGTGCAGCAGCTCCATGAGGCCTTCATCGTTGTTCTGCTTTAGTTTCAAGGTAGTAAGCTTTTCAACACTCCTAGGGGCCTTGCTTCAGCACCCGTTTCAGTACCAGAACACTGCGTAGAACCAGGAGCTCTGCTCCTGCGTGTATGCTGTGTGTCAACCTAGAAATTAGAGACTGATGGCACAAGGCTAGTTTTCCCATTATGAAAGCTCCGTTGATGCGGCCCCGAAGCTACCTGAAAAGCACTGTTGTTACCGTGCTTTTACTTACAGACGGCATGGGACATAGAAGAAAATGAGTTTTCTCGAAAGAAACCTTGTGCTTCCAGTTCCTAGTTGGAAGCTCACCCTGCTCTGCTCTATACCAAACGTGAAAGTCAATGTGAGCACTAGCCTCGAAGTAAGGCCCTGATTATGCTGGCAAAACGGGAGGCGTGCAGCAACTCCATGAGGCCTTCATCGCTGTTCTGCTTTAGTTTCACGGTAGTAAGCTTTCCAAAACTCCTAGGGACTTTGCTTAAGCAACCGTTTCGATACCAGAACACTGCGTAGAGACAGTAAGCTCTGGTCCTGCGTGTATGCTGCGTGTCAACCTAGAAATTGGAGACTGATGGCATAAAGCTTCTATTCCCATTATGAAAGCTCCGTTCATGCGGGCTCGAAGCTACCTGAAAAGCATTGTTGTTGCCGGGGTTTTCCTCACTGCCGGCATGGTTCTGAGAAGAAAATGAGTTTTCTCCTAAGAAACCTTGGGTTTCCAGTTCCTTGTTGGAAGCTCACCCTGCTCTGCGCTATACCTAAAGTGAAAGTCAACGTGAGCCCAAGCTTCGAAGTAGGCCCTGATTACCCTTGTAAAACGAGAGGCGTGCAGCAGCTCCATGAGGCCTTCATCGTTGTTCTGCTTTAGTTTCAAGGTAGTAAGCTTTTCAACACTCCTAGGGGCCTTGCTTCAGCACCCGTTTCAGTACCAGAACACTGCGTAGAACCAGGAAGCTCTGCTCCTGCGTGTATGCTGCGTGTCAACCTAGAAATTAGAGACTGATGGCACAACGCTTGTTTTCCCGTTTGGAAAGCTCCATTCATGCGGCCTCGAAGCTACCTGAAAAGCACTGTTGTTACCGTGCTTTTACTTACAGCCGGCATGGCACATAGAAGAAAATGACTTTTCTCGAAAGAAACCTTGTGCTTCCAGTTCCTAGTTGGAAGCTCACCCTGCTCTGCTCTATACCAAACGTGAAAGTCAATGTGAGCACTAGCCTCGAAGTAAGGCCCTGATTATCCTGGCAAAACGGGAGGCGTGCAGCAGCTCCATGAGGCTTTCATCGCTGTTCTGCTTTAGTTTCACGGTAGTAAGCTTTCCAAGACTCCTAGGGACTTTGCTTAAGCAACCGTTTCGGTACCAGAACACTGCGTAGAGACAGTAAGCTCTGGTCCTGCGTGTATGCTGCGTGTCAACCTAGAAATTGGAGACTGATGGCATAAAGCTTCTATTCCCATTATGAAAGCTCCGTTCATGCGGCCTCGAAGCTACCTGAAAAGCATTGTTGTTGCCGGGGTTTTCTTCACTGCCGGCATGGTTCTGAGAAGACAATGAGTTTTCTCCTAAGAAACCTTGGGTTTCCAGTTCCTTGTTGGAAGCTCACCCTGCTCTGCGCTATACCTAAAGTGAAAGTCAACGTGAGCCCAAGCTTCGAAGTAGGCCCTGATTACCCTTGTAAAACGAGAGGCGTGCAGCAGCTCCATGAGGCCTTCATCGTTGTTCTGCTTTAGTTTCAAGGTAGTAAGCTTTTCAACACTCCTAGGGGCCTTGCTTCAGCACCCGTTTCAGTACCAGAACACTGCGTAGAACCAGGAAGCTCTGCTCCTGCGTGTATGCTGCGTGTCAACCTAGAAATTAGAGACTGATGGCACAACGCTTGTTTTCCCGTTTTGAAAGCTCCATTCATGCGGCCTCGAAGCTACCTGAAAAGCACTGTTGTTACCGTGCTTTTACTTACAGCCGGCATGGCACATAGAAGAAAATGAGTTTTCTCGAAAGAAACCTTGTGCTTCCAGTTCCTAGTTGGAAGCTCACCCTGCTCTGCTCTATACCAAACGTGAAAGTCAATGTGAGCACTAGCCTCGAAGTAAGGCCCTGATTATGCTGGCAAAACGGGAGGCGTGCAGCAACTCCATGAGGCCTTCATCGCTGTTCTGCTTTAGTTTCACGGTAGTAAGCTTTCCAAGACTCCTAGGGACTTTGCTTAAGCAACCGTTTCGGTACCAGAACACTGCGTAGAGACAGTAAGCTCTGGTCCTGCGTGTATGCTGCGTGTCAACCTAGAAATTGGAGACTGATGGCATAAAGCTTCTTTTCCCATTATGAAAGCTCCGTTCATGCGGCCTCGAAGCTACCTGAAAAGCATGGTTGTTGCCGGGGTTTTCCTCACTGCCGGCATGGTTCTGAGAAGAAAATGAGTTTTCTCCTAAGAAACCTTGGGTTTCCAGTTCCTTGTTGGAAGCTCACCCTGCTCTGCGCTATACCTAAAGTGAAAGTCAACGTGAGCCCAAGCTTCGAAGTAAGGCCCTGATTATCCTTGCCAAACGAGAAGCGTGCAGCAGCTCTTGAGGCGTTCATCGTTGTTCCTCTTTAGTTTCAAGGTAGTAAGCTTTTCAACACTCCTAGGGGCCTTGCTTCAGCACCCGTTTCAGTACCAGAACACTGCGTAGAACCAGGAAGCTCTGCTCCTGCGTGTATGCTGCGTGTCAACCTAGAAATTAGAGACTGATGGCACAACGCTTGTTTTCCCGTTTGGAAAGCTCCATTCATGCGGCCTCGAAGCTACCTGAAAAGCACTGTTGTTACCGTGCTTTTACTTACAGCCGGCATGGCACATAGAAGAAAATGACTTTTCTCGAAAGAAACCTTGTGCTTCCAGTTCCTAGTTGGAAGCTCACCCTGCTCTGCTCTATACCAAACGTGAAAGTCAATGTGAGCACTAGCCTCGAAGTAAGGCCCTGATTATCCTGGCAAAACGGGAGGCGTGCAGCAGCTCCATGAGGCTTTCATCGCTGTTCTGCTTTAGTTTCACGGTAGTAAGCTTTCCAAGACTCCTAGGGACTTTGCTTAAGCAACCGTTTCGGTACCAGAACACTGCGTAGAGACAGTAAGCTCTGGTCCTGCGTGTATGCTGCGTGTCAACCTAGAAATTGGAGACTGATGGCATAAAGCTTCTATTCCCATTATGAAAGCTCCGTTCATGCGGCCTCGAAGCTACCTGAAAAGCATTGTTGTTGCCGGGGTTTTCTTCACTGCCGGCATGGTTCTGAGAAGACAATGAGTTTTCTCCTAAGAAACCTTGGGTTTCCAGTTCCTTGTTGGAAGCTCACCCTGCTCTGCGCTATACCTAAAGTGAAAGTCAACGTGAGCCCAAGCTTCGAAGTAGGCCCTGATTACCCTTGTAAAACGAGAGGCGTGCAGCAGCTCCATGAGGCCTTCATCGTTGTTCTGCTTTAGTTTCAAGGTAGTAAGCTTTTCAACACTCCTAGGGGCCTTGCTTCAGCACCCGTTTCAGTACCAGAACACTGCGTAGAACCAGGAAGCTCTGCTCCTGCGTGTATGCTGCGTGTCAACCTAGAAATTAGAGACTGATGGCACAACGCTTGTTTTCCCGTTTTGAAAGCTCCATTCATGCGGCCTCGAAGCTACCTGAAAAGCACTGTTGTTACCGTGCTTTTACTTACAGCCGGCATGGCACATAGAAGAAAATGAGTTTTCTCGAAGAAACCTTGTGCTTCCAGTTCCTAGTTGGAAGCTCACCCTGCTCTGCTCTATACCAAACGTGAAAGTCAATGTGAGCACTAGCCTCGAAGTAAGGCCCTGATTATGCTGGCAAAACGGGAGGCGTGCAGCAACTCCATGAGGCCTTCATCGCTGTTCTGCTTTAGTTTCACGGTAGTAAGCTTTCCAAGACTCCTAGGGACTTTGCTTAAGCAACCGTTTCGGTACCAGAACACTGCGTAGAGACAGTAAGCTCTGGTCCTGCGTGTATGCTGCGTGTCAACCTAGAAATTGGAGACTGATGGCATAAAGCTTCTTTTCCCATTATGAAAGCTCCGTTCATGCGGCCTCGAAGCTACCTGAAAAGCATGGTTGTTGCCGGGGTTTTCCTCACTGCCGGCATGGTTCTGAGAAGAAAATGAGTTTTCTCCTAAGAAACCTTGGGTTTCCAGTTCCTTGTTGGAAGCTCACCCTGCTCTGCGCTATACCTAAAGTGAAAGTCAACGTGAGCCCAAGCTTCGAAGTAAGGCCCTGATTATCCTTGCCAAACGAGAAGCGTGCAGCAGCTCTTGAGGCGTTCATCGTTGTTCCTCTTTAGTTTCAAGGTAGTAAGCTTTTCAACACTCCTAGGGGCCTTGCTTCAGCACCCGTTTCAGTACCAGAACACTGCGTAGAACCAGGAAGCTCTGCTCCTGCGTGTATGCTGCGTGTCAACCTAGAAATTAGAGACTGATGGCACAACGCTTGTTTTCCCGTTTTGAAAGCTCCATTCATGCGGCCTCGAAGCTACCTGAAAAGCACTGTTGTTACCGTGCTTTTACTTAAGCCGGCATGGCACATAGAAGAAAATGACTTTTCTCGAAAGAAACCTTGTGCTTCCAGTTCCTAGTTGGAAGCTCACCCTGCTCTACTCTATACCAAACGTGAAAGTCAATGTGAGCACTAGCCTCGAAGTAAGGCCCTGATTATGCTGGCAAAACGGGAGGCGTGCAGCAGCTCCATGAGGCCTTCATCGCTGTTCTTCTTTAGTTTCACGGTAGTAAGCTTTCCAAGACTCCTAGGGACTTTGCTTAAGCAACCGTTTCGGTACCAGAACACTGCGTAGAGACAGTAAGCTCTGGTCCTGCGTGTATGCTGCGTGTCAACCTAGAAATTAGAGACTGATGGCACAAGGGTAGTTTTCCCATTATGAAAGCTCCGTTGATGCGGCCCCGAAGCTCCCTGAAAAGCACTGTTGTTACCGTGCTTTTACTTACAGCCGGCATGGTTCATACAAGAAAATGAGTTTTCTCGAAAGAAACCTTGTGCTTCCAGTTCCTAGTTGGAAGCTCACCCTGCTCTGCTCTATACCAAACGTGAAAGTCAATGTGAGCACTAGCCTCGAAGTAAGGCCCTGATTATCCTGGCAAAACGGGAGGCGTGCAGCAGCTCCATGAGGCTTTCATCGCTGTTCTGCTTTAGTTTCACGGTAGTAAGCTTTCCAAGACTCCTAGGGACTTTGCTTAAGCAACCGTTTCGGTACCAGAACACTGCGTAGAGACAGTAAGCTCTGGTCCTGCGTGTATGCTGCGTGTCAACCTAGAAATTGGAGACTGATGGCATAAAGCTTCTATTCCCATTATGAAAGCTCCGTTCATGCGGCCTCGAAGCTACCTGAAAAGCATTGTTGTTGCCGGGGTTTTCTTCACTGCCGGCATGGTTCTGAGAAGAAAATGAGTTTTCTCCTAAGAAACCTTGGGTTTCCAGTTCCTTGTTGGAAGCTCACCCTGCTCTGCGCTATACCTAAAGTGAAAGTCAACGTGAGCCCAAGCTTCGAAGTAGGCCCTGATTACCCTTGTAAAACGAGAGGCGTGCAGCAGCTCCATGAGGCCTTCATCGTTGTTCTGCTTTAGTTTCAAGGTAGTAAGCTTTTCAACACTCCTAGGGGCCTTGCTTCAGCACCCGTTTCAGTACCAGAACACTGCGTAGAACCAGGAAGCTCTGCTCCTGCGTGTATGCTGCGTGTCAACCTAGAAATTAGAGACTGATGGCACAACGCTTGTTTTCCCGTTTTGAAAGCTCCATTCATGCGGCCTCGAAGCTACCTGAAAAGCACTGTTGTTACCGTGCTTTTACTTACAGCCGGCATGGCACATAGAAGAAAATGACTTTTCTCGAAAGAAACCTTGTGCTTCCAGTTCCTAGTTGGAAGCTCACCCTGCTCTGCTCTATACCAAACGTGAAAGTCAATGTGAGCACTAGCCTCGAAGTAAGGCCCTGATTATCCTGGCAAAACGGGAGGCGTGCAGCAGCTCCATGAGGCTTTCATCGCTGTTCTGCTTTAGTTTCACGGTAGTAAGCTTTCCAAGACTCCTAGGGACTTTGCTTAAGCAACCGTTTCGGTACCAGAACACTGCGTAGAGACAGTAAGCTCTGGTCCTGCGTGTATGCTGCGTGTCAACCTAGAAATTGGAGACTGATGGCATAAAGCTTCTATTCCCATTATGAAAGCTCCGTTCATGCGGCCTCGAAGCTACCTGAAAAGCATTGTTGTTGCCGGGGTTTTCTTCACTGCCGGCATGGTTCTGAGAAGAAAATGAGTTTTCTCCTAAGAAACCTTGGGTTTCCAGTTCCTTGTTGGAAGCTCACCCTGCTCTGCTCTATACCTAAAGTGAAAGTCAACGTGAGCCCAAGCTTCGAAGTAAGGCCCTGATTATCCTTGCCAAACGAGAAGCGTGCAGCAGCTCTTGAGGCGTTCATCGTTGTTCCTCTTTAGTTTCAAGGTAGTAAGCTTTTCAACACTCCTAGGGGCCTTGCTTCAGCACCCGTTTCAGTACCAGAACACTGCGTAGAACCAGGAAGCTCTGCTCCTGCGTGTATGCTGCGTGTCAACCTAGAAATTAGAGACTGATGGCACAATGCTTGTTTTCCCGTTTTGAAAGCTCCATTCATGCGGCCTCGAAGCTACCTGAAAAGCACTGTTGTTACCGTGCTTTTACTTAAGCCGGCATGGCACATAGAAGAAAATGAGTTTTCTCGAAAGAAACCTTGTGCTTCCAGTTCCTAGTTGGAAGCTCACCCTGCTCTACTCTATACCAAACGTGAAAGTCAATGTGAGCACTAGCCTCGAAGTAAGGCCCTGATTATGCTGGCAAAACGGGAGGCGTGCAGCAGCTCCATGAGGCCTTCATCGCTGTTCTTCTTTAGTTTCACGGTAGTAAGCTTTCCAAGACTCCTAGGGACTTTGCTTAAGCAACCGTTTCGGTACCAGAACACTGCGTAGAGACAGTAAGCTCTGGTCCTGCGTGTATGCTGCGTGTCAACCTAGAAATTGGAGACTGATGGCATAAGGCTTCTTTTCCCATTATGAAAGCTCCGTTCATGCGGCCTCGAAGCTACCTGAAAAGCATTGTTGTTGCCGGGGTTTTCTTCACTGCCGGCATGGTTCTGAGAAGACAATGAGTTTTCTCCTAAGAAACCTTGGGTTTCCAGTTCCTTGTTGGAAGCTCACCCTGCTCTGCGCTATACCTAAAGTGAAAGTCAACGTGAGCCCAAGCTTCGAAGTAGGCCCTGATTACCCTTGTAAAACGAGAGGCGTGCAGCAGCTCCATGAGGCCTTCATCGTTGTTCTGCTTTAGTTTCAAGGTAGTAAGCTTTTCAACACTCCTAGGGGCCTTGCTTCAGCACCCGTTTCAGTACCAGAACACTGCGTAGAACCAGGAAGCTCTGCTCCTGCGTGTATGCTGCGTGTCAACCTAGAAATTAGAGACTGATGGCACAACGCTTGTTTTCCCGTTTTGAAAGCTCCATTCATGCGGCCTCGAAGCTACCTGAAAAGCACTGTTGTTACCGTGCTTTTACTTACAGCCGGCATGGCACATAGAAGAAAATGACTTTTCTCGAAAGAAACCTTGTGCTTCCAGTTCCTAGTTGGAAGCTCACCCTTCTCTGCTCTATACCAAACGTGAAAGTCAATGTGAGCACTAGCCTCGAAGTAAGGCCCTGATTATGCTGGCAAAACGGGAGGCGTGCAGCAGCTCCATGAGGCTTTCATCGCTGTTCTGCTTTAGTTTCACGGTAGTAAGCTTTCCAAGACTCCTAGGGACTTTGCTTAAGCAACCGTTTCGGTACCAGAACACTGCGTAGAGACAGTAAGCTCTGGTCCTGCGTGTATGCTGCGTGTCAACCTAGAAATTGGAGACTGATGGCATAAAGCTTCTATTCCCATTATGAAAGCTCCGTTCATGCGGCCTCGAAGCTACCTGAAAAGCATTGTTGTTGCCGGGGTTTTCTTCACTGCCGGCATGGTTCTGAGAAGAAAATGAGTTTTCTCCTAAGAAACCTTGGGTTTCCAGTTCCTTGTTGGAAGCTCACCCTGCTCTGCTCTATACCTAAAGTGAAAGTCAACGTGAGCCCAAGCTTCGAAGTAAGGCCCTGATTATCCTTGCAAAACGAGAGGCGTGCAGCAGCTCCATGAGGACTTCATCGTTGTTCTGCTTTAGTTTCAAGGTAGTAAGCTTTTCAACACTCCTAGGGGCCTTGCTTCAGCACCCGTTTCAGTACCAGAACACTGCGTAGAACCAGGAAGCTCTGCTCCTGCGTGTATGCTGCGTGTCAACCTAGAAATTAGAGACTGATGGCACAACGCTTGTTTTCCCGTTTTGAAAGCTCCATTCATGCGGCCTCGAAGCTACCTGAAAAGCACTGTTGTTACCGTGCTTTTACTTAAGCCGGCATGGCACATAGAAGAAAATGAGTTTTCTCGAAAGAAACCTTGTGCTTCCAGTTCGTAGTTGGAAGCTCACCCTGCTCTACTCTATACCAAACGTGAAAGTCAATGTGAGCACTAGCCTCGAAGTAAGGCCCTGATTATGCTGGCAAAACGGGAGGCGTGCAGCAGCTCCATGAGGCCTTCATCGCTGTTCTGCTTTAGTTTCACGGTAGTAAGCTTTCCAAGACTCCTAGGGACTTTGCTTAAGCAACCGTTTCGGTACCAGAACACTGCGTAGAGACAGTAAGCTCTGATCCTGCGTGTATGCTGCGTGTCAACCTAGAAATTGGAGACTGATGGCACAAGGGTAGTTTTCCCATTATGAAAGCTCCGTTGATGCGGCCCCGAAGCTCCCTGAAAAGCACTGTTGTTACCGTGCTTTTACTTACAGCCGGCATGGTTCATAGAAGAAAATGAGTTTTCTCGAAAGAAACCTTGTGCTTCCAGTTCCTAGTTGGAAGCTCACCCTGCTCTGCTCTATACCAAACGTGAAAGTCAATGTGAGCACTAGCCTCGAAGTAAGGCCCTGATTATCCTGGCAAAACGGGAGGCGTGCAGCAGCTCCATGAGGCTTTCATCGCTGTTCTGCTTTAGTTTCACGGTAGTAAGCTTTCCAAGACTCCTAGGGACTTTGCTTAAGCAACCGTTTCGGTACCAGAACACTGCGTAGAGACAGTAAGCTCTGGTCCTGCGTGTATGCTGCGTGTCAACCTAGAAATTGGAGACTGATGGCATAAAGCTTCTATTCCCATTATGAAAGCTCCGTTCATGCGGCCTCGAAGCTACCTGAAAAGCATTGTTGTTGCCGGGGTTTTCTTCACTGCCGGCATGGTTCTGAGAAGAAAATGAGTTTTCTCCTAAGAAACCTTGGGTTTCCAGTTCCTTGTTGGAAGCTCACCCTGCTCTGCGCTATACCTAAAGTGAAAGTCAACGTGAGCCCAAGCTTCGAAGTATGCCCTGATTACCCTTGTAAAACGAGAGGCGTGCAGCAGCTCCATGAGGCCTTCATCGTTGTTCTGCTTTAGTTTCAAGGTAGTAAGCTTTTCAACACTCCTAGGGGCCTTGCTTCAGCACCCGTTTCAGTACCAGAACACTGCGTAGAACCAGGAAGCTCTGCTCCTGCGTGTATGCTGCGTGTCAACCTAGAAATTAGAGACTGATGGCACAACGCTTGTTTTCCCGTTTTGAAAGCTCCATTCATGCGGCCTCGAAGCTACCTGAAAAGCACTGTTGTTACCGTGCTTTTACTTACAGCCGGCATGGCACATAGAAGAAAATGACTTTTCTCGAAAGAAACCTTGTGCTTCCAGTTCCTAGTTGGAAGCTCACCCTGCTCTGCTCTATACCAAACGTGAAAGTCAATGTGAGCACTAGCCTCGAAGTAAGGCCCTGATTATGCTGGCAAAACGGGAGGCGTGCAGCAGCTCCATGAGGCTTTCATCGCTGTTCTGCTTTAGTTTCACGGTAGTAAGCTTTCCAAGACTCCTAGGGACTTTGCTTAAGCAACCGTTTCGGTACCAGAACACTGCGTAGAGACAGTAAGCTCTGGTCCTGCGTGTATGCTGCGTGTCAACCTAGAAATTGGAGACTGATGGCATAAAGCTTCTATTCCCATTATGAAAGCTCCGTTCATGCGGCCTCGAAGCTACCTGAAAAGCATTGTTGTTGCCGGGGTTTTCTTCACTGCCGGCATGGTTCTGAGAAGAAAATGAGTTTTCTCCTAAGAAACCTTGGGTTTCCAGTTCCTTGTTGGAAGCTCACCCTGCTCTGCTCTATACCTAAGGTGAAAGTCAACGTGAGCCCAAGCTTCGAAGTAAGGCCCTGATTATCCTTGCAAAACGAGAGGCGTGCAGCAGCTCCATGAGGACTTCATCGTTGTTCTGCTTTAGTTTCAAGGTAGTAAGCTTTTCAACACTCCTAGGGGCCTTGCTTCAGCACCCGTTTCAGTACCAGAACACTGCGTAGAACCAGGAAGCTCTGCTCCTGCGTGTATGCTGCGTGTCAACCTAGAAATTAGAGACTGATGGCACAACGCTTGTTTTCCCGTTTTGAAAGCTCCATTCATGCGGCCTCGAAGCTACCTGAAAAGCACTGTTCTTACCGTGCTTTTACTTAAGCCGGCATGGCACATAGAAGAAAATGAGTTTTCTCGAAAGAAACCTTGTGCTTCCAGTTCCTAGTTGGAAGCTCACCCTGCTCTACTCTATACCAAACGTGAAAGTCAATGTGAGCACTAGCCTCGAAGTAAGGCCCTGATTATGCTGGCAAAACGGGAGGCGTGCAGCAGCTCCATGAGGCCTTCATCGCTGTTCTTCTTTAGTTTCACGGTAGTAAGCTTTCCAAGACTCCTAGGGACTTTGCTTAAGCAACCGTTTCGGTACCAGAACACTGCGTAGAGACAGTAAGCTCTGGTCCTGCGTGTATGCTGCGTGTCAACCTAGAAATTGGAGACTGATGGCATAAAGCTTCTATTCCCATTATGAAAGCTCCGTTCATGCGGCCTCGAAGCTACCTGAAAAGCATTGTTGTTGCCGGGGTTTTCTTCACTGCCGGCATGGTTCTGAGAAGAAAATGAGTTTTCTCCTAAGAAACCTTGGGTTTCCAGTTCCTTGTTGGAAGCTCACCCTGCTCTGCGCTATACCTAAAGTGAAAGTCAA
Source organism: Eubalaena glacialis (assembly GCF_028564815.1). Taxonomy (NCBI): domain Eukaryota; kingdom Metazoa; phylum Chordata; class Mammalia; order Artiodactyla; family Balaenidae; genus Eubalaena; species Eubalaena glacialis. The sequence continues at coordinate 81,025,006 of NC_083726.1, read as the reverse complement.
CGTGAGCCCAAGCTTCGAAGTATGCCCTGATTACCCTTGTAAAACGAGAGGCGTGCAGCAGCTCCATGAGGCCTTCATCGTTGTTCTGCTTTAGTTTCAAGGTAGTAAGCTTTTCAACACTCCTAGGGGCCTTGCTTCAGCACCCGTTTCAGTACCAGAACACTGCGTAGAACCAGGAAGCTCTGCTCCTGCGTGTGTGCTGCGTGTCAACCTAGAAATTAGAGACTGATGGCACAACGCTTGTTTTCCCGTTTTGAAAGCTCCATTCATGCGGCCTCGAAGCTACCTGAAAAGCACTGTTGTTACCGTGCTTTTACTTACAGCCGGCATGGCACATAGAAGAAAATGACTTTTCTCGAAAGAAACCTTGTGCTTCCAGTTCCTAGTTGGAAGCTCACCCTGCTCTGCTCTATACCAAACGTGAAAGTCAATGTGAGCACTAGCCTCGAAGTAAGGCCCTGATTATCCTGGCAAAACGGGAGGCGTGCAGCAGCTCCATGAGGCTTTCATCGCTGTTCTGCTTTAGTTTCACGGTAGTAAGCTTTCCAAGACTCCTAGGGACTTTGCTTAAGCAACCGTTTCGGTACCAGAACACTGCGTAGAGACAGTAAGCTCTGGTCCTGCGTGTATGCTGCGTGTCAACCTAGAAATTGGAGACTGATGGCATAAAGCTTCTATTCCCATTATGAAAGCTCCGTTCATGCGGCCTCGAAGCTACCTGAAAAGCATTGTTGTTGACGGGGTTTTCTTCACTGCCGGCATGGTTTTGAGAAGAAAATGAGTTTTCTCCTAAGAAACCTTGGGTTTCCAGTTCCTTGTTGGAAGCTCACCCTGCTCTGCTCTATACCTAAAGTGAAAGTCAACGTGAGCCCAAGCTTCGAAGTAAGGCCCTGATTATCCTTGCAAAACGAGAGGCGTGCAGCAGCTCCATGAGGACTTCATCGTTGTTCTGCTTTAGTTTCAAGGTAGTAAGCTTTTCAACACTCCTAGGAGCCTTGCTTCAGCACCCGTTTCAGTACCAGAACACTGCGTAGAACCAGGAAGCTCTGCTCCTGCGTGTATGCTGCGTGTCAACCTAGAAATTAGAGACTGATGGCACAACGCTTGTTTTCCCGTTTTGAAAGCTCCATTCATGCGGCCTCGAAGCTACCTGAAAAGCACTGTTGTTACCGTGCTTTTACTTAAGCCGGCATGGCACATAGAAGAAAATGAGTTTTCTCGAAAGAAACCTTGTGCTTCCAGTTCCTAGTTGGAAGCTCACCCTGCTCTACTCTATACCAAACGTGAAAGTCAATGTGAGCACTAGCCTCGAAGTAAGGCCCTGATTATGCTGGCAAAACGGGAGGCGTGCAGCAGCTCCATGAGGCCTTCATCGCTGTTCTTCTTTAGTTTCACGGTAGTAAGCTTTCCAAGACTCCTAGGGACTTTGCTTAAGCAACCGTTTCGGTACCAGAACACTGCGTAGAGACAGTAAGCTCTGGTCCTGCGTGTATGCTGCGTGTCAACCTAGAAATTGGAGACTGATGGCATAAGGCTTCTTTTCCCATTATGAAAGCTCCGTTCATGCGGCCTCGAAGCTACCTGAAAAGCATTGTTGTTGCCGGGGTTTTCTTCACTGCCGGCATGGTTCTGAGAAGACAATGAGTTTTCTCCTAAGAAACCTTGGGTTTCCAGTTCCTTGTTGGAAGCTCACCCTGCTCTGCGCTATACCTAAAGTGAAAGTCAACGTGAGCCCAAGCTTCGAAGTAGGCCCTGATTACCCTTGTAAAACGAGAGGCGTGCAGCAGCTCCATGAGGCCTTCATCGTTGTTCTGCTTTAGTTTCAAGGTAGTAAGCTTTTCAACACTCCTAGGGGCCTTGCTTCAGCACCCGTTTCAGTACCAGAACACTGCGTAGAACCAGGAAGCTCTGCTCCTGCGTGTATGCTGCGTGTCAACCTAGAAATTAGAGACTGATGGCACAACGCTTGTTTTCCCGTTTTGAAAGCTCCATTCATGCGGCCTCGAAGCTACCTGAAAAGCACTGTTGTTACCGTGCTTTTACTTACAGCCGGCATGGCACATAGAAGAAAATGAGTTTTCTCGAAAGAAACCTTGTGCTTCCAGTTCGTAGTTGGAAGCTCACCCTTCTCTGCTCTATACCAAACGTGAAAGTCAATGTGAGCACTAGCCTCGAAGTAAGGCCCTGATTATGCTGGCAAAACGGGAGGCGTGCAGCAGCTCCATGAGGCTTTCATCGCTGTTCTGCTTTAGTTTCACGGTAGTAAGCTTTCCAAGACTCCTAGGGACTTTGCTTAAGCAACCGTTTCGGTACCAGAACACTGCGTAGAGACAGTAAGCTCTGGTCCTGCGTGTATGCTGCGTGTCAACCTAGAAATTGGAGACTGATGGCATAAAGCTTCTATTCCCATTATGAAAGCTCCGTTCATGCGGCCTCGAAGCTACCTGAAAAGCATTGTTGTTGCCGGGGTTTTCTTCACTGCCGGCATGGTTCTGAGAAGACAATGAGTTTTCTCCTAAGAAACCTTGGGTTTCCAGTTCCTTGTTGGAAGCTCACCCTGCTCTGCGCTATACCTAAAGTGAAAGTCAACGTGAGCCCAAGCTTCGAAGTAGGCCCTGATTACCCTTGTAAAACGAGAGGCGTGCAGCAGCTCCATGAGGCCTTCATCGTTGTTCTGCTTTAGTTTCAAGGTAGTAAGCTTTTCAACACTCCTAGGGGCCTTGCTTCAGCACCCGTTTCAGTACCAGAACACTGCGTAGAACCAGGAAGCTCTGCTCCTGCGTGTATGCTGCGTGTCAACCTAGAAATTAGAGACTGATGGCACAACGCTTGTTTTCCCGTTTTGAAAGCTCCATTCATGCGGCCTCGAAGCTACCTGAAAAGCACTGTTGTTACCGTGCTTTTACTTACAGCCGGCATGGCACATAGAAGAAAATGAGTTTTCTCGAAAGAAACCTTGTGCTTCCAGTTCCTAGTTGGAAGCTCACCCTGCTCTGCTCTATACCAAACGTGAAAGTCAATGTGAGCACTAGCCTCGAAGTAAGGCCCTGATTATGCTGGCAAAACGGGAGGCGTGCAGCAACTCCATGAGGCCTTCATCGCTGTTCTGCTTTAGTTTCACGGTAGTAAGCTTTCCAAGACTCCTAGGGACTTTGCTTAAGCAACCGTTTCGGTACCAGAACACTGCGTAGAGACAGTAAGCTCTGGTCCTGCGTGTATGCTGCGTGTCAACCTAGAAATTGGAGACTGATGGCATAAAGCTTCTTTTCCCATTATGAAAGCTCCGTTCATGCGGGCTCGAAGCTACCTGAAAAGCATTGTTGTTGCCGGGGTTTTCCTCACTGCCGGCATGGTTCTGAGAAGAAAATGAGTTTTCTCCTAAGAAACCTTGGGTTTCCAGTTCCTTGTTGGAAGCTCACCCTGCTCTGCGCTATACCTAAAGTGAAAGTCAACGTGAGCCCAAGCTTCGAAGTAAGGCCCTGATTATCCTTGCAAAACGAGAAGCGTGCAGCAGCTCTTGAGGCGTTCATTGTTGTTCTGCTTTAGTTTCAAGGTAGTAAGCTTTTCAACACTCCTAGGGGCCTTGCTTCAGCACCCGTTTCAGTACCAGAACACTGCGTAGAACCAGGAAGCTCTGCTCCTGCGTGTATGCTGCGTGTCAACCTAGAAATTAGAGACTGATGGCACAACGCTTGTTTTCCCGTTTTGAAAGCTCCATTCATGCGGCCTCGAAGCTACCTGAAAAGCACTGTTGTTACCGTGCTTTTACTTACAGCCGGCATGGCACATAGAAGAAAATGAGTTTTCTCGAAAGAAACCTTGTGCTTCCAGTTCCTAGTTGGAAGCTCACCCTGCTCTACTCTATACCAAACGTGAAAGTCAATGTGAGCACTAGCCTCGAAGTAAGGCCCTGATTATGCTGGCAAAACGGGAGGCGTGCAGCAGCTCCATGAGGCCTTCATCGCTGTTCTGCTTTAGTTTCACGGTAGTAAGCTTTCCAAGACTCCTAGGGACTTTGCTTAAGCAACCGTTTCGGTACCAGAACACTGCGTAGAGACAGTAAGCTCTGGTCCTGCGTGTATGCTGCGTGTCAACCTAGAAATTGGAGACTGATGGCATAAGGCTTCTTTTCCCATTATGAAAGCTCCGTTCATGCGGCCTCGAAGCTACCTGAAAAGCATTGTTGTTGCCGGGCTTTTCTTCACTGCCGGCATGGTTCTGAGAAGAAAATGAGTTTTCTCCTAAGAAACCTTGGGTTTCCAGTTCCTTGTTGGAAGCTCACCCTGCTCTGCGCTATACCTAAAGTGAAAGTCAACGTGAGCCCAAGCTTCGAAGTAGGCCCTGATTACCCTTGTAAAACGAGAGGCGTGCAGCAGCTCCATGAGGCCTTCATCGTTGTTCTGCTTTAGTTTCAAGGTAGTAAGCTTTTCAACACTCCTAGGGGCCTTGCTTCAGCACCCGTTTAAGTACCAGAACACTGCGTAGAACCAGGAAGCTCTGCTCCTGCGTGTGTGCTGCGTGTCAACCTAGAAATTAGAGACTGATGGCACAACGCTTGTTTTCCCGTTTTGAAAGCTCCATTCATGCGGCCTCGAAGCTACCTGAAAAGCACTGTTGTTACCGTGCTTTTACTTACAGCCGGCATGCTCATAGAAGAAAATGAGTTTTCTCGAAAGAAACCTTGTGCTTCCAGTTCCTAGTTGGAAGCTCACCCTGCTCTGCTCTATACCAAACGTGAAAGTCAATGTGAGCACTAGCCTCGAAGTAAGGCCCTGATTATGCTGGCAAAACGGGAGGCGTGCAGCAACTCCATGAGGCCTTCATCGCTGTTCTGCTTTAGTTTCACGGTAGTAAGCTTTCCAAGACTCCTAGGGACTTTGCTTAAGCAACCGTTTCGGTACCAGAACACTGTGTAGAGACAGTAAGCTCTGGTCCTGCGTGTATGCTGCGTGTCAACCTAGAAATTGGAGACTGATGGCATAAGGCTTCTTTTCCCATTATGAAAGCTCCGTTCATGCGGCCTCGAAGCTACCTGAAAAGCATTGTTGTTGCCGGGGTTTTCTTCACTGCCGGCATGGTTCTGAGAAGAAAATGAGTTTTCTCCTAAGAAACCTTGGGTTTCCAGTTCCTTGTTGGAAGCTCACCCTGCTCTGCGCTATACCTAAAGTGAAAGTCAACGTGAGCCCAAGCTTCGAAGTAGGCCCTGATTACCCTTGTAAAACGAGAGGCGTGCAGCAGCTCCATGAGGCCTTCATCGTTGTTCTGCTTTAGTTTCAAGGTAGTAAGCTTTTCAACACTCCTAGGGGCCTTGCTTCAGCACCCGTTTCAGTACCAGAACACTGCGTAGAACCAGGAAGCTCTGCTCCTGCGTGTATGCTGCGTGTCAACCTAGAAATTAGAGACTGATGGCACAACGCTTGTTTTCCCGTTTTGAAAGCTCCATTCATGCGGCCTCGAAGCTACCTGAAAAGCACTGTTGTTACCGTGCTTTTACTTACAGCCGGCATGGCACATAGAAGAAAATGACTTTTCTCGAAAGAAACCTTGTGCTTCCAGTTCCTAGTTGGAAGCTCACCCTGCTCTGCTCTATACCAAACGTGAAAGTCAATGTGAGCACTAGCCTCGAAGTAAGGCCCTGATTATGCTGGCAAAACGGGAGGCGTGCAGCAACTCCATGAGGCCTTCATCGCTGTTCTGCTTTAGTTTCACGGTAGTAAGCTTTCCAAGACTCCTAGGGACTTTGCTTAAGCAACCGTTTCGGTACCAGAACACTGCGTAGAGACAGTAAGCTCTGGTCCTGCGTGTATGCTGCGTGTCAACCTAGAAATTGGAGACTGATGGCATAAAGCTTCTTTTCCCATTATGAAAGCTCCGTTCATGCGGGCTCGAAGCTACCTGAAAAGCATTGTTGTTGCCTGGGTTTTCCTCACTGCCGGCATGGTTCTGAGAAGAAAATGAGTTTTCTCCTAAGAAACCTTGGGTTTCCAGTTCCTTGTTGGAAGCTCACCCTGCTCTGCGCTATACCTAAAGTGAAAGTCAACGTGAGCCCAAGCTTCGAAGTAAGGCCCTGATTATCCTTGCAAAACGAGAAGCGTGCAGCAGCTCTTGAGGCGTTCATCGTTGTTCTGCTTTAGTTTCAAGGTAGTAAGCTTTTCAACACTCCTAGGGGCCTTGCTTCAGCACCCGTTTAAGTACCAGAACACTGCGTAGAACCAGGAAGCTCTGCTCCTGCGTGTGTGCTGCGTGTCAACCTAGAAATTAGAGACTGATGGCACAACGCTTGTTTTCCCGTTTTGAAAGCTCCATTCATGCGGCCTCGAAGCTACCTGAAAAGCACTGTTGTTACCGTGCTTTTACTTACAGCCGGCATGCTCATAGAAGAAAATGAGTTTTCTCGAAAGAAACCTTGTGCTTCCAGTTCCTAGTTGGAAGCTCACCCTGCTCTGCTCTATACCAAACGTGAAAGTCAATGTGAGCACTAGCCTCGAAGTAAGGCCCTGATTATGCTGGCAAAACGGGAGGCGTGCAGCAACTCCATGAGGCCTTCATCGCTGTTCTGCTTTAGTTTCACGGTAGTAAGCTTTCCAAGACTCCTAGGGACTTTGCTTAAGCAACCGTTTCGGTACCAGAACACTGCGTAGAGACAGTAAGCTCTGGTCCTGCGTGTATGCTGCGTGTCAACCTAGAAATTGGAGACTGATGGCATAAGGCTTCTTTTCCCATTATGAAAGCTCCGTTCATGCGGCCTCGAAGCTACCTGAAAAGCATTGTTGTTGCCGGGGTTTTCTTCACTGCCGGCATGGTTCTGAGAAGAAAATGAGTTTTCTCCGAAGAAACCTTGGGTTTCCAGTTCCTTGTTGGAAGCTCACCCTGCTCTGCGCTATACCTAAAGTGAAAGTCAACGTGAGCCCAAGCTTCGAAGTAGGCCCTGATTACCCTTGTAAAACGAGAGGCGTGCAGCAGCTCCATGAGGCCTTCATCGTTGTTCTGCTTTTTCAAGGTAGTAAGCTTTTCAACACTCCTAGGGGCCTTGCGTCAGCACCCGTTTCAGTACCAGAACACTGCGTAGAACCAGGAAGCTCTGCTCCTGCGTGTGTGCTGCGTGTCAACCTAGAAATTAGAGACTGATGGCACAACGCTTGTTTTCCCGTTTTGAAAGCTCCATTCATGCGGCCTCGAAGCTACCTGAAAAGCACTGTTGTTACCGTGCTTTTACTTACAGCCGGCATGGCACATAGAAGAAAATGAGTTTTCTCGAAAGAAACCTTGTGCTTCCAGTTCCTAGTTGGAAGCTCACCCTGCTCTGCTCTATACCAAACGTGAAAGTCAATGTGAGCACTAGCCTCGACGTAAGGCCCTGATTATGCTGGCAAAACGGGAGGCGTGCAGCAGCTCCATGAGGCCTTCATCGCTGTTCTGCTTTAGTTTCACGGTAGTAAGCTTTCCAAGACTCCTAGGGACTTTGCTTAAGCAACCGTTTCGGTACCAGAACACTGCGTAGAGACAGTAAGCTCTGGTCCTGCGTGTATGCTGCATGTCAACCTAGAAATTGGAGACTGATGGCATAAAACTTCTATTCCCATTATGAAAGGTCCGTTCATGCGGGCTCGAAGCTACCTGAAAAGCATTGTTGTTGCCGGGGTTTTCCTCACTGCCGGCATGGTTCTGAGAAGAAAATGAGTTTTCTCCTAAGAAACCTTCGGTTTCCAGTTCCTTGTTGGAAGCTCACCCTGCTCTGCGCTATACCTAAAGTGAAAGTCAACGTGAGCCCAAGCTTCGAAGTAAGGCCCTGATTATCCTTGCAAAACGAGAGACGTGCAGCAGCTCTTGAGGCGTTCATCGTTGTTCTGCTTTAGTTTCAAGGTAGTAAGCTTTTCAACACTCCTAGGGGCCTTGCTTCAGCACCCGTTTCAGTACCAGAACACTGCGTAGAACCAGTAAGCTCTGCTCCTGCGTGTATGCTGCGTGTCAACCTAGAAATTAGAGACTGATGGCACAACGCTTGTTTTCCCGTTTTGAAAGCTCCATTCATGCGGCCTCGAAGCTACCTGAAAAGCACTGTTCTTACCGTGCTTTTACTTAAGCCGGCATGGCACATAGAAGAAAATGAGTTTTCTCGAAAGAAACCTTGTGCTTCCAGTTCCTAGTTGGAAGCTCACCCTGCTCTACTCTATACCAAACGTGAAAGTCAATGTGAGCACTAGCCTCGAAGTAAGGCCCTGATTATGCTGGCAAAACGGGAGGCGTGCAGCAGCTCCATGAGGCCTTCATCGCTGTTCTTCTTTAGTTTCACGGTAGTAAGCTTTCCATGACTCCTAGGGACTTTGCTTAAGCAACCGTTTCGGTACCAGAACACTGCGTAGAGACAGTAAGCTCTGGTCCTGCGTGTATGCTGCGTGTCAACCTAGAAATTGGAGACTGATGGCATAAAGCTTCTATTCCCATTATGAAAGCTCCGTTCATGCGGCCTCGAAGCTACCTGAAAAGCATTGTTGTTGCCGGGGTTTTCTTCACTGCCGGCATGGTTCTGAGAAGAAAATGAGTTTTCTCCTAAGAAACCTTGGGTTTCCAGTTCCTTGTTGGAAGCTCACCCTGCTCTGCGCTATACCTAAAGTGAAAGTCAACGTGAGCCCAAGCTTCGAAGTATGCCCTGATTACCCTTGTAAAACGAGAGGCGTGCAGCAGCTCCATGAGGCCTTCATCGTTGTTCTGCTTTAGTTTCAAGGTAGTAAGCTTTTCAACACTCCTAGGGGCCTTGCTTCAGCACCCGTTTCAGTACCAGAACACTGCGTAGAACCAGGAAGCTCTGCTCCTGCGTGTGTGCTGCGTGTCAACCTAGAAATTAGAGACTGATGGCACAACGCTTGTTTTCCCGTTTTGAAAGCTCCATTCATGCGGCCTCGAAGCTACCTGAAAAGCACTGTTGTTACCGTGCTTTTACTTACAGCCGGCATGGCACATAGAAGAAAATGACTTTTCTCGAAAGAAACCTTGTGCTTCCAGTTCCTAGTTGGAAGCTCACCCTGCTCTGCTCTATACCAAACGTGAAAGTCAATGTGAGCACTAGCCTCGAAGTAAGGCCCTGATTATCCTGGCAAAACGGGAGGCGTGCAGCAGCTCCATGAGGCTTTCATCGCTGTTCTGCTTTAGTTTCACGGTAGTAAGCTTTCCAAGACTCCTAGGGACTTTGCTTAAGCAACCGTTTCGGTACCAGAACACTGCGTAGAGACAGTAAGCTCTGGTCCTGCGTGTATGCTGCGTGTCAACCTAGAAATTGGAGACTGATGGCATAAAGCTTCTATTCCCATTATGAAAGCTCCGTTCATGCGGCCTCGAAGCTACCTGAAAAGCATTGTTGTTGACGGGGTTTTCTTCACTGCCGGCATGGTTTTGAGAAGAAAATGAGTTTTCTCCTAAGAAACCTTGGGTTTCCAGTTCCTTGTTGGAAGCTCACCCTGCTCTGCTCTATACCTAAAGTGAAAGTCAACGTGAGCCCAAGCTTCGAAGTAAGGCCCTGATTATCCTTGCAAAACGAGAGGCGTGCAGCAGCTCCATGAGGACTTCATCGTTGTTCTGCTTTAGTTTCAAGGTAGTAAGCTTTTCAACACTCCTAGGAGCCTTGCTTCAGCACCCGTTTCAGTACCAGAACACTGCGTAGAACCAGGAAGCTCTGCTCCTGCGTGTATGCTGCGTGTCAACCTAGAAATTAGAGACTGATGGCACAACGCTTGTTTTCCCGTTTTGAAAGCTCCATTCATGCGGCCTCGAAGCTACCTGAAAAGCACTGTTGTTACCGTGCTTTTACTTAAGCCGGCATGGCACATAGAAGAAAATGAGTTTTCTCGAAAGAAACCTTGTGCTTCCAGTTCCTAGTTGGAAGCTCACCCTGCTCTACTCTATACCAAACGTGAAAGTCAATGTGAGCACTAGCCTCGAAGTAAGGCCCTGATTATGCTGGCAAAACGGGAGGCGTGCAGCAGCTCCATGAGGCCTTCATCGCTGTTCTTCTTTAGTTTCACGGTAGTAAGCTTTCCAAGACTCCTAGGGACTTTGCTTAAGCAACCGTTTCGGTACCAGAACACTGCGTAGAGACAGTAAGCTCTGGTCCTGCGTGTATGCTGCGTGTCAACCTAGAAATTGGAGACTGATGGCATAAGGCTTCTTTTCCCATTATGAAAGCTCCGTTCATGCGGCCTCGAAGCTACCTGAAAAGCATTGTTGTTGCCGGGGTTTTCTTCACTGCCGGCATGGTTCTGAGAAGACAATGAGTTTTCTCCTAAGAAACCTTGGGTTTCCAGTTCCTTGTTGGAAGCTCACCCTGCTCTGCGCTATACCTAAAGTGAAAGTCAACGTGAGCCCAAGCTTCGAAGTAGGCCCTGATTACCCTTGTAAAACGAGAGGCGTGCAGCAGCTCCATGAGGCCTTCATCGTTGTTCTGCTTTAGTTTCAAGGTAGTAAGCTTTTCAACACTCCTAGGGGCCTTGCTTCAGCACCCGTTTCAGTACCAGAACACTGCGTAGAACCAGGAAGCTCTGCTCCTGCGTGTATGCTGCGTGTCAACCTAGAAATTAGAGACTGATGGCACAACGCTTGTTTTCCCGTTTTGAAAGCTCCATTCATGCGGCCTCGAAGCTACCTGAAAAGCACTGTTGTTACCGTGCTTTTACTTACAGCCGGCATGGCACATAGAAGAAAATGAGTTTTCTCGAAAGAAACCTTGTGCTTCCAGTTCCTAGTTGGAAGCTCACCCTGCTCTGCTCTATACCAAACGTGAAAGTCAATGTGAGCACTAGCCTCGAAGTAAGGCCCTGATTATGCTGGCAAAACGGGAGGCGTGCAGCAACTCCATGAGGCCTTCATCGCTGTTCTGCTTTAGTTTCACGGTAGTAAGCTTTCCAAGACTCCTAGGGACTTTGCTTAAGCAACCGTTTCGGTACCAGAACACTGCGTAGAGACAGTAAGCTCTGGTCCTGCGTGTATGCTGCGTGTCAACCTAGAAATTGGAGACTGATGGCATAAAGCTTCTTTTCCCATTATGAAAGCTCCGTTCATGCGGGCTCGAAGCTACCTGAAAAGCATTGTTGTTGCCGGGGTTTTCCTCACTGCCGGCATGGTTCTGAGAAGAAAATGAGTTTTCTCCTAAGAAACCTTGGGTTTCCAGTTCCTTGTTGGAAGCTCACCCTGCTCTGCGCTATACCTAAAGTGAAAGTCAACGTGAGCCCAAGCTTCGAAGTAAGGCCCTGATTATCCTTGCAAAATGAGAAGCGTGCAGCAGCTCTTGAGGCGTTCATTGTTGTTCTGCTTTAGTTTCAAGGTAGTAAGCTTTTCAACACTCCTAGGGGCCTTGCTTCAGCACCCGTTTCAGTACCAGAACACTGCGTAGAACCAGGAAGCTCTGCTCCTGCGTGTATGCTGCGTGTCAACCTAGAAATTAGAGACTGATGGCACAACGCTTGTTTTCCCGTTTTGAAAGCTCCATTCATGCGGCCTCGAAGCTACCTGAAAAGCACTGTTGTTACCGTGCTTTTACTTACAGCCGGCATGGCACATAGAAGAAAATGAGTTTTCTCGAAAGAAACCTTGTGCTTCCAGTTCCTAGTTGGAAGCTCACCCTGCTCTACTCTATACCAAACGTGAAAGTCAATGTGAGCACTAGCCTCGAAGTAAGGCCCTGATTATGCTGGCAAAACGGGAGGCGTGCAGCAGCTCCATGAGGCCTTCATCGCTGTTCTGCTTTAGTTTCACGGTAGTAAGCTTTCCAAGACTCCTAGGGACTTTGCTTAAGCAACCGTTTCGGTACCAGAACACTGCGTAGAGACAGTAAGCTCTGGTCCTGCGTGTATGCTGCGTGTCAACCTAGAAATTGGAGACTGATGGCATAAGGCTTCTTTTCCCATTATGAAAGCTCCGTTCATGCGGCCTCGAAGCTACCTGAAAAGCATTGTTGTTGCCGGGCTTTTCTTCACTGCCGGCATGGTTCTGAGAAGAAAATGAGTTTTCTCCTAAGAAACCTTGGGTTTCCAGTTCCTTGTTGGAAGCTCACCCTGCTCTGCGCTATACCTAAAGTGAAAGTCAACGTGAGCCCAAGCTTCGAAGTAGGCCCTGATTACCCTTGTAAAACGAGAGGCGTGCAGCAGCTCCATGAGGCCTTCATCGTTGTTCTGCTTTAGTTTCAAGGTAGTAAGCTTTTCAACACTCCTAGGGGCCTTGCTTCAGCACCCGTTTAAGTACCAGAACACTGCGTAGAACCAGGAAGCTCTGCTCCTGCGTGTGTGCTGCGTGTCAACCTAGAAATTAGAGACTGATGGCACAACGCTTGTTTTCCCGTTTTGAAAGCTCCATTCATGCGGCCTCGAAGCTACCTGAAAAGCACTGTTGTTACCGTGCTTTTACTTACAGCCGGCATGCTCATAGAAGAAAATGAGTTTTCTCGAAAGAAACCTTGTGCTTCCAGTTCCTAGTTGGAAGCTCACCCTGCTCTGCTCTATACCAAACGTGAAAGTCAATGTGAGCACTAGCCTCGAAGTAAGGCCCTGATTATGCTGGCAAAACGGGAGGCGTGCAGCAACTCCATGAGGCCTTCATCGCTGTTCTGCTTTAGTTTCACGGTAGTAAGCTTTCCAAGACTCCTAGGGACTTTGCTTAAGCAACCGTTTCGGTACCAGAACACTGTGTAGAGACAGTAAGCTCTGGTCCTGCGTGTATGCTGCGTGTCAACCTAGAAATTGGAGACTGATGGCATAAGGCTTCTTTTCCCATTATGAAAGCTCCGTTCATGCGGCCTCGAAGCTACCTGAAAAGCATTGTTGTTGCCGGGGTTTTCTTCACTGCCGGCATGGTTCTGAGAAGAAAATGAGTTTTCTCCTAAGAAACCTTGGGTTTCCAGTTCCTTGTTGGAAGCTCACCCTGCTCTGCGCTATACCTAAAGTGAAAGTCAACGTGAGCCCAAGCTTCGAAGTAGGCCCTGATTACCCTTGTAAAACGAGAGGCGTGCAGCAGCTCCATGAGGCCTTCATCGTTGTTCTGCTTTAGTTTCAAGGTAGTAAGCTTTTCAACACTCCTAGGGGCCTTGCTTCAGCACCCGTTTCAGTACCAGAACACTGCGTAGAACCAGGAAGCTCTGCTCCTGCGTGTATGCTGCGTGTCAACCTAGAAATTAGAGACTGATGGCACAACGCTTGTTTTCCCGTTTTGAAAGCTCCATTCATGCGGCCTCGAAGCTACCTGAAAAGCACTGTTGTTACCGTGCTTTTACTTACAGCCGGCATGGCACATAGAAGAAAATGACTTTTCTCGAAAGAAACCTTGTGCTTCCAGTTCCTAGTTGGAAGCTCACCCTGCTCTGCTCTATACCAAACGTGAAAGTCAATGTGAGCACTAGCCTCGAAGTAAGGCCCTGATTATGCTGGCAAAACGGGAGGCGTGCAGCAACTCCATGAGGCCTTCATCGCTGTTCTGCTTTAGTTTCACGGTAGTAAGCTTTCCAAGACTCCTAGGGACTTTGCTTAAGCAACCGTTTCGGTACCAGAACACTGCGTAGAGACAGTAAGCTCTGGTCCTGCGTGTATGCTGCGTGTCAACCTAGAAATTGGAGACTGATGGCATAAAGCTTCTTTTCCCATTATGAAAGCTCCGTTCATGCGGGCTCGAAGCTACCTGAAAAGCATTGTTGTTGCCGGGGTTTTCCTCACTGCCGGCATGGTTCTGAGAAGAAAATGAGTTTTCTCCTAAGAAACCTTGGGTTTCCAGTTCCTTGTTGGAAGCTCACCCTGCTCTGCGCTATACCTAAAGTGAAAGTCAACGTGAGCCCAAGCTTCGAAGTAAGGCCCTGATTATCCTTGCAAAACGAGAAGCGTGCAGCAGCTCTTGAGGCGTTCATCGTTGTTCTGCTTTAGTTTCAAGGTAGTAAGCTTTTCAACACTCCTAGGGGCCTTGCTTCAGCACCCGTTTAAGTACCAGAACACTGCGTAGAACCAGGAAGCTCTGCTCCTGCGTGTGTGCTGCGTGTCAACCTAGAAATTAGAGACTGATGGCACAACGCTTGTTTTCCCGTTTTGAAAGCTCCATTCATGCGGCCTCGAAGCTACCTGAAAAGCACTGTTGTTACCGTGCTTTTACTTACAGCCGGCATGCTCATAGAAGAAAATGAGTTTTCTCGAAAGAAACCTTGTGCTTCCAGTTCCTAGTTGGAAGCTCACCCTGCTCTGCTCTATACCAAACGTGAAAGTCAATGTGAGCACTAGCCTCGAAGTAAGGCCCTGATTATGCTGGCAAAACGGGAGGCGTGCAGCAACTCCATGAGGCCTTCATCGCTGTTCTGCTTTAGTTTCACGGTAGTAAGCTTTCCAAGACTCCTAGGGACTTTGCTTAAGCAACCGTTTCGGTACCAGAACACTGCGTAGAGACAGTAAGCTCTGGTCCTGCGTGTATGCTGCGTGTCAACCTAGAAATTGGAGACTGATGGCATAAGGCTTCTTTTCCCATTATGAAAGCTCCGTTCATGCGGCCTCGAAGCTACCTGAAAAGCATTGTTGTTGCCGGGGTTTTCTTCACTGCCGGCATGGTTCTGAGAAGAAAATGAGTTTTCTCCGAAGAAACCTTGGGTTTCCAGTTCCTTGTTGGAAGCTCACCCTGCTCTGCGCTATACCTAAAGTGAAAGTCAACGTGAGCCCAAGCTTCGAAGTAGGCCCTGATTACCCTTGTAAAACGAGAGGCGTGCAGCAGCTCCATGAGGCCTTCATCGTTGTTCTGCTTTTTCAAGGTAGTAAGCTTTTCAACACTCCTAGGGGCCTTGCGTCAGCACCCGTTTCAGTACCAGAACACTGCGTAGAACCAGGAAGCTCTGCTCCTGCGTGTGTGCTGCGTGTCAACCTAGAAATTAGAGACTGATGGCACAACGCTTGTTTTCCCGTTTTGAAAGCTCCATTCATGCGGCCTCGAAGCTACCTGAAAAGCACTGTTGTTACCGTGCTTTTACTTACAGCCGGCATGGCACATAGAAGAAAATGAGTTTTCTCGAAAGAAACCTTGTGCTTCCAGTTCCTAGTTGGAAGCTCACCCTGCTCTGCTCTATACCAAACGTGAAAGTCAATGTGAGCACTAGCCTCGACGTAAGGCCCTGATTATGCTGGCAAAACGGGAGGCGTGCAGCAGCTCCATGAGGCCTTCATCGCTGTTCTGCTTTAGTTTCACGGTAGTAAGCTTTCCAAGACTCCTAGGGACTTTGCTTAAGCAACCGTTTCGGTACCAGAACACTGCGTAGAGACAGTAAGCTCTGGTCCTGCGTGTATGCTGCATGTCAACCTAGAAATTGGAGACTGATGGCATAAAACTTCTATTCCCATTATGAAAGGTCCGTTCATGCGGGCTCGAAGCTACCTGAAAAGCATTGTTGTTGCCGGGGTTTTCCTCACTGCCGGCATGGTTCTGAGAAGAAAATGAGTTTTCTCCTAAGAAACCTTCGGTTTCCAGTTCCTTGTTGGAAGCTCACCCTGCTCTGCGCTATACCTAAAGTGAAAGTCAACGTGAGCCCAAGCTTCGAAGTAAGGCCCTGATTATCCTTGCAAAACGAGAGGCGTGCAGCAGCTCTTGAGGCGTTCATCGTTGTTCTGCTTTAGTTTCAAGGTAGTAAGCTTTTCAACACTCCTAGGGGCCTTGCTTCAGCACCCGTTTCAGTACCAGAACACTGCGTAGAACCAGGAAGCTCTGCTCCTGCGTGTATGCTGCGTGTCAACCTAGAAATTAGAAACTGATGGCACAACGCTTGTTTTCCCGTTTTGAAAGCTCCATTCATGCGGCCTCGAAGCTACCTGAAAAGCACTGTTGTTACCGTGCTTTTACTTACAGCCGGCATGGCACATAGAAGAAAATGACTTTTCTCGAAAGAAACCTTGTGCTTCCAGTTCCTAGTTGGAAGCTCACCGTGCTCTACTCTATACCAAACGTGAAAGTCAATGTGAGCACTAGCCTCGAAGTAAGGCCCTGATTATGCTGGCAAAACGGGAGGCGTGCAGCAGCTCCATGAGGCCTTCATCGCTGTTCTGCTTTAGTTTCACGGTAGTAAGCTTTCCAAGACTCCTAGGGACTTTGCTTAAGCAACCGTTTCGGTACCAGAACACTGCGTAGAGACAGTAAGCTCTGGTCCTGCGTGTATGCTGCGTGTCAACCTAGAAATTGGAGACTGATGGCATAAGGCTTCTTTTCCCATTATGAAAGCTCCGTTCATGCGGCCTCGAAGCTACCTGAAAAGCATTGTTGTTGCCGGGGTTTTCTTCACTGCCGGCATGGTTCTGAGAAGAAAATGAGTTTTCTCCTAAGAAACCTTGGGTTTCCAGTTCCTTCTTGGAAGCTCACCCTGCTCTGCGCTATACCTAAAGTGAAAGTCAACGTGAGCCCAAGCTTCGAAGTAGGCCCTGATTACCCTTGTAAAACGAGAGGCGTGCAGCAGCTCCATGAGGCCTTCATCGTTGTTCTGCTTTAGTTTCAAGGTAGTAAGCTTTTCAACACTCCTAGGGGCCTTGCTTCAGCACCCGTTTCAGTATCAGAACACTGCGTAGAACAAAGAAGCTCTGCTCCTGCGTGTATGCTGCGTGTCAACCTAGAAATTAGAGACTGATGGCACAAGGCTGGTTTTCCCATTATGAAAGCTCCGTTAATGCGGCCCCGAAGCTACCTGAAAAGCACTGTTGTTACCGTGCTTTTACTTACAGCCGGCATGGCACATAGAAGAAAATGAGTTTTCTCGAAAGAAACCTTGTGCTTCCAGTTCCTAGTTGGAAGCTCACCCTGCTCTGCTCTATACCAAACGTAAAAGTCAATGTGAGCACTAGCCTCGAAGTAAGGCCCTGATTATCCTGGCAAAACGGGAGGCGTGCAGCAGCTCCATGAGGCCTTCATCGCTGTTCTGCTTTAGTTTCACGGTAGTAAGCTTTCCAAGACTCCTAGGGACTTTGCTTAAGCAACCGTTTTGGTACCAGAACACTGCGTAGAGACAGTAAGCTCTGGTCCTGCGTGTATGCTGCGTGTCAACCTAGAAATTGGAGACTGATGGCATAAGGCTTCTTTTCCCATTATGAAAGCTCCGTTCATGCGGCCTCGAAGCTACCTGAAAAGCATTGTTGTTGCCGGGGTTTTCTTCACTCCCGGCATGGTTCTGAGAAGAAAATGAGTTTTCTCCTAAGAAACCTTGTGTTTCCAGTTCCTTGTTGGAAGCTCACCCTGCTCTGCGCTATACCTAAAGTGAAAGTCAACGTGAGCCCAAGCTTCGAAGTAGACCCTGATTATCCTTGCAAAACGAGAGGCGTGCAGCAGCTCCATGAGGCGTTCATCGTTGTTCTGCTTTAGTTTCAAGGTAGTAAGCTTTTCAACACTCCTAGGGGCCTTGCTTCAGCACCCGTTTCAGTACCAGAAGACTGCGTAGAACCAGGAAGCTCTGCTCCTGCGTGTATGCTGCGTGTCAACCTAGAAATTAGAGACTGATGGCACAACGCTTGTTTTCCCGTTTTGAAAGCTCCTTTCATGCAGCCTCGAAGCTACCTGAAAAGCACTGTTGTTACCGTGCTTTTACTTACAGCCGGCATGGCACATAGAAGAAAATGACTTTTCTCGAAAGAAACCTTGTGCTTCCAGTTCCTAGTTGGAAGCTCACCCTGCTCTGCTCTATACCAAACGTGAAAGTCAATGTGAGCACTAGCCTCGACGTAAGGCCCTGATTATGCTGGCAAAACGGGAGGCGTGCAGCAGCTCCATGAGGCCTTCATCGCTGTTCTGCTTTAGTTTCACGGTAGTAAGCTTTCCAAGACTCCTAGGGACTTTGCTTAAGCAACCGTTTCGGTACCAGAACACTGCGTAGAGACAGTAAGCTCTGGTCCTGCGTGTATGCTGCATGTCAACCTAGAAATTGGAGACTGATGGCATAAAACTTCTATTCCCATTATGAAAGCTCCGTTCATGCGGGCTCGAAGCTACCTGAAAAGCATTGTTGTTGCCGGGGTTTTCCTCACTGCCGGCATGGTTCTGAGAAGAAAATGAGTTTTCTCCTAAGAAACCTTCGGTTTCCAGTTCCTTGTTGGAAGCTCACCCTGCTCTGCGCTATACCTAAAGTGAAAGTCAACGTGAGCCCAAGCTTCGAAGTAAGGCCCTGATTATCCTTGCAAAACGAGAGGCGTGCAGCAGCTCTTGAGGCGTTCATCGTTGTTCTGCTTTAGTTTCAAGGTAGTAAGCTTTTCAACACTCCTAGGGGCCTTGCTTCAGCACCCGTTTCAGTACCAGAACACTGCGTAGAACCAGGAAGCTCTGCTCCTGCGTGTATGCTGCGTGTCAACCTAGAAATTAGAGACTGATGGCACAACGCTTGTTTTCCCGTTTTGAAAGCTCCATTCATGCGGCCTCGAAGCTACCTGAAAAGCACTGTTGTTACCGTGCTTTTACTTACAGCCGGCATGGCACATAGAAGAAAATGACTTTTCTCGAAAGAAACCTTGTGCTTCCAGTTCCTAGTTGGAAGCTCACCCTGCTCTACTCTATACCAAACGTGAAAGTCAATGTGAGCACTAGCCTCGAAGTAAGGCCCTGATTATGCTGGCAAAACGGGAGGCGTGCAGCAGCTCCATGAGGCCTTCATCGCTGTTCTGCTTTAGTTTCACGGTAGTAAGCTTTCCAAGACTCCTAGGGACTTTGCTTAAGCAACCGTTTCGGTACCAGAACACTGCGTAGAGACAGTAAGCTCTGGTCCTGCGTGTATGCTGCGTGTCAACCTAGAAATTGGAGACTGATGGCATAAGGCTTCTTTTCCCATTATGAAAGCTCCGTTCATGCGGCCTCGAAGCTACCTGAAAAGCATTGTTGTTGCCGGGGTTTTCTTCACTGCCGGCATGGTTCTGAGAAGAAAATGAGTTTTCTCCTAAGAAACCTTGGGTTTCCAGTTCCTTGTTGGAAGCTCACCCTGCTCTGCGCTATACCTAAAGTGAAAGTCAACGTGAGCCCAAGCTTCGAAGTAGGCCCTGATTACCCTTGTAAAACGAGAGGCGTGCAGCAGCTCCATGAGGCCTTCATCGTTGTTCTGCTTTAGTTTCAAGGTAGTAAGCTTTTCAGCACTCCTAGGAGCCTTGCTTCAGCACCCGTTTCAGTACCAGAACACTGCGTAGAACCAGGAAGCTCTGCTCCTGCGTGTATGCTGCGTGTCAACCTAGAAATTAGAGACTGATGGCACAAGGCTAGTTTTCCCATTATGAAAGCTCCGTTGATGCGGCCCCGAAGCTACCTGAAAAGCACTGTTGTTAACGTGCTTTTACTTACAGCCGGCATGGCACATAGAAGAAAATGACTTTTCTCGAAAGAAACCTTGTGCTTCCAGTTCCTAGTTGGAAGCTCACCCTGCTCTGCTCTATACCAAACGTGAAAGTCAATGTGAGCACTAGCCTCGAAGTAAGGCCCTGATTATGCTGGCAAAACGGGAGGCGTGCAGCAGCTCCATGAGGCCTTCATCGCTGTTCTGCTTTAGTTTCACGGTAGTAAGCTTTCCAAGACTCCTAGGGACTTTGCTTAAGCAACCGTTTCGGTACCAGAACACTGCGTAGAGACAGTAAGCTCTGGTCCTGCGTGTATGCTGCGTGTCAACCTAGAAATTGGAGACTGATGGCATAAAGCCTCTTTTCCCATTATGAAAGCTCCGTTCATGCGGCCTCGAAGCTACCTGAAAAGCATTGTTGTTGCCGGGGTTTTCTTCACTCCCGGCATGGTTCTGAGAAGAAAATGAGTTTTCTCCTAAGAAACCTTGGGTTTCCAGTTCCTTGTTGGAAGCTCACCCTGCTCTGCGCTATACCTAAAGTGAAAGTCAACGTGAGCCCAAGCTTCGAAGTAGGCCCTGATTACCCTTGTAAAACGAGAGGCGTGCAGCAGCTCCATGAGGCCTTCATCGTTGTTCTGCTTTTTCAAGGTAGTAAGCTTTTCAACACTCCTAGGGGCCTTGCTTCAGCACCCGTTTCAGTACCAGAACACTGCGTAGAACCAGGAAGCTCTGCTCCTGCGTGTGTGCTGCGTGTCAACCTAGAAATTAGAGACTGATGGCACAACGCTTGTTTTCCCGTTTTGAAAGCTCCATTCATGCGGCCTCGAATCTACCTGAAAAGCACTGTTGTTACCGTGCTTTTACTTACAGCCGGCATGGCACATAGAAGAAAATGAGTTTTCTCGAAAGAAACCTTGTGCTTCCAGTTCCTAGTTGGAAGCTCACCCTGCTCTGCTCTATACCAAACGTGAAAGTCAATGTGAGCACTAGCCTCGACGTAAGGCCCTGATTATGCTGGCAAAACGGGAGGCGTGCAGCAGCTCCATGAGGCCTTCATCGCTGTTCTGCTTTAGTTTCACGGTAGTAAGCTTTCCAAGACTCCTAGGGACTTTGCTTAATCAACCGTTTCGGTACCAGAACACTGCGTAGAGACAGTAAGCTCTGGTCCTGCGTGTATGCTGCATGTCAACCTAGAAATTGGAGACTGATGGCATAAAACTTCTATTCCCATTATGAAAGCTCCGTTCATGCGGGCTCGAAGCTACCTGAAAAGCATTGTTGTTGCCGGGGTTTTCCTCACTGCCGGCATGGTTCTGAGAAGAAAATGAGTTTTCTCCTAAGAAACCTTCGGTTTCCAGTTCCTTGTTGGAAGCTCACCCTGCTCTGCGCTATACCTAAAGTGAAAGTCAACGTGAGCCCAAGCTTCGAAGTAAGGCCCTGATTATCCTTGCCAAACGAGAGGCGTGCAGCAGCTCTTGAGGCGTTCATCGTTGTTCTGCTTTAGTTTCAAGGTAGTAAGCTTTTCAACACTCCTAGGGGCCTTGCTTCAGCACCCGTTTCAGTACCAGAACACTGCGTAGAACCAGGAAGCTCTGCTCCTGCGTGTATGCTGCGTGTCAACCTAGAAATTAGAGACTGATGGCACAACGCTTGTTTTCCCGTTTTGAAAGCTCCATTCATGCGGCCTCGAAGCTACCTGAAAAGCACTGTTGTTACCGTGCTTTTACTTACAGCCGGCATGGCACATAGAAGAAAATGACTTTTCTCGAAAGAAACCTTGTGCTTCCAGTTCCTAGTTGGAAGCTCACCGTGCTCTACTCTATACCAAACGTGAAAGTCAATGTGAGCACTAGCCTCGAAGTAAGGCCCTGATTATGCTGGCAAAACGGGAGGCGTGCAGCAGCTCCATGAGGCCTTCATCGCTGTTCTGCTTTAGTTTCACGGTAGTAAGCTTTCAAGACTCCTAGGGACTTTGCTTAAGCAACCGTTTCGGTACCAGAACACTGCGTAGAGACAGTAAGCTCTGGTCCTGCGTGTATGCTGCGTGTCAACCTAGAAATTGGAGACTGATGGCATAAGGCTTCTTTTCCCATTATGAAAGCTCCGTTCATGCGGCCTCGAAGCTACCTGAAAAGCATTGTTGTTGCCGGGGTTTTCTTCACTGCCGGCATGGTTCTGAGAAGAAAATGAGTTTTCTCCTAAGAAACCTTGGGTTTCCAGTTCCTTGTTGGAAGCTCACCCTGCTCTGCGCTATACCTAAAGTGAAAGTCAACGTGAGCCCAAGCTTCGAAGTAGGCCCTGATTACCCTTGTAAAACGAGAGGCGTGCAGCAGCTCCATGAGGCCTTCATCGTTGTTCTGCTTTAGTTTCAAGGTAGTAAGCTTTTCAACACTCCTAGGGGCCTTGCTTCAGCACCCGTTTCAGTATCAGAACACTGCGTAGAACAAACAAGCTCTGCTCCTGCGTGTATGCTGCGTGTCAACCTAGAAATTAGAGACTGATGGCACAAGGCTGGTTTTCCCATTATGAAAGCTCCGTTAATGCGGCCCCGAAGCTACCTGAAAAGCACTGTTGTTACCGTGCTTTTACTTACAGCCGGCATGGCACATAGAAGAAAATGAGTTTTCTCGAAAGAAACCTTGTGCTTCCAGTTCCTAGTTGGAAGCTCACCCTGCTCTGCTCTATACCAAACGTAAAAGTCAAAGTGAGCACTAGCCTCGAAGTAAGGCCCTGATTATGCTGGCAAAACGGGAGGCGTGCAGCAGCTCCATGAGGCCTTCATCGCTGTTCTGCTTTAGTTTCACGGTAGTAAGCTTTCCAAGACTCCTAGGGACTTTGCTTAAGCAACCGTTTTGGTACCAGAACACTGCGTAGAGACAGTAAGCTCTGGTCCTGCGTGTATGCTGCGTGTCAACCTAGAAATTGGAGACTGATGGCATAAGGCTTCTTTTCCCATTATGAAAGCTCCATTCATGCGGCCTCGAAGCTACCTGAAAAGCATTGTTGTTGCCGGGGTTTTCTTCACTGCCGGCATGGTTCTGAGAAGAAAATGAGTTTTCTCCTAAGAAACCTTGGGTTTCCAGTTCCTTGTTGGAAGCTCACCCTGCTCTGCGCTATACCTAAAGTGAAAGTCAACGTGAGCCCAAGCTTCGAAGTAGGCCCTGATTACCCTTGCAAAACGAGAGGCGTGCAGCAGCTCCATGAGGCCTTCATCGTTGTTCTGCTTTTTCAAGGTAGTAAGCTTTTCAACACTCCTAGGGGCCTTGCTTCAGCACCCGTTTCAGTACCAGAACACTGCGTAGAACCAGGAAGCTCTGCTCCTGCGTGTGTGCTGCGTGTCAACCTAGAAATTAGAGACTGATGCACAACGCTTGTTTTCCCGTTTTGAAAGCTCCATTCATGCGGCCTCGAAGCTACCTGAAAAGCACTGTTGTTACCGTGCTTTTACTTACAGCCGGCATGGCACATAGAAGAAAATGAGTTTTCTCGAAAGAAACCTTGTGCTTCCAGTTCCTAGTTGGAAGCTCACCCTGCTCTGCTCTATACCAAACGTGAAAGTCAATGTGAGCACTAGCCTCGACGTAAGGCCCTGATTATGCTGGCAAAACGGGAGGCGTGCAGCAGCTCCATGAGGCCTTCATCGCTGTTCTGCTTTAGTTTCACGGTAGTAAGCTTTCCAAGACTCCTAGGGACTTTGCTTAATCAACCGTTTCGGTACCAGAACACTGCGTAGAGACAGTAAGCTCTGGTCCTGCGTGTATGCTGCATGTCAACCTAGAAATTGGAGACTGATGGCATAAAACTTCTATTCCCATTATGAAAGCTCCGTTCATGCGGGCTCGAAGCTACCTGAAAAGCATTGTTGTTGCCGGGGTTTTCCTCACTGCCGGCATGGTTCTGAGAAGAAAATGAGTTTTCTCCTAAGAAACCTTCGGTTTCCAGTTCCTTGTTGGAAGCTCACCCTGCTCTGCGCTATACCTAAAGTGAAAGTCAACGTGAGCCCAAGCTTCGAAGTAAGGCCCTGATTATCCTTGCAAAACGAGAGGCGTGCAGCAGCTCTTGAGGCGTTCATCGTTGTTCTGCTTTAGTTTCAAGGTAGTAAGCTTTTCAACACTCCTAGGGGCCTTGCTTCAGCACCCGTTTCAGTACCAGAACACTGCGTAGAACCAGGAAGCTCTGCTCCTGCGTGTATGCTGCGTGTCAACCTAGAAATTAGAGACTGATGGCACAACGCTTGTTTTCCCGTTTTGAAAGCTCCATTCATGCGGCCTCGAAGCTACCTGAAAAGCACTGTTGTTACCGTGCTTTTACTTACAGCCGGCATGGCACATAGAAGAAAATGACTTTTCTCGAAAGAAACCTTGTGCTTCCAGTTCCTAGTTGGAAGCTCACCGTGCTCTACTCTATACCAAACGTGAAAGTCAATGTGAGCACTAGCCTCGAAGTAAGGCCCTGATTATGCTGGCAAAACGGGAGGCGTGCAGCAGCTCCATGAGGCCTTCATCGCTGTTCTGCTTTAGTTTCACGGTAGTAAGCTTTCCAAGACTCCTAGGGACTTTGCTTAAGCAACCGTTTCGGTACCAGAACACTGCGTAGAGACAGTAAGCTCTGGTCCTGCGTGTATGCTGCGTGTCAACCTAGAAATTGGAGACTGATGGCATAAGGCTTCTTTTCCCATTATGAAAGCTCCGTTCATGCGGCCTCGAAGCTACCTGAAAAGCATTGTTGTTGCCGGGGTTTTCTTCACTGCCGGCATGGTTCTGAGAAGAAAATGAGTTTTCTCCTAAGAAACCTTGGGTTTCCAGTTCCTTGTTGGAAGCTCACCCTGCTCTGCGCTATACCTAAAGTGAAAGTCAACGTGAGCCCAAGCTTCGAAGTAGGCCCTGATTACCCTTGTAAAACGAGAGGCGTGCAGCAGCTCCATGAGGCCTTCATCGTTGTTCTGCTTTAGTTTCAAGGTAGTAAGCTTTTCAACACTCCTAGGGGCCTTGCTTCAGCACCCGTTTCAGTATCAGAACACTGCGTAGAACAAAGAAGCTCTGCTCCTGCGTGTATGCTGCGTGTCAACCTAGAAATTAGAGACTGATGGCACAAGGCTGGTTTTCCCATTATGAAAGCTCCGTTAATGCGGCCCCGAAGCTACCTGAAAAGCACTGTTGTTACCGTGCTTTTAATTACAGCCGGCATGGCACATAGAAGAAAATGAGTTTTCTCGAAAGAAACCTTGTGCTTCCAGTTCCTAGTTGGAAGCTCACCCTGCTCTGCTCTATACCAAACGTAAAAGTCAATGTGAGCACTAGCCTCGAAGTAAGGCCCTGATTATCCTGGCAAAACGGGAGGCGTGCAGCAGCTCCATGAGGCCTTCATCGCTGTTCTGCTTTAGTTTCACGGTAGTAAGCTTTCCAAGACTCCTAGGGACTTTGCTTAAGCAACCGTTTTGGTACCAGAACACTGCGTAGAGACAGTAAGCTCTGGTCCTGCGTGTATGCTGCGTGTCAACCTAGAAATTGGAGACTGATGGCATAAGGCTTCTTTTCCCATTATGAAAGCTCCGTTCATGCGGCCTCGAAGCTACCTGAAAAGCATTGTTGTTGCCGGGGTTTTCTTCACTCCCGGCATGGTTCTGAGAAGAAAATGAGTTTTCTCCTAAGAAACCTTGTGTTTCCAGTTCCTTGTTGGAAGCTCACCCTGCTCTGCGCTATACCTAAAGTGAAAGTCAACGTGAGCCCAAGCTTCGAAGTAGACCCTGATTATCCTTGCAAAACGAGAGGCGTGCAGCAGCTCCATGAGGCGTTCATCGTTGTTCTGCTTTAGTTTCAAGGTAGTAAGCTTTTCAACACTCCTAGGGGCCTTGCTTCAGCACCCGTTTCAGTACCAGAAGACTGCGTAGAACCAGGAAGCTCTGCTCCTGCGTGTATGCTGCGTGTCAACCTAGAAATTAGAGACTGATGGCACAACGCTTGTTTTCCCGTTTTGAAAGCTCCTTTCATGCAGCCTCGAAGCTACCTGAAAAGCACTGTTGTTACCGTGCTTTTACTTACAGCCGGCATGGCACATAGAAGAAAATGACTTTTCTCGAAAGAAACCTTGTGCTTCCAGTTCCTAGTTGGAAGCTCACCCTGCTCTACTCTATACCAAACGTGAAAGTCAATGTGAGCACTAGCCTCGAAGTAAGGCCCTGATTATGCTGGCAAAACGGGAGGCGTGCAGCAGCTCCATGAGGCCTTCATCGCTGTTCTGCTTTAGTTTCACGGTAGTAAGCTTTCCAAGACTCCTAGGGACTTTGCTTAAGCAACCGTTTCGGTACCAGAACACTGCGTAGAGACCGTAAGCTCTGGTCCTGCGTGTATGCTGCGTGTCAACCTAGAAATTGGAGACTGATGGCATAAGGCTTCTTTTCCCATTATGAAAGCTCCGTTCATGCGGGCTCGAAGCTACCTGAAAAGCACTGTTGTTGCCGGGGTTTTCTTCATTACCGGCATGGTTCGGAGAAGAAAATGAGTTTTCTCCTAAGAAACCTTGGGTTTCCAGTTCCTTGTTGGAAGCTCACCCTGCTCTGCGCTATACCTAAAGTGAAAGTCAACGTGAGCCCAAGCTTCGAAGTAGGCCCTGATTACCCTTGTAAAACGAGAGGCGTGCAGCAGCTCCATGAGGCCTTCATCGTTGTTCTGCTTTAGTTTCAAGGTAGTAAGCTTTTCAACACTCCTAGGAGCCTTGCTTCAGCACCCGTTTCAGTACCAGAACACTGCGTAGAACCAGGAAGCTCTGCTCCTGCGTGTATGCTGCGTGTCAATCTAGAAATTAGAGACTGATGACACAAGGCTAGTTTTCCCATTATGAAAGCTCCGTTGATGCGGCCCCGAAGCTACCTGAAAAGCACTGTTGTTAACGTGCTTTTACTTACAGCCGGCATGGCACATAGAAGAAAATGACTTTTCTCGAAAGAAACCTTGTGCTTCCAGTTCCTAGTTGGAAGCTCACCCTGCTCTGCTCTATACCAAACGTGAAAGTCAATGTGAGCACTAGCCTCGAAGTAAGGCCCTGATTATGCTGGCAAAACGGGAGGCGTGCAGCAGCTCCATGAGGCCTTCATCGCTGTTCTGCTTTAGTTTCACGGTAGTAAGCTTTCCAAGACTCCTAGGGACTTTGCTTAAGCAACCGTTTCGGTACCAGAACACTGCGTAGAGACAGTAAGCTCTGGTCCTGCGTGTATGCTGCGTGTCAACCTAGAAATTGGAGACTGATGGCATAAAGCCTCTTTTCCCATTATGAAAGCTCCGTTCATGCGGCCTCGAAGCTACCTGAAAAGCATTGTTGTTGCCGGGGTTTTCTTCACTCCCGGCATGGTTCTGAGAAGAAAATGAGTTTTCTCCTAAGAAACCTTGTGTTTCCAGTTCCTTGTTGGAAGCTCACCCTGCTCTGCGCTATACCTAAAGTGAAAGTCAACGTGAGCCCAAGCTTCGAAGTAGGCCCTGATTATCCTTGCAAAACGAGAGGCGTGCAGCAGCTCCATTAGGCGTTGATCGTTGTTCTGCTTTAGTTTCAAGGTAGTAAGCTTTTCAACACTCCTAGGGGCCTTGCTTCAGCACCCGTTTCAGTACCAGAACACTGCGTAGAACCAGGAGCTCTGCTCCTGCGTGTATGCTGCGTGTCAACCTAGAAATTACAGACTGATGGCACAAGGCTAGTTTTCCCATTATGAAAGCTCTGTTGATGCGGCCCGAAGCTACCTGAAAAGCACTGTTCTTACCGTGCTTTTACTTACAGACGGCATGGTTCATAGAAGAAAATGAGTTTTCTCGAAAGAAACCTTGTGCTTCCAGTTCGTAGTTGGAAGCTCAACCTGCTCCGCTCTATACCAAACGTGAAAGTCAATGGGAGCACTAGCCTCGAAGTAAGGCCCTGATTATGCTGGCAAAACGGGAGGCGTGCAGCAGCTCCATGAGGCCTTCATCGCTGTTCTGCTTTAGTTTCACGGTAGTAAGCTTTCCAAGACTCCTAGGGACTTTGCTTTAGCAACCGTTTCGGTACCAGAACACTGCGTAGAGACAGTAAGCTCTGGTCCTGCGTGTATGCTGCATGTCAACCTAGAAATTGGAGACTGATGGCATAAAACTTCTATTCCCATTATGAAAGCTCCGTTCATGCGGGCTCGAAGCTACCTGAAAAGCATTGTTGTTGCCGGGGTTTTCCTCACTGCCGGCATGGTTCTGAGAAGAAAATGAGTTTTCTCCTAAGAAACCTTGGGTTTCCAGTTCCTTGTTGGAAGCTCACCCTGCTCTGCGCTATACCTAAAGTGAAAGTCAACGTGAGCCCAAGCTTCGAAGTAGGCCCTGATTACCCTTGTAAAACGAGAGGCGTGCAGCAGCTCCATGAGGCCTTCATCGTTGTTCTGCTTTAGTTTCAAGGTAGTAAGCTTTTCAACACTCCTAGGGGCCTTGCTTCAGCACCCGTTTCAGTATCAGAACACTGCGTAGAACAAAGAAGCTCTGCTCCTGCGTGTATGCTGCGTGTCAACCTAGAAATTAGAGACTGATGGCACAAGGCTGGTTTTCCCATTATGAAAGCTCCGTTAATGCGGCCCCGAAGCTACCTGAAAAGCACTGTTGTTACCGTGCTTTTAATTACAGCCGGCATGGCACATAGAAGAAAATGAGTTTTCTCGAAAGAAACCTTGTGCTTCCAGTTCCTAGTTGGAAGCTCACCCTGCTCTGCTCTATACCAAACGTAAAAGTCAATGTGAGCACTAGCCTCGAAGTAAGGCCCTGATTATCCTGGCAAAACGGGAGGCGTGCAGCAGCTCCATGAGGCCTTCATCGCTGTTCTGCTTTAGTTTCACGGTAGTAAGCTTTCCAAGACTCCTAGGGACTTTGCTTAAGCAACCGTTTTGGTACCAGAACACTGCGTAGAGACAGTAAGCTCTGGTCCTGCGTGTATGCTGCGTGTCAACCTAGAAATTGGAGACTGATGGCATAAGGCTTCTTTTCCCATTATGAAAGCTCCGTTCATGCGGCCTCGAAGCTACCTGAAAAGCATTGTTGTTGCCGGGGTTTTCTTCACTCCCGGCATGGTTCTGAGAAGAAAATGAGTTTTCTCCTAAGAAACCTTGTGTTTCCAGTTCCTTGTTGGAAGCTCACCCTGCTCTGCGCTATACCTAAAGTGAAAGTCAACGTGAGCCCAAGCTTCGAAGTAGACCCTGATTATCCTTGCAAAACGAGAGGCGTGCAGCAGCTCCATGAGGCGTTCATCGTTGTTCTGCTTTAGTTTCAAGGTAGTAAGCTTTTCAACACTCCTAGGGGCCTTGCTTCAGCACCCGTTTCAGTACCAGAAGACTGCGTAGAACCAGGAAGCTCTGCTCCTGCGTGTATGCTGCGTGTCAACCTAGAAATTAGAGACTGATGGCACAACGCTTGTTTTCCCGTTTTGAAAGCTCCTTTCATGCAGCCTCGAAGCTACCTGAAAAGCACTGTTGTTACCGTGCTTTTACTTACAGCCGGCATGGCACATAGAAGAAAATGACTTTTCTCGAAAGAAACCTTGTGCTTCCAGTTCCTAGTTGGAAGCTCACCCTGCTCTACTCTATACCAAACGTGAAAGTCAATGTGAGCACTAGCCTCGAAGTAAGGCCCTGATTATGCTGGCAAAACGGGAGGCGTGCAGCAGCTCCATGAGGCCTTCATCGCTGTTCTGCTTTAGTTTCACGGTAGTAAGCTTTCCAAGACTCCTAGGGACTTTGCTTAAGCAACCGTTTCGGTACCAGAACACTGCGTAGAGACCGTAAGCTCTGGTCCTGCGTGTATGCTGCGTGTCAACCTAGAAATTGGAGACTGATGGCATAAGGCTTCTTTTCCCATTATGAAAGCTCCGTTCATGCGGGCTCGAAGCTACCTGAAAAGCACTGTTGTTGCCGGGGTTTTCTTCATTACCGGCATGGTTCGGAGAAGAAAATGAGTTTTCTCCTAAGAAACCTTGGGTTTCCAGTTCCTTGTTGGAAGCTCACCCTGCTCTGCGCTATACCTAAAGTGAAAGTCAACGTGAGCCCAAGCTTCGAAGTAGGCCCTGATTACCCTTGTAAAACGAGAGGCGTGCAGCAGCTCCATGAGGCCTTCATCGTTGTTCTGCTTTAGTTTCAAGGTAGTAAGCTTTTCAACACTCCTAGGAGCCTTGCTTCAGCACCCGTTTCAGTACCAGAACACTGCGTAGAACCAGGAAGCTCTGCTCCTGCGTGTATGCTGCGTGTCAACCTAGAAATTAGAGACTGATGACACAAGGCTAGTTTTCCCATTATGAAAGCTCCGTTGATGCGGCCCCGAAGCTACCTGAAAAGCACTGTTGTTAACGTGCTTTTACTTACAGCCGGCATGGCACATAGAAGAAAATGACTTTTCTCGAAAGAAACCTTGTGCTTCCAGTTCCTAGTTGGAAGCTCACCCTGCTCTGCTCTATACCAAACGTGAAAGTCAATGTGAGCACTAGCCTCGAAGTAAGGCCCTGATTATGCTGGCAAAACGGGAGGCGTGCAGCAGCTCCATGAGGCCTTCATCGCTGTTCTGCTTTAGTTTCACGGTAGTAAGCTTTCCAAGACTCCTAGGGACTTTGCTTAAGCAACCGTTTCGGTACCAGAACACTGCGTAGAGACAGTAAGCTCTGGTCCTGCGTGTATGCTGCGTGTCAACCTAGAAATTGGAGACTGATGGCATAAAGCCTCTTTTCCCATTATGAAAGCTCCGTTCATGCGGCCTCGAAGCTACCTGAAAAGCATTGTTGTTGCCGGGGTTTTCTTCACTCCCGGCATGGTTCTGAGAAGAAAATGAGTTTTCTCCTAAGAAACCTTGTGTTTCCAGTTCCTTGTTGGAAGCTCACCCTGCTCTGCGCTATACCTAAAGTGAAAGTCAACGTGAGCCCAAGCTTCGAAGTAGGCCCTGATTATCCTTGCAAAACGAGAGGCGTGCAGCAGCTCCATGAGGCGTTGATCGTTGTTCTGCTTTAGTTTCAAGGTAGTAAGCTTTTCAACACTCCTAGGGGCCTTGCTTCAGCACCCGTTTCAGTACCAGAACACTGCGTAGAACCAGGAGCTCTGCTCCTGCGTGTATGCTGCGTGTCAACCTAGAAATTACAGACTGATGGCACAAGGCTAGTTTTCCCATTATGAAAGCTCTGTTGATGCGGCCCGAAGCTACCTGAAAAGCACTGTTCTTACCGTGCTTTTACTTACAGACGGCATGGTTCATAGAAGAAAATGAGTTTTCTCGAAAGAAACCTTGTGCTTCCAGTTCGTAGTTGGAAGCTCAACCTGCTCCGCTCTATACCAAACGTGAAAGTCAATGGGAGCACTAGCCTCGAAGTAAGGCCCTGATTATGCTGGCAAAACGGGAGGCGTGCAGCAGCTCCATGAGGCCTTCATCGCTGTTCTGCTTTAGTTTCACGGTAGTAAGCTTTCCAAGACTCCTAGGGACTTTGCTTTAGCAACCGTTTCGGTACCAGAACACTGCGTAGAGACAGTAAGCTCTGGTCCTGCGTGTATGCTGCATGTCAACCTAGAAATTGGAGACTGATGGCATAAAACTTCTATTCCCATTATGAAAGCTCCGTTCATGCGGGCTCGAAGCTACCTGAAAAGCATTGTTGTTGCCGGGGTTTTCCTCACTGCCGGCATGGTTCTGAGAAGAAAATGAGTTTTCTCCTAAGAAACCTTGTGTTTCCAGTTCCTTGTTGGAAGCTCACCCTGCTCTGCGCTATACCTAAAGTGAAAGTCAACGTGAGCCCTAGCTTCGAAGTAGGCCCTGATTATCCTTGCAAAACGAGAGGCGTGCAGCAGCTCTTGAGGCGTTCATCGTTGTTCTGCTTTAGTTTCAAGGTAGTAAGCTTTTCAACACTCCTAGGGGCCTTGCTTCAGCACCCGTTTCAGTACCAGAACACTGCGTAGAACCAGGAAGCTCTGCTCCTGCGTGTATGCTGCGTGTCAACCTAGAAATTAGAGACTGATGGCACAACGCTTGTTTTCCCGTTTTGAAAGCTCCATTCATGCGGCCTCGAAGCTACCTGAAAAGCACTGTTGTTACCGTGCTTTTACTTACAGCCGGCATGGCACATAGAAGAAAATGACTTTTCTCGAAAGAAACCTTGTGCTTCCAGTTCCTAGTTGGAAGCTCACCCTGCTCTACTCTATACCAAACGTGAAAGTCAATGTGAGCACTAGCCTCGAAGTAAGGCGCTGATTATGCTGGAAAACGGGAGGCGTGCAGCAGCTCCATGAGGCCTTCATCGCTGTTCTGCTTTAGTTTCACGGTAGTAAGCTTTCCAAGACTCCTAGGGACTTTGCTTAAGCAACCGTTTCGGTACCAGAACACTGCGTAGAGACAGTAAGCTCTGGTCCTGCGTGTATGCTGCGTGTCAACCTAGAAATTGGAGACTGATGGCATAAGGCTTCTTTTCCCATTATGAAAGCTCCGTTCATGCGGGCTCGAAGCTACCTGAAAAGCACTGTTGTTGCCGGGGTTTTCTTCATTGCCGGCATGGTTCGGAGAAGAAAATGAGTTTTCTCCTAAGAAACCTTGTGTTTCCAGTTCCTTGTTGGAAGCTCACCCTGCTCTGCGCTATACCTAAAGTGAAAGTCAACGTGAGCCCAAGCTTCGAAGTAGGCCCTGATTACCCTTGTAAAACGAGAGGCGTGCAGCAGCTCCATGAGGCCTTCATCGTTGTTCTGCTTTAGTTTCAAGGTAGTAAGCTTTTCAACACTCCTAGGAGCCTTGCTTCAGCACCCGTTTCAGTACCAGAACACTGCGTAGAACCAGGAAGCTCTGCTCCTGCGTGTATGCTGCGTGTCAACCTAGAAATTAGAGACTGATGGCACAAGGCTAGTTTTCCCATTATGAAAGCTCCGTTGATGCGGCCCCGAAGCTACCTGAAAAGCACTGTTGTTAACGTGCTTTTACTTACAGCCGGCATGGCACATAGAAGAAAATGACTTTTCTCGAAAGAAACCTTGTGCTTCCAGTTCCTAGTTGGAAGCTCACCCTGCTCTGCTCTATACCAAACGTGAAAGTCAATGTGAGCACTAGCCTCGAAGTAAGGCCCTGATTATGCTGGCAAAACGGGAGGCGTGCAGCAGCTCCATGAGGCCTTCATCGCTGTTCTGCTTTAGTTTCACGGTAGTAAGCTTTCCAAGACTCCTAGGGACTTTGCTTAAGCAACCGTTTCGGTACCAGAACACTGCGTAGAGACAGTAAGCTCTGGTCCTGCGTGTATGCTGCGTGTCAACCTAGAAATTGGAGACTGATGGCATAAAGCCTCTTTTCCCATTATGAAAGCTCCGTTCATGCGGCCTCGAAGCTACCTGAAAAGCATTGTTGTTGCCGGGGTTTTCTTCACAGCCGGCATGGTTCTGAGAAGAAAATGAGTTTTCTCCTAAGAAACCTTGTGTTTCCAGTTCCTTGTTGGAAGCTCACCCTGCTCTGCGCTATACCTAAAGTGAAAGTCAACGTGAGCCCAAGCTTCGAAGTAGGCCCTGATTATCCTTGCAAAACGAGAGGCGTGCAGCAGCTCCATGAGGCGTTCATCGTTGTTCTGCTTTAGTTTCAAGGTAGTAAGCTTTTCAACACTCCTAGGGGCCTTGCTTCAGCACCCGTTTCAGTACCAGAACACTGCGTAGAACCAGGAGCTCTGCTCCTGCGTGTATGCTGCGTGTCAACCTAGAAATTACAGACTGATGGCACAAGGCTAGTTTTCCCATTATGAAAGCTCTGTTGATGCGGCCCGAAGCTACCTGAAAAGCACTGTTCTTACCGTGCTTTTACTTACAGACGGCATGGTTCATAGAAGAAAATGAGTTTTCTCGAAAGAAACCTTGTGCTTCCAGTTCGTAGTTGGAAGCTCAACCTGCTCCGCTCTATACCAAACGTGAAAGTCAATGGGAGCACTAGCCTCGAAGTAAGGCCCTGATTATGCTGGCAAAACGGGAGGCGTGCAGCAGCTCCATGAGGCCTTCATCGCTGTTCTGCTTTAGTTTCACGGTAGTAAGCTTTCCAAGACTCCTAGGGACTTTGCTTTAGCAACCGTTTCGGTACCAGAACACTGCGTAGAGACAGTAAGCTCTGGTCCTGCGTGTATGCTGCATGTCAACCTAGAAATTGGAGACTGATGGCATAAAACTTCTATTCCCATTATGAAAGCTCCGTTCATGCGGGCTCGAAGCTACCTGAAAAGCATTGTTGTTGCCGGGGTTTTCCTCACTGCCGGCATGGTTCTGAGAAGAAAATGAGTTTTCTCCTAAGAAACCTTCGGTTTCCAGTTCCTTGTTGGAAGCTCACCCTGCTCTGCGCTATACCTAAAGTGAAAGTCAACGTGAGCCCAAGCTTCGAAGTAAGGCCCTGATTATCCTTCCAAAACGAGAGGCGTGCAGCAGCTCTTGAGGCGTTCATTGTTGTTCTGCTTTAGTTTCAAGGTAGTAAGCTTTTCAACACTCCTAGGGGCCTTGCTTCAGCACCCGTTTCAGTACCAGAACACTGCGTAGAACCAGGAAGCTCTGCTCCTGCGTGTATGCTGCGTGTCAACCTAGAAATTAGAGACTGATGGCACAACGCTTGTTTTCCCGTTTTGAAAGCTCCATTCATGCGGCCTCGAAGCTACCTGAAAAGCACTGTTGTTACCGTGCTTTTACTTACAGCCGGCATGGCACATAGAAGAAAATGACTTTTCTCGAAAGAAACCTTGTGCTTCCAGTTCCTAGTTGGAAGCTCACCGTGCTCTACTCTATACCAAACGTGAAAGTCAATGTGAGCACTAGCCTCGAAGTAAGGCCCTGATTATGCTGGCAAAACGGGAGGCGTGCAGCAGCTCCATGAGGCCTTCATCGCTGTTCTGCTTTAGTTTCACGGTAGTAAGCTTTCCAAGACTCCTAGGGACTTTGCTTAAGCAACCGTTTCGGTACCAGAACACTGCGTAGAGACAGTAAGCTCTGGTCCTGCGTGTATGCTGCGTGTCAACCTAGAAATTGGAGACTGATGGCATAAGGCTTCTTTTCCCATTATGAAAGCTCCGTTCATGCGGCCTCGAAGCTACCTGAAAAGCATTGTTGTTGCCGGGGTTTCTTCACTGCCGGCATGGTTCTGAGAAGAAAATGAGTTTTCTCCTAAGAAACCTTGTGTTTCCAGTTCCTTGTTGGAAGCTCACCCTGCTCTGCGCTATACCTAAAGTGAAAGTCAACGTGAGCCCAAGCTTCGAAGTAGGCCCTGATTACCCTTGTAAAACGAGAGGCGTGCAGCAGCTCCATGAGGCCTTCATCGTTGTTCTGCTTTAGTTTCAAGGTAGTAAGCTTTTCAACACTCCTAGGGGCCTTGCTTCAGCACCCGTTTCAGTACCAGAACACTGCGTAGAACCAGGAGCTCTGCTCCTGCGTGTATGCTGCGTGTCAACCTAGAAATTACAGAATGATGGCACAAGGCTAGTTTTCCCATTATGAAAGCTCTCTTGATGCGGCCCCGAAGCTACCTGAAAAGCACTGTTGTTACCGTGCTTTTACTTACAGACGACATGGTTAATAGAAGAAAATGAGTTTTCTCGAAAGAAACCTTGTGCTTCCAGTTCCTAGTTGGAAGCTCACCCTGTTCTGCTCTATACCAAACGTGAAAGTCAATGTGAGCACTAGCCTCGAAGTAAGGCCCTGATTATGCTGGCAAAACGGGAGGCGTGCAGCAGCTCCATGAGGCCTTCATCGCTGTTCTGCTTTAGTTTCACGGTAGTAAGCTTTCCAAGACTCCTAGGGACTTTGCTTAAGCAACCGTTTCGGTACCAGAACACTGCGTAGAGACAGTAAGCTCTGGTCCTGCGTGTATGCTGCGTGTCAACCTAGAAATTGGAGACTGATGGCATAAAGCCTCTTTTCCCATTATGAAAGCTGCGTTCATGCGGGCTTGAAGCTACCTGAAAAGCATTGTTGTTGCCGGGGTTTTCTTCACTCCCGGCATGGTTCTGAGAAGAAAATGAGTTTTCTCCTAAGAAACCTTGGGTTTCCAGTTCCTTGTTGGAAGCTCACCCTGCTCTGCGCTATACCTAAAGTGAAAGTCAACGTGAGCCCAAGCTTCGAAGTAAGGCCCTGATTATCCTTGCAAAACGAGAGGCGTGCAGCAGCTCCATGAGGCGTTCATCGTTGTTCTGCTTTAGTTTCAAGGTAGTAAGCTTTTCAACACTCCTAGGGGCCTTGCTTCAGCACCCGTTTCAGTACCAGAAGACTGCGTAGAACCAGGAAGCTCTGCTCCTGCGTGTATGCTGCGTGTCAACCTAGAAATTAGAGACTGATGGCACAACGCTTGTTTTCCCGTTTTGAAAGCTCCATTCATGCGGCCTCGAAGCTACCTGAAAAGCACTGTTGTTACCGTGCTTTTACTTACAGCCGGCATGGCACATAGAAGAAAATGACTTTTCTCGAAAGAAACCTTGTGCTTCCAGTTCCTAGTTGGAAGCTCACCCTGCTCTACTCTATACCAAACGTGAAAGTCAATGTGAGCACTAGCCTCGAAGTAAGGCCCTGATTATGCTGGCAAAACGGGAGGCGTGCAGCAGCTCCATGAGGCCTTCATCGCTGTTCTGCTTTAGTTTCACGGTAGTAAGCTTTCCAAGACTCCTAGGGACTTTGCTTAAGCAACCGTTTCGGTACCAGAACACTGCGTAGAGACAGTAAGCTCTGGTCCTGCGTGTATGCTGCGTGTCAACCTAGAAATTGGAGACTGATGGCATAAGGCTTCTTTTCCCATTATGAAAGCTCCGTTAATGCGGGCTCGAAGCTACCTGAAAAGAACTGTTGTTGCCGGGGTTTTCTTCATTGCCGGCATGGTTCGGAGAAGAAAATGAGTTTTCTCCTAAGAAACCTTGGGTTTCCAGTTCCTTGTTGGAAGCTCACCCTGCTCTGCGCTATACCTAAAGTGAAAGTCAACGTGAGCCCAAGCTTCGAAGTAGGCCCTGATTACCCTTGTAAAACGAGAGGCGTGCAGCAGCTCCATGAGGCCTTCATCGTTGTTCTGCTTTAGTTTCAAGGTAGTAAGCTTTTCAACACTCCTAGGAGCCTTGCTTCAGCACCCGTTTCAGTACCAGAACACTGCGTAGAACCAGGAAGCTCTGCTCCTGCGTGTATGCTGCGTGTCAATCTAGAAATTAGAGACTGATGGCACAAGGCTAGTTTTCCATTATGAAAGCTCCGTTGATGCGGCCCCGAAGCTACCTGAAAAGCACTGTTGTTAACGTGCTTTTACTTACAGCCGGCATGGCACATAGAAGAAAATGACTTTTCTCGAAAGAAACCTTGTGCTTCCAGTTCCTAGTTGGAAGCTCACCCTGCTCTGCTCTATACCAAACGCGAAAGTCAATGTGAGCACTAGCCTCGAAGTAAGGCCCTGATTATGCTGGCAAAACGGGAGGCGTGCAGCAGCTCCATGAGGCCTTCATCGCTGTTCTGCTTTAGTTTCACGGTAGTAAGCTTTCCAAGACTCCTAGGGACTTTGCTTAAGCAACCGTTTCGGTACCAGAACACTGCGTAGAGACAGTAAGCTCTGGTCCTGCGTGTATGCTGCGTGTCAACCTAGAAATTGGAGACTGATGGCATAAAGCCTCTTTTCCCATTATGAAAGCTCCGTTCATGCGGCCTCGAAGCTACCTGAAAAGCATTGTAGTTGCCGGGGTTTTCTTCACTCCCGGCATGGTTCTGAGAAGAAAATGAGTTTTCTCCTAAGAAACCTTGTGTTTCCAGTTCCTTGTTGGAAGCTCACCCTGCTCTGCGCTATACCTAAAGTGAAAGTCAACGTGAGCCCAAGCTTCGAAGTAGGCCCTGATTATCCTTGCAAAACGAGAGGCGTGCAGCAGCTCCATGAGGCGTTCATCGTTGTTCTGCTTTAGTTTCAAGGTAGTAAGCTTTTCAACACTCCTAGGGGCCTTGCTTCAGCACCCGTTTCAGTACCAGAACACTGCGTAGAACCAGGAGCTCTGCTCCTGCGTGTATGCTGCGTGTCAACCTAGAAATTACAGACTGATGGCACAAGGCTAGTTTTCCCATTATGAAAGCTCTGTTGATGCGGCCCGAAGCTACCTGAAAAGCACTGTTGTTAACGTGCTTTTACTTACAGCCGGCATGGCACATAGAAGAAAATGACTTTTCTCGAAAGAAACCTTGTGCTTCCAGTTCCTAGTTGGAAGCTCACCGTGCTCTACTCTATACCAAACGTGAAAGTCAATGTGAGCACTAGCCTCGAAGTAAGGCCCTGATTATGCTGGCAAAACGGGAGGCGTGCAGCAGCTCCATGAGGCCTTCATCGCTGTTCTGCTTTAGTTTCACGGTAGTAAGCTTTCCAAGACTCCTAGGGACTTTGCTTAAGCAACCGTTTCGGTACCAGAACACTGCGTAGAGACAGTAAGCTCTGGTCCTGCGTGTATGCTGCGTGTCAACCTAGAAATTGGAGACTGATGGCATAAGGCTTCTTTTCCCATTATGAAAGCTCCGTTCATGCGGCCTCGAAGCTACCTGAAAAGCATTGTTGTTGCCGGGGTTTCTTCACTGCCGGCATGGTTCTGAGAAGAAAATGAGTTTTCTCCTAAGAAACCTTGGGTTTCCAGTTCCTTGTTGGAAGTTCACCCTGCTCTGCGCTATACCTAAAGTGAAAGTCAACGTGAGCCCAAGCTTCGAAGTAGGCCCTGATTACCCTTGTAAAACGAGAGGCGTGCAGCAGCTCCATGAGGCCTTCATCGTTGTTCTGCTTTAGTTTCAAGGTAGTAAGCTTTTCAACACTCCTAGGGGCCTTGCTTCAGCACCCGTTTCAGTACCAGAACACTGCGTAGAACCAGGAGCTCTGCTCCTGCGTGTATGCTGCGTGTCAACCTAGAAATTACAGACTGATGGCACAAGGCTAGTTTTCCCATTATGAAAGCTCTCTTGATGCGGCCCCGAAGCTACCTGAAAAGCACTGTTGTTACCGTGCTTTTACTTACAGACGACATGGTTAATAGAAGAAAATGAGTTTTCTCGAAAGAAACCTTGTGCTTCCAGTTCCTAGTTGGAAGCTCACCCTGTTCTGCTCTATACCAAACGTGAAAGTCAATGTGAGCACTAGCCTCGAAGTAAGGCCCTGATTATGCTGGCAAAACGGGAGGCGTGCAGCAGCTCCATGAGGCCTTCATCGCTGTTCTGCTTTAGTTTCACGGTAGTAAGCTTTCCAAGACTCCTAGGGACTTTGCTTTAGCAACCGTTTCGGTACCAGAACACTGCGTAGAGACAGTAAGCTCTGGTCCTGCGTGTATGCTGCATGTCAACCTAGAAATTGGAGACTGATGGCATAAAACTTCTATTCCCATTATGAAAGCTCCGTTCATGCGGGCTCGAAGCTACCTGAAAAGCATTGTTGTTGCCGGGGTTTTCCTCACTGCCGGCATGGTTCTGAGAAGAAAATG
This sequence comes from Eubalaena glacialis, assembly GCF_028564815.1. Classification (NCBI taxonomy): domain Eukaryota; kingdom Metazoa; phylum Chordata; class Mammalia; order Artiodactyla; family Balaenidae; genus Eubalaena; species Eubalaena glacialis. The sequence goes on along the minus strand of NC_083726.1, from coordinate 80,986,287 downwards.
AGTTTTCTCCTAAGAAACCTTCGGTTTCCAGTTCCTTGTTGGAAGCTCACCCTGCTCTGCGCTATACCTAAAGTGAAAGTCAACGTGAGCCCAAGCTTCGAAGTAAGGCCCTGATTATCCTTGCAAAACGAGAGGCGTGCAGCAGCTCTTGAGGCGTTCATCGTTGTTCTGCTTTAGTTTCAAGGTAGTAAGCTTTTCAACACTCCTAGGGGCCTTGCTTCAGCACCCGTTTCAGTACCAGAACACTGCGTAGAACCAGGAAGCTCTGCTCCTGCGTGTATGCTGCGTGTCAACCTAGAAATTAGAGACTGATGGCACAACGCTTGTTTTCCCGTTTTGAAAGCTCCATTCATGTGGCCTCGAAGCTACCTGAAAAGCACTGTTGTTACCGTGCTTTTACTTACAGCCGGCATGGCACATAGAAGAAAATGACTTTTCTCGAAAGAAACCTTGTGCTTCCAGTTCCTAGTTGGAAGCTCACCGTGCTCTACTCTATACCAAACGTGAAAGTCAATGTGAGCACTAGCCTCGAAGTAAGGCCCTGATTATGCTGGCAAAACGGGAGGCGTGCAGCAGCTCCATGAGGCCTTCATCGCTGTTCTGCTTTAGTTTCACGGTAGTAAGCTTTCCAAGACTCCTAGGGACTTTGCTTAAGCAACCGTTTCGGTACCAGAACACTGCGTAGAGACAGTAAGCTCTGGTCCTGCGTGTATGCTGCGTGTCAACCTAGAAATTGGAGACTGATGGCATAAGGCTTCTTTTCCCATTATGAAAGCTCCGTTCATGCGGCCTCGAAGCTACCTGAAAAGCATTGTTGTTGCCGGGGTTTCTTCACTGCCGGCATGGTTCTGAGAAGAAAATGAGTTTTCTCCTAAGAAACCTTGGGTTTCCAGTTCCTTGTTGGAAGTTCACCCTGCTCTGCGCTATACCTAAAGTGAAAGTCAACGTGAGCCCAAGCTTCGAAGTAGGCCCTGATTACCCTTGTAAAACGAGAGGCGTGCAGCAGCTCCATGAGGCCTTCATCGTTGTTCTGCTTTAGTTTCAAGGTAGTAAGCTTTTCAACACTCCTAGGGGCCTTGCTTCAGCACCCGTTTCAGTACCAGAACACTGCGTAGAACCAGGAGCTCTGCTCCTGCGTGTATGCTGCGTGTCAACCTAGAAATTACAGACTGATGGCACAAGGCTAGTTTTCCCATTATGAAAGCTCTCTTGATGCGGCCCCGAAGCTACCTGAAAAGCACTGTTGTTACCGTGCTTTTACTTACAGACGACATGGTTAATAGAAGAAAATGAGTTTTCTCGAAAGAAACCTTGTGCTTCCAGTTCCTAGTTGGAAGCTCACCCTGTTCTGCTCTATACCAAACGTGAAAGTCAATGTGAGCACTAGCCTCGAAGTAAGGCCCTGATTATGCTGGCAAAACGGGAGGCGTGCAGCAGCTCCATGAGGCCTTCATCGCTGTTCTGCTTTAGTTTCACGGTAGTAAGCTTTCCAAGACTCCTAGGGACTTTGCTTAAGCAACCGTTTCGGTACCAGAACACTGCGTAGAGACAGTAAGCTCTGGTCCTGCGTGTATGCTGCGTGTCAACCTAGAAATTGGAGACTGATGGCATAAAGCCTCTTTTCCCATTATGAAAGCTGCGTTCATGCGGCCTCGAAGCTACCTGAAAAGCATTGTTGTTGCCGGGGTTTTCTTCACTCCCGGCATGGTTCTGAGAAGAAAATGAGTTTTCTCCTAAGAAACCTTGGGTTTCCAGTTCCTTGTTGGAAGCTCACCCTGCTCTGCGCTATACCTAAAGTGAAAGTCAACATGAGCCCAAGCTTCGAAGTAAGGCCCTGATTATCCTTGCAAAACGAGAGGCGTGCAGCAGCTCCATGAGGCGTTCATCGTTGTTCTGCTTTAGTTTCAAGGTAGTAAGCTTTTCAACACTCCTAGGGGCCTTGCTTCAGCACCCGTTTCAGTACCAGAAGACTGCGTAGAACCAGGAAGCTCTGCTCCTGCGTGTATGCTGCGTGTCAACCTAGAAATTAGAGACTGATGGCACAACGCTTGTTTTCCCGTTTTGAAAGCTCCATTCATGCGGCCTCGAAGCTACCTGAAAAGCACTGTTGTTACCGTGCTTTTACTTACAGCCGGCATGGCACATAGAAGAAAATGACTTTTCTCGAAAGAAACCTTGTGCTTCCAGTTCCTAGTTGGAAGCTCACCCTGCTCTACTCTATACCAAACGTGAAAGTCAATGTGAGCACTAGCCTCGAAGTAAGGCCCTGATTATGCTGGCAAAACGGGAGGCGTGCAGCAGCTCCATGAGGCCTTCATCGCTGTTCTGCTTTAGTTTCACGGTAGTAAGCTTTCCAAGACTCCTAGGGACTTTGCTTAAGCAACCGTTTCGGTACCAGAACACTGCGTAGAGACAGTAAGCTCTGGTCCTGCGTGTATGCTGCGTGTCAACCTAGAAATTGGAGACTGATGGCATAAGGCTTCTTTTCCCATTATGAAAGCTCCGTTCATGCGGGCTCGAAGCTACCTGAAAAGCACTGTTGTTGCCGGGGTTTTCTTCATTGCCGGCATGGTTCGGAGAAGAAAATGAGTTTTCTCCTAAGAAACCTTGGGTTTCCAGTTCCTTGTTGGAAGCTCACCCTGCTCTGCGCTATACCTAAAGTGAAAGTCAACGTGAGCCCAAGCTTCGAAGTAGGCCCTGATTACCCTTGTAAAACGAGAGGCGTGCAGCAGCTCCATGAGGCCTTCATCGTTGTTCTGCTTTAGTTTCAAGGTAGTAAGCTTTTCAACACTCCTAGGAGCCTTGCTTCAGCACCCGTTTCAGTACCAGAAGACTGCGTAGAACCAGGAAGCTCTGCTCCTGCGTGTATGCTGCGTGTCAACCTAGAAATTAGAGACTGATGGCACAAGGCTAGTTTTCCCATTATGAAAGCTCCGTTGATGCGGCCCCGAAGCTACCTGAAAAGCACTGTTGTTAACGTGCTTTTACTTACAGCCGGCATGGCACATAGAAGAAAATGACTTTTCTCGAAAGAAACCTTGTGCTTCCAGTTCCTAGTTGGAAGCTCACCCTGCTCTGCTCTATACCAAACGCGAAAGTCAATGTGAGCACTAGCCTCGAAGTAAGGCCCTGATTATGCTGGCAAAACGGGAGGCGTGCAGCAGCTCCATGAGGCCTTCATCGCTGTTCTGCTTTAGTTTCACGGTAGTAAGCTTTCCAAGACTCCTAGGGACTTTGCTTAAGCAACCGTTTCGGTACCAGAACACTGCGTAGAGACAGTAAGCTCTGGTCCTGCGTGTATGCTGCGTGTCAACCTAGAAATTGGAGACTGATGGCATAAAGCCTCTTTTCCCATTATGAAAGCTCCGTTCATGCGGCCTCGAAGCTACCTGAAAAGCATTGTTGTTGCCGGGGTTTTCTTCACTCCCGGCATGGTTCTGAGAAGAAAATGAGTTTTCTCCTAAGAAACCTTGTGTTTCCAGTTCCTTGTTGGAAGCTCACCCTGCTCTGCGCTATACCTAAAGTGAAAGTCAACGTGAGCCCAAGCTTCGAAGTAGGCCCTGATTATCCTTGCAAAACGAGAGGCGTGCAGCAGCTCCATGAGGCGTTCATCGTTGTTCTGCTTTAGTTTCAAGGTAGTAAGCTTTTCAACACTCCTAGGGGCCTTGCTTCAGCACCCGTTTCAGTACCAGAACACTGCGTAGAACCAGGAGCTCTGCTCCTGCGTGTATGCTGCGTGTCAACCTAGAAATTACAGACTGATGGCACAAGGCTAGTTTTCCCATTATGAAAGCTCTGTTGATGCGGCCCGAAGCTACCTGAAAAGCACTGTTCTTACCGTGCTTTTACTTACAGACGGCATGGTTCATAGAAGAAAATGAGTTTTCTCGAAAGAAACCTTGTGCTTCCAGTTCGTAGTTGGAAGCTCACCGTGCTCTACTCTATACCAAACGTGAAAGTCAATGTGAGCACTAGCCTCGAAGTAAGGCCCTGATTATGCTGGCAAAACGGGAGGCGTGCAGCAGCTCCATGAGGCCTTCATCGCTGTTCTGCTTTAGTTTCACGGTAGTAAGCTTTCCAAGACTCCTAGGGACTTTGCTTAAGCAACCGTTTCGGTACCAGAACACTGCGTAGAGACAGTAAGCTCTGGTCCTGCGTGTATGCTGCGTGTCAACCTAGAAATTGGAGACTGATGGCATAAGGCTTCTTTTCCCATTATGAAAGCTGCGTTCATGCGGCCTCGAAGCTACCTGAAAAGCATTGTTGTTGCCGGGGTTTTCTTCACTCCCGGCATGGTTCTGAGAAGAAAATGAGTTTTCTCCTAAGAAACCTTGGGTTTCCAGTTCCTTGTTGGAAGCTCACCCTGCTCTGCGCTATACCTAAAGTGAAAGTCAACGTGAGCCCAAGCTTCGAAGTAAGGCCCTGATTATCCTTGCAAAACGAGAGGCGTGCAGCAGCTCCATGAGGCGTTCATCGTTGTTCTGCTTTAGTTTCAAGGTAGTAAGCTTTTCAACACTCCTAGGGGCCTTGCTTCAGCACCCGTTTCAGTACCAGAACACTGCGTAGAACCAGGAAGCTCTGCTCCTGCGTGTATGCTGCGTGTCAACCTAGAAATTAGAGACTGATGGCACAACGCTTGTTTTCCCGTTTTGAAAGCTCCATTCATGCGGCCTCGAAGCTACCTGAAAAGCACTGTTGTTACCGTGCTTTTACTTACAGCCGGCATGGCACATAGAAGAAAATGACTTTTCTCGAAAGAAACCTTGTGCTTCCAGTTCCTAGTTGGAAGCTCACCGTGCTCTACTCTATACCAAACGTGAAAGTCAATGTGAGCACTAGCCTCGAAGTAAGGCCCTGATTATGCTGGCAAAACGGGAGGCGTGCAGCAGCTCCATGAGGCCTTCATCGCTGTTCTGCTTTAGTTTCACGGTAGTAAGCTTTCCAAGACTCCTAGGGACTTTGCTTAAGCAACCGTTTCGGTACCAGAACACTGCGTAGAGACAGTAAGCTCTGGTCCTGCGTGTATGCTGCGTGTCAACCTAGAAATTGGAGACTGATGGCATAAGGCTTCTTTTCCCATTATGAAAGCTCCGTTCATGCGGGCTCGAAGCTACCTGAAAAGCACTGTTGTTGCCGGGGTTTTCTTCATTGCCGGCATGGTTCGGAGAAGAAAATGAGTTTTCTCCTAAGAAACCTTGGGTTTCCAGTTCCTTGTTGGAAGCTCACCCTGCTCTGCGCTATACCTAAAGTGAAAGTCAACGTGAGCCCAAGCTTCGAAGTAGGCCCTGATTACCCTTGTAAAACGAGAGGCGTGCAGCAGCTCCATGAGGCCTTCATCGTTGTTCTGCTTTAGTTTCAAGGTAGTAAGCTTTTCAACACTCCTAGGAGCCTTGCTTCAGCACCCGTTTCAGTACCAGAAGACTGCGTAGAACCAGGAAGCTCTGCTCCTGCGTGTATGCTGCGTGTCAACCTAGAAATTAGAGACTGATGGCACAAGGCTAGTTTTCCCATTATGAAAGCTCCGTTGATGCGGCCCCGAAGCTACCTGAAAAGCACTGTTGTTAACGTGCTTTTACTTACAGCCGGCATGGCACATAGAAGAAAATGACTTTTCTCGAAAGAAACCTTGTGCTTCCAGTTCCTAGTTGGAAGCTCACCCTGCTCTGCTCTATACCAAACGCGAAAGTCAATGTGAGCACTAGCCTCGAAGTAAGGCCCTGATTATGCTGGCAAAACGGGAGGCGTGCAGCAGCTCCATGAGGCCTTCATCGCTGTTCTGCTTTAGTTTCACGGTAGTAAGCTTTCCAAGACTCCTAGGGACTTTGCTTAAGCAACCGTTTCGGTACCAGAACACTGCGTAGAGACAGTAAGCTCTGGTCCTGCGTGTATGCTGCGTGTCAACCTAGAAATTGGAGACTGATGGCATAAAGCCTCTTTTCCCATTATGAAAGCTCCGTTCATGCGGCCTCGAAGCTACCTGAAAAGCATTGTTGTTGCCGGGGTTTTCTTCACTCCCGGCATGGTTCTGAGAAGAAAATGAGTTTTCTCCTAAGAAACCTTGTGTTTCCAGTTCCTTGTTGGAAGCTCACCCTGCTCTGCGCTATACCTAAAGTGAAAGTCAACGTGAGCCCAAGCTTCGAAGTAGGCCCTGATTATCCTTGCAAAACGAGAGGCGTGCAGCAGCTCCATGAGGCGTTCATCGTTGTTCTGCTTTAGTTTCAAGGTAGTAAGCTTTTCAACACTCCTAGGGGCCTTGCTTCAGCACCCGTTTCAGTACCAGAACACTGCGTAGAACCAGGAGCTCTGCTCCTGCGTGTATGCTGCGTGTCAACCTAGAAATTACAGACTGATGGCACAAGGCTAGTTTTCCCATTATGAAAGCTCTGTTGATGCGGCCCGAAGCTACCTGAAAAGCACTGTTCTTACCGTGCTTTTACTTACAGACGGCATGGTTCATAGAAGAAAATGAGTTTTCTCGAAAGAAACCTTGTGCTTCCAGTTCGTAGTTGGAAGCTCACCGTGCTCTACTCTATACCAAACGTGAAAGTCAATGTGAGCACTAGCCTCGAAGTAAGGCCCTGATTATGCTGGCAAAACGGGAGGCGTGCAGCAGCTCCATGAGGCCTTCATCGCTGTTCTGCTTTAGTTTCACGGTAGTAAGCTTTCCAAGACTCCTAGGGACTTTGCTTAAGCAACCGTTTCGGTACCAGAACACTGCGTAGAGACAGTAAGCTCTGGTCCTGCGTGTATGCTGCGTGTCAACCTAGAAATTGGAGACTGATGGCATAAGGCTTCTTTTCCCATTATGAAAGCTCCGTTCATGCGGCCTCGAAGCTACCTGAAAAGCATTGTTGTTGCCGGGGTTTCTTCACTGCCGGCATGGTTCTGAGAAGAAAATGAGTTTTCTCCTAAGAAACCTTGGGTTTCCAGTTCCTTGTTGGAAGCTCACCCTGCTCTGCGCTATACCTAAAGTGAAAGTCAACGTGAGCCCAAGCTTCGAAGTAGGCCCTGATTACCCTTGTAAAACGAGAGGCGTGCAGCAGCTCCATGAGGCCTTCATCGTTGTTCTGCTTTAGTTTCAAGGTAGTAAGCTTTTCAACACTCCTAGGGGCCTTGCTTCAGCACCCGTTTCAGTACCAGAACACTGCGTAGAACCAGGAGCTCTGCTCCTGCGTGTATGCTGCGTGTCAACCTAGAAATTACAGACTGATGGCACAAGGCTAGTTTTCCCATTATGAAAGCTCTCTTGATGCGGCCCCGAAGCTACCTGAAAAGCACTGTTGTTACCGTGCTTTTACTTACAGACGACATGGTTAATAGAAGAAAATGAGTTTTCTCGAAAGAAACCTTGTGCTTCCAGTTCCTAGTTGGAAGCTCACCCTGTTCTGCTCTATACCAAACGTGAAAGTCAATGTGAGCACTAGCCTCGAAGTAAGGCCCTGATTATGCTGGCAAAACGGGAGGCGTGCAGCAGCTCCATGAGGCCTTCATCGCTGTTCTGCTTTAGTTTCAAGGTAGTAAGCTTCTCAACACTCCTAGGGGCCTTGCTTCAGCACCCGTTTCAGTACCAGAAGACTGCGTAGAACCAGGAAGCTCTGCTCCTGCGTGTATGCTGCGTGTCAACCTAGAAATTAGAGACTGATGGCACAACGCTTGTTTTCCCGTTTTGAAAGCTCCATTCATGCGGCCTCGAAGCTACCTGAAAAGCACTGTTGTTACTGTGCTTTTACTTACAGCCGGCATGGCACATAGAAGAAAATGACTTTTCTCGAAAGAAACCTTGTGCTTCCAGTTCCTAGTTGGAAGCTCACCGTGCTCTACTCTATACCAAACGTGAAAGTCAATGTGAGCACTAGCCTCGAAGTAAGGCCCTGATTATGCTGGCAAAACGGGAGGCGTGCAGCAGCTCCATGAGGCCTTCATCGCTGTTCTGCTTTAGTTTCACGGTAGTAAGCTTTCCAAGACTCCTAGGGACTTTGCTTAAGCAACCGTTTCGGTACCAGAACACTGCGTAGAGACAGTAAGCTCTGGTCCTGCGTGTATGCTGCGTGTCAACCTAGAAATTGGAGACTGATGGCATAAGGCTTCTTTTCCCATTATGAAAGCTCCGTTCATGCGGGCTCGAAGCTACCTGAAAAGCACTGTTGTTGCCGGGGTTTTCTTCATTGCCGGCATGGTTCGGAGAAGAAAATGAGTTTTCTCCTAAGAAACCTTGGGTTTCCAGTTCCTTGTTGGAAGCTCACCCTGCTCTGCGCTATACCTAAAGTGAAAGTCAACGTGAGCCCAAGCTTCGAAGTAGGCCCTGATTACCCTTGTAAAACGAGAGGCGTGCAGCAGCTCCATGAGGCGTTCATCGTTGTTCTGCTTTAGTTTCAAGGTAGTAAGCTTTTCAACACTCCTAGGAGCCTTGCTTCAGCACCCGTTTCAGTACCAGAACACTGCGTAGAACCAGGAAGCTCTGCTCCTGCGTGTATGCTGCGTGTCAACCTAGAAATTAGAGACTGATGGCACAAGGCTAGTTTTCCCATTATGAAAGCTCCGTTGATGCGGCCCCGAAGCTACCTGAAAAGCACTGTTGTTAACGTGCTTTTACTTACAGCCGGCATGGCACATAGAAGAAAATGACTTTTCTCGAAAGAAACCTTGTGCTTCCAGTTCCTAGTTGGAAGCTCACCCTGCTCTGCTCTATACCAAACGTGAAAGTCAATGTGAGCACTAGCCTCGAAGTAAGGCCCTGATTATCCTGGCAAAACGGGAGGCGTGCAGCAGCTCCATGAGGCCTTCATCGCTGTTCTGCTTTAGTTTCACGGTAGTAAGCTTTCCAAGACTCCTAGGGACTTTGCTTAAGCAACCGTTTTGGTACCAGAACACTGCGTAGAGACAGTAAGCTCTGGTCCTGCGTGTATGCTGCGTGTCAACCTAGAAATTGGAGACTGATGGCATAAGGCTTCTTTTCCCATTATGAAAGCTCCGTTCATGCGGCCTCGAAGCTACCTGAAAAGCATTGTTGTTGCCGGGGTTTTCTTCACTCCCGGCATGGTTCTGAGAAGAAAATGAGTTTTCTCCTAAGAAACCTTGTGTTTCCAGTTCCTTGTTGGAAGCTCACCCTGCTCTGCGCTATACCTAAAGTGAAAGTCAACGTGAGCCCAAGCTTCGAAGTAGACCCTGATTATCCTTGCAAAACGAGAGGCGTGCAGCAGCTCCATGAGGCGTTCATCGTTGTTCTGCTTTAGTTTCAAGGTAGTAAGCTTTTCAACACTCCTAGGGGCCTTGCTTCAGCACCCGTTTCAGTACCAGAAGACTGCGTAGAACCAGGAAGCTCTGCTCCTGCGTGTATGCTGCGTGTCAACCTAGAAATTAGAGACTGATGGCACAACGCTTGTTTTCCCGTTTTGAAAGCTCCTTTCATGCAGCCTCGAAGCTACCTGAAAAGCACTGTTGTTACCGTGCTTTTACTTACAGCCGGCATGGCACATAGAAGAAAATGACTTTTCTCGAAAGAAACCTTGTGCTTCCAGTTCGTAGTTGGAAGCTCAACCTGCTCCGCTCTATACCAAACGTGAAAGTCAATGGGAGCACTAGCCTCGAAGTAAGGCCCTGATTATGCTGGCAAAACGGGAGGCGTGCAGCAGCTCCATGAGGCCTTCATCGCTGTTCTGCTTTAGTTTCACGGTAGTAAGCTTTCCAAGACTCCTAGGGACTTTGCTTTAGCAACCGTTTCGGTACCAGAACACTGCGTAGAGACAGTAAGCTCTGCTCCTGCGTGTATGCTGCATGTCAACCTAGAAATTGGAGACTGATGGCATAAAACTTCTATTCCCATTATGAAAGCTCCGTTCATGCGGGCTCGAAGCTACCTGAAAAGCATTGTTGTTGCCGGGGTTTTCCTCACTGCCGGCATGGTTCTGAGAAGAAAATGAGTTTTCTCCTAAGAAACCTTCGGTTTCCAGTTCCTTGTTGGAAGCTCACCCTGCTCTGCGCTATACCTAAAGTGAAAGTCAACGTGAGCCCAAGCTTCGAAGTAAGGCCCTGATTATCCTTGCAAAACGAGAGGCGTGCAGCAGCTCTTGAGGCGTTCATCGTTGTTCTGCTTTAGTTTCAAGGTAGTAAGCTTTTCAACACTCCTAGGGGCCTTGCTTCAGCACCCGTTTCAGTACCAGAACACTGCGTAGAACCAGGAAGCTCTGCTCCTGCGTATATGCTGCGTGTCAACCTAGAAATTAGAGACTGATGGCACAACGCTTGTTTTCCCGTTTTGAAAGCTCCATTCATGCGGCCTCGAAGCTACCTGAAAAGCACTGTTGTTACCGTGCTTTTACTTACAGCCGGCATGGCACATAGAAGAAAATGACTTTTCTCGAAAGAAACCTTGTGCTTCCAGTTCCTAGTTGGAAGCTCACCGTGCTCTACTCTATACCAAACGTGAAAGTCAATGTGAGCACTAGCCTCGAAGTAAGGCCCTGATTATGCTGGCCAAACGGGAGGCGTGCAGCAGCTCCATGAGGCCTTCATCGCTGTTCTGCTTTAGTTTCACGGTAGTAAGCTTTCCAAGACTCCTAGGGACTTTGCTTAAGCAACCGTTTCGGTACCAGAACACTGCGTAGAGACAGTAAGCTCTGGTCCTGCGTGTATGCTGCGTGTCAACCTAGAAATTGGAGACTGATGGCATAAGGCTTCTTTTCCCATTATGAAAGCTCCGTTCATGCGGCCTCGAAGCTACCTGAAAAGCATTGTTGTTGCCGGGGTTTCTTCACTGCCGGCATGGTTCTGAGAAGAAAATGAGTTTTCTTCTAAGAAACCTTGGGTTTCCAGTTCCTTGTTGGAAGCTCACCCTGCTCTGCGCTATACCTAAAGTGAAAGTCAACGTGAGCCCAAGCTTCGAAGTAGGCCCTGATTACCCTTGTAAAACGAGAGGCGTGCAGCAGCTCCATGAGGCCTTCATCGTTGTTCTGCTTTAGTTTCAAGGTAGTAAGCTTTTCAACACTCCTAGGGGCCTTGCTTCAGCACCCGTTTCAGTACCAGAACACTGCGTAGAACCAGGAGCTCTGCTCCTGCGTGTATGCTGCGTGTCAACCTAGAAATTACAGACTGATGGCACAAGGCTAGTTTTCCCATTATGAAAGCTCTGTTGATGCGGCCCCGAAGCTACCTGAAAAGCACTGTTGTTACCGTGCTTTTACTTACAGACGACATGGTTAATAGAAGAAAATGAGTTTTCTCGAAAGAAACCTTGTGCTTCCAGTTCCTAGTTGGAAGCTCACCCTGTTCTGCTCTATACCAAACGTGAAAGTCAATGTGAGCACTAGCCTCGAAGTAAGGCCCTGATTATGCTGGCAAAACGGGAGGCGTGCAGCAGCTCCATGAGGCCTTCATCGCTGTTCTGCTTTAGTTTCACGGTAGTAAGCTTTCCAAGACTCCTAGGGACTTTGCTTAAGCAACCGTTTCGGTACCAGAACACTGCGTAGAGACAGTAAGCTCTGGTCCTGCGTGTATGCTGCGTGTCAACCTAGAAATTGGAGACTGATGGCATAAAGCCTCTTTTCCCATTATGAAAGCTGCGTTCATGCGGCCTCGAAGCTACCTGAAAAGCATTGTTGTTGCCGGGGTTTTCTTCACTGCCGGCATGGTTCTGAGAAGAAAATGAGTTTTCTCCTAAGAAACCTTGGGTTTCCAGTTCCTTGTTGGAAGCTCACCCTGCTCTGCGCTATACCTAAAGTGAAAGTCAACGTGAGCCCAAGCTGCGAAGTGAGGCCCTGATTATCCTTGCAAAACGAGAGGCGTGCAGCAGCTCCATGAGGCGTTCATCGTTGTTCTGCTTTAGTTTCAAGGTAGTAAGCTTTTCAACACTCCTAGGGGCCTTGCTTCAGCACCCGTTTCAGTACCAGAACACTGCGTAGAACCAGGAAGCTCTGCTCCTGCGTGTATGCTGCGTGTCAACCTAGAAATTAGAGACTGATGGCACAAGGCTAGTTTTCCCATTATGAAAGCTCCGTTGATGCGGCCCCGAAGCTACCTAAAAAGCACTGTTGTTAACGTGCTTTTACTTACAGACGGCATGGTTCATAGAAGAAAATGAGTTTTCTCGAAAGAAACCTTGTGCTTCCAGTTCGTAGTTGGAAGCTCAACCTGCTCCGCTCTATACCAAACGTGAAAGTCAATGTGAGCACTAGCCTCGAAGTAAGGCCCTGATTATGCTGGCAAAACGGGAGGCGTGCAGCAGCTCCATGAGGCCTTCATCGCTGTTCTGCTTTAGTTTCACGGTAGTAAGCTTTCCAAGACTCCTAGGGACTTTGCTTTAGCAACCGTTTCGGTACCAGAACACTGCGTAGAGACAGTAAGCTCTGGTCCTGCGTGTATGCTGCGTGTCAACCTAGAAATTGGAGACTGATGGCATAAAGCCTCTTTTCCCATTATGAAATCTCCGTTCATGCGGCCTCGAAGCTACCTGAAAAGCATTGTTGTTGCCGGGTTTTTCCTCACTGCCGGCATGGTTCTGAGAAGAAAATAAGTTTTCTCCTAAGAAACCTTGGGTTTCCAGTTCCTTGTTGGAAGCTCACCCTGCTCTGCGCTATACCTAAAGTGAAAGTCAACGTGAGCCCAAGCTTCGAAGTAAGGCCCTGATTATCCTTGCAAAACGAGAGGCGTGCAGCATCTCTTGAGGCGTTCATCGTTGTTCTGCTTTAGTTTCAAGGTAGTAAGCTTTTCAACACTCCTAGGGGCCTTGCTTCAGCACCCGTTTCAGTACCAGAACACTGCGTAGAACCAGGAAGCTCTGCTCCTGCGTGTATGCTGCGTGTCAACCTAGAAATTAGAGACTGATGGCACAAGGCTAGTTTTCCCATTATGAAAGCTCCGTTAATGCGGCCCCGAAGCTACCTGAAAAGCACTGTTGTTACCGTGCTTTTACTTACAGCCGGCATGGCACATAGAAGAAAATGAGTTTTCTCGAAAGAAACCTTGTGCTTCCAGTTCCTAGTTGGAAGCTCACCCTGCTCTGCTCTATACCAAACGTAAAAGTCAATGTGAGCACTAGCCTCGAAGTAAGGCCCTGATTATCCTGGCAAAACGGGAGGCGTGCAGCAGCTCCATGAGGCCTTCATCGCTGTTCTGCTTTAGTTTCACGGTAGTAAGCTTTCCAAGACTCCTAGGGACTTTGCTTAAGCAACCGTTTTGGTACCAGAACACTGCGTAGAGACAGTAAGCTCTGGTCCTGCGTGTATGCTGCGTGTCAACCTAGAAATTGGAGACTGATGGCATAAGGCTTCTTTTCCCATTATGAAAGCTCCGTTCATGCGGCCTCGAAGCTACCTGAAAAGCATTGTTGTTGCCGGGGTTTTCTTCACTCCCGGCATGGTTCTGAGAAGAAAATGAGTTTTCTCCTAAGAAACCTTGTGTTTCCAGTTCCTTGTTGGAAGCTCACCCTGCTCTGCGCTATACCTAAAGTGAAAGTCAACGTGAGCCCAAGCTTCGAAGTAGACCCTGATTATCCTTGCAAAACGAGAGGCGTGCAGCAGCTCCATGAGGCGTTCATCGTTGTTCTGCTTTAGTTTCAAGGTAGTAAGCTTTTCAACACTCCTAGGGGCCTTGCTTCAGCACCCGTTTCAGTACCAGAACACTGCGTAGAACCAGGAAGCTCTGCTCCTGCGTGTATGCTGCGTGTCAACCTAGAAATTAGAGACTGATGGCACAACGCTTGTTTTCCCGTTTTGAAAGTTCCATTCATGCGGCCTCGAAGCTACCTGAAAAGCACTGTTGTTACCGTGCTTTTACTTACAGCCGGCATGGCACATAGAAGAAAATGACTTTTCTCGAAAGAAACCTTGTGCTTCCAGTTCGTAGTTGGAAGCTCAACCTGCTCCGCTCTATACCAAACGTGAAAGTCAATGTGAGCACTAGCCTCGAAGTAAGGCCCTGATTATGCTGGCAAAACGGGAGGCGTGCAGCAGCTCCATGAGGCCTTCATCGCTGTTCTGCTTTAGTTTCACGGTAGTAAGCTTTCCAAGACTCCTAGGGACTTTGCTTTAGCAACCGTTTCGGTACCAGAACACTGCGTAGAGACAGTAAGCTCTGGTCCTGCGTGTATGCTGCGTGTCAGCCTAGAAATTGGAGACTGATGGCATAAAGCCTCTTTTCCCATTATGAAAGCTCCGTTCATGCGGCCTCGAAGCTACCTGAAAAGCATTGTTGTTGCCGGGGTTTTCCTCACTGCCGGCATGGTTTTGAGAAGAAAATGAGTTTTCTCCTAAGAAACCTTGGGTTTCCAGTTCCTTGTTGGAAGCTCACCCTGCTCTGCGCTATACCTAAAGTGAAAGTCAACGTGAGCCCAAGCTTCGAAGTAAGGCCCTGATTATCCTTGCAAAACGAGAGGCGTGCAGCATCTCTTGAGGCGTTCATCGTTGTTCTGCTTTAGTTTCAAGGTAGTAAGCTTTTCAACACTCCTAGGGGCCTTGCTTCAGCACCCGTTTCAGTACCAGAACACTGCGTAGAACCAGGAGCTCTGCTCCTGCGTGTATGCTGCGTGTCAACCTAGAAATTACAGACTGATGGCACAAGGCTAGTTTTCCCATTATGAAAGCTCTCTTGATGCGGCCCCGAAGCTACCTGAAAAGCACTGTTGTTACCGTGCCTTTACTTACAGACGACATGGTTAATAGAAGAAAATGAGTTTTCTCGAAAGAAACCTTGTGCTTCCAGTTCCTAGTTGGAAGCTCACCCTGTTCTGCTCTATACCAAACGTGAAAGTCAATGTGAGCACTAGCCTCGAAGTAAGGCCCTGATTATGCTGGCAAAACGGGAGGCGTGCAGCAGCTCCATGAGGCCTTCATCGCTGTTCTGCTTTAGTTTCACGGTAGTAAGCTTTCCAAGACTCCTAGGGACTTTGCTTAAGCAACCGTTTCGGTACCAGAACACTGCGTAGAGACAGTAAGCTCTGGTCCTGCGTGTATGCTGCGTGTCAACCTAGAAATTGGAGACTGATGGCATAAAGCCTCTTTTCCCATTATGAAAGCTGCGTTCATGCGGCCTCGAAGCTACCTGAAAAGCATTGTTGTTGCCGGGGTTTTCTTCACTCCCGGCATGGTTCTGAGAAGAAAATGAGTTTTCTCCTAAGAAACCTTGGGTTTCCAGTTCCTTGTTGGAAGCTCACCCTGCTCTGCGCTATACCTAAAGTGAAAGTCAACGTGAGCCCAAGCTTCGAAGTAAGGCCCTGATTATCCTTGCAAAACGAGAGGCGTGCAGCAGCTCCATGAGGCGTTCATCGTTGTTCTGCTTTAGTTTCAAGGTAGTAAGCTTTTCAACACTCCTAGGGGCCTTGCTTCAGCACCCGTTTCAGTACCAGAAGACTGCGTAGAACCAGGAAGCTCTGCTCCTGCGTGTATGCTGCGTGTCAACCTAGAAATTAGAGACTGATGGCACAACGCTTGTTTTCCCGTTTTGAAAGCTCCATTCATGCGGCCTCGAAGCTACCTGAAAAGCACTGTTGTTACCGTGCTTTTACTTACAGCCGGCATGGCACATAGAAGAAAATGACTTTTCTCGAAAGAAACCTTGTGCTTCCAGTTCCTAGTTGGAAGCTCACCCTGCTCTACTCTATACCAAACGTGAAAGTCAATGTGAGCACTAGCCTCGAAGTAAGGCCCTGATTATGCTGGCAAAACGGGAGGCGTGCAGCAGCTCCATGAGGCCTTCATCGCTGTTCTGCTTTAGTTTCACGGTAGTAAGCTTTCCAAGACTCCTAGGGACTTTGCTTAAGCAACCGTTTTGGTACCAGAACACTGCGTAGAGACAGTAAGCTCTGGTCCTGCGTGTATGCTGCGTGTCAACCTAGAAATTGGAGACTGATGGCATAAGGCTTCTTTTCCCATTATGAAAGCTCCGTTCATGCGGCCTCGAAGCTACCTGAAAAGCATTGTTGTTGCCGGGGTTTTCTTCACTCCCGGCATGGTTCTGAGAAGAAAATGAGTTTTCTCCTAAGAAACCTTGTGTTTCCAGTTCCTTGTTGGAAGCTCACCCTGCTCTGCGCTATACCTAAAGTGAAAGTCAACGTGAGCCCAAGCTTCGAAGTAGACCCTGATTATCCTTGCAAAACGAGAGGCGTGCAGCAGCTCCATGAGGCGTTCATCGTTGTTCTGCTTTAGTTTCAAGGTAGTAAGCTTTTCAACACTCCTAGGGGCCTTGCTTCAGCACCCGTTTCAGTACCAGAACACTGCGTAGAACCAGGAAGCTCTGCTCCTGCGTGTATGCTGCGTGTCAACCTAGAAATTAGAGACTGATGGCACAACGCTTGTTTTCCCGTTTTGAAAGTTCCATTCATGCGGCCTCGAAGCTACCTGAAAAGCACTGTTGTTACCGTGCTTTTACTTACAGCCGGCATGGCACATAGAAGAAAATGACTTTTCTCGAAAGAAACCTTGTGCTTCCAGTTCGTAGTTGGAAGCTCAACCTGCTCCGCTCTATACCAAACGTGAAAGTCAATGTGAGCACTAGCCTCGAAGTAAGGCCCTGATTATGCTGGCAAAACGGGAGGCGTGCAGCAGCTCCATGAGGCCTTCATCGCTGTTCTGCTTTAGTTTCACGGTAGTAAGCTTTCCAAGACTCCTAGGGACTTTGCTTTAGCAACCGTTTCGGTACCAGAACACTGCGTAGAGACAGTAAGCTCTGGTCCTGCGTGTATGCTGCGTGTCAGCCTAGAAATTGTAGACTGATGGCATAAAGCCTCTTTTCCCATTATGAAAGCTCCGTTCATGCGGCCTCGAAGCTACCTGAAAAGCATTGTTGTTGCCGGGGTTTTCCTCACTGCCGGCATGGTTTTGAGAAGAAAATGAGTTTTCTCCTAAGAAACCTTGGGTTTCCAGTTCCTTGTTGGAAGCTCACCCTGCTCTGCGCTATACCTAAAGTGAAAGTCAACGTGAGCCCAAGCTTCGAAGTAAGGCCCTGATTATCCTTGCAAAACGAGAGGCGTGCAGCATCTCTTGAGGCGTTCATCGTTGTTCTGCTTTAGTTTCAAGGTAGTAAGCTTTTCAACACTCCTAGGGGCCTTGCTTCAGCACCCGTTTCAGTACCAGAACACTGCGTAGAACCAGGAGCTCTGCTCCTGCGTGTATGCTGCGTGTCAACCTAGAAATTACAGACTGATGGCACAAGGCTAGTTTTCCCATTATGAAAGCTCTCTTGATGCGGCCCCGAAGCTACCTGAAAAGCACTGTTGTTACCGTGCCTTTACTTACAGACGACATGGTTAATAGAAGAAAATGAGTTTTCTCGAAAGAAACCTTGTGCTTCCAGTTCCTAGTTGGAAGCTCACCCTGTTCTGCTCTATACCAAACGTGAAAGTCAATGTGAGCACTAGCCTCGAAGTAAGGCCCTGATTATGCTGGCAAAACGGGAGGCGTGCAGCAGCTCCATGAGGCCTTCATCGCTGTTCTGCTTTAGTTTCACGGTAGTAAGCTTTCCAAGACTCCTAGGGACTTTGCTTAAGCAACCGTTTCGGTACCAGAACACTGCGTAGAGACAGTAAGCTCTGGTCCTGCGTGTATGCTGCGTGTCAACCTAGAAATTGGAGACTGATGGCATAAAGCCTCTTTTCCCATTATGAAAGCTGCGTTCATGCGGCCTCGAAGCTACCTGAAAAGCATTGTTGTTGCCGGGGTTTTCTTCACTCCCGGCATGGTTCTGAGAAAAAATGAGTTTTCTCCTAAGAAACCTTGGGTTTCCAGTTCCTTGTTGGAAGCTCACCCTGCTCTGCGCTATACCTAAAGTGAAAGTCAACGTGAGCCCAAGCTTCGAAGTAAGGCCCTGATTATCCTTGCAAAACGAGAGGCGTGCAGCAGCTCCATGAGGCGTTCATCGTTGTTCTGCTTTAGTTTCAAGGTAGTAAGCTTTTCAACACTCCTAGGGGCCTTGCTTCAGCACCCGTTTCAGTACCAGAAGACTGCGTAGAACCAGGAAGCTCTGCTCCTGCGTGTATGCTGCGTGTCAACCTAGAAATTAGAGACTGATGGCACAACGCTTGTTTTCCCGTTTTGAAAGCTCCATTCATGCGGCCTCGAAGCTACCTGAAAAGCACTGTTGTTACCGTGCTTTTACTTACAGCCGGCATGGCACATAGAAGAAAATGACTTTTCTCGAAAGAAACCTTGTGCTTCCAGTTCCTAGTTGGAAGCTCACCCTGCTCTACTCTATACCAAACGTGAAAGTCAATGTGAGCACTAGCCTCGAAGTAAGGCCCTGATTATGCTGGCAAAACGGGAGGCGTGCAGCAGCTCCATGAGGCCTTCATCGCTGTTCTGCTTTAGTTTCACGGTAGTAAGCTTTCCAAGACTCCTAGGGACTTTGCTTAAGCAACCGTTTCGGTATCAGAACACTGCGTAGAGACAGTAAGCTCTGGTCCTGCGTGTATGCTGCGTGTCAACCTAGAAATTGGAGACTGATGGCATAAGGCTTCTTTTCCCATTATGAAAGCTCCGTTCATGCGGGCTCGAAGCTACCTGAAAAGCACTGTTGTTGCCGGGGTTTTCTTCATTGCCGGCATGGTTCGGAGAAGAAAATGAGTTTTCTCCTAAGAAACCTTGGGTTTCCAGTTCCTTGTTGGAAGCTCACCCTGCTCTGCGCTATACCTAAAGTGAAAGTCAACGTGAGCCCAAGCTTCGAAGTAGGCCCTGATTACCCTTGTAAAACGAGAGGCGTGCAGCAGCTCCATGAGGCCTTCATCGTTGTTCTGCTTTAGTTTCAAGGTAGTAAGCTTTTCAACACTCCTAGGAGCCTTGCTTCAGCACCCGTTTCAGTACCAGAACACTGCGTAGAACCAGGAAGCTCTGCTCCTGCGTGTATGCTGCGTGTCAACCTAGAAATTAGAGACTGATGGCACAAGGCTAGTTTTCCCATTATGAAAGCTCCGTTGATGCGGCCCCGAAGCTACCTGAAAAGCACTGTTGTTAACGTGCTTTTACTTACAGCCGGCATGGCACATAGAAGAAAATGACTTTTCTCGAAAGAAACCTTGTGCTTCCAGTTCCTAGTTGGAAGCTCACCCTGCTCTGCTCTATACCAAACGTGAAAGTCAATGTGAGCACTAGCCTCGAAGTAAGGCCCTGATTATGCTGGCAAAACTGGAGGCGTGCAGCAGCTCCATGAGGCCTTCATCGCTGTTCTGCTTTAGTTTCACGGTAGTAAGCTTTCCAAGACTCCTAGGGACTTTGCTTAAGCAACCGTTTCGGTACCAGAACACTGCGTAGAGACAGTAAGCTCTGGTCCTGCGTGTATGCTGCGTGTCAACCTAGAAATTGGAGACTGATGGCATAAAGCCTCTTTTCCGATTATGAAAGCTCCGTTCATGCGGCCTCGAAGCTACCTGAAAAGCATTGTTGTTGCCGGGGTTTTCTTCACTCCCGGCATGGTTCTGAGAAGAAAATGAGTTTTCTCCTAAGAAACCTTGGGTTTCCAGTTCCTTGTTGGAAGCTCACCCTGCTCTGCGCTATACCTAAAGTGAAAGTCAACGTGAGCCCAAGCTTCGAAGTAGGCCCTGATTATCCTTGCAAAACGAGAGGCGTGCAGCAGCTCCATGAGGCGTTCATCGTTGTTCTGCTTTAGTTTCAAGGTAGTAAGCTTTTCAACACTCCTAGGGGCCTTGCTTCAGCACCCGTTTCAGTACCAGAACACTGCGTAGAACCAGGAGCTCTGCTCCTGCGTGTATGCTGCGTGTCAACCTAGAAATTACAGACTGATGGCACAAGGCTAGTTTTCCCATTATGAAGCTCTGTTGATGCGGCCCGAAGCTACCTGAAAAGCACTGTTCTTACCGTGCTTTTACTTACAGGCGGCATGGCACATAGAAGAAAATGACTTTTCTCGAAAGAAACCTTGTGCTTCCAGTTCCTAGTTGGAAGCTCACCCTGCTCTGCTCTATACCAAACGTGAAAGTCAATGTGAGCACTAGCCTCGAAGTAAGGCCCTGATTATGCTGGCAAAACGGGAGGCATGCAGCAGCTCCATGAGGCCTTCATCGCTGTTCTGCTTTAGTTTCACGGTAGTAAGCTTTCCAAGACTCCTAGGGACTTTGCTTAAGCAACCGTTTCGGTACCAGAACACTGCGTAGAGACAGTAAGCTCTGGTCCTGCGTGTATGCTGCGTGTCAACCTAGAAATTGGAGACTGATGGCATAAGGCTTCTTTTCCCATTATGAAAGCTCCGTTCATGCGGCCTCGAAGCTACCTGAAAAGCATTGTTGTTGCCGTGGTTTCTTCACTGCCGGCATGGTTCTGAGAAGAAAATGAGTTTTCTCCTAAGAAACCTTGGGTTTCCAGTTCCTTGTTGGAAGCTCACCCTGCTCTGCGCTATACCTAAAGTGAAAGTCAACGTGAGCCCAAGCTTCGAAGTAAGGCCCTGATTATCCTTGCAAAACGAGAGGCGTGCAGCAGCTCCATGAGGCGTTCATCGTTGTTCTGCTTTAGTTTCAAGGTAGTAAGCTTTTCAACACTCCTAGGGGCCTTGCTTCAGCACCCGTTTCAGTACCAGAACACTGCGTAGAACCAGGAAGCTCTGCTCCTGCGTGTATGCTGCGTGTCAACCTAGAAATTAGAGACTGATGGCACAAGGCTAGTTTTCCCATTATGAAAGCTCCGTTGATGCGGCCCCGAAGCTACCTGAAAAGCACTGTTGTTAACGTGCTTTTACTTACAGCCGGCATGGCACATAGAAGAAAATGACTTTTCTCGAAAGAAACCTTGTGCTTCCAGTTCCTAGTTGGAAGCTCACCCTGCTCTGCTCTATACCAAACGTGAAAGTCAATGTGAGCACTAGCCTCGAAGTAAGGCCCTGATTATGCTGGCAAAACGGGAGGCGTGCAGCAGCTCCATGAGGCCTTCATCGCTGTTCTGCTTTAGTTTCACGGTAGTAAGCTTTCCAAGACTCCTAGGGACTTTGCTTAAGCAACCGTTTCGGTACCAGAACACTGCGTAGAGACAGTAAGCTCTGGTCCTGCGTGTATGCTGCGTGTCAACCTAGAAATTGGAGACTGATGGCATAAAGCCTCTTTTCCCATTATGAAAGCTCCGTTCATGCGGCCTCGAAGCTACCTGAAAAGCATTGTTGTTGCCGGGGTTTTCTTCACTCCCGGCATGGTTCTGAGAAGAAAATGAGTTTTCTCCTAAGAAACCTTGTGTTTCCAGTTCCTTGTTGGAAGCTCACCCTGCTCTGCGCTATACCTAAAGTGAAAGTCAACGTGAGCCCAAGCTTCGAAGTAGGCCCTGATTATCCTTGCAAAACGAGAGGCGTGCAGCAGCTCCATGAGGCGTTCATCGTTGTTCTGCTTTAGTTTCAAGGTAGTAAGCTTTTCAACACTCCTAGGGGCCTTGCTTCAGCACCCGTTTCAGTACCAGAACACTGCGTAGAACCAGGAGCTCTGCTCCTGCGTGTATGCTGCGTGTCAACCTAGAAATTACAGACTGATGGCACAAGGCTAGTTTTCCCATTATGAAAGCTCTGTTGATGCGGCCCCGAAGCTACCTGAAAAGCACTGTTCTTACCGTGCTTTTACTTACAGACGGCATGGTTCATAGAAGAAAATGAGTTTTCTCGAAAGAAACCTTGTGCTTCCAGTTCGTAGTTGGAAGCTCAACCTGCTCCGCTCTATACCAAACGTGAAAGTCAATGGGAGCACTAGCCTCGAAGTAAGGCCCTGATTATGCTGGCAAAACGGGAGGCGTGCAGCAGCTCCATGAGGCCTTCATCGCTGTTCTGCTTTAGTTTCACGGTAGTAAGCTTTCCAAGACTCCTAGGGACTTTGCTTTAGCAACCGTTTCGGTACCAGAACACTGCGTAGAGACAGTAAGCTCTGGTCCTGCGTGTATGCTGCGTGTCAACCTAGAAATTGGAGACTGATGGCATAAAGCCTCTTTTCCAATTATGAAATCTCCGTTCATGCGGCCTCGAAGCTACCTGAAAAGCATTGTTGTTGCCGGGTTTTTCCTCACTGCCGGCATGGTTCTGAGAAGAAAATGAGTTTTCTCCTAAGAAACCTTGGGTTTCCAGTTCCTTGTTGGAAGCTCACCCTGCTCTGCGCTATACCTAAAGTGAAAGTCAACGTGAGCCCAAGCTTCGAAGTAAGGCCCTGATTATCCTTGCCAAACGAGAGGCGTGCAGCAGCTCTTGAGGCGTTCATCGTTGTTCTGCTTTAGTTTCAAGGTAGTAAGCTTTTCAACACTCCTAGGGGCCTTGCTTCAGCACCCGTTTCAGTACCA
Organism: Eubalaena glacialis; assembly: GCF_028564815.1. Taxonomy (NCBI): domain Eukaryota; kingdom Metazoa; phylum Chordata; class Mammalia; order Artiodactyla; family Balaenidae; genus Eubalaena; species Eubalaena glacialis. The sequence continues at coordinate 80,964,052 of NC_083726.1, read as the reverse complement.
GAACACTGCGTAGAACCAGGAAGCTCTGCTCCTGCGTGTATGCTGCGTGTCAACCTAGAAATTAGAGACTGATGGCACAAGGCTAGTTTTCCCATTATGAAAGCTCCGTTAATGCGGCCCCGAAGCTACCTGAAAAGCACTGTTGTTACCGTGCTTTTACTTACAGCCGGCATGGCACATAGAAGAAAATGAGTTTTCTCGAAAGAAACCTTGTGCTTCCAGTTCCTAGTTGGAAGCTCACCCTGCTCTGCTCTATACCAAACGTAAAAGTCAATGTGAGCACTAGCCTCGAAGTAAGGCCCTGATTATCCTGGCAAAACGGGAGGCGTGCAGCAGCTCCATGAGGCCTTCATCGCTGTTCTGCTTTAGTTTCACGGTAGTAAGCTTTCCAAGAAACCTAGGGACTTTGCTTAAGCAACCGTTTTGGTACCAGAACACTGCGTAGAGACAGTAAGCTCTGGTCCTGCGTGTATGCTGCGTGTCAACCTAGAAATTGGAGACTGATGGCATAAGGCTTCTTTTCCCATTATGAAAGCTCCGTTCATGCGGCCTCGAAGCTACCTGAAAAGCATTGTTGTTGCCGGGGTTTTCTTCACTCCCGGCATGGTTCTGAGAAGAAAATGAGTTTTCTCCTAAGAAACCTTGTGTTTCCAGTTCCTTGTTGGAAGCTCACCCTGCTCTGCGCTATACCTAAAGTGAAAGTCAACGTGAGCCCAAGCTTCGAAGTAGACCCTGATTATCCTTGCAAAACGAGAGGCGTGCAGCAGCTCCATGAGGCGTTCATCGTTGTTCTGCTTTAGTTTCAAGGTAGTAAGCTTTTCAACACTCCTAGGGGCCTTGCTTCAGCACCCGTTTCAGTACCAGAAGACTGCGTAGAACCAGGAAGCTCTGCTCCTGCGTGTATGCTGCGTGTCAACCTAGAAATTAGAGACTGATGGCACAACGCTTGTTTTCCCGTTTTGAAAGCTCCTTTCATGCAGCCTCGAAGCTACCTGAAAAGCACTGTTGTTACCGTGCTTTTACTTACAGCCGGCATGGCACATAGAAGAAAATGACTTTTCTCGAAAGAAACCTTGTGCTTCCAGTTCCTAGTTGGAAGCTCACCCTGCTCTGCTCTATACCAAACGTGAAAGTCAATGTGAGCACTAGCCTCGACGTAAGGCCCTGATTATGCTGGCAAAACGGGAGGCGTGCAGCAGCTCCATGAGGCCTTCATCGCTGTTCTGCTTTAGTTTCACGGTAGTAAGCTTTCCAAGACTCCTAGGGACTTTGCTTAAGCAACCGTTTCGGTACCAGAACACTGCGTAGAGACAGTAAGCTCTGGTCCTGCGTGTATGCTGCATGTCAACCTAGAAATTGGAGACTGATGGCATAAAACTTCTATTCCCATTATGAAAGCTCCGTTCATGCGGGCTCGAAGCTACCTGAAAAGCATTGTTGTTGCCGGGGTTTTCCTCACTGCCGGCATGGTTCTGAGAAGAAAATGAGTTTTCTCCTAAGAAACCTTCGGTTTCCAGTTCCTTGTTGGAAGCTCACCCTGCTCTGCGCTATACCTAAAGTGAAAGTCAACGTGAGCCCAAGCTTCGAAGTAAGGCCCTGATTATCCTTGCAAAACGAGAGGCGTGCAGCAGCTCTTGAGGCGTTCATCGTTGTTCTGCTTTAGTTTCAAGGTAGTAAGCTTTTCAACACTCCTAGGGGCCTTGCTTCAGCACCCGTTTCAGTACCAGAACACTGCGTAGAACCAGGAAGCTCTGCTCCTGCGTGTATGCTGCGTGTCAACCTAGAAATTAGAGACTGATGGCACAACGCTTGTTTTCCCGTTTTGAAAGCTCCATTCATGCGGCCTCGAAGCTACCTGAAAAGCACTGTTGTTACCGTGCTTTTACTTACAGCCGGCATGGCACATAGAAGAAAATGACTTTTCTCGAAAGAAACCTTGTGCTTCCAGTTCGTAGTTGGAAGCTCAACCTGCTCCGCTCTATACCAAACGTGAAAGTCAATGGGAGCACTAGCCTCGAAGTAAGGCCCTGATTATGCTGGCAAAACGGGAGGCGTGCAGCAGCTCCATGAGGCCTTCATCGCTGTTCTGCTTTAGTTTCACGGTAGTAAGCTTTCCAAGACTCCTAGGGACTTTGCTTTAGCAACCGTTTCAGTACCAGAACACTGCGTAGAGACAGTAAGCTCTGGTCCTGCGTGTATGCTGCGTGTCAACCTAGAAATTGGAGACTGATGGCATAAAGCCTCTTTTCCCATTATGAAAGCTCCGTTCATGCGGCCTCGAAGCTACCTGAAAAGCATTGTTGTTGCCGGGGTTTTCCTCACTGCCGGCATGGTTTTGAGAAGAAAATGAGTTTTCTCCTAAGAAACCTTGGGTTTCCAGTTCCTTGTTGGAAGCTCACCCTGCTCTGCGCTATACCTAAAGTGAAAGTCAACGTGAGCCCAAGCTTCGAAGTAAGGCCCTGATTATCCTTGCAAAACGAGAGGCGTGCAGCAGCTCCATGAGGCGTTCATCGTTGTTCTGCTTTAGTTTCAAGGTAGTAAGCTTTTCAACACTCCTAGGGGCCTTGCTTCAGCACCCGTTTCAGTACCAGAACACTGCGTAGAACCAGGAAGCTCTGCTCCTGCGTGTATGCTGCGTGTCAACCTAGAAATTACAGACTGATGGCACAACGCTTGTTTTCCCGTTTTGAAAGCTCTCTTGATGCGGCCCCGAAGCTACCTGAAAAGCACTGTTGTTACCGTGCTTTTACTTACAGCCGGCATGGCACATAGAAGAAAATGACTTTTCTCGAAAGAAACCTTGTGCTTCCAGTTCCTAGTTGGAAGCTCACCCTGCTCTACTCTATACCAAACGTGAAAGTCAATGTGAGCACTAGCCTCGAAGTAAGGCCCTGATTATGCTGGCAAAACGGGAGGCGTGCAGCAGCTCCATGAGGCCTTCATCGCTGTTCTGCTTTAGTTTCACGGTAGTAAGCTTTCCAAGACTCCTAGGGACTTTGCTTAAGCAACCGTTTCGGTACCAGAACACTGCGTAGAGACAGTAAGCTCTGGTCCTGCGTGTATGCTGCGTGTCAACCTAGAAATTGGAGACTGATGGCATAAGGCTTCTTTTCCCATTATGAAAGCTCCGTTCATGCGGCCTCGAAGCTACCTGAAAAGCACTGTTGTTGCCGGGGTTTTCTTCATTGCCGGCATGGTTCGGAGAAGAAAATGAGTTTTCTCCTAAGAAACCTTGGTTTTCCAGTTCCTTGTTGGAAGCTCACCCTGCTCTGCGCTATACCTAAAGTGAAAGTCAACGTGAGCCCAAGCTTCGAAGTAGGCCCTGATTACCCTTGTAAAACGAGAGGCGTGCAGCAGCTCCATGAGGCCTTCATCGTTGTTCTGCTTTAGTTTCAAGGTAGTAAGCTTTTCAACACTCCTAGGAGCCTTGCTTCAGCACCCGTTTCAGTACCAGAACACTGCGTAGAACCAGGAAGCTCTGCTCCTGCGTGTATGCTGCGTGTCAACCTAGAAATTAGAGACTGATGGCACAAGGCTAGTTTTCCCATTATGAAAGCTCCGTTGATGCGGCCCCGAAGCTACCTGAAAAGCACTGTTGTTAACGTGCTTTTACTTACAGCCGGCATGGCACATAGAAGAAAATGACTTTTCTCGAAAGAAACCTTGTGCTTCCAGTTCCTAGTTGGAAGCTCACCCTGCTCTGCTCTATACCAAACGTGAAAGTCAATGTGAGCACTAGCCTCGAAGTAAGGCCCTGATTATGCTGGCAAAACGGGAGGCGTGCAGCAGCTCCATGAGGCCTTCATCGCTGTTCTGCTTTAGTTTCACGGTAGTAAGCTTTCCAAGACTCCTAGGGACTTTGCTTAAGCAACCGTTTCGGTACCAGAACACTGCGTAGAGACAGTAAGCTCTGGTCCTGCGTGTATGCTGCGTGTCAACCTAGAAATTGGAGACTGATGGCATAAAGCCTCTTTTCCCATTATGAAATCTCCGTTCATGCGGCCTCGAAGCTACCTGAAAAGCATTGTTGTTGCCGGGGTTTTCTTCACTCCCGGCATGGTTCTGAGAAGAAAATGAGTTTTCTCCTAAGAAACCTTGTGTTTCCAGTTCCTTGTTGGAAGCTCACCCTGCTCTGCGCTATACCTAAAGTGAAAGTCAACGTGAGCCCAAGCTTCGAAGTAGGCCCTGATTATCCTTGCAAAACGAGAGGCGTGCAGCAGCTCCATGAGGCGTTCATCGTTGTTCTGCTTTAGTTTCAAGGTAGTAAGCTTTTCAACACTCCTAGGGGCCTTGCTTCAGCACCCGTTTCAGTACCAGAACACTGCGTAGAACCAGGAGCTCTGCTCCTGCGTGTATGCTGCGTGTCAACCTAGAAATTACAGACTGATGGCACAAGGCTAGTTTTCCCATTATGAAAGCTCTGTTGATGCGGCCCCGAAGCTACCTGAAAAGCACTGTTCTTACCGTGCTTTTACTTACAGACGGCATGGTTCATAGAAGAAAATGAGTTTTCTCGAAAGAAACCTTGTGCTTCCAGTTCGTAGTTGGAAGCTCAACCTGCTCCGCTCTATACCAAACGTGAAAGTCAATGGGAGCACTAGCCTCGAAGTAAGGCCCTGATTATGCTGGCAAAACGGGAGGCGTGCAGCAGCTCCATGAGGCCTTCATCGCTGTTCTGCTTTAGTTTCACGGTAGTAAGCTTTCCAAGACTCCTAGGGACTTTGCTTTAGCAACCGTTTCGGTACCAGAACACTGCGTAGAGACAGTAAGCTCTGGTCCTGCGTGTATGCTGCATGTCAACCTAGAAATTGGAGACTGATGGCATAAAACTTCTATTCCCATTATGAAAGCTCCGTTCATGCGGGCTCGAAGCTACCTGAAAAGCATTGTTGTTGCCGGGGTTTTCCTCACTGCCGGCATGGTTCTGAGAAGAAAATGAGTTTTCTCCTAAGAAACCTTCGGTTTCCAGTTCCTTGTTGGAAGCTCACCCTGCTCTGCGCTATACCTAAAGTGAAAGTCAACGTGAGCCCAAGCTTCGAAGTAAGGCCCTGATTATCCTTGCAAAACGAGAGGCGTGCAGCAGCTCTTGAGGCGTTCATCGTTGTTCTGCTTTAGTTTCAAGGTAGTAAGCTTTTCAACACTCCTAGGGGCCTTGCTTCAGCACCCGTTTCAGTACCAGAACACTGCGTAGAACCAGGAAGCTCTGCTCCTGCGTGTATGCTGCGTGTCAACCTAGAAATTAGAGACTGATGGCACAACGCTTGTTTTCCCGTTTTGAAAGCTCCATTCATGCGGCCTCGAAGCTACCTGAAAAGCACTGTTGTTACCGTGCTTTTACTTACAGCCGGCATGGCACATAGAAGAAAATGAGTTTTCTCGAAAGAAACCTTGTGCTTCCAGTTCCTAGTTGGAAGCTCACCCTGCTCTACTCTATACCAAACGTGAAAGTCAATGTGAGCACTAGCCTCGAAGTAAGGCCCTGATTATGCTGGCAAAACGGGAGGCGTGCAGCAGCTCCATGAGGCCTTCATCGCTGTTCTGCTTTAGTTTCACGGTAGTAAGCTTTCCAAGACTCCTAGGGACTTTGCTTAAGCAACCGTTTCGGTACCAGAACACTGCGTAGAGACAGTAAGCTCTGGTCCTGCGTGTATGCTGCGTGTCAACCTAGAAATTGGAGACTGATGGCATAAGGCTTCTTTTCCCATTATGAAAGCTCCGTTCATGCGGCCTCGAAGCTACCTGAAAAGCATTGTTGTTGCCGGGGTTTTCTTCACTGCCGGCATGGTTCTGAGAAGAAAATGAGTTTTCTCCTAAGAAACCTTGGGTTTCCAGTTCCTTGTTGGAAGCTCACCCTGCTCTGCGCTATACCTAAAGTGAAAGTCAACGTGAGCCCAAGCTTCGAAGTAGGCCCTGATTACCCTTGTAAAACGAGAGGCGTGCAGCAGCTCCATGAGGCCTTCATCGTTGTTCTGCTTTAGTTTCAAGGTAGTAAGCTTTTCAACACTCCTAGGAGCCTTGCTTCAGCACCCGTTTCAGTACCAGAACACTGCGTAGAACCAGGAAGCTCTGCTCCTGCGTGTATGCTGCGTGTCAACCTAGAAATTAGAGACTGATGGCACAAGGCTAGTTTTCCCATTATGAAAGCTCTGTTGATGCGGCCCGAAGCTACCTGAAAAGCACTGTTCTTACCGTGCTTTTACTTACAGCCGGCATGCTCATAGAAGAAAATAAGTTTTCTCGAAAGAAACCTTGTGCTTCCAGTTCCTAGTTGGAAGCTCACCCTGCTCTGCTCTATACCAAACGTGAAAGTCAATGTGAGCACTAGCCTCGAAGTAAGGCCCTGATTATGCTGGCACAACGGGAGGCGTGCAGCAACTCCATGAGGCCTTCATCGCTGTTCTGCTTTAGTTTCACGGTAGTAAGCTTTCCAAGACTCCTAGGGACTTTGCTTAAGCAACCGTTTCGGTACCAGAACACTGCGTAGAGACAGTAAGCTCTGGTCCTGCGTGTATGCTGCGTGTCAACCTAGAAATTGGAGACTGATGGCATAAGGCTTCTTTTCCCATTATGAAAGCTCCGTTCATGCGGCCTCGAAGCTACCTGAAAAGCATTGTTGTTGCCGGGGTTTTCTTCACTGCCGGCATGGTTCTGAGAAGAAAATGAGTTTTCTCCTAAGAAACCTTGGGTTTCCAGTTCCTTGTTGGAAGCTCACCCTGCTCTGCGCTATACCTAAAGTGAAAGTCAACGTGAGCCCAAGCTTCGAAGTAGGCCCTGATTACCCTTGTAAAACGAGAGGCGTGCAGCAGCTCCATGAGGCCTTCATCGTTGTTCTGCTTTTTCAAGGTAGTAAGCTTTTCAACACTCCTAGGGGCCTTGCTTCAGCACCCGTTTCAGTACCAGAACACTGCGTAGAACCAGGAAGCTCTGCTCCTGCGTGTGTGCTGCGTGTCAACCTAGAAATTAGAGACTGATGGCACAACGCTTGTTTTCCCGTTTTGAAAGCTCCATTCATGCGGCCTCGAAGCTACCTGAAAAGCACTGTTGTTACCGTGCTTTTAGTTACAGCCGGCATGGCACATAGAAGAAAATGAGTTTTCTCGAAAGAAACCTTGTGCTTCCAGTTCCTAGTTGGAAGCTCACCCTGCTCTGCTCTATACCAAACGTGAAAGTCAATGTGAGCACTAGCCTCGACGTAAGGCCCTGATTATGCTGGCAAAACGGGAGGCGTGCAGCAGCTCCATGAGGCCTTCATCGCTGTTCTGCTTTAGTTTCACGGTAGTAAGCTTTCCAAGACTCCTAGGGACTTTGCTTAATCAACCGTTTCGGTACCAGAACACTGCGTAGAGACAGTAAGCTCTGGTCCTGCGTGTATGCTGCATGTCAACCTAGAAATTGGAGACTGATGGCATAAAACTTCTATTCCCATTATGAAAGCTCCGTTCATGCGGGCTCGAAGCTACCTGAAAAGCATTGTTGTTGCCGGGGTTTTCCTCACTGCCGGCATGGTTCTGAGAAGAAAATGAGTTTTCTCCTAAGAAACCTTGGGTTTCCAGTTCCTTGTTGGAAGCTCACCCTGCTCTGCGCTATACCTAAAGTGAAAGTCAACGTGAGCCCAAGCTTCGAAGTAAGGCCCTGATTATCCTTGCAAAACGAGAGGCGTGCAGCAGCTCTTGAGGCGTTCATCGTTGTTCTGCTTTAGTTTCAAGGTAGTAAGCTTTTCAACACTCCTAGGGGCCTTGCTTCAGCACCCGTTTCAGTACCAGAACACTGCGTAGAACCAGGAAGCTCTGCTCCTGCGTGTATGCTGCGTGTCAACCTAGAAATTAGAGACTGATGGCACAACGCTTGTTTTCCCGTTTTGAAAGCTCCATTCATGCGGCCTCGAAGCTACCTGAAAAGCACTGTTGTTACCGTGCTTTTACTTACAGCCGGCATGGCACATAGAAGAAAATGACTTTTCTCGAAAGAAACCTTGTGCTTCCAGTTCCTAGTTGGAAGCTCACCGTGCTCTACTCTATACCAAACGTGAAAGTCAATGTGAGCACTAGCCTCGAAGTAAGGCCCTGATTATGCTGGCCAAACGGGAGGCGTGCAGCAGCTCCATGAGGCCTTCATCGCTGTTCTGCTTTAGTTTCACGGTAGTAAGCTTTCCAAGACTCCTAGGGACTTTGCTTAAGCAACCGTTTCGGTACCAGAACACTGCGTAGAGACAGTAAGCTCTGGTCCTGCGTGTATGCTGCGTGTCAACCTAGAAATTGGAGACTGATGGCATAAGGCTTCTTTTCCCATTATGAAAGCTCCGTTCATGCGGCCTCGAAGCTACCTGAAAAGCATTGTTGTTGCCGGGGTTTTCTTCACTGCCGGCATGGTTCTGAGAAGAAAATGAGTTTTCTCCTAAGAAACCTTGGGTTTCCAGTTCCTTGTTGGAAGCTCACCCTGCTCTGCGCTATACCTAAAGTGAAAGTCAACGTGAGCCCAAGCTTCGAAGTAGGCCCTGATTACCCTTGTAAAACGAGAGGCGTGCAGCAGCTCCATGAGGCCTTCATCGTTGTTCTGCTTTAGTTTCAAGGTAGTAAGCTTTTCAACACTCCTAGGGGCCTTGCTTCAGCACCCGTTTCAGTATCAGAACACTGCGTAGAACAAAGAAGCTCTGCTCCTGCGTGTATGCTGCGTGTCAACCTAGAAATTAGAGACTGATGGCACAAGGCTGGTTTTCCCATTATGAAAGCTCCGTTAATGCGGCCCCGAAGCTACCTGAAAAGCACTGTTGTTACCGTGCTTTTACTTACAGCCGGCATGGCACATAGAAGAAAATGAGTTTTCTCGAAAGAAACCTTGTGCTTCCAGTTCCTAGTTGGAAGCTCACCCTGCTCTGCTCTATACCAAACGTAAAAGTCAATGTGAGCACTAGCCTCGAAGTAAGGCCCTGATTATCCTGGCAAAACGGGAGGCGTGCAGCAGCTCCATGAGGCCTTCATCGCTGTTCTGCTTTAGTTTCACGGTAGTAAGCTTTCCAAGACTCCTAGGGACTTTGCTTAAGCAACCGTTTTGGTACCAGAACACTGCGTAGAGACAGTAAGCTCTGGTCCTGCGTGTATGCTGCGTGTCAACCTAGAAATTGGAGACTGATGGCATAAGGCTTCTTTTCCCATTATGAAAGCTCCGTTCATGCGGCCTCGAAGCTACCTGAAAAGCATTGTTGTTGCCGGGGTTTTCTTCACTGCCGGCATGGTTCTGAGAAGAAAATGAGTTTTCTCCTAAGAAACCTTGGGTTTCCAGTTCCTTGTTGGAAGCTCACCCTGCTCTGTGCTATACCTAAAGTGAAAGTCAACGTGAGCCCAAGCTTCGAAGTAGGCCCTGATTACCCTTGTAAAACGAGAGGCGTGCAGCAGCTCCATGAGGCCTTCATCGTTGTTCTGCTTTTTCAAGGTAGTAAGCTTTTCAACACTCCTAGGGGCCTTGCTTCAGCACCCGTTTCAGTACCAGAACACTGCGTAGAACCAGGAAGCTCTGCTCCTGCGTGTGTGCTGCGTGTCAACCTAGAAATTAGAGACTGATGGCACAACGCTTGTTTTCCCGTTTTGAAAGCTCCATTCATGCGGCCTCGAAGCTACCTGAAAAGCACTGTTGTTACCGTGCTTTTACTTACAGCCGGCATGGCACATAGAAGAAAATGAGTTTTCTCGAAAGAAACCTTGTGCTTCCAGTTCCTAGTTGGAAGCTCACCCTGCTCTGCTCTATACCAAACGTGAAAGTCAATGTGAGCACTAGCCTCGACGTAAGGCCCTGATTATGCTGGCAAAACGGGAGGCGTGCAGCAGCTCCATGAGGCCTTCATCGCTGTTCTGCTTTAGTTTCACGGTAGTAAGCTTTCCAAGACTCCTAGGGACTTTGCTTAATCAACCGTTTCGGTACCAGAACACTGCGTAGAGACAGTAAGCTCTGGTCCTGCGTGTATGCTGCATGTCAACCTAGAAATTGGAGACTGATGGCATAAAACTTCTATTCCCATTATGAAAGCTCCGTTCATGCGGGCTCGAAGCTACCTGAAAAGCATTGTTGTTGCCGGGGTTTTCCTCACTGCCGGCATGGTTCTGAGAAGAAAATGAGTTTTCTCCTAAGAAACCTTCGGTTTCCAGTTCCTTGTTGGAAGCTCACTCTGCTCTGCGCTATACCTAAAGTGAAAGTCAACGTGAGCCCAAGCTTCGAAGTAAGGCCCTGATTATCCTTGCAAAACGAGAGGCGTGCAGCAGCTCTTGAGGCGTTCATCGTTGTTCTGCTTTAGTTTCAAGGTAGTAAGCTTTTCAACACTCCTAGGGGCCTTGCTTCAGCACCCGTTTCAGTACCAGAACACTGCGTAGAACCAGGAAGCTCTGCTCCTGCGTGTATGCTGCGTGTCAACCTAGAAATTAGAGACTGATGGCACAACGCCTGTTTTCCCGTTTTGAAAGCTCCATTCATGCGGCCTCGAAGCTACCTGAAAAGCACTGTTGTTACCGTGCTTTTACTTACAGCCGGCATGGCACATAGAAGAAAATGACTTTTCTCGAAAGAAACCTTGTGCTTCCAGTTCCTAGTTGGAAGCTCACCGTGCTCTACTCTATACCAAACGTGAAAGTCAATGTGAGCACTAGCCTCGAAGTAAGGCCCTGATTATGCTGGCCAAACGGGAGGCGTGCAGCAGCTCCATGAGGCCTTCATCGCTGTTCTGCTTTAGTTTCACGGTAGTAAGCTTTCCAAGACTCCTAGGGACTTTGCTTAAGCAACCGTTTCGGTACCAGAACACTGCGTAGAGACAGTAAGCTCTGGTCCTGCGTGTATGCTGCGTGTCAACCTAGAAATTGGAGACTGATGGCATAAGGCTTCTTTTCCCATTATGAAAGCTCCGTTCATGCGGCCTCGAAGCTACCTGAAAAGCATTGTTGTTGCCGGGGTTTTCTTCACTGCCGGCATGGTTCTGAGAAGAAAATGAGTTTTCTCCTAAGAAACCTTGGGTTTCCAGTTCCTTGTTGGAAGCTCACCCTGCTCTGCGCTATACCTAAAGTGAAAGTCAACGTGAGCCCAAGCTTCGAAGTAGGCCCTGATTACCCTTGTAAAACGAGAGGCGTGCAGCAGCTCCATGAGGCCTTCATCGTTGTTCTGCTTTAGTTTCAAGGTAGTAAGCTTTTCAACACTCCTAGGGGCCTTGCTTCAGCACCCGTTTCAGTATCAGAACACTGCGTAGAACAAAGAAGCTCTGCTCCTGCGTGTATGCTGCGTGTCAACCTAGAAATTAGAGACTGATGGCACAAGGCTGGTTTTCCCATTATGAAAGCTCCGTTAATGCGGCCCCGAAGCTACCTGAAAAGCACTGTTGTTACCGTGCTTTTACTTACAGCCGGCATGGCACATAGAAGAAAATGAGTTTTCTCGAAAGAAACCTTGTGCTTCCAGTTCCTAGTTGGAAGCTCACCCTGCTCTGCTCTATACCAAACGTAAAAGTCAATGTGAGCACTAGCCTCGAAGTAAGGCCCTGATTATCCTGGCAAAACGGGAGGCGTGCAGCAGCTCCATGAGGCCTTCATCGCTGTTCTGCTTTAGTTTCACGGTAGTAAGCTTTCCAAGACTCCTAGGGACTTTGCTTAAGCAACCGTTTTGGTACCAGAACACTGCGTAGAGACAGTAAGCTCTGGTCCTGCGTGTATGCTGCGTGTCAACCTAGAAATTGGAGACTGATGGCATAAGGCTTCTTTTCCCATTATGAAAGCACCGTTCATGCGGCCTCGAAGCTACCTGAAAAGCATTGTTGTTGCCGGGGTTTTCTTCACTGCCGGCATGGTTCTGAGAAGAAAATGAGTTTTCTCCTAAGAAACCTTGGGTTTCCAGTTCCTTGTTGGAAGCTCACCCTGCTCTGCGCTATACCTAAAGTGAAAGTCAACGTGAGCGCAAGCTTCGAAGTAGGCCCTGATTACCCTTGTAAAACGAGAGGCGTGCAGCAGCTCCATGAGGCCTTCATCGTTGTTCTGCTTTTTCAAGGTAGTAAGCTTTTCAACACTCCTAGGGGCCTTGCTTCAGCACCCGTTTCAGTACCAGAACACTGCGTAGAACTAGGAAGCTCTGCTCCTGCGTGTGTGCTGCGTGTCAACCTAGAAATTAGAGACTGATGGCACAACGCTTGTTTTCCCGTTTTGAAAGCTCCATTCATGCGGCCTCGAAGCTACCTGAAAAGCACTGTTGTTACCGTGCTTTTACTTACAGCCGGCATGGCACATAGAAGAAAATGAGTTTTCTCGAAAGAAACCTTGTGCTTCCAGTTCCTAGTTGGAAGCTCACCCTGCTCTGCTCTATACCAAACGTGAAAGTCAATGTGAGCACTAGCCTCGACGTAAGGCCCTGATTATGCTGGCAAAACGGGAGTCGTGCAGCAGCTCCATGAGGCCTTCATCGCTGTTCTGCTTTAGTTTCACGGTAGTAAGCTTTCCAAGACTCCTAGGGACTTTGCTTAATCAACCGTTTCGGTACCAGAACACTGCGTAGAGACAGTAAGCTCTGGTCCTGCGTGTATGCTGCATGTCAACCTAGAAATTGGAGACTTATGGCATAAAACTTCTATTCCCATTATGAAAGCTCCGTTCATGCGGGCTCGAAGCTACCTGAAAAGCATTGTTGTTGCCGGGGTTTTCCTCACTGCCGGCATGGTTCTGAGAAGAAAATGAGTTTTTTCCTAAGAAACCTTCGGTTTCCAGTTCCTTGTTGGAAGCTCACCCTGCTCTGCGCTATACCTAAAGTGAAAGTCAACGTGAGCCCAAGCTTCGAAGTAAGGCCCTGATTATCCTTGCAAAACGAGAGGCGTGCAGCAGCTCTTGAGGCGTTCATCGTTGTTCTGCTTTAGTTTCAAGGTAGTAAGCTTTTCAACACTCCTAGGGGCCTTGCTTCAGCACCCGTTTCAGTACCAGAACACTGCGTAGAACCAGGAAGCTCTGCTCCTGCGTGTATGCTGCGTGTCAACCTAGAAATTAGAGACTGATGGCACAACGCTTGTTTTCCCGTTTTGAAAGCTCCATTCATGCGGCCTCGAAGCTACCTGAAAAGCACTGTTGTTACCGTGCTTTTACTTACAGCCGGCATGGCACATAGAAGAAAATGACTTTTCTCGAAAGAAACCTTGTGCTTCCAGTTCCTAGTTGGAAGCTCACCGTGCTCTACTCTATACCAAACGTGAAAGTCAATGTGAGCACTAGCCTCGAAGTAAGGCCCTGATTATGCTGGCCAAACGGGAGGCGTGCAGCAGCTCCATGAGGCCTTCATCGCTGTTCTGCTTTAGTTTCACGGTAGTAAGCTTTCCAAGACTCCTAGGGACTTTGCTTAAGCAACCGTTTCGGTACCAGAACACTGCGTAGAGACAGTAAGCTCTGGTCCTGCGTGTATGCTGCGTGTCAACCTAGAAATTGGAGACTGATGGCATAAGGCTTCTTTTCCCATTATGAAAGCTCCGTTCATGCGGCCTCGAAGCTACCTGAAAAGCATTGTTGTTGCCGGGGTTTTCTTCACTGCCGGCATGGTTCTGAGAAGAAAATGAGTTTTCTCCTAAGAAACCTTGGGTTTCCAGTTCCTTGTTGGAAGCTCACCCTGCTCTGCGCTATACCTAAAGTGAAAGTCAACGTGAGCCCAAGCTTCGAAGTAGGCCCTGATTACCCTTGTAAAACGAGAGGCGTGCAGCAGCTCCATGAGGCCTTCATCGTTGTTCTGCTTTAGTTTCAAGGTAGTAAGCTTTTCAACACTCCTAGGGGCCTTGCTTCAGCACCCGTTTCAGTATCAGAACACTGCGTAGAACAAAGAAGCTCTGCTCCTGCGTGTATGCTGCGTGTCAACCTAGAAATTAGAGACTGATGGCACAAGGCTGGTTTTCCCATTATGAAAGCTCCGTTAATGCGGCCCCGAAGCTACCTGAAAAGCACTGTTGTTACCGTGCTTTTACTTACAGCCGGCATGGCACATAGAAGAAAATGAGTTTTCTCGAAAGAAACCTTGTGCTTCCAGTTCCTAGTTGGAAGCTCACCCTGCTCTGCTCTATACCAAACGTAAAAGTCAATGTGAGCACTAGCCTCGAAGTAAGGCCCTGATTATCCTGGCAAAACGGGAGGCGTGCAGCAGCTCCATGAGGCCTTCATCGCTGTTCTGCTTTAGTTTCACGGTAGTAAGCTTTCCAAGACTCCTAGGGACTTTGCTTAAGCAACCGTTTTGGTACCAGAACACTGCGTAGAGACAGTAAGCTCTGGTCCTGCGTGTATGCTGCGTGTCAACCTAGAAATTGGAGACTGATGGCATAAGGCTTCTTTTCCCATTATGAAAGCTCCGTTCATGCGGCCTCGAAGCTACCTGAAAAGCATTGTTGTTGCCGGGGTTTTCTTCACTGCCGGCATGGTTCTGAGAAGAAAATGAGTTTTCTCCTAAGAAACCTTGGGTTTCCAGTTCCTTGTTGGAAGCTCACCCTGCTCTGCGCTATACCTAAAGTGAAAGTCAACGTGAGCGCAAGCTTCGAAGTAGGCCCTGATTACCCTTGTAAAACGAGAGGCGTGCAGCAGCTCCATGAGGCCTTCATCGTTGTTCTGCTTTTTCAAGGTAGTAAGCTTTTCAACACTCCTAGGGGCCTTGCTTCAGCACCCGTTTCAGTACCAGAACACTGCGTAGAACCAGGAAGCTCTGCTCCTGCGTGTGTGCTGCGTGTCAACCTAGAAATTAGAGACTGATGGCACAACGCTTGTTTTCCCGTTTTGAAAGCTCCATTCATGCGGCCTCGAAGCTACCTGAAAAGCACTGTTGTTACCGTGCTTTTACTTACAGCCGGCATGGCACATAGAAGAAAATGAGTTTTCTCGAAAGAAACCTTGTGCTTCCAGTTCCTAGTTGGAAGCTCACCCTGCTCTGCTCTATACCAAACGTGAAAGTCAATGTGAGCACTAGCCTCGACGTAAGGCCCTGATTATGCTGGCAAAACGGGAGGCGTGCAGCAGCTCCATGAGGCCTTCATCGCTGTTCTGCTTTAGTTTCACGGTAGTAAGCTTTCCAAGACTCCTAGGGACTTTGCTTAATCAACCGTTTCGGTACCAGAACACCGCGTAGAGACAGTAAGCTCTGGTCCTGCGTGTATGCTGCATGTCAACCTAGAAATTGGAGACTGATGGCATAAAACTTCTATTCCCATTATGAAAGCTCCGTTCATGCGGGCTCGAAGCTACCTGAAAAGCATTGTTGTTGCCGGGGTTTTCCTCACTGCCGGCATGGTTCTGAGAAGAAAATGAGTTTTCTCCTAAGAAACCTTCGGTTTCCAGTTCCTTGTTGGAAGCTCACCCTGCTCTGCGCTATACCTAAAGTGAAAGTCAACGTGAGCCCAAGCTTCGAAGTAAGGCCCTGATTATCCTTGCAAAACGAGAGGCGTGCAGCAGCTCTTGAGGCGTTCATCGTTGTTCTGCTTTAGTTTCAAGGTAGTAAGCTTTTCAACACTCCTAGGGGCCTTGCTTCAGCACCCGTTTCAGTACCAGAACACTGCGTAGAACCAGGAAGCTCTGCTCCTGCGTGTATGCTGCGTGTCAACCTAGAAATTAGAGACTGATGGCACAACGCCTGTTTTCCCGTTTTGAAAGCTCCATTCATGCGGCCTCGAAGCTACCTGAAAAGCACTGTTGTTACCGTGCTTTTACTTACAGCCGGCATGGCACATAGAAGAAAATGACTTTTCTCGAAAGAAACCTTGTGCTTCCAGTTCCTAGTTGGAAGCTCACCGTGCTCTACTCTATACCAAACGTAAAAGTCAATGTGAGCACTAGCCTCGAAGTAAGGCCCTGATTATGCTGGCCAAACGGGAGGCGTGCAGCAGCTCCATGAGGCCTTCATCGCTGTTCTGCTTTAGTTTCACGGTAGTAAGCTTTCCAAGACTCCTAGGGACTTTGCTTAAGCAACCGTTTCGGTACCAGAACACTGCGTAGAGACAGTAAGCTCTGGTCCTGCGTGTATGCTGCGTGTCAACCTAGAAATTGGAGACTGATGGCATAAGGCTTCTTTTCCCATTATGAAAGCTCCGTTCATGCGGCCTCGAAGCTACCTGAAAAGCATTGTTGTTGCCGGGGTTTTCTTCACTGCCCTCATGGTTCTGAGAAGAAAATGAGTTTTCTCCTAAGAAACCTTGGGTTTCCAGTTCCTTGTTGGAAGCTCACCCTGCTCTGCGCTATACCTAAAGTGAAAGTCAACGTGAGCCCAAGCTTCGAAGTAGGCCCTGATTACCCTTGTAAAACGAGAGGCGTGCAGCAGCTCCATGAGGCCTTCATCGTTGTTCTGCTTTAGTTTCAAGGTAGTAAGCTTTTCAACACTCCTAGGGGCCTTGCTTCAGCACCCGTTTCAGTATCAGAACACTGCGTAGAACAAAGAAGCTCTGCTCCTGCGTGTATGCTGCGTGTCAACCTAGAAATTAGAGACTGATGGCACAAGGCTGGTTTTCCCATTATGAAAGCTCCGTTAATGCGGCCCCGAAGCTACCTGAAAAGCACTGTTGTTACCGTGCTTTTACTTACAGCCGGCATGGCACATAGAAGAAAATGAGTTTTCTCGAAAGAAACCTTGTGCTTCCAGTTCCTAGTTGGAAGCTCACCCTGCTCTGCTCTATACCAAACGTAAAAGTCAATGTGAGCACTAGCCTCGAAGTAAGGCCCTGATTATCCTGGCAAAACGGGAGGCGTGCAGCAGCTCCATGAGGCCTTCATCGCTGTTCTGCTTTAGTTTCACGGTAGTAAGCTTTCCAAGACTCCTAGGGACTTTGCTTAAGCAACCGTTTCGGTACCAGAACACTGCGTAGAGACAGTAAGCTCTGGTCCTGCGTGTATGCTGCGTGTCAACCTAGAAATTGGAGACTGATGGCATAAGGCTTCTTTTCCCATTATGAAAGCTCCGTTCATGCGGCCTCGAAGCTACCTGAAAAGCATTGTTGTTGCCGGGGTTTTCTTCACTCCCGGCATGGTTCTGAGAAGAAAATGAGTTTTCTCCTAAGAAACCTTGTGTTTCCAGTTCCTTGTTGGAAGCTCACCCTGCTCTGCGCTATACCTAAAGTGAAAGTCAACGTGAGCCCAAGCTTCGAAGTAGACCCTGATTATCCTTGCAAAACGAGAGGCGTGCAGCAGCTCCATGAGGCGTTCATCGTTGTTCTGCTTTAGTTTCAAGGTAGTAAGCTTTTCAACACTCCTAGGGGCCTTGCTTCAGCACCCGTTTCAGTACCAGAAGACTGCGTAGAACCAGGAAGCTCTGCTCCTGCGTGTATGCTGCGTGTCAACCTAGAAATTAGAGACTGATGGCACAACGCTTGTTTTCCCGTTTTGAAAGCTCCTTTCATGCAGCCTCGAAGCTACCTGAAAAGCACTGTTGTTACCGTGCTTTTACTTACAGCCGGCATGGCACATAGAAGAAAATGACTTTTCTCGAAAGAAACCTTGTGCTTCCAGTTCCTAGTTGGAAGCTCACCCTGCTCTACTCTATACCAAACGTGAAAGTCAATGTGAGCACTAGCCTCGAAGTAAGGCCCTGATTATGCTGGCAAAACGGGAGGCGTGCAGCAGCTCCATGAGGCCTTCATCGCTGTTCTGCTTTAGTTTCACGGTAGTAAGCTTTCCAAGACTCCTAGGGACTTTGCTTAAGCAACCGTTTCGGTACCAGAACACTGCGTAGAGACCGTAAGCTCTGGTCCTGCGTGTATGCTGCGTGTCAACCTAGAAATTGGAGACTGATGGCATAAGGCTTCTTTTCCCATTATGAAAGCTCCGTTCATGCGGGCTCGAAGCTACCTGAAAAGCACTGTTGTTGCCGGGGTTTTCTTCATTACCGGCATGGTTCGGAGAAGAAAATGAGTTTTCTCCTAAGAAACCTTGGGTTTCCAGTTACTTGTTGGAAGGTCACCCTGCTCTGCGCTATACCTAAAGTGAAAGTCAACGTGAGCCCAAGCTTCGAAGTAGGCCCTGATTACCCTTGTAAAACGAGAGGCGTGCAGCAGCTCCATGAGGCCTTCATCGTTGTTCTGCTTTAGTTTCAAGGTAGTAAGCTATTCCACACTCCTAGGAGCCTTGCTTCAGCACCCGTTTCAGTACCAGAACACTGCGTAGAACCAGGAAGCTCTGCTCCTGCGTGTATGCTGCGTGTCAACCTAGAAATTAGAGACTGATGGCACAAGGCTAGTTTTCCCATTATGAAAGCTCCGTTGATGCGGCCCCGAAGCTACCTGAAAAGCACTGTTGTTAACGTGCTTTTACTTACAGCCGGCATGGCACATAGAAGAAAATGACTTTTCTCGAAAGAAACCTTGTGCTTCCAGTTCCTAGTTGGAAGCTCACCCTGCTCTGCTCTATACCAAACGTGAAAGTCAATGTGAGCACTAGCCTCGAAGTAAGGCCCTGATTATGCTGGCAAAACGGGAGGCGTGCAGCAGCTCCATGAGGCCTTCATCGCTGTTCTGCTTTAGTTTCACGGTAGTAAGCTTTCCAAGACTCCTAGGGACTTTGCTTAAGCAACCGTTTCGGTACCAGAACACTGCGTAGAGACAGTAAGCTCTGGTCCTGCGTGTATGCTGCGTGTCAACCTAGAAATTGGAGACTGATGGCATAAAGCCTCTTTTCCCATTATGAAAGCTCCGTTCATGCGGCCTCGAAGCTACCTGAAAAGCATTGTTGTTGCCGGGCTTTTCTTCACTCCCGGCATGGTTCTGAGAAGAAAATGAGTTTTCTCCTAAGAAACCTTGTGTTTCCAGTTCCTTGTTGGAAGCTCACCCTGCTCTGCGCTATACCTAAAGTGAAAGTCAACGTGAGCCCAAGCTTCGAAGTAGGCCCTGATTATCCTTGCAAAACGAGAGGCGTGCAGCAGCTCCATGAGGCGTTCATCGTTGTTCTGCTTTAGTTTCAAGGTAGTAAGCTTTTCAACACTCCTAGGGGCCTTGCTTCAGCACCCGTTTCAGTACCAGAACACTGCGTAGAACCAGGAGCTCTGCTCCTGCGTGTATGCTGCGTGTCAACCTAGAAATTACAGACTGATGGCACAAGGCTAGTTTTCCCATTATGAAAGCTCTGTTGATGCGGCCCGAAGCTACCTGAAAAGCACTGTTCTTACCGTGCTTTTACTTACAGACGGCATGGTTCATAGAAGAAAATGAGTTTTCTCGAAAGAAACCTTGTGCTTCCAGTTCGTAGTTGGAAGCTCAACCTGCTCCGCTCTATACCAAACGTGAAAGTCAATGGGAGCACTAGCCTCGAAGTAAGGCCCTGATTATGCTGGCAAAACGGGAGGCGTGCAGCAGCTCCATGAGGCCTTCATCGCTGTTCTGCTTTAGTTTCACGGTAGTAAGCTTTCCAAGACTCCTAGGGACTTTGCTTTAGCAACCGTTTCGGTACCAGAACACTGCGTAGAGACAGTAAGCTCTGGTCCTGCGTGTATGCTGCATGTCAACCTAGAAATTGGAGACTGATGGCATAAAACTTCTATTCCCATTATGAAAGCTCCGTTCATGCGGGCTCGAAGCTACCTGAAAAGCATTGTTGTTGCCGGGGTTTTTCTCACTGCCGGCATGGTTCTGAGAAGAAAATGAGTTTTCTCCTAAGAAACCTTCGGTTTCCAGTTCCTTGTTGGAAGCTCACCCTGCTCTGCGCTATACCTAAAGTGAAAGTCAACGTGAGCCCAAGCTTCGAAGTAAGGCCCTGATTATCCTTGCAAAACGAGAGGCGTGCAGCAGCTCTTGAGGCGTTCATCGTTGTTCTGCTTTAGTTTCAAGGTAGTAAGCTTTTCAACACTCCTAGGGGCCTTGCTTCAGCACCCGTTTCAGTACCAGAACACTGCGTAGAACCAGGAAGCTCTGCTCCTGCGTGTATGCTGCGTGTCAACCTAGAAATTAGAGACTGATGGCACAACGCTTGTTTTCCCGTTTTGAAAGCTCCATTCATGCGGCCTCGAAGCTACCTGAAAAGCACTGTTGTTACCGTGCTTTTACTTACAGCCGGCATGGCACATAGAAGAAAATGAGTTTTCTCGAAAGAAACCTTGTGCTTCCAGTTCCTAGTTGGAAGCTCACCCTGCTCTACTCTATACCAAACGTGAAAGTCAATGTGAGCACTAGCCTCGAAGTAAGGCCCTGATTATGCTGGCAAAACGGGAGGCGTGCAGCAGCTCCATGAGGCCTTCATCGCTGTTCTGCTTTAGTTTCACGGTAGTAAGCTTTCCAAGACTCCTAGGGACTTTGCTTAAGCAACCGTTTCGGTACCAGAACACTGCGTAGAGACAGTAAGCTCTGGTCCTGCGTGTATGCTGCGTGTCAACCTAGAAATTGGAGACTGATGGCATAAGGCTTCTTTTCCCATTATGAAAGCTCCGTTCATGCGGGCTCGAAGCTACCTGAAAAGCACTGTTGTTGCCGGGGTTTTCTTCATTGCCGGCATGGTTCGGAGAAGAAAATGAGTTTTCTCCTAAGAAACCTTGGGTTTCCAGTTCCTTGTTGGAAGCTCACCCTGCTCTGCGCTATACCTAAAGTGAAAGTCAACGTGAGCCCAAGCTTCGAAGTAGGCCCTGATTACCCTTGTAAAACGAGAGGCGTGCAGCAGCTCCATGAGGCCTTCATCGTTGTTCTGCTTTAGTTTCAAGGTAGTAAGCTTTTCAACACTCCTAGGAGCCTTGCTTCAGCACCCGTTTCAGTACCAGAACACTGCGTAGAACCAGGAAGCTCTGCTCCTGCGTGTATGCTGCGTGTCAACCTAGAAATTAGAGACTGATGGCACAAGGCTAGTTTTCCCATTATGAAAGCTCCGTTGATGCGGCCCCGAAGCTACCTGAAAAGCACTGTTGTTAACGTGCTTTTACTTACAGCCGGCATGGCACATAGAAGAAAATGACTTTTCTCGAAAGAAACCTTGTGCTTCCAGTTCCTAGTTGGAAGCTCACCCTGCTCTGCTCTATACCAAACGTGAAAGTCAATGTGAGCACTAGCCTCGAAGTAAGGCCCTGATTATGCTGGCAAAACGGGAGGCGTGCAGCAGCTCCATGAGGCCTTCATCGCTGTTCTGCTTTAGTTTCACGGTAGTAAGCTTTCCAAGACTCCTAGGGACTTTGCTTAAGCAACCGTTTCGGTACCAGAACACTGCGTAGAGACAGTAAGCTCTGGTCCTGCGTGTATGCTGCGTGTCAACCTAGAAATTGGAGACTGATGGCATAAAGCCTCTTTTCCCATTATGAAAGCTCCGTTCATGCGGCCTCGAAGCTACCTGAAAAGCATTGTTGTTGCCGGGGTTTTCTTCACTCCCGGCATGGTTCTGAGAAGAAAATGAGTTTTCTCCTAAGAAACCTTGTGTTTCCAGTTCCTTGTTGGAAGCTCACCCTGCTCTGCGCTATACCTAAAGTGAAAGTCAACGTGAGCCCAAGCTTCGAAGTAGGCCCTGATTATCCTTGCAAAACGAGAGGCGTGCAGCAGCTCCATGAGGCGTTCATCGTTGTTCTGCTTTAGTTTCAAGGTAGTAAGCTTTTCAACACTCCTAGGGGCCTTGCTTCAGCACCCGTTTCAGTACCAGAACACTGCGTAGAACCAGGAGCTCTGCTCCTGCGTGTATGCTGCGTGTCAACCTAGAAATTACAGACTGATGGCACAAGGCTAGTTTTCCCATTATGAAAGCTCTGTTGATGCGGCCCGAAGCTACCTGAAAAGCACTGTTCTTACCGTGCTTTTACTTACAGACGGCATGGTTCATAGAAGAAAATGAGTTTTCTCGAAAGAAACCTTGTGCTTCCAGTTCGTAGTTGGAAGCTCAACCTGCTCCGCTCTATACCAAACGTGAAAGTCAATGGGAGCACTAGCCTCGAAGTAAGGCCCTGATTATGCTGGCAAAACGGGAGGCGTGCAGCAGCTCCATGAGGCCTTCATCGCTGTTCTGCTTTAGTTTCACGGTAGTAAGCTTTCCAAGACTCCTAGGGACTTTGCTTAAGCAACCGTTTCGGTACCAGAACACTGCGTAGAGACAGTAAGCTCTGGTCCTGCGTGTATGCTGCATGTCAACCTAGAAATTGGAGACTGATGGCATAAAACTTCTATTCCCATTATGAAAGCTCTGTTCATGCGGGCTCGAAGCTACCTGAAAAGCATTGTTGTTGCCGGGGTTTTCCTCACTGCCGGCATGGTTCTGAGAAGAAAATGAGTTTTCTCCTAAGAAACCTTCGGTTTCCAGTTCCTTGTTGGAAGCTCACCCTGCTCTGCGCTATACCTAAAGTGAAAGTCAACGTGAGCCCAAGCTTCGAAGTAAGGCCCTGATTATCCTTGCAAAACGAGAGGCGTGCAGCAGCTCTTGAGGCGTTCATCGTTGTTCTGCTTTAGTTTCAAGGTAGTAAGCTTTTCAACACTCCTAGGGGCCTTGCTTCAGCACCCGTTTCAGTACCAGAACACTGCGTAGAACCAGGAAGCTCTGCTCCTGCGTGTATGCTGCGTGTCAACCTAGAAATTAGAGACTGATGGCACAACGCTTGTTTTCCCGTTTTGAAAGCTCCATTCATGCGGCCTCGAAGCTACCTGAAAAGCACTGTTGTTACCGTGCTTTTACTTACAGCCGGCATGGCACATAGAAGAAAATGACTTTTCTCGAAAGAAACCTTGTGCTTCCAGTTCCTAGTTGGAAGCTCACCGTGCTCTACTCTATACCAAACGTGAAAGTCAATGTGAGCACTAGCCTCGAAGTAAGGCCCTGATTATGCTGGCAAAACGGGAGGCGTGCAGCAGCTCCATGAGGCCTTCATCGCTGTTCTGCTTTAGTTTCACGGTAGTAAGCTTTCCAAGACTCCTAGGGACTTTGCTTAAGCAACCGTTTCGGTACCAGAACACTGCGTAGAGACAGTAAGCTCTGGTCCTGCGTGTATGCTGCGTGTCAACCTAGAAATTGGAGACTGATGGCATAAGGCTTCTTTTCCCATTATGAAAGCTCCGTTCATGCGGCCTCGAAGCTACCTGAAAAGCATTGTTGTTGCCGGGGTTTCTTCACTGCCGGCATGGTTCTGAGAAGAAAATGAGTTTTCTCCTAAGAAACCTTGGGTTTCCAGTTCCTTGTTGGAAGCTCACCCTGCTCTGCGCTATACCTAAAGTGAAAGTCAACGTGAGCCCAAGCTTCGAAGTAGGCCCTGATTACCCTTGTAAAACGAGAGGCGTGCAGCAGCTCCATGAGGCCTTCATCGTTGTTCTGCTTTAGTTTCAAGGTAGTAAGCTTTTCAACACTCCTAGGGGCCTTGCTTCAGCCCCCGTTTCAGTACCAGAACACTGCGTAGAACCAGGAGCTCTGCTCCTGCGTGTATGCTGCGTGTCAACCTAGAAATTACAGACTGATGGCACAAGGCTAGTTTTCCCATTATGAAAGCTCTCTTGATGCGGCCCCGAAGCTACCTGAAAAGCACTGTTGTTACCGTGCTTTTACTTACAGACGACATGGTTAATAGAAGAAAATGAGTTTTCTCGAAAGAAACCTTGTGCTTCCAGTTCCTAGTTGGAAGCTCACCCTGTTCTGCTCTATACCAAACGTGAAAGTCAATGTGAGCACTAGCCTCGAAGTAAGGCCCTGATTATGCTGGCAAAACGGGAGGCGTGCAGCAGCTCCATGAGGCCTTCATCGCTGTTCTGCTTTAGTTTCACGGTAGTAAGCTTTCCAAGACTCCTAGGGACTTTGCTTAAGCAACCGTTTCGGTACCAGAACACTGCGTAGAGACAGTAAGCTCTGGTCCTGCGTGTATGCTGCGTGTCAACCTAGAAATTGGAGACTGATGGCATAAGGCTTCTTTTCCCATTATGAAAGCTCCGTTCATGCGGGCTCGAAGCTACCTGAAAAGCACTGTTGTTGCCGGGGTTTTCTTCATTGCCGGCATGGTTCGGAGAAGAAAATGAGTTTTCTCCTAAGAAACCTTGGGTTTCCAGTTCCTTGTTGGAAGCTCACCCTGCTCTGCGCTATACCTAAAGTGAAAGTCAACGTGAGCCCAAGCTTCGAAGTAGGCCCTGATTACCCTTGTAAAACGAGAGGCGTGCAGCAGCTCCATGAGGCCTTCATCGTTGTTCTGCTTTAGTTTCAAGGTAGTAAGCTTTTCAACACTCCTAGGAGCCTTGCTTCAGCACCCGTTTCAGTACCAGAACACTGCGTAGAACCAGGAAGCTCTGCTCCTGCGTGTATGCTGCGTGTCAACCTAGAAATTAGAGACTGATGGCACAAGGCTAGTTTTCCCATTATGAAAGCTCCGTTGATGCGGCCCCGAAGCTACCTGAAAAGCACTGTTGTTAACGTGCTTTTACTTACAGCCGGCATGGCACATAGAAGAAAATGACTTTTCTCGAAAGAAACCTTGTGCTTCCAGTTCCTAGTTGGAAGCTCACCCTGCTCTGCTCTATACCAAACGTGAAAGTCAATGTGAGCACTAGCCTCGAAGTAAGGCCCTGATTATGCTGGCAAAACGGGAGGCGTGCAGCAGCTCCATGAGGCCTTCATCGCTGTTCTGCTTTAGTTTCACGGTAGTAAGCTTTCCAAGACTCCTAGGGACTTTGCTTAAGCAACCGTTTCGGTACCAGAACACTGCGTAGAGACAGTAAGCTCTGGTCCTGCGTGTATGCTGCGTGTCAACCTAGAAATTGGAGACTGATGGCATAAAGCCTCTTTTCCCATTATGAAAGCTCCGTTCATGCGGCCTCGAAGCTACCTGAAAAGCATTGTTGTTGCCGGGGTTTTCTTCACTCCCGGCATGGTTCTGAGAAGAAAATGAGTTTTCTCCTAAGAAACCTTGTGTTTCCAGTTCCTTGTTGGAAGCTCACCCTGCTCTGCGCTATACCTAAAGTGAAAGTCAACGTGAGCCCAAGCTTCGAAGTAGGCCCTGATTATCCTTGCAAAACGAGAGGCGTGCAGCAGCTCCATGAGGCGTTCATCGTTGTTCTGCTTTAGTTTCAAGGTAGTAAGCTTTTCAACACTCCTAGGGGCCTTGCTTCAGCACCCGTTTCAGTACCAGAACACTGCGTAGAACCAGGAGCTCTGCTCCTGCGTGTATGCTGCGTGTCAACCTAGAAATTACAGACTGATGGCACAAGGCTAGTTTTCCCATTATGAAAGCTCTGTTGATGCGGCCCGAAGCTACCTGAAAAGCACTGTTCTTACCGTGCTTTTACTTACAGACGGCATGGTTCATAGAAGAAAATGAGTTTTCTCGAAAGAAACCTTGTGCTTCCAGTTCGTAGTTGGAAGCTCAACCTGCTCCGCTCTATACCAAACGTGAAAGTCAATGGGAGCACTAGCCTCGAAGTAAGGCCCTGATTATGCTGGCAAAACGGGAGGCGTGCAGCAGCTCCATGAGGCCTTCATCGCTGTTCTGCTTTAGTTTCACGGTAGTAAGCTTTCCAAGACTCCTAGGGACTTTGCTTTAGCAACCGTTTCGGTACCAGAACACTGCGTAGAGACAGTAAGCTCTGGTCCTGCGTGTATGCTGCATGTCAACCTAGAAATTGGAGACTGATGGCATAAAACTTCTATTCCCATTATGAAAGCTCCGTTCATGCGGGCTCGAAGCTACCTGAAAAGCATTGTTGTTGCCGGGGTTTTCCTCACTGCCGGCATGGTTCTGAGAAGAAAATGAGTTTTCTCCTAAGAAACCTTCGGTTTCCAGTTCCTTGTTGGAAGCTCACCCTGCTCTGCGCTATACCTAAAGTGAAAGTCAACGTGAGCCCAAGCTTCGAAGTAAGGCCCTGATTATCCTTGCAAAACGAGAGGCGTGCAGCAGCTCTTGAGGCGTTCATCGTTGTTCTGCTTTAGTTTCAAGGTAGTAAGCTTTTCAACACTCCTAGGGGCCTTGCTTCAGCACCCGTTTCAGTACCAGAACACTGCGTAGAACCAGGAAGCTCTGCTCCTGCGTGTATGCTGCGTGTCAACCTAGAAATTAGAGACTGATGGCACAACGCTTGTTTTCCCGTTTTGAAAGCTCCATTCATGCGGCCTCGAAGCTACCTGAAAAGCACTGTTGTTACCGTGCTTTTACTTACAGCCGGCATGGCACATAGAAGAAAATGACTTTTCTCGAAAGAAACCTTGTGCTTCCAGTTCCTAGTTGGAAGCTCACCGTGCTCTACTCTATACCAAACGTGAAAGTCAATGTGAGCACTAGCCTCGAAGTAAGGCCCTGATTATGCTGGCAAAACGGGAGGCGTGCAGCAGCTCCATGAGGCCTTCATCGCTGTTCTGCTTTAGTTTCACGGTAGTAAGCTTTCCAAGACTCCTAGGGACTTTGCTTAAGCAACCGTTTCGGTACCAGAACACTGCGTAGAGACAGTAAGCTCTGGTCCTGCGTGTATGCTGCGTGTCAACCTAGAAATTGGAGACTGATGGCATAAAGCCTCTTTTCCCATTATGAAAGCTGCGTTCATGCGGCCTCGAAGCTACCTGAAAAGCATTGTTGTTGCCGGGGTTTTCTTCACTCCCGGCATGGTTCTGAGAAGAAAATGAGTTTTCTCCTAAGAAACCTTGGGTTTCCAGTTCCTTGTTGGAAGCTCACCCTGCTCTGCGCTATACCTAAAGTGAAAGTCAACGTGAGCCCAAGCTTCGAAGTAAGGCCCTGATTATCCTTGCAAAACGAGAGGCGTGCAGCAGCTCCATGAGGCGTTCATCGTTGTTCTGCTTTAGTTTCAAGGTAGTAAGCTTTTCAACACTCCTAGGGGCCTTGCTTCAGCACCCGTTTCAGTACCAGAAGACTGCGTAGAACCAGGAAGCTCTGCTCCTGCGTGTATGCTGCGTGTCAACCTAGAAATTAGAGACTGATGGCACAACGCTTTTTTTCCCGTTTTGAAAGCTCCATTCATGCGGCCTCGAAGCTACCTGAAAAGCACTGTTGTTACCGTGCTTTTACTTACAGCCGGCATGGCACATAGAAGAAAATGACTTTTCTCGAAAGAAACCTTGTGCTTCCAGTTCCTAGTTGGAAGCTCACCCTGCTCTACTCTATACCAAACGTGAAAGTCAATGTGAGCACTAGCCTCGAAGTAAGGCCCTGATTATGCTGGCAAAACGGGAGGCGTGCAGCAGCTCCATGAGGCCTTCATCGCTGTTCTGCTTTAGTTTCACGGTAGTAAGCTTTCCAAGACTCCTAGGGACTTTGCTTAAGCAACCGTTTCGGTACCAGAACACTGCGTAGAGACAGTAAGCTCTGGTCCTGCGTGTATGCTGCGTGTCAACCTAGAAATTGGAGACTGATGGCATAAGGCTTCTTTTCCCATTATGAAAGCTCCGTTCATGCGGCCTCGAAGCTACCTGAAAAGCACTGTTGTTGCCGGGGTTTTCTTCATTGCCGGCATGGTTCGGAGAAGAAAATGAGTTTTCTCCTAAGAAACCTTGGGTTTCCAGTTCCTTGTTGGAAGCTCACCCTGCTCTGCGCTATACCTAAAGTGAAAGTCAACGTGAGCCCAAGCTTCGAAGTAGGCCCTGATTACCCTTGTAAAACGAGAGGCGTGCAGCAGCTCCATAAGGCCTTCATCGTTGTTCTGCTTTAGTTTCTAGGTAGTAAGCTTTTCAACACTCCTAGGAGCCTTGCTTCAGCACCCGTTTCAGTACCAGAACACTGCGTAGAACCAGGAAGCTCTGCTCCTGCGTGTATGCTGCGTGTCAACCTAGAAATTAGAGACTGATGGCACAAGGCTAGTTTTCCCATTATGAAAGCTCCGTTGATGCGGCCCCGAAGCTACCTGAAAAGCACTGTTGTTAACGTGCTTTTACTTACAGCCGGCATGGCACATAGAAGAAAATGACTTTTCTCGAAAGAAACCTTGTGCTTCCAGTTCCTAGTTGGAAGCTCACCCTGCTCTGCTCTATACCAAACGCGAAAGTCAATGTGAGCACTAGCCTCGAAGTAAGGCCCTGATTATGCTGGCAAAACGGGAGGCGTGCAGCAGCTCCATGAGGCCTTCATCGCTGTTCTGCTTTAGTTTCACGGTAGTAAGTTTTCCAAGACTCCTAGGGACTTTGCTTAAGCAACCGTTTCGGTACCAGAACACTGCGTAGAGACAGTAAGCTCTGGTCCTGCGTGTATGCTGCGTGTCAACCTAGAAATTGGAGACTGATGGCATAAAGCCTCTTTTCCCATTATGAAAGCTCCGTTCATGCGGCCTCGAAGCTACCTGAAAAGCATTGTTGTTGCCGGGGTTTTCTTCACTCCCGGCATGGTTCTGAGAAGAAAATGAGTTTTCTCCTAAGAAACCTTGTGTTTCCAGTTCCTTGTTGGAAGCTCACCCTGCTCTGCGCTATACCTAAAGTGAAAGTCAACGTGAGCCCAAGCTTCGAAGTAGGCCCTGATTATCCTTGCAAAACGAGAGGCGTGCAGCAGCTCCATGAGGCGTTCATCGTTGTTCTGCTTTAGTTTCAAGGTAGTAAGCTTTTCAACACTCCTAGGGGCCTTGCTTCAGCACCCGTTTCAGTACCAGAACACTGCGTAGAACCAGGAGCTCTGCTCCTGCGTGTATGCTGCGTGTCAACCTAGAAATTACAGACTGATGGCACAAGGCTAGTTTTCCCATTATGAAAGCTCTGTTGATGCGGCCCGAAGCTACCTGAAAAGCACTGTTCTTACCGTGCTTTTACTTACAGACGGCATGGTTCATAGAAGAAAATGAGTTTTCTCGAAAGAAACCTTGTGCTTCCAGTTCGTAGTTGGAAGCTCAACCTGCTCCGCTCTATACCAAACGTGAAAGTCAATGGGAGCACTAGCCTCGAAGTAAGGCCCTGATTATCCTGGCAAAACGGGAGGCGTGCAGCAGCTCCATGAGGCCTTCATCGCTGTTCTGCTTTAGTTTCACGGTAGTAAGCTTTCCAAGACTCCTAGGGACTTTGCTTTAGCAACCGTTTCGGTACCAGAACACTGCGTAGAGACAGTAAGCTCTGGTCCTGCGTGTATGCTGCATGTCAACCTAGAAATTGGAGACTGATGGCATAAAACTTCTATTCCCATTATGAAAGCTCCGTTCATGCGGGCTCGAAGCTACCTGAAAAGCATTGTTGTTGCCGGGGTTTTCCTCACTGCCGGCATGGTTCTGAGAAGAAAATGAGTTTTCTCCTAAGAAACCTTCGGTTTCCAGTTCCTTGTTGGAAGCTCACCCTGCTCTGCGCTATACCTAAAGTGAAAGTCAACGTGAGCCCAAGCTTCGAAGTAAGGCCCTGATTATCCTTGCAAAACGAGAGGCGTGCAGCAGCTCTTGAGGCGTTCATCGTTGTTCTGCTTTAGTTTCAAGGTAGTAAGCTTTTCAACACTCCTAGGGGCCTTGCTTCAGCACCCGTTTCAGTACAAGAACACTGCGTAGAACCAGGAAGCTCTGCTCCTGCGTGTATGCTGCGTGTCAACCTAGAAATTAGAGACTGATGGCACAACGCTTGTTTTCCCGTTTTGAAAGCTCCATTCATGCGGCCTCGAAGCTACCTGAAAAGCACTGTTGTTACCGTGCTTTTACTTACAGCCGGCATGGCACATAGAAGAAAATGACTTTTCTCGAAAGAAACCTTGTGCTTCCAGTTCCTAGTTGGAAGCTCACCATGCTCTACTCTATACCAAACGTGAAAGTCAATGTGAGCACTAGCCTCGAAGTAAGGCCCTGATTATCCTGGCAAAACGGGAGGCGTGCAGCAGCTCCATGAGGCCTTCATCGCTGTTCTGCTTTAGTTTCACGGTAGTAAGCTTTCCAAGACTCCTAGGGACTTTGCTTAAGCAACCGTTTCGGTACCAGAACACTGCGTAGAGACAGTAAGCTCTGGTCCTGCGTGTATGCTGCGTGTCAACCTAGAAATTGGAGACTGATGGCATAAGGCTTCTTTTCCCATTATGAAAGCTCCGTTCATGCGGCCTCGAAGCTACCTGAAAAGCATTGTTGTTGCCGGGGTTTCTTCACTGCCGGCATGGTTCTGAGAAGAAAATGAGTTTTCTCCTAAGAAACCTTGGGTTTCCAGTTCCTTGTTGGAAGCTCACCCTGCTCTGCGCTATACCTAAAGTGAAAGTCAACGTGAGCCCAAGCTTCGAAGTAGGCCCTGATTACCCTTGTAAAACGAGAGGCGTGCAGCAGCTCCATGAGGCCTTCATCGTTGTTCTGCTTTAGTTTCAAGGTAGTAAGCTTTTCAACACTCCTAGGGGCCTTGCTTCAGCACCCGTTTCAGTACCAGAACACTGCGTAGAACCAGGAGCTCTGCTCCTGCGTGTATGCTGCGTGTCAACCTAGAAATTACAGACTGATGGCACAAGGCTAGTTTTCCCATTATGAAAGCTCTCTTGATGCGGCCCCGAAGCTACCTGAAAAGCACTGTTGTTACCGTGCTTTTACTTACAGACGACATGGTTAATAGAAGAAAATGAGTTTTCTCGAAAGAAACCTTGTGCTTCCAGTTCCTAGTTGGAAGCTCACCCTGTTCTGCTCTATACCAAACGTGAAAGTCAATGTGAGCACTAGCCTCGAAGTAAGGCCCTGATTATGCTGGCAAAACGGGAGGCGTGCAGCAGCTCCATGAGGCCTTCATCGCTGTTCTGCTTTAGTTTCACGGTAGTAAGCTTTCCAAGACTCCTAGGGACTTTGCTTAAGCAACCGTTTCGGTACCAGAACACTGCGTAGAGACAGTAAGCTCTGGTCCTGCGTGTATGCTGCGTGTAAACCTAGAAATTGGAGACTGATGGCATAAAGCCTCTTTTCCCATTATGAAAGCTGCGTTCATGCGGCCTCGAAGCTACCTGAAAAGCATTGTTGTTGCCGGGGTTTTCTTCACTCCCGGCATGGTTCTGAGAAGAAAATGAGTTTTCTCCTAAGAAACCTTGGGTTTCCAGTTCCTTGTTGGAAGCTCACCCTGCTCTGCGCTATACCTAAAGTGAAAGTCAACGTGAGCCCAAGCTTCGAAGTAAGGCCCTGATTATCCTTGCAAAACGAGAGGCGTGCAGCAGCTCCATGAGGCGTTCATCGTTGTTCTGCTTTAGTTTCAAGGTAGTAAGCTTTTCAACACTCCTAGGGGCCTTGCTTCAGCACCCGTTTCAGTACCAGAACACTGCGTAGAACCAGGAAGCTCTGCTCCTGCGTGTATGCTGCGTGTCAACCTAGAAATTAGAGACTGATGGCACAACGCTTGTTTTCCCGTTTTGAAAGCTCCATTCATGCGGCCTCGAAGCTACCTGAAAAGCACTGTTGTTACCGTGCTTTTACTTACAGCCGGCATGGCACATAGAAGAAAATGAGTTTTCTCGAAAGAAACCTTGTGCTTCCAGTTCCTAGTTGGAAGCTCACCCTGCTCTACTCTATACCAAACGTGAAAGTCAATGTGAGCACTAGCCTCGAAGTAAGGCCCTGATTATGCTGGCAAAACGGGAGGCGTGCAGCAGCTCCATGAGGCCTTCATCGCTGTTCTGCTTTAGTTTCACGGTAGTAAGCTTTCCAAGACTCCTAGGGACTTTGCTTAAGCAACCGTTTCGGTACCAGAACACTGCGTAGAGACAGTAAGCTCTGGTCCTGCGTGTATGCTGCGTGTCAACCTAGAAATTGGAGACTGATGGCATAAGGCTTCTTTTCCCAT
This sequence comes from Eubalaena glacialis, assembly GCF_028564815.1. Taxonomy (NCBI): domain Eukaryota; kingdom Metazoa; phylum Chordata; class Mammalia; order Artiodactyla; family Balaenidae; genus Eubalaena; species Eubalaena glacialis. Next base: position 80,932,481 of record NC_083726.1, on the reverse strand, counting down.
TATGAAAGCTCCGTTCATGCGGGCTCGAAGCTACCTGAAAAGCACTGTTGTTGCCGGGGTTTTCTTCATTGCCGGCATGGTTCGGAGAAGAAAATGAGTTTTCTCCAAAGAAACCTTGGGTTTCCAGTTCCTTGTTGGAAGCTCACCCTGCTCTGCGCTATACCTAAAGTGAAAGTCAACGTGAGCCCAAGCTTCGAAGTAGGCCCTGATTACCCTTGTAAAACGAGAGGCGTGCAGCAGCTCCATGAGGCCTTCATCGTTGTTCTGCTTTAGTTTCAAGGTAGTAAGCTTTTCAACACTCCTAGGAGCCTTGCTTCAGCACCCGTTTCAGTACCAGAACACTGCGTAGAACCAGGAAGCTCTGCTCCTGCGTGTATGCTGCGTGTCAACCTAGAAATTAGAGACTGATGGCACAAGGCTAGTTTTCCCATTATGAAAGCTCCGTTGATGCGGCCCCGAAGCTACCTGAAAAGCACTGTTGTTAACGTGCTTTTACTTACAGCCGGCATGGCACATAGAAGAAAATGACTTTTCTCGAAAGAAACCTTGTGCTTCCAGTTCCTAGTTGGAAGCTCACCCTGCTCTACTCTATACCAAACGTGAAAGTCAATGTGAGCACTAGCCTCGAAGTAAGGCCCTGATTATGCTGGCAAAACGGGAGGCGTGCAGCAGCTCCATGAGGCCTTCATCGCTGTTCTGCTTTAGTTTCACGGTAGTAAGCTTTCCAAGACTCCTAGGGACTTTGCTTAAGCAACCGTTTCGGTACCAGAACACTGCGTAGAGACAGTAAGCTCTGGTCCTGCGTGTATGCTGCGTGTCAACCTAGAAATTGGAGACTGATGGCATAAAGCCTCTTTTCCCATTATGAAAGCTCCGTTCATGCGGCCTCGAAGCTACCTGAAAAGCATTGTTGTTGCCGGGGTTTTCTTCACTCCCGGCATGGTTCTGAGAAGAAAATGAGTTTTCTCCTAAGAAACCTTGTGTTTCCAGTTCCTTGTTGGAAGCTCACCCTGCTCTGCGCTATACCTAAAGTGAAAGTCAACGTGAGCCCAAGCTTCGAAGTAGGCCCTGATTATCCTTGCAAAACGAGAGGCGTGCAGCAGCTCCATGAGGCGTTCATCGTTGTTCTGCTTTAGTTTCAAGGTAGTAAGCTTTTCAACACTCCTAGGGGCCTTGCTTCAGCACCCGTTTCAGTACCAGAACACTGCGTAGAACCAGGAAGCTCTGCTCCTGCGTGTATGCTGCGTGTCAACCTAGAAATTACAGACTGATGGCACAAGGCTAGTTTTCCCATTATGAAAGCTCTGTTGATGCGGCCCGAAGCTACCTGAAAAGCACTGTTCTTACCGTGCTTTTACTTACAGACGGCATGGTTCATAGAAGAAAATGAGTTTTCTCGAAAGAAACCTTGTGCTTCCAGTTCGTAGTTGGAAGCTCAACCTGCTCCGCTCTATACCAAACGTGAAAGTCAATGTGAGCACTAGCCTCGAAGTAAGGCGCTGATTATGCTGGCAAAACGGGAGGCGTGCAGCAGCTCCATGAGGCCTTCATCGCTGTTCTGCTTTAGTTTCACGGTAGTAAGCTTTCCAAGACTCCTAGGGACTTTGCTTAAGCAACCGTTTCGGTACCAGAACACTGCGTAGAGACAGTAAGCTCTGGTCCTGCGTGTATGCTGCGTGTCAACCTAGAAATTGGAGACTGATGGCATAAGGCTTCTTTTCCCATTATGAAAGCTCCGTTCATGCGGGCTCGAAGCTACCTGAAAAGCACTGTTGTTGCCGGGGTTTTCTTCATTGCCGGCATGGTTCGGAGAAGAAAATGAGTTTTCTCCTAAGAAACCTTGGGTTTCCAGTTCCTTGTTGGAAGCTCACCCTGCTCTGCGCTATACCTAAAGTGAAAGTCAACGTGAGCCCAAGCTTCGAAGTAGGCCCTGATTACCCTTGTAAAACGAGAGGCGTGCAGCAGCTCCATGAGGCCTTCATCGTTGTTCTGCTTTAGTTTCAAGGTAGTAAGCTTTTCAACACTCCTAGGAGCCTTGCTTCAGCACCCGTTTCAGTACCAGAACACTGCGTAGAACCAGGAAGCTCTGCTCCTGCGTGTATGCTGCGTGTCAACCTAGAAATTAGAGACTGATGGCACAAGGCTAGTTTTCCCATTATGAAAGCTCCGTTGATGCGGCCCCGAAGCTACCTGAAAAGCACTGTTGTTAACGTGCTTTTACTTACAGCCGGCATGGCACATAGAAGAAAATGACTTTTCTCGAAAGAAACCTTGTGCTTCCAGTTCCTAGTTGGAAGCTCACCCTGCTCTGCTCTATACCAAACGTGAAAGTCAATGTGAGCACTAGCCTCGAAGTAAGGCCCTGATTATGCTGGCAAAACGGGAGGCGTGCAGCAGCTCCATGAGGCCTTCATCGCTGTTCTGCTTTAGTTTCACGGTAGTAAGCTTTCCAAGACTCCTAGGGACTTTGCTTAAGCAACCGTTTCGGTACCAGAACACTGCGTAGAGACAGTAAGCTCTGGTCCTGCGTGTATGCTGCGTGTCAACCTAGAAATTGGAGACTGATGGCATAAAGCCTCTTTTCCCATTATGAAAGCTCCGTTCATGCGGCCTCGAAGCTACCTGAAAAGCATTGTTGTTGCCGGGGTTTTCTTCACTCCCGGCATGGTTCTGAGAAGAAAATGAGTTTTCTCCTAAGAAACCTTGTGTTTCCAGTTCCTTGTTGGAAGCTCACCCTGCTCTGCGCTATACCTAAAGTGAAAGTCAACGTGAGCCCAAGCTTCGAAGTAGGCCCTGATTATCCTTGCAAAACGAGAGGCGTGCAGCAGCTCCATGAGGCGTTCATCGTTGTTCTGCTTTAGTTTCAAGGTAGTAAGCTTTTCAACACTCCTAGGGGCCTTGCTTCAGCACCCGTTTCAGTACCAGAACACTGCGTAGAACCAGGAGCTCTGGTCCTGCGTGTATGCTGCGTGTCAACCTAGAAATTACAGACTGATGGCACAAGGCTAGTTTTCCCATTATGAAAGCTCTGTTGATGCGGCCCGAAGCTACCTGAAAAGCACTGTTCTTACCGTGCTTTTACTTACAGACGGCATGGTTCATAGAAGAAAATGAGTTTTCTCGAAAGAAACCTTGTGCTTCCAGTTCGTAGTTGGAAGCTCAACCTGCTCCGCTCTATACCAAACGTGAAAGTCAATGGGAGCACTAGCCTCGAAGTAAGGCCCTGATTATGCTGGCAAAACGGGAGGCGTGCAGCAGCTCCATGAGGCCTTCATCGCTGTTCTGCTTTAGTTTCACGGTAGTAAGCTTTCCAAGACTCCTAGGGACTTTGCTTTAGCAACCGTTTCGGTACCAGAACACTGCGTAGAGACAGTAAGCTCTGGTCCTGCGTGTATGCTGCATGTCAACCTAGAAATTGGAGACTGATGGCATAAAACTTCTATTCCCATTATGAAAGCTCCGTTCATGCGGGCTCGAAGCTACCTGAAAAGCATTGTTGTTGCCGGGGTTTTCCTCACTGCCGGCATGGTTCTGAGAAGAAAATGAGTTTTCTCCTAAGAAACCTTCGGTTTCCAGTTCCTTGTTGGAAGCTCACCCTGCTCTGCGCTATACCTAAAGTGAAAGTCAACGTGAGCCCAAGCTTCGAAGTAAGGCCCTGATTATCCTTGCAAAACGAGAGGCGTGCAGCAGCTCTTGAGGCGTTCATCGTTGTTCTGCTTTAGTTTCAAGGTAGTAAGCTTTTCAACACTCCTAGGGGCCTTGCTTCAGCACCCGTTTCAGTACCAGAACACTGCGTAGAACCAGGAAGCTCTGCTCCTGCGTGTATGCTGCGTGTCAACCTAGAAATTAGAGACTGATGGCACAACGCTTGTTTTCCCGTTTTGAAAGCTCCATTCATGCGGCCTCGAAGCTACCTGAAAAGCACTGTTGTTACCGTGCTTTTACTTACAGCCGGCATGGCACATAGAAGAAAATGACTTTTCTCGAAAGAAACCTTGTGCTTCCAGTTCCTAGTTGGAAGCTCACCGTGCTCTACTCTATACCAAACGTGAAAGTCAATGTGAGCACTAGCCTCGAAGTAAGGCCCTGATTATGCTGGCAAAACGGGAGGCGTGCAGCAGCTCCATGAGGCCTTCATCGCTGTTCTGCTTTAGTTTCACGGTAGTAAGCTTTCCAAGACTCCTAGGGACTTTGCTTAAGCAACCGTTTCGGTACCAGAACACTGCGTAGAGACAGTAAGCTCTGGTCCTGCGTGTATGCTGCGTGTCAACCTAGAAATTGGAGACTGATGGCATAAGGCTTCTTTTCCCATTATGAAAGCTCCGTTCATGCGGCCTCGAAGCTACCTGAAAAGCATTGTTGTTGCCGGGGTTTCTTCACTGCCGGCATGGTTCTGAGAAGAAAATGAGTTTTCTCCTAAGAAACCTTGGGTTTCCAGTTCCTTGTTGGAAGCTCACCCTGCTCTGCGCTATACCTAAAGTGAAAGTCAACGTGAGCCCAAGCTTCGAAGTAGGCCCTGATTACCCTTGTAAAACGAGAGGCGTGCAGCAGCTCCCTCAGGCCTTCATCGTTGTTCTGCTTTAGTTTCAAGGTAGTAAGCTTTTCAACACTCCTAGGGGCCTTGCTTCAGCCCCCGTTTCAGTACCAGAACACTGCGTAGAACCAGGAGCTCTGCTCCTGCGTGTATGCTGCGTGTCAACCTAGAAATTACAGACTGATGGCACAAGGCTAGTTTTCCCATTATGAAAGCTCTCTTGATGCGGCCCCGAAGCTACCTGAAAAGCACTGTTGTTACCGTGCTTTTACTTACAGACGACATGGTTAATAGAAGAAAATGAGTTTTCTCGAAAGAAACCTTGTGCTTCCAGTTCCTAGTTGGAAGCTCACCCTGTTCTGCTCTATACCAAACGTGAAAGTCAATGTGAGCACTAGCCTCGAAGTAAGGCCCTGATTATGCTGGCAAAACGGGAGGCGTGCAGCAGCTCCATGAGGCCTTCATCGCTGTTCTGCTTTAGTTTCACGGTAGTAAGCTTTCCAAGACTCCTAGGGACTTTGCTTAAGCAACCGTTTCGGTACCAGAACACTGCGTAGAGACAGTAAGCTCTGGTCCTGCGTGTATGCTGCGTGTCAACCTAGAAATTGGAGACTGATGGCATAAGGCTTCTTTTCCCATTATGAAAGCTCCGTTCATGCGGCCTCGAAGCTACCTGAAAAGCACTGTTGTTGCCGGGGTTTTCTTCATTGCCGGCATGGTTCGGAGAAGAAAATGAGTTTTCTCCTAAGAAACCTTGGGTTTCCAGTTCCTTGTTGGAAGCTCACCCTGCTCTGCGCTATACCTAAAGTGAAAGTCAACGTGAGCCCAAGCTTCGAAGTAGGCCCTGATTACCCTTGTAAAACGAGAGGCGTGCAGCAGCTCCATGAGGCCTTCATCGTTGTTCTGCTTTAGTTTCTAGGTAGTAAGCTTTTCAACACTCCTAGGAGCCTTGCTTCAGCACCCGTTTCAGTACCTGAACACTGCGTAGAACCAGGAAGCTCTGCTCCTGCGTGTATGCTGCGTGTCAACCTAGAAATTAGAGACTGATGGCACAAGGCTAGTTTTCCCATTATGAAAGCTCCGTTGATGCGGCCCCGAAGCTACCTGAAAAGCACTGTTGTTAACGTGCTTTTACTTACAGCCGGCATGGCACATAGAAGAAAATGACTTTTCTCGAAAGAAACCTTGTGCTTCCAGTTCCTAGTTGGAAGCTCACCCTGCTCTGCTCTATACCAAACGCGAAAGTCAATGTGAGCACTAGCCTCGAAGTAAGGCCCTGATTATGCTGGCAAAACGGGAGGCGTGCAGCAGCTCCATGAGGCCTTCATCGCTGTTCTGCTTTAGTTTCACGGTAGTAAGCTTTCCAAGACTCCTAGGGACTTTGCTTAAGCAACCGTTTCGGTACCAGAACACTGCGTAGAGACAGTAAGCTCTGGTCCTGCGTGTATGCTGCGTGTCAACCTAGAAATTGGAGACTGATGGCATAAAGCCTCTTTTCCCATTATGAAAGCTCCGTTCATGCGGCCTCGAAGCTACCTGAAAAGCATTGTTGTTGCCGGGGTTTTCTTCACTCCCGGCATGGTTCTGAGAAGAAAATGAGTTTTCTCCTAAGAAACCTTGTGTTTCCAGTTCCTTGTTGGAAGCTCACCCTGCTCTGCGCTATACCTAAAGTGAAAGTCAACGTGAGCCCAAGCTTCGAAGTAGGCCCTGATTATCCTTGCAAAACGAGAGGCGTGCAGCAGCTCCATGAGGCGTTCATCGTTGTTCTGCTTTAGTTTCAAGGTAGTAAGCTTTTCAACACTCCTAGGGGCCTTGCTTCAGCACCCGTTTCAGTACCAGAACACTGCGTAGAACCAGGAGCTCTGCTCCTGCGTGTATGCTGCGTGTCAACCTAGAAATTACAGACTGATGGCACAAGGCTAGTTTTCCCATTATGAAAGCTCTGTTGATGCGGCCCGAAGCTACCTGAAAAGCACTGTTCTTACCGTGCTTTTACTTACAGACGGCATGGTTCATAGAAGAAAATGAGTTTTCTCGAAAGAAACCTTGTGCTTCCAGTTCGTAGTTGGAAGCTCAACCTGCTCCGCTCTATACCAAACGTGAAAGTCAATGGGAGCACTAGCCTCGAAGTAAGGCCCTGATTATCCTGGCAAAACGGGAGGCGTGCAGCAGCTCCATGAGGCCTTCATCGCTGTTCTGCTTTAGTTTCACGGTAGTAAGCTTTCCAAGACTCCTAGGGACTTTGCTTTAGCAACCGTTTCGGTACCAGAACACTGCGTAGAGACAGTAAGCTCTGGTCCTGCGTGTATGCTGCATGTCAACCTAGAAATTGGAGACTGATGGCATAAAACTTCTATTCCCATTATGAAAGCTCCGTTCATGCGGGCTCGAAGCTACCTGAAAAGCATTGTTGTTGCCGGGGTTTTCCTCACTGCCGGCATGGTTCTGAGAAGAAAATGAGTTTTCTCCTAAGAAACCTTCGGTTTCCAGTTCCTTGTTGGAAGCTCACCCTGCTCTGCGCTATACCTAAAGTGAAAGTCAACGTGAGCCCAAGCTTCGAAGTAAGGCCCTGATTATCCTTGCAAAACGAGAGGCGTGCAGCAGCTCTTGAGGCGTTCATCGTTGTTCTGCTTTAGTTTCAAGGTAGTAAGCTTTTCAACACTCCTAGGGGCCTTGCTTCAGCACCCGTTTCAGTACAAGAACACTGCGTAGAACCAGGAAGCTCTGCTCCTGCGTGTATGCTGCGTGTCAACCTAGAAATTAGAGACTGATGGCACAACGCTTGTTTTCCCGTTTTGAAAGCTCCATTCATGCGGCCTCGAAGCTACCTGAAAAGCACTGTTGTTACCGTGCTTTTACTTACAGCCGGCATGGCACATAGAAGAAAATGACTTTTCTCGAAAGAAACCTTGTGCTTCCAGTTCCTAGTTGGAAGCTCACCATGCTCTACTCTATACCAAACGTGAAAGTCAATGTGAGCACTAGCCTCGAAGTAAGGCCCTGATTATCCTGGCAAAACGGGAGGCGTGCAGCAGCTCCATGAGGCCTTCATCGCTGTTCTGCTTTAGTTTCACGGTAGTAAGCTTTCCAAGACTCCTAGGGACTTTGCTTAAGCAACCGTTTCGGTACCAGAACACTGCGTAGAGACAGTAAGCTCTGGTCCTGCGTGTATGCTGCGTGTCAACCTAGAAATTGGAGACTGATGGCATAAGGCTTCTTTTCCCATTATGAAAGCTCCGTTCATGCGGCCTCGAAGCTACCTGAAAAGCATTGTTGTTGCCGGGGTTTCTTCACTGCCGGCATGGTTCTGAGAAGAAAATGAGTTTTCTCCTAAGAAACCTTGGGTTTCCAGTTCCTTGTTGGAAGCTCACCCTGCTCTGCGCTATACCTAAAGTGAAAGTCAACGTGAGCCCAAGCTTCGAAGTAGGCCCTGATTACCCTTGTAAAACGAGAGGCGTGCAGCAGCTCCATGAGGCCTTCATCGTTGTTCTGCTTTAGTTTCAAGGTAGTAAGCTTTTCAACACTCCTAGGGGCCTTGCTTCAGCACCCGTTTCAGTACCAGAACACTGCGTAGAACCAGGAGCTCTGCTCCTGCGTGTATGCTGCGTGTCAACCTAGAAATTACAGACTGATGGCACAAGGCTAGTTTTCCCATTATGAAAGCTCTCTTGATGCGGCCCCGAAGCTACCTGAAAAGCACTGTTGTTACCGTGCTTTTACTTACAGACGACATGGTTAATAGAAGAAAATGAGTTTTCTCGAAAGAAACCTTGTGCTTCCAGTTCCTAGTTGGAAGCTCACCCTGTTCTGCTCTATACCAAACGTGAAAGTCAATGTGAGCACTAGCCTCGAAGTAAGGCCCTGATTATGCTGGCAAAACGGGAGGCGTGCAGCAGCTCCATGAGGCCTTCATCGCTGTTCTGCTTTAGTTTCACGGTAGTAAGCTTTCCAAGACTCCTAGGGACTTTGCTTAAGCAACCGTTTCGGTACCAGAACACTGCGTAGAGACAGTAAGCTCTGGTCCTGCGTGTATGCTGCGTGTAAACCTAGAAATTGGAGACTGATGGCATAAAGCCTCTTTTCCCATTATGAAAGCTGCGTTCATGCGGCCTCGAAGCTACCTGAAAAGCATTGTTGTTGCCGGGGTTTTCTTCACTCCCGGCATGGTTCTGAGAAGAAAATGAGTTTTCTCCTAAGAAACCTTGGGTTTCCAGTTCCTTGTTGGAAGCTCACCCTGCTCTGCGCTATACCTAAAGTGAAAGTCAACGTGAGCCCAAGCTTCGAAGTAAGGCCCTGATTATCCTTGCAAAACGAGAGGCGTGCAGCAGCTCCATGAGGCGTTCATCGTTGTTCTGCTTTAGTTTCAAGGTAGTAAGCTTTTCAACACTCCTAGGGGCCTTGCTTCAGCACCCGTTTCAGTACCAGAACACTGCGTAGAACCAGGAAGCTCTGCTCCTGCGTGTATGCTGCGTGTCAACCTAGAAATTAGAGACTGATGGCACAACGCTTGTTTTCCCGTTTTGAAAGCTCCATTCATGCGGCCTCGAAGCTACCTGAAAAGCACTGTTGTTACCGTGCTTTTACTTACAGCCGGCATGGCACATAGAAGAAAATGAGTTTTCTCGAAAGAAACCTTGTGCTTCCAGTTCCTAGTTGGAAGCTCACCCTGCTCTACTCTATACCAAACGTGAAAGTCAATGTGAGCACTAGCCTCGAAGTAAGGCCCTGATTATGCTGGCAAAACGGGAGGCGTGCAGCAGCTCCATGAGGCCTTCATCGCTGTTCTGCTTTAGTTTCACGGTAGTAAGCTTTCCAAGACTCCTAGGGACTTTGCTTAAGCAACCGTTTCGGTACCAGAACACTGCGTAGAGACAGTAAGCTCTGGTCCTGCGTGTATGCTGCGTGTCAACCTAGAAATTGGAGACTGATGGCATAAGGCTTCTTTTCCCATTATGAAAGCTCCGTTCATGCGGGCTCGAAGCTACCTGAAAAGCACTGTTGTTGCCGGGGTTTTCTTCATTGCCGGCATGGTTCGGAGAAGAAAATGAGTTTTCTCCAAAGAAACCTTGGGTTTCCAGTTCCTTGTTGGAAGCTCACCCTGCTCTGCGCTATACCTAAAGTGAAAGTCAACGTGAGCCCAAGCTTCGAAGTAGGCCCTGATTACCCTTGTAAAACGAGAGGCGTGCAGCAGCTCCATGAGGCCTTCATCGTTGTTCTGCTTTAGTTTCAAGGTAGTAAGCTTTTCAACACTCCTAGGAGCCTTGCTTCAGCACCCGTTTCAGTACCAGAAGACTGCGTAGAACCAGGAAGCTCTGCTCCTGCGTGTATGCTGCGTGTCAACCTAGAAATTAGAGACTGATGGCACAAGGCTAGTTTTCCCATTATGAAAGCTCCGTTGATGCGGCCCCGAAGCTACCTGAAAAGCACTGTTGTTAACGTGCTTTTACTTACAGCCGGCATGGCACATAGAAGAAAATGACTTTTCTCGAAAGAAACCTTGTGCTTCCAGTTCCTAGTTGGAAGCTCACCCTGCTCTACTCTATACCAAACGTGAAAGTCAATGTGAGCACTAGCCTCGAAGTAAGGCCCTGATTATGCTGGCAAAACGGGAGGCGTGCAGCAGCTCCATGAGGCCTTCATCGCTGTTCTGCTTTAGTTTCACGGTAGTAAGCTTTCCAAGACTCCTAGGGACTTTGCTTAAGCAACCGTTTCGGTACCAGAACACTGCGTAGAGACAGTAAGCTCTGGTCCTGCGTGTATGCTGCGTGTCAACCTAGAAATTGGAGACTGATGGCATAAAGCCTCTTTTCCCATTATGAAAGCTCCGTTCATGCGGCCTCGAAGCTACCTGAAAAGCATTGTTGTTGCCGGGGTTTTCTTCACTCCCGGCATGGTTCTGAGAAGAAAATGAGTTTTCTCCTAAGAAACCTTGTGTTTCCAGTTCCTTGTTGGAAGCTCACCCTGCTCTGCGCTATACCTAAAGTGAAAGTCAACGTGAGCCCAAGCTTCGAAGTAGGCCCTGATTATCCTTGCAAAACGAGAGGCGTGCAGCAGCTCCATGAGGCGTTCATCGTTGTTCTGCTTTAGTTTCAAGGTAGTAAGCTTTTCAACACTCCTAGGGGCCTTGCTTCAGCACCCGTTTCAGTACCAGAACACTGCGTAGAACCAGGAAGCTCTGCTCCTGCGTGTATGCTGCGTGTCAACCTAGAAATTACAGACTGATGGCACAAGGCTAGTTTTCCCATTATGAAAGCTCTGTTGATGCGGCCCGAAGCTACCTGAAAAGCACTGTTCTTACCGTGCTTTTACTTACAGACGGCATGGTTCATAGAAGAAAATGAGTTTTCTCGAAAGAAACCTTGTGCTTCCAGTTCGTAGTTGGAAGCTCAACCTGCTCCGCTCTATACCAAACGTGAAAGTCAATGTGAGCACTAGCCTCGAAGTAAGGCGCTGATTATGCTGGCAAAACGGGAGGCGTGCAGCAGCTCCATGAGGCCTTCATCGCTGTTCTGCTTTAGTTTCACGGTAGTAAGCTTTCCAAGACTCCTAGGGACTTTGCTTTAGCAACCGTTTCGGTACCAGAACACTGCGTAGAGACAGTAAGCTCTGGTCCTGCGTGTATGTTGCATGTCAACCTAGAAATTGGAGACTGATGGCATAAAACTTCTATTCCCATTATGAAAGCTCCGTTCATGCGGGCTCGAAGCTACCTGAAAAGCATTGTTGTTGCCGGGGTTTTCCTCACTGCCGGCATGGTTCTGAGAAGAAAATGAGTTTTCTCCTAAGAAACCTTGGGTTTCCAGTTCTTGTTTGAAGCTCACCCTGCTCTGCGCTATACCTAAAGTGAAAGTCAACGTGAGCCCAAGCTTCGAAGTAAGGCCCTGATTATCCTTGCAAAACGAGAGGCGTGCAGCAGCTCTTGAGGCGTTCATCGTTGTTCTGCTTTAGTTTCAAGGTAGTAAGCTTTTCAACACTCCTAGGGGCCTTGCTTCAGCACCCGTTTCAGTACCAGAACACTGCGTAGAACCAGGAAGCTCTGCTCCTGCGTGTATGCTGCGTGTCAACCTAGAAATTAGAGACTGATGGCACAACGCTTGTTTTCCCGTTTTGAAAGCTCCATTCATGCGGCCTCGAAGCTACCTGAAAAGCACTGTTGTTACCGTGCTTTTACTTACAGCCGGCATGGCACATAGAAGAAAATGACTTTTCTCGAAAGAAACCTTGTGCTTCCAGTTCCTAGTTGGAAGCTCACCGTGCTCTACTCTATACCAAACGTGAAAGTCAATGTGAGCACTAGCCTCGAAGTAAGGCCCTGATTATGCTGGCAAAACGGGAGGCGTGCAGCAGCTCCATGAGGCCTTCATCGCTGTTCTGCTTTAGTTTCACGGTAGTAAGCTTTCCAAGACTCCTAGGGACTTTGCTTAAGCAACCGTTTCGGTACCAGAACACTGCGTAGAGACAGTAAGCTCTGGTCCTGCGTGTATGCTGCGTGTCAACCTAGAAATTGGAGACTGATGGCATAAGGCTTCTTTTCCCATTATGAAAGCTCCGTTCATGCGGCCTCGAAGCTACCTGAAAAGCATTGTTGTTGCCGGGGTTTCTTCACTGCCGGCATGGTTCTGAGAAGAAAATGAGTTTTCTCCTAAGAAACCTTGGGTTTCCAGTTCCTTGTTGGAAGCTCACCCTGCTCTGCGCTATACCTAAAGTGAAAGTCAACGTGAGCCCAAGCTTCGAAGTAGGCCCTGATTACCCTTGTAAAACGAGAGGCGTGCAGCAGCTCCATGAGGCCTTCATCGTTGTTCTGCTTTAGTTTCAAGGTAGTAAGCTTTTCAACACTCCTAGGGGCCTTGCTTCAGCACCCGTTTCAGTACCAGAACACTGCGTAGAACCAGGAGCTCTGCTCCTGCGTGTATGCTGCGTGTCAACCTAGAAATTACAGACTGATGGCACAAGGCTAGTTTTCCCATTATGAAAGCTCTCTTGATGCGGCCCCGAAGCTACCTGAAAAGCACTGTTGTTACCGTGCTTTTACTTACAGACGACATGGTTAATAGAAGAAAATGAGTTTTCTCGAAAGAAACCTTGTGCTTCCAGTTCCTAGTTGGAAGCTCACCCTGTTCTGCTCTATACCAAACGTGAAAGTCAATGTGAGCACTAGCCTCGAAGTAAGGCCCTGATTATGCTGGCAAAACGGGAGGCGTGCAGCAGCTCCATGAGGCCTTCATCGCTGTTCTGCTTTAGTTTCACGGTAGTAAGCTTTCCAAGACTCCTAGGGACTTTGCTTAAGCAACCGTTTCGGTACCAGAACACTGCGTAGAGACAGTAAGCTCTGGTCCTGCGTGTATGCTGCGTGTCAACCTAGAAATTGGAGACTGATGGCATAAAGCCTCTTTTCCCATTATGAAAGCTGCGTTCATGCGGCCTCGAAGCTACCTGAAAAGCATTGTTGTTGCCGGGGTTTTCTTCACCCCCGGCATGGTTCTGAGAAGAAAATGAGTTTTATCCTAAGAAACCTTGGGTTTCCAGTTCCTTGTTGGAAGCTCACCCTGCTCTGCGCTATACCTAAAGTGAAAGTCAACGTGAGCCCAAGCTTCGAAGTAAGGCCCTGATTATCCTTGCAAAACGAGAGGCGTGCAGCAGCTCCATGAGGCGTTCATCGTTGTTCTGCTTTAGTTTCAAGGTAGTAAGCTTTTCAACACTCCTAGGGGCCTTGCTTCAGCACCCGTTTCAGTACCAGAACACTGCGTAGAACCAGGAAGCTCTGCTCCTGCGTGTATGCTGCGTGTCAACCTAGAAATTAGAGACTGATGGCACAACGCTTGTTTTCCCGTTTTGAAAGCTCCATTCATGCGGCCTCGAAGCTACCTGAAAAGCACTGTTGTTACCGTGCTTTTACTTACAGCCGGCATGGCACATAGAAGAAAATGACTTTTCTCGAAAGAAACCTTGTGCTTCCAGTTCCTAGTTGGAAGCTCACCCTGCTCTACTCTATACCAAACGTGAAAGTCAATGTGAGCACTAGCCTCGAAGTAAGGCCCTGATTATGCTGGCAAAACGGGAGGCGTGCAGCAGCTCCATGAGGCCTTCATCGCTGTTCTGCTTTAGTTTCACGGTAGTAAGCTTTCCAAGACTCCTAGGGACTTTGCTTAAGCAACCGTTTCGGTACCAGAACACTGCGTAGAGACAGTAAGCTCTGGTCCTGCGTGTATGCTGCGTGTCAACCTAGAAATTGGAGACTGATGGCATAAGGCTTCTTTTCCCATTATGAAAGCTCCGTTCATGCGGGCTCGAAGCTACCTGAAAAGCACTGTTGTTGCCGGGGTTTTCTTCAATGCCGGCATGGTTCGGAGAAGAAAATGAGTTTTCTCCTAAGAAACCTTGGGTTTCCAGTTCCTTGTTGGAAGCTCACCCTGCTCTGCGCTATACCTAAAGTGAAAGTCAACGTGAGCCCAAGCTTCGAAGTAGGCCCTGATTACCCTTGTAAAACGAGAGGCGTGCAGCAGCTCCATGAGGCCTTCATCGTTGTTCTGCTTTAGTTTCAAGGTAGTAAGCTTTTCAACACTCCTAGGAGCCTTGCTTCAGCACCCGTTTCAGTACCAGAACACTGCGTAGAACCAGGAAGCTCTGCTCCTGCGTGTATGCTGCGTGTCAACCTAGAAATTAGAGACTGATGGCACAAGGCTAGTTTTCCCATTATGAAAGCTCCGTTGATGCGGCCCCGAAGCTACCTGAAAAGCACTGTTGTTAACGTGCTTTTACTTACAGCCGGCATGGCACATAGAAGAAAATGACTTTTCTCGAAAGAAACCTTGTGCTTCCAGTTCCTAGTTGGAAGCTCACCCTGCTCTGCTCTATACCAAACGTGAAAGTCAATGTGAGCACTAGCCTCGAAGTAAGGCCCTGATTATCCTGGCAAAACGGGAGGCGTGCAGCAGCTCCATGAGGCCTTCATCGCTGTTCTGCTTTAGTTTCACGGTAGTAAGCTTTCCAAGACTCCTAGGGACTTTGCTTAAGCAACCGTTTCGGTACCAGAACACTGCGTAGAGACAGTAAGCTCTGGTCCTGCGTGTATGCTGCGTGTCAACCTAGAAATTGGAGACTGATGGCATAAGGCTTCTTTTCCCATTATGAAAGCTCCGTTCATGCGGCCTCGAAGCTACCTGAAAAGCATTGTTGTTGCCGGGGTTTTCTTCACTCCCGGCATGGTTCTGAGAAGAAAATGAGTTTTCTCCTAAGAAACCTTGTGTTTCCAGTTCCTTGTTGGAAGCTCACCCTGCTCTGCGCTATACCTAAAGTGAAAGTCAACGTGAGCCCAAGCTTCGAAGTAGACCCTGATTATCCTTGCAAAACGAGAGGCGTGCAGCAGCTCCATGAGGCGTTCATCGTTGTTCTGCTTTAGTTTCAAGGTAGTAAGCTTTTCAACACTCCTAGGGGCCTTGCTTCAGCACCCGTTTCAGTACCAGAAGACTGCGTAGAACCAGGAAGCTCTGCTCCTGCGTGTATGCTGCGTGTCAACCTAGAAATTAGAGACTGATGGCACAACGCTTGTTTTCCCGTTTTGAAAGCTCCTTTCATGCAGCCTCGAAGCTACCTGAAAAGCACTGTTGTTACCGTGCTTTTACTTACAGCCGGCATGGCACATAGAAGAAAATGACTTTTCTCGAAAGAAACCTTGTGCTTCCAGTTCCTAGTTGGAAGCTCACCCTGCTCTACTCTATACCAAACGTGAAAGTCAATGTGAGCACTAGCCTCGAAGTAAGGCCCTGATTATGCTGGCAAAACGGGAGGCGTGCAGCAGCTCCATGAGGCCTTCATCGCTGTTCTGCTTTAGTTTCACGGTAGTAAGCTTTCCAAGACTCCTAGGGACTTTGCTTAAGCAACCGTTTCGGTACCAGAACACTGCGTAGAGACAGTAAGCTCTGGTCCTGCGTGTATGCTGCGTATCAACCTAGAAATTGGAGACTGATGGCATAAGGCTTCTTTTCCCATTATGAAAGCACCGTTCATGCGGCCTCGAAGCTACCTGAAAAGCATTGTTGTTGCCGGGGTTTTCTTCACTGCCGGCATGGTTCTGAGAAGAAAATGAGTTTTCTCCTAAGAAACCTTGGGTTTCCAGTTCCTTGTTGGAAGCTCACCCTGCTCTGCGCTATACCTAAAGTGAAAGTCAACGTGAGCCCAAGCTTCGAAGTAGGCCCTGATTACCCTTGTAAAACGAGAGGCGTGCAGAAGCTCCATGAGGCCTTCATCGTTGTTCTGCTTTAGTTTCAAGGTAGTAAGCTTTTCAACACTCCTAGGGGCCTTGCTTCAGCACCCGTTTCAGTATCAGAACACTGCGTAGAACCAAGAAGCTCTGCTCCTGCGTGTATGCTGCGTGTCAACCTAGAAATTAGAGACTGATGGCACAAGGCTGGTTTTCCCATTATGAAAGCTCCGTTAATGCGGCCCCGAAGCTACCTGAAAAGCACTGTTGTTACCGTGCTTTTACTTACAGCCGGCATGGCACATAGAAGAAAATGAGTTTTCTCGAAAGAAACCTTGTGCTTCCAGTTCCTAGTTGGAAGCTCACCCTGCTCTGCTCTATACCAAACGTGAAAGTCAATGTGAGCACTAGCCTCGAAGTAAGGCCCTGATTATGCTGGCAAAACGGGAGGCGTGCAGCAACTCCATGAGGCCTTCATCGCTGTTCTGCTTTAGTTTCACTTTAGTAAGCTTTCCAAGACTCCTAGGGACTTTGCTTAAGCAACCGTTTCGGTACCAGAACACTGCGTAGAGACAGTAAGCTCTGGTCCTGCGTGTATGCTGCGTGTCAAACTAGAAATTGGAGACTGATGGCATAAAGCTTCTTTTCCCATTATGAAAGCTCCGTTCATGCGGGCTCGAAGCTACCTGAAAAGCATTGTTGTTGCCGGGGTTTTCCTCACTGCCGGCATGGTTCTGAGAAGAAAATGAGTTTTCTCCTAAGAAACCTTGGGTTTCCAGTTCCTTGTTGGAAGCTCACCCTGCTCTGCGCTATACCTAAAGTGAAAGTCAACGTGAGCCCAAGCTTCGAAGTAAGGCCCTGATTATCCTTGCCAAACGAGAGGCGTGCAGCAGCTCTTGAGGCGTTCATCGTTGTTCTGCTTTAGTTTCAAGGTAGTAAGCTTTTCAACACTCCTAGGGGCCTTGCTTCAGCACCCGTTTCAGTACCAGAACACTGCGTAGAACCAGGAAGCTCTGCTCCTGCGGGTATGCTGCGTGTCAACCTAGAAATTAGAGACTGATGGCACAACGCTTGTTTTCCCGTTTTGAAAGCTCCATTCATGCGGCCTCGAAGCTACCTGAAAAGCACTGTTGTTACCGTGCTTTTACTTACAGCCGGCATGGCACATAGAAGAAAATGACTTTTCTCGAAAGAAACCTTGTGCTTCCAGTTCCTAGTTGGAAGCTCACCCTGCTCTGCTCTATACCAAACGTGAAAGTCAATGTGAGCACTAGCCTCGAAGTAAGGCCCTGATTATGCTGGCAAAACGGGAGGCGTGCAGCAGCTCCATGAGGCCTTCATCGCTGTTCTGCTTTAGTTTCACGGTAGTAAGCTTTCCAAGACTCCTAGGGACTTTGCTTAAGCAACCGTTTCGGTACCAGAACACTGCGTAGAGACAGTAAGCTCTGGTCCTGCGTGTATGCTGCGTGTCAACCTAGAAATTGGAGACTGATGGCATAAGGCTTCTTTTCCCATTATGAAAGCTCCGTTCATGCGGCCTCGAAGCTACCTGAAAAGCATTGTTGTTGCCGGGGTTTTCTTCACTGCCGGCATGGTTCTGAGAAGAAAATGAGTTTTCTCCTAAGAAACCTTGTGTTTCCAGTTCCTTGTTGGAAGCTCACCCTGCTCTGCGCTATACCTAAAGTGAAAGTCAACGTGAGCCCAAGCTTCGAAGTAGGCCCTGATTACCCTTGTAAAACGAGAGGCGTGCAGCAGCTCCATGAGGCGTTCATCGTTGTTCTGCTTTAGTTTCAAGGTAGTAAGCTTTTCAACACTCCTAGGGGCCTTGCTTCAGCACCCGTTTCAGTACCAGAACACTGCGTAGAACCAGGAAGCTCTGCTCCTGCGTGTGTGCTGCGTGTCAACCTAGAAATTAGAGACTGATGGCACAACGCTTGTTTTCCCGTTTTGAAAGCTCCATTCATGCGGCCTCGAAGCTACCTGAAAAGCACTGTTGTTACCGTGCTTTTACTTACAGCCGGCATGGCACATAGAAGAAAATGAGTTTTCTCGAAAGAAACCTTGTGCTTCCAGTTCCTAGTTGGAAGCTCACCCTGCTCTGCTCTATATCAAACGTGAAAGTCAATGTGAGCACTAGCCTCGACGTAAGGCCCTGATTATGCTGGCAAAACGGGAGGCGTGCAGCAGCTCCATGAGGCCTTCATCGCTGTTCTGCTTTAGTTTCACGGTAGTAAGCTTTCCAAGACTCCTAGGGACTTTGCTTAATCAACCGTTTCGGTACCAGAACACTGCGTAGAGACAGTAAGCTCTGGTCCTGCGTGTATGCTGCGTGTCAACCTAGAAACTGGAGACTGATGGCATAAGGCTTCTTTTCCCATTATGAAAGCTCCGTTCATGCGGCCTCGAAGCTACCTGAAAAGCATTGTTGTTGCCGGGGTTTTCTTCACTCCCGGCATGGTTCTGAGAAGAAAATGAGTTTTCTCCTAAGAAACCTTGGGTTTCCAGTTCCTTGTTGGAAGCTCACCCTGCTCTGCGCTATACCTAAAGTGAAAGTCAACGTGAGCCCAAGCTTCGAAGTAGGCCCTGATTACCCTTGTAAAACGAGAGGCGTGCAGCAGCTCCATGAGGCCTTCATCGTTGTTCTGCTTTTTCAAGGTAGTAAGCTTTTCAACACTCCTAGGGGCCTTGCTTCAGCACCCGTTTCAGTATCAGAACACTGCGTAGAACCAGGAAGCTCTGCTCCTGCGTGTGTGTTGCGTGTCAACCTAGAAATTAGAGACTGATGGCACAACGCTTGTTTTCCCGTTTTGAAAGCTCCATTCATGCGGCCTCGAAGCTACCTGAAAAGCACTGTTGTTACCGTGCTTTTACTTACAGCCGGCATGGCACATAGAAGAAAATGAGTTTTCTCGAAAGAAACCTTGTGCTTCCAGTTCCTAGTTGGAAGCTCACCCTGCTCTGCTCTATACCAAACGTGAAAGTCAATGTGAGCACTAGCCTCGACGTAAGGCCCTGATTATGCTGGCAAAACGGGAGGCGTGCAGCAGCTCCATGAGGCCTTCATCGCTGTTCTGCTTTAGTTTCACGGTAGTAAGCTTTCCAAGACTCCTAGGGACTTTGCTTAATCAACCGTTTCGGTACCAGAACACTGCGTAGAGACAGTAAGCTCTGGTCCTGCGTGTATGCTGCGTGTCAACCTAGAAATTGGAGACTGATGGCATAAAACTTCTATTCCCATTATGAAAGCTCCGTTCATGCGGGCTCGAAGCTACCTGAAAAGCATTGTTGTTGCCGGGGTTTTCCTCACTGCCGGCATGGTTCTGAGAAGAAAATGAGTTTTCTCCTAAGAAACCTTCGGTTTCCAGTTCCTTGTTGGAAGCTCACCCTGCTCTGCGCTATACCTAAAGTGAAAGTCAACGTGAGCCCAAGCTTCGAAGTAAGGCCCTGATTATCCTTGCAAAACGAGAGGCGTGCAGCAGCTCTTGAGGCGTTCATCGTTGTTCTGCTTTAGTTTCAAGGTAGTAAGCTTTTCAACACTCCTAGGGGCCTTGCTTCAGCACCCGTTTCAGTACCAGAACACTGCGTAGAACCAGGAAGCTCTGCTCCTGCGTGTATGCTGCGTGTCAACCTAGAAATTAGAGACTGATGGCACAACGCTTGTTTTCCCGTTTTGAAAGCTCCATTCATGCGGCCTCGAAGCTACCTGAAAAGCACTGTTGTTACCGTGCTTTTACTTACAGCCGGCATGGCACATAGAAGAAAATGACTTTTCTCGAAAGAAACCTTGTGCTTCCAGTTCCTAGTTGGAAGCTCACCCTGCTCTACTCTATACCAAACGTGAAAGTCAATGTGAGCACTAGCCTCGAAGTAAGGCCCTGATTATGCTGGCAAAACGGGAGGCGTGCAGCAGCTCCATGAGGCCTTCATCGCTGTTCTGCTTTAGTTTCACGGTAGTAAGCTTTCCAAGACTCCTAGGGACTTTGCTTAAGCAACCGTTTCGGTACCAGAACACTGCTTAGAGACAGTAAGCTCTGGTCCTGCGTGTATGCTGCGTATCAACCTAGAAATTGGAGACTGATGGCATAAGGCTTCTTTTCCCATTATGAAAGCACCGTTCATGCGGCCTCGAAGCTACCTGAAAAGCATTGTTGTTGCCGGGGTTTTCTTCACTGCCGGCATGGTTCTGAGAAGAAAATGAGTTTTCTCCTAAGAAACCTTGGGTTTCCAGTTCCTTGTTGGAAGCTCACCCTGCTCTGCGCTATACCTAAAGTGAAAGTCAACGTGAGCCCAAGCTTCGAAGTAGGCCCTGATTACCCTTGTAAAAGGAGAGGCGTGCAGCAGCTCCATGAGGCCTTCATCGTTGTTCTGCTTTAGTTTCAAGGTAGTAAGCTTTTCAACACTCCTAGGGGCCTTGCTTCAGCACCCGTTTCAGTATCAGAACACTGCGTAGAACCAAGAAGCTCTGCTCCTGCGTGTATGCTGCGTGTCAACCTAGAAATTAGAGACTGATGGCACAAGGCTGGTTTTCCCATTATGAAAGCTCCGTTAATGCGGCCCCGAAGCTACCTGAAAAGCACTGTTGTTACCGTGCTTTTACTTACAGCCGGCATGGCACATAGAAGAAAATGAGTTTTCTCGAAAGAAACCTTGTGCTTCCAGTTCCTAGTTGGAAGCTCACCCTGCTCTGCTCTATACCAAACGTGAAAGTCAATGTGAGCACTAGCCTCGAAGTAAGGCCCTGATTATGCTGGCAAAACGGGAGGCGTGCAGCAACTCCATGAGGCCTTCATCGCTGTTCTGCTTTAGTTTCACGGTAGTAAGCTTTCCAAGACTCCTAGGGACTTTGCTTAAGCAACCGTTTCGGTACCAGAACACTGCGTAGAGACAGTAAGCTCTGGTCCTGCGTGTATGCTGCGTGTCAACCTAGAAATTGGAGACTGATGGCATAAAGCTTCTTTTCCCATTATGAAAGCTCTGTTCATGCGGGCTCGAAGCTACCTGAAAAGCATTGTTGTTGCCGGGGTTTTCCTCACTGCCGGCATGGTTCTGAGAAGAAAATGAGTTTTCTCCTAAGAAACCTTGGGTTTCCAGTTCCTTGTTGGAAGCTCACCCTGCTCTGCGCTATACCTAAAGTGAAAGTCAACGTGAGCCCAAGCTTCGAAGTAAGGCCCTGTTTATCCTTGCCAAACGAGAGGCGTGCAGCAGCTCTTGAGGCGTTCATCGTTGTTCTGCTTTAGTTTCAAGGTAGTAAGCTTTTCAACACTCCTAGGGGCCTTGCTTCAGCACCCGTTTCAGTACCAGAACACTGCGTAGAACCAGGAAGCTCTGCTCCTGCGTGTATGCTGCGTGTCAACCTAGAAATTAGAGACTGATGGCACAACGCTTGTTTTCCCGTTTTGAAAGCTCCATTCATGCGGCCTCGAAGCTACCTGAAAAGCACTGTTGTTACCGTGCTTTTACTTACAGCCGGCATGGCACATAGAAGAAAATGAGTTTTCTCGAAAGAAACCTTGTGCTTCCAGTTCCTAGTTGGAAGCTCACCCTGCTCTGCTCTATACCAAACGTGAAAGTCAATGTGAGCACTAGCCTCGACGTAAGGCCCTGATTATGCTGGCAAAACGGGAGGCGTGCAGCAGCTCCATGAGGCCTTCATCGCTGTTCTGCTTTAGTTTCACGGTAGTAAGCTTTCCAAGACTCCTAGGGACTTTGCTTAATCAACCGTTTCGGTACCAGAACACTGCGTAGAGACAGTAAGCTCTGGTCCTGCGTGTATGCTGCGTGTCAACCTAGAAATTGGAGACTGATGGCATAAAACTTCTATTCCCATTATGAAAGCTCCGTTCATGCGGGCTCGAAGCTACCTGAAAAGCATTGTTGTTGCCGGGGTTTTCCTCACTGCCGGCATGGTTCTGAGAAGAAAATGAGTTTTCTCCTAAGAAACCTTGGGTTTCCAGTTCCTTGTTGGAAGCTCACCCTGCTCTGCGCTATACCTAAAGTGAAAGTCAACGTGAGCCCAAGCTTCGAAGTAAGGCCCTGATTATCCTTGCCAAACGAGAGGCGTGCAGCAGCTCTTGAGGCGTTCATCGTTGTTCTGCTTTAGTTTCAAGGTAGTAAGCTTTTCAACACTCCTAGGGGCCTTGCTTCAGCACCCGTTTCAGTACCAGAACACTGCGTAGAACCAGGAAGCTCTGCTCCTGCGTGTATGCTGCGTGTCAACCTAGAAATTAGAGACTGATGGCACAACGCTTGTTTTCCCGTTTTGAAAGCTCCATTCATGCGGCCTCGAAGCTACCTGAAAAGCACTGTTGTTACCGTGCTTTTACTTACAGCCGGCATGGCACATAGAAGAAAATGACTTTTCTCGAAAGAAACCTTGTGCTTCCAGTTCCTAGTTGGAAGCTCACCGTGCTCTACTCTATACCAAACGTGAAAGTCAATGTGAGCACTAGCCTCGAAGTAAGGCCCTGATTATGCTGGCAAAACGGGAGGCGTGCAGCAGCTCCATGAGGCCTTCATCGCTGTTCTGCTTTAGTTTCACGGTAGTAAGCTTTCCAAGACTCCTAGGGACTTTGCTTAAGCAACCGTTTCGGTACCAGAACACTGCGTAGAGACAGTAAGCTCTGGTCCTGCGTGTATGCTGCGTATCAACCTAGAAATTGGAGACTGATGGCATAAGGCTTCTTTTCCCATTATGAAAGCACCGTTCATGCGGCCTCGAAGCTACCTGAAAAGCATTGTTGTTGCCGGGGTTTTCTTCACTGCCGGCATGGTTCTGAGAAGAAAATGAGTTTTCTCCTAAGAAACCTTGGGTTTCCAGTTCCTTGTTGGAAGCTCACCCTGCTCTGCGCTATACCTAAAGTGAAAGTCAACGTGAGCCCAAGCTTCGAAGTAGGCCCTGATTACCCTTGTAAAACGAGAGGCGTGCAGCAGCTCCATGAGGCCTTCATCGTTGTTCTGCTTTAGTTTCAAGGTAGTAAGCTTTTCAACACTCCTAGGGGCCTTGCTTCAGCACCCGTTTCAGTATCAGAACACTGCGTAGAACCAAGAAGCTCTGCTCCTGCGTGTATGCTGCGTGTCAACCTAGAAATTAGAGACTGATGGCACAAGGCTGGTTTTCCCATTATGAAAGCTCCGTTAATGCGGCCCCGAAGCTACCTGAAAAGCACTGTTGTTACCGTGCTTTTACTTACAGCCGGCATGGCACATAGAAGAAAATGAGTTTTCTCGAAAGAAACCTTGTGCTTCCAGTTCCTAGTTGGAAGCTCACCCTGCTCTGCTCTATACCAAACGTGAAAGTCAATGTGAGCACTAGCCTGGAAGTAAGGCCCTGATTATGCTGGCAAAACGGGAGGCGTGCAGCAACTCCATGAGGCCTTCATCGCTGTTCTGCTTTAGTTTCACGGTAGTAAGCTTTCCAAGACTCCTAGGGACTTTGCTTAAGCAACCGTTTCGGTACCAGAACACTGCGTAGAGACAGTAAGCTCTGGTCCTGCGTGTATGCTGCGTGTCAACCTAGAAATTGGAGACTGATGGCATAAAGCTTCTTTTCCCATTATGAAAGCTCCGTTCATGCGGGCTCGAAGCTACCTGAAAAGCATTGTTGTTGCCGGGGTTTTCCTCACTGCCGGCATGGTTCTGAGAAGAAAATAAGTTTTCTCCTAAGAAACCTTGGGTTTCCAGTTCCTTGTTGGAAGCTCACCCTGCTCTGCGCTATACCTAAAGTGAAAGTCAACGTGAGCCCAAGCTTCGAAGTAAGGCCCTGATTATCCTTGCGAAACGAGAGGCGTGCAGCAGCTCTTGAGGCGTTCATCGTTGTTCTGCTTTAGTTTCAAGGTAGTAAGCTTTTCAACACTCCTAGGGGCCTTGCTTCAGCACCCGTTTCAGTACCAGAACACTGCGTAGAACCAGGAAGCTCTGCTCCTGCGTGTATGCTGCGTGTCAACCTAGAAATTAGAGACTGATGGCACAACGCTTGTTTTCCCGTTTTGAAAACTCCATTCATGCGGCCTCGAAGCTACCTGAAAAGCACTGTTGTTACCGTGCTTTTACTTACAGCCGGCATGGCACATAGAAGAAAATGACTTTTCTCGAAAGAAACCTTGTGCTTCCAGTTCCTAGTTGGAAGCTCACCCTGCTCTACTCTATACCAAACGTGAAAGTCAATGTGAGCACTAGCCTCGAAGTAAGGCCCTGATTATGCTGGCAAAACGGGAGGCGTGCAGCAGCTCCATGAGGCCTTCATCGCTGTTCTTCTTTAGTTTCACGGTAGTAAGCTTTCCAAGACTCCTAGGGACTTTGCTTAAGCAACCGTTTCGGTACCAGAACACTGCGTAGAGACAGTAAGCTCTGGTCCTGCGTGTATGCTGCGTGTCAACCTAGAAATTGGAGACTGATGGCATAAGGCTTCTTTTCCCATTATGAAAGCTCCGTTCATGCGGCCTCGAAGCTACCTGAAAAGCATTGTTGTTGCCGGGGTTTTCTTCACTGCCGGCATGGTTCTGAGAAGAAAATGAGTTTTCTCCTAAGAAACCTTGGGTTTCCAGTTCCTTGTTGGAAGCTCACCCTGCTCTGCGCTATACCTAAAGTGAAAGTCAACGTGAGCCCAAGGTTCGAAGTAGGCCCTGATTACCCTTGTAAAACGAGAGGCGTGCAGCAGCTCCATGAGGCGTTCATCGTTGTTCTGCTTTAGTTTCAAGGTAGTAAGCTTTTCAACACTCCTAGGGGCCTTGCTTCAGCACCCGTTTCAGTACCAGAACACTGCGTAGAACCAGGAAGCTCTGCTCCTGCGTGTGTGCTGCGTGTCAACCTAGAAATTAGAGACTGATGGCACAACGCTTGTTTTCCCGTTTTGAAAGCTCCATTCATGCGGCCTCGAAGCTACCTGAAAAGCACTGTTGTTACCGTGCTTTTACTTACAGCCGGCATGGCACATAGAAGAAAATGACTTTTCTCGAAAGAAACCTTGTGCTTCCAGTTCCTAGTTGGAAGCTCACCGTGCTCTACTCTATACCAAACGTGAAAGTCAATGTGAGCACTAGCCTCGAAGTAAGGCCCTGATTATGCTGGCAAAACGGGAGGCGTGCAGCAGCTCCATGAGGCCTTCATCGCTGTTCTGCTTTAGTTTCACGGTAGTAAGCTTTCCAAGACTCCTAGGGACTTTGCTTAAGCAACCGTTTCGGTACCAGAACACTGCGTAGAGACAGTAAGCTCTGGTCCTGCGTGTATGCTGCGTATCAACCTAGAAATTGGAGACTGATGGCATAAGGCTTCTTTTCCCATTATGAAAGCTCCGTTCATGCGGCCTCGAAGCTACCTGAAAAGCATTGTTGTTGCCGGGGTTTTCTTCACTGCCGGCATGGTTCTGAGAAGAAAATGAGTTTTCTCCTAAGAAACCTTGGGTTTCCAGTTCCTTGTTGGAAGCTCACCCTGCTCTGCGCTATACCTAAAGTGAAAGTCAACGTGAGCCCAAGCTTCGAAGTAGGCCCTGATTACCCTTGTAAAACGAGAGGCGTGCAGAAGCTCCATGAGGCCTTCATCGTTGTTCTGCTTTAGTTTCAAGGTAGTAAGCTTTTCAACACTCCTAGGGGCCTTGCTTCAGCACCCGTTTCAGTATCAGAACACTGCGTAGAACCAAGAAGCTCTGCTCCTGCGTGTATGCTGCGTGTCAACCTAGAAATTAGAGACTGATGGCACAAGGCTGGTTTTCCCATTATGAAAGCTCCGTTAATGCGGCCCCGAAGCTACCTGAAAAGCACTGTTGTTACCGTGCTTTTACTTACAGCCGGCATGGCACATAGAAGAAAATGAGTTTTCTCGAAAGAAACCTTGTGCTTCCAGTTCCTAGTTGGAAGCTCACCCTGCTCTGCTCTATACCAAACGTGAAAGTCAATGTGAGCACTAGCCTCGAAGTAAGGCCCTGATTATGCTGGCAAAACGGGAGGCGTGCAGCAACTCCATGAGGCCTTCATCGCTGTTCTGCTTTAGTTTCACGGTAGTAAGCTTTCCAAGACTCCTAGGGACTTTGCTTAAGCAACCGTTTCGGTACCAGAACACTGCGTAGAGACAGTAAGCTCTGGTCCTGCGTGTATGCTGCGTGTCAAACTAGAAATTGGAGACTGATGGCATAAAGCTTCTTTTCCCATTATGAAAGCTCCGTTCATGCGGGCTCGAAGCTACCTGAAAAGCATTGTTGTTGCCGGGGTTTTCCTCACTGCCGGCATGGTTCTGAGAAGAAAATGAGTTTTCTCCTAAGAAACCTTGGGTTTCCAGTTCCTTGTTGGAAGCTCACCCTGCTCTGCGCTATACCTAAAGTGAAAGTCAACGTGAGCCCAAGCTTCGAAGTAAGGCCCTGATTATCCTTGCCAAACGAGAGGCGTGCAGCAGCTCTTGAGGCGTTCATCGTTGTTCTGCTTTAGTTTCAAGGTAGTAAGCTTTTCAACACTCCTAGGGGCCTTGCTTCAGCACCCGTTTCAGTACCAGAACACTGCGTAGAACCAGGAAGCTCTGCTCCTGCGGGTATGCTGCGTGTCAACCTAGAAATTAGAGACTGATGGCACAACGCTTGTTTTCCCGTTTTGAAAGCTCCATTCATGCGGCCTCGAAGCTACCTGAAAAGCACTGTTGTTACCGTGCTTTTACTTACAGCCGGCATGGCACATAGAAGAAAATGACTTTTCTCGAAAGAAACCTTGTGCTTCCAGTTCCTAGTTGGAAGCTCACCCTGCTCTGCTCTATACCAAACGTGAAAGTCAATGTGAGCACTAGCCTCGAAGTAAGGCCCTGATTATGCTGGCAAAACGGGAGGCGTGCAGCAGCTCCATGAGGCCTTCATCGCTGTTCTGCTTTAGTTTCACGGTAGTAAGCTTTCCAAGACTCCTAGGGACTTTGCTTAAGCAACCGTTTCGGTACCAGAACACTGCGTAGAGACAGTAAGCTCTGGTCCTGCGTGTATGCTGCGTGTCAACCTAGAAATTGGAGACTGATGGCATAAGGCTTCTTTTCCCATTATGAAAGCTCCGTTCATGCGGCCTCGAAGCTACCTGAAAAGCATTGTTGTTGCCGGGGTTTTCTTCACTGCCGGCATGGTTCTGAGAAGAAAATGAGTTTTCTCCTAAGAAACCTTGGGTTTCCAGTTCCTTGTTGGAAGCTCACCCTGCTCTGCGCTATACCTAAAGTGAAAGTCAACGTGAGCCCAAGCTTCGAAGTAGGCCCTGATTACCCTTGTAAAACGAGAGGCGTGCAGCAGCTCCATGAGGCGTTCATCGTTGTTCTGCTTTAGTTTCAAGGTAGTAAGCTTTTCAACACTCCTAGGGGCCTTGCTTCAGCACCCGTTTCAGTACCAGAACACTGCGTAGAACCAGGAAGCTCTGCTCCTGCGTGTGTGCTGCGTGTCAACCTAGAAATTAGAGACTGATGGCACAACGCTTGTTTTCCCGTTTTGAAAGCTCCATTCATGCGGCCTCGAAGCTACCTGAAAAGCACTGTTGTTACCGTGCTTTTACTTACAGGCGGCATGGCACATAGAAGAAAATGAGTTTTCTCGAAAGAAACCTTGTGCTTCCAGTTCCTAGTTGGAAGCTCACCCTGCTCTGCTCTATATCAAACGTGAAAGTCAATGTGAGCACTAGCCTCGACGTAAGGCCCTGATTATGCTGGCAAAACGGGAGGCGTGCAGCAGCTCCATGAGGCCTTCATCGCTGTTCTGCTTTAGTTTCACGGTAGTAAGCTTTCCAAGACTCCTAGGGACTTTGCTTAATCAACCGTTTCGGTACCAGAACACTGCGTAGAGACAGTAAGCTCTGGTCCTGCGTGTATGCTGCGTGTCAACCTAGAAACTGGAGACTGATGGCATAAGGCTTCTTTTCCCATTATGAAAGCTCCGTTCATGCGGCCTCGAAGCTACCTGAAAAGCATTGTTGTTGCCGGGGTTTTCTTCACTCCCGGCATGGTTCTGAGAAGAAAATGAGTTTTCTCCTAAGAAACCTTGGGTTTCCAGTTCCTTGTTGGAAGCTCACCCTGCTCTGCGCTATACCTAAAGTGAAAGTCAACGTGAGCCCAAGCTTCGAAGTAGGCCCTGATTACCCTTGTAAAACGAGAGGCGTGCAGCAGCTCCATGAGGCCTTCATCGTTGTTCTGCTTTTTCAAGGTAGTAAGCTTTTCAACACTCCTAGGGGCCTTGCTTCAGCACCCGTTTCAGTATCAGAACACTGCGTAGAACCAGGAAGCTCTGCTCCTGCGTGTGTGTTGCGTGTCAACCTAGAAATTAGAGACTGATGGCACAACGCTTGTTTTCCCGTTTTGAAAGCTCCATTCATGCGGCCTCGAAGCTACCTGAAAAGCACTGTTGTTACCGTGCTTTTACTTACAGCCGGCATGGCACATAGAAGAAAATGACTTTTCTCGAAAGAAACCTTGTGCTTCCAGTTCCTAGTTGGAAGCTCACCCTGCTCTGCTCTATACCAAACGTGAAAGTCAATGTGAGCACTAGCCTCGACGTAAGGCCCTGATTATGCTGGCAAAACGGGAGGCGTGCAGCAGCTCCATGAGGCCTTCATCGCTGTTCTGCTTTAGTTTCACGGTAGTAAGCTTTCCAAGACTCCTAGGGACTTTGCTTAATCAACCGTTTCGGTACCAGAACACTGCGTAGAGACAGTAAGCTCTGGTCCTGCGTGTATGCTGCGTGTCAACCTAGAAATTGGAGACTGATGGCATAAAACTTCTATTCCCATTATGAAAGCTCCGTTCATGCGGGCTCGAAGCTACCTGAAAAGCATTGTTGTTGCCGGGGTTTTCCTCACTGCCGGCATGGTTCTGAGAAGAAAATGAGTTTTCTCCTAAGAAACCTTCGGTTTCCAGTTCCTTGTTGGAAGCTCACCCTGCTCTGCGCTATACCTAAAGTGAAAGTCAACGTGAGCCCAAGCTTCGAAGTAAGGCCCTGATTATCCTTGCAAAACGAGAGGCGTGCAGCAGCTCTTGAGGCGTTCATCGTTGTTCTGCTTTAGTTTCAAGGTAGTAAGCTTTTCAACACTCCTAGGGGCCTTGCTTCAGCACCCGTTTCAGTACCAGAACACTGCGTAGAACCAGGAAGCTCTGCTCCTGCGTGTATGCTGCGTGTCAACCTAGAAATTAGAGACTGATGGCACAACGCTTGTTTTCCCGTTTTGAAAGCTCCATTCATGCGGCCTCGAAGCTACCTGAAAAGCACTGTTGTTACCGTGCTTTTACTTACAGCCGGCATGGCACATAGAAGAAAATGACTTTTCTCGAAAGAAACCTTGTGCTTCCAGTTCCTAGTTGGAAGCTCACCGTGCTCTACTCTATACCAAACGTGAAAGTCAATGTGAGCACTAGCCTCGAAGTAAGGCCCTGATTATGCTGGCAAAACGGGAGGCGTGCAGCAGCTCCATGAGGCCTTCATCGCTGTTCTGCTTTAGTTTCACGGTAGTAAGCTTTCCAAGACTCCTAGGGACTTTGCTTAAGCAACCGTTTCGGTACCAGAACACTGCTTAGAGACAGTAAGCTCTGGTCCTGCGTGTATGCTGCGTATCAACCTAGAAATTGGAGACTGATGGCATAAGGCTTCTTTTCCCATTATGAAAGCACCGTTCATGCGGCCTCGAAGCTACCTGAAAAGCATTGTTGTTGCCGGGGTTTTCTTCACTGCCGGCATGGTTCTGAGAAGAAAATGAGTTTTCTCCTAAGAAACCTTGGGTTTCCAGTTCCTTGTTGGAAGCTCACCCTGCTCTGCGCTATACCTAAAGTGAAAGTCAACGTGAGCCCAAGCTTCGAAGTAGGCCCTGATTACCCTTGTAAAACGAGAGGCGTGCAGCAGCTCCATGAGGCCTTCATCGTTGTTCTGCTTTAGTTTCAAGGTAGTAAGCTTTTCAACACTCCTAGGGGCCTTGCTTCAGCACCCGTTTCAGTATCAGAACACTGCGTAGAACCAAGAAGCTCTGCTCCTGCGTGTATGCTGCGTGTCAACCTAGAAATTAGAGACTGATGGCACAAGGCTGGTTTTCCCATTATGAAAGCTCCGTTAATGCGGCCCCGAAGCTACCTGAAAAGCACTGTTGTTACCGTGCTTTTACTTACAGCCGGCATGGCACATAGAAGAAAATGACTTTTCTCGAAAGAAACCTTGTGCTTCCAGTTCCTAGTTGGAAGCTCACCCTGCTCTGCTCTATACCAAACGTGAAAGTCAATGTGAGCACTAGCCTCGAAGTAAGGCCCTGATTATGCTGGCAAAACGGGAGGCGTGCAGCAGCTCCATGAGGCCTTCATCGCTGTTCTGCTTTAGTTTCACGGTAGTAAGCTTTCCAAGACTCCTAGGGACTTTGCTTAAGCAACCGTTTCGGTACCAGAACACTGCGTAGAGACAGTAAGCTCTGGTCCTGCGTGTATGCTGCGTGTCAACCTAGAAATTGGAGACTGATGGCATAAGGCTTCTTTTCCCATTATGAAAGCTCCGTTCATGCGGCCTCGAAGCTACCTGAAAAGCATTGTTGTTGCCGGGGTTTTCTTCACTGCCGGCATGGTTCTGAGAAGAAAATGAGTTTTCTCCTAAGAAACCTTGGGTTTCCAGTTCCTTGTTGGAAGCTCACCCTGCTCTGCGCTATACCTAAAGTGAAAGTCAACGTGAGCCCAAGCTTCGAAGTAGGCCCTGATTACCCTTGTAAAACGAGAGGCGTGCAGCAGCTCCATGAGGCGTTCATCGTTGTTCTGCTTTAGTTTCAAGGTAGTAAGCTTTTCAACACTCCTAGGGCCCTTGCTTCAGCACCCGTTTCAGTACCAGAACACTGCGTAGAACCAGGAAGCTCTGCTCCTGCGTGTGTGCTGCGTGTCAACCTAGAAATTAGAGACTGATGGCACAACGCTTGTTTTCCCGTTTTGAAAGCTCCATTCATGCGGCCTCGAAGCTACCTGAAAAGCACTGTTGTTACCGTGCTTTTACTTACAGGCGGCATGGCACATAGAAGAAAATGAGTTTTCTCGAAAGAAACCTTGTGCTTCCAGTTCCTAGTTGGAAGCTCACCCTGCTCTGCTCTATATCAAACGTGAAAGTCAATGTGAGCACTAGCCTCGACGTAAGGCCCTGATTATGCTGGCAAAACGGGAGGCGTGCAGCAGCTCCATGAGGCCTTCATCGCTGTTCTGCTTTAGTTTCACGGTAGTAAGCTTTCCAAGACTCCTAGGGACTTTGCTTAATCAACCGTTTCGGTACCAGAACACTGCGTAGAGACAGTAAGCTCTGGTCCTGCGTGTATGCTGCGTGTCAACCTAGAAACTGGAGACTGATGGCATAAGGCTTCTTTTCCCATTATGAAAGCTCCGTTCATGCGGCCTCGAAGCTACCTGAAAAGCATTGTTGTTGCCGGGGTTTTCTTCACTCCCGGCATGGTTCTGAGAAGAAAATGAGTTTTCTCCTAAGAAACCTTGGGTTTCCAGTTCCTTGTTGGAAGCTCACCCTGCTCTGCGCTATACCTAAAGTGAAAGTCAACGTGAGCCCAAGCTTCGAAGTAGGCCCTGATTACCCTTGTAAAACGAGAGGCGTGCAGCAGCTCCATGAGGCCTTCATCGTTGTTCTGCTTTTTCAAGGTAGTAAGCTTTTCAACACTCCTAGGGGCCTTGCTTCAGCACCCGTTTCAGTATCAGAACACTGCGTAGAACCAGGAAGCTCTGCTCCTGCGTGTGTGTTGCGTGTCAACCTAGAAATTAGAGACTGATGGCACAACGCTTGTTTTCCCGTTTTGAAAGCTCCATTCATGCGGCCTCGAAGCTACCTGAAAAGCACTGTTGTTACCGTGCTTTTACTTACAGCCGGCATGGCACATAGAAGAAAATGACTTTTCTCGAAAGAAACCTTGTGCTTCCAGTTCCTAGTTGGAAGCTCACCCTGCTCTGCTCTATACCAAACGTGAAAGTCAATGTGAGCACTAGCCTCGACGTAAGGCCCTGATTATGCTGGCAAAACGGGAGGCGTGCAGCAGCTCCATGAGGCCTTCATCGCTGTTCTGCTTTAGTTTCACGGTAGTAAGCTTTCCAAGACTCCTAGGGACTTTGCTTAATCAACCGTTTCGGTACCAGAACACTGCGTAGAGACAGTAAGCTCTGGTCCTGCGTGTATGCTGCGTGTCAACCTAGAAATTGGAGACTGATGGCATAAAACTTCTATTCCCATTATGAAAGCTCCGTTCATGCGGGCTCGAAGCTACCTGAAAAGCATTGTTGTTGCCGGGGTTTTCCTCACTGCCGGCATGGTTCTGAGAAGAAAATGAGTTTTCTCCTAAGAAACCTTCGGTTTCCAGTTCCTTGTTGGAAGCTCACCCTGCTCTGCGCTATACCTAAAGTGAAAGTCAACGTGAGCCCAAGCTTCGAAGTAAGGCCCTGATTATCCTTGCAAAACGAGAGGCGTGCAGCAGCTCTTGAGGCGTTCATCGTTGTTCTGCTTTAGTTTCAAGGTAGTAAGCTTTTCAACACTCCTAGGGGCCTTGCTTCAGCACCCGTTTCAGTACCAGAACACTGCGTAGAACCAGGAAGCTCTGCTCCTGCGTGTATGCTGCGTGTCAACCTAGAAATTAGAGACTGATGGCACAACGCTTGTTTTCCCGTTTTGAAAGCTCCATTCATGCGGCCTCGAAGCTACCTGAAAAGCACTGTTGTTACCGTGCTTTTACTTACAGCCGGCATGGCACATAGAAGAAAATGACTTTTCTCGAAAGAAACCTTGTGCTTCCAGTTCCTAGTTGGAAGCTCACCGTGCTCTACTCTATACCAAACGTGAAAGTCAATGTGAGCACTAGCCTCGAAGTAAGGCCCTGATTATGCTGGCAAAACGGGAGGCGTGCAGCAGCTCCATGAGGCCTTCATCGCTGTTCTGCTTTAGTTTCACGGTAGTAAGCTTTCCAAGACTCCTAGGGACTTTGCTTAAGCAACCGTTTCGGTACCAGAACACTGCTTAGAGACAGTAAGCTCTGGTCCTGCGTGTATGCTGCGTATCAACCTAGAAATTGGAGACTGATGGCATAAGGCTTCTTTTCCCATTATGAAAGCACCGTTCATGCGGCCTCGAAGCTACCTGAAAAGCATTGTTGTTGCCGGGGTTTTCTTCACTGCCGGCATGGTTCTGAGAAGAAAATGAGTTTTCTCCTAAGAAACCTTGGGTTTCCAGTTCCTTGTTGGAAGCTCACCCTGCTCTGCGCTATACCTAAAGTGAAAGTCAACGTGAGCCCAAGCTTCGAAGTAGGCCCTGATTACCCCTGTAAAACGAGAGGCGTGCAGCAGCTCCATGAGGCCTTCATCGTTGTTCTGCTTTAGTTTCAAGGTAGTAAGCTTTTCAACACTCCTAGGGGCCTTGCTTCAGCACCCGTTTCAGTATCAGAACACTGCGTAGAACCAAGAAGCTCTGCTCCTGCGTGTATGCTGCGTGTCAACCTAGAAATTAGAGACTGATGGCACAAGGCTGGTTTTCCCATTATGAAAGCTCCGTTAATGCGGCCCCGAAGCTACCTGAAAAGCACTGTTGTTACCGTGCTTTTACTTACAGCCGGCATGGCACATAGAAGAAAATGAGTTTTCTCGAAAGAAACCTTGTGCTTCCAGTTCCTAGTTGGAAGCTCACCCTGCTCTGCTCTATACCAAACGTAAAAGTCAATGTGAGCACTAGCCTCGAAGTAAGGCCCTGATTATCCTGGCAAAACGGGAGGCGTGCAGCAGCTCCATGAGGCCTTCATCGCTGTTCTGCTTTAGTTTCACGGTAGTAAGCTTTCCAAGACTCCTAGGGACTTTGCTTAAGCAACCGTTTCGGTACCAGAACACTGCGTAGAGACAGTAAGCTCTGGTCCTGCGTGTATGCTGCGTGTCAACCTAGAAATTGGAGACTGATGGCATAAAGCCTCTTTTCCCATTATGAAAGCTCCGTTCATGCGGCCTCGAAGCTACCTGAAAAGCATTGTTGTTGCCGGGGTTTTCTTCACTCCCGGCATGCTTCTGAGAAGAAAATGAGTTTTCTCCTAAGAAACCTTGTGTTTCCAGTTCCTTGTTGGAAGCTCACCCTGCTCTGCGCTATACCTAAAGTGAAAGTCAACGTGAGCCCAAGCTTCGAAGTAGACCCTGATTATCCTTGCAAAACGAGAGGCGTGCAGCAGCTCCATGAGGCGTTCATCGTTGTTCTGCTTTAGTTTCAAGGTAGTAAGCTTTTCAACACTCCTAGGGGCCTTGCTTCAGCACCCGTTTCAGTACCAGAACACTGCGTAGAACCAGGAAGCTCTGCTCCTGCGTGTATGCTGCGTGTCAACCTAGAAATTAGAGACTGATGGCACAACGCTTGTTTTCCCGTTTTGAAAGCTCCATTCATGCAGCCTCGAAGCTACCTGAAAAGCACTGTTGTTACCGTGCTTTTACTTACAGCCGGCATGGCACATAGAAGAAAATGACTTTTCTCGAAAGAAACCTTGTGCTTCCAGTTCCTAGTTGGAAGCTCACCCTGCTCTACTCTATACCAAACGTGAAAGTCAATGTGAGCACTAGCCTCGAAGTAAGGCCCTGATTATGCTGGCAAAACGGGAGGCGTGCAGCAGCTCCATGAGGCCTTCATCGCTGTTCTGCTTTAGTTTCACGGTAGTAAGCTTTCCAAGACTCCTAGGGACTTTGCTTAAGCAACCGTTTCGGTACCAGAACACTGCGTAGAGACAGTAAGCTCTGGTCCTGCGTGTATGCTGCGTGTCAACCTAGAAATTGGAGACTGATGGCATAAGGCTTCTTTTCCCATTATGAAAGCTCCGTTCATGCGGCCTCGAAGCTACCTGAAAAGCATTGTTGTTGCCGGGGTTTTCTTCACTGCCGGCATGGTTCTGAGAAGAAAATGAGTTTTCTCCTAAGAAACCTTGGGTTTCCAGTTCCTTGTTGGAAGCTCACCCTGCTCTGCGCCAAACCTAAAGTGAAAGTCAACGTGAGCCCAAGCTTCGAAGTAAGGCCCTGATTATCCTTGCCAAACGAGAGGCGTGCAGCAGCTCTTGAGGCGTTCATCGTTGTTCTGCTTTAGTTTCAAGGTAGTAAGCTTTTCAACACTCCTAGGGGCCTTGCTTCAGCACCCGTTTCAGTACCAGAACACTGCGTAGAACCAGGAAGCTCTGCTCCTGCGTGTATGCTGCGTGTAAAGCTAGAAATTAGAGACTGATGGCACAACGCTTGTTATCCCGTTTTGAAAGCTCCATTCATGCGGCCTCGAAGCTACCTGAAAAGCACTGTTGTTACCGTGCTTTTACTTACAGCCGGCATGGCACATAGAAGAAAATGACTTTTCTCGAAAGAAACCTTGTGCTTCCAGTTCCTAGTTGGAAGCTCACCCTGCTCTGCTCTATACCAAACGTGAAAGTCAATGTGAGCACTAGCCTCGACGTAAGGCCCTGATTATGCTGGCAAAACGGGAGGCGTGCAGCAGCTCCATGAGGCCTTCATCGCTGTTCTGCTTTAGTTTCACGGTAGTAAGCTTTCCAAGACTCCTAGGGACTTTGCTTAATCAACCGTTTCGGTACCAGAACACTGCGTAGAGACAGTAAGCTCTGGTCCTGCGTGTATGCTGCGTGTCAACCTAGAAATTGGAGACTGATGGCATAAAACTTCTATTCCCATTATGAAAGCTCCGTTCATGCGGGCTCGAAGCTACCTGAAAAGCATTGTTGTTGCCGGGGTTTTCCTCACTGCCGGCATGGTTCTGAGAAGAAAATGAGTTTTCTCCTAAGAAACCTTCGGTTTCCAGTTCCTTGTTGGAAGCTCACCCTGCTCTGCGCTATACCTAAAGTGAAAGTCAACGTGAGCCCAAGCTTCGAAGTAAGGCCCTGATTATCCTTGCAAAACGAGAGGCGTGCAGCAGCTCTTGAGGCGTTCATCGTTGTTCTGCTTTAGTTTCAAGGTAGTAAGCTTTTCAACACTCCTAGGGGCCTTGCTTCAGCACCCGTTTCAGTACCAGAACACTGCGTAGAACCAGGAAGCTCTGCTCCTGCGTGTATGCTGCGTGTCAACCTAGAAATTAGAGACTGATGGCACAACGCTTGTTTTCCCGTTTTGAAAGCTCCATTCATGCGGCCTCGAAGCTACCTGAAAAGCACTGTTGTTACCGTGCTTTTACTTACAGCCGGCATGGCACATAGAAGAAAATGACTTTTCTCGAAAGAAACCTTGTGCTTCCAGTTCCTAGTTGGAAGCTCACCGTGCTCTACTCTATACCAAACGTGAAAGTCAATGTGAGCACTAGCCTCGAAGTAAGGCCCTGATTATGCTGGCAAAACGGGAGGCGTGCAGCAGCTCCATGAGGCCTTCATCGCTGTTCTGCTTTAGTTTCACGGTAGTAAGCTTTCCAAGACTCCTAGGGACTTTGCTTAAGCAACCGTTTCGGTACCAGAACACTGCTTAGAGACAGTAAGCTCTGGTCCTGCGTGTATGCTGCGTATCAACCTAGAAATTGGAGACTGATGGCATAAGGCTTCTTTTCCCATTATGAAAGCACCGTTCATGCGGCCTCGAAGCTACCTGAAAAGCATTGTTGTTGCCGGGGTTTTCTTCACTGCCGGCATGGTTCTGAGAAGAAAATGAGTTTTCTCCTAAGAAACCTTGGGTTTCCAGTTCCTTGTTGGAAGCTCACCCTGCTCTGCGCTATACCTAAAGTGAAAGTCAACGTGAGCCCAAGCTTCGAAGTAGGCCCTGATTACCCCTGTAAAACGAGAGGCGTGCAGCAGCTCCATGAGGCCTTCATCGTTGTTCTGCTTTAGTTTCAAGGTAGTAAGCTTTTCAACACTCCTAGGGGCCTTGCTTCAGCACCCGTTTCAGTATCAGAACACTGCGTAGAACCAAGAAGCTCTGCTCCTGCGTGTATGCTGCGTGTCAACCTAGAAATTAGAGACTGATGGCACAAGGCTGGTTTTCCCATTATGAAAGCTCCGTTAATGCGGCCCCGAAGCTACCTGAAAAGCACTGTTGTTACCGTGCTTTTACTTACAGCCGGCATGGCACATAGAAGAAAATGAGTTTTCTCGAAAGAAACCTTGTGCTTCCAGTTCCTAGTTGGAAGCTCACCCTGCTCTGCTCTATACCAAACGTAAAAGTCAATGTGAGCACTAGCCTCGAAGTAAGGCCCTGATTATCCTGGCAAAACGGGAGGCGTGCAGCAGCTCCATGAGGCCTTCATCGCTGTTCTGCTTTAGTTTCACGGTAGTAAGCTTTCCAAGACTCCTAGGGACTTTGCTTAAGCAACCGTTTCGGTACCAGAACACTGCGTAGAGACAGTAAGCTCTGGTCCTGCGTGTATGCTGCGTGTCAACCTAGAAATTGGAGACTGATGGCATAAAGCCTCTTTTCCCATTATGAAAGCTCCGTTCATGCGGCCTCGAAGCTACCTGAAAAGCATTGTTGTTGCCGGGGTTTTCTTCACTCCCGGCATGCTTCTGAGAAGAAAATGAGTTTTCTCCTAAGAAACCTTGTGTTTCCAGTTCCTTGTTGGAAGCTCACCCTGCTCTGCGCTATACCTAAAGTGAAAGTCAACGTGAGCCCAAGCTTCGAAGTAGACCCTGATTATCCTTGCAAAACGAGAGGCGTGCAGCAGCTCCATGAGGCGTTCATCGTTGTTCTGCTTTAGTTTCAAGGTAGTAAGCTTTTCAACACTCCTAGGGGCCTTGCTTCAGCACCCGTTTCAGTACCAGAACACTGCGTAGAACCAGGAAGCTCTGCTCCTGCGTGTATGCTGCGTGTCAACCTAGAAATTAGAGACTGATGGCACAACGCTTGTTTTCCCGTTTTGAAAGCTCCATTCATGCAGCCTCGAAGCTACCTGAAAAGCACTGTTGTTACCGTGCTTTTACTTACAGCCGGCATGGCACATAGAAGAAAATGACTTTTCTCGAAAGAAACCTTGTGCTTCCAGTTCCTAGTTGGAAGCTCACCCTGCTCTACTCTATACCAAACGTGAAAGTCAATGTGAGCACTAGCCTCGAAGTAAGGCCCTGATTATGCTGGCAAAACGGGAGGCGTGCAGCAGCTCCATGAGGCCTTCATCGCTGTTATGCTTTAGTTTCACGGTAGTAAGCTTTCCAAGACTCCTAGGGACTTTGCTTAAGCAACCGTTTCGGTACCAGAACACTGCGTAGAGACAGTAAGCTCTGGTCCTGCGTGTATGCTGCGTGTCAACCTAGAAATTGGAGACTGATGGCATAAGGCTTCTTTTCCCATTATGAAAGCTCCGTTCATGCGGCCTCGAAGCTACCTGAAAAGCATTGTTGTTGCCGGGGTTTTCTTCACTGCCGGCATGGTTCTGAGAAGAAAATGAGTTTTCTCCTAAGAAACCTTGGGTTTCCAGTTCCTTGTTGGAAGCTCACCCTGCTCTGCGCCAAACCTAAAGTGAAAGTCAACGTGAGCCCAAGCTTCGAAGTAAGGCCCTGATTATCCTTGCCAAACGAGAGGCGTGCAGCAGCTCTTGAGGCGTTCATCGTTGTTCTGCTTTAGTTTCAAGGTAGTAAGCTTTTCAACACTCCTAGGGGCCTTGCTTCAGCACCCGTTTCAGTACCAGAACACTGCGTAGAACCAGGAAGCTCTGCTCCTGCGTGTATGCTGCGTGTAAAGCTAGAAATTAGAGACTGATGGCACAACGCTTGTTATCCCGTTTTGAAAGCTCCATTCATGCGGCCTCGAAGCTACCTGAAAAGCACTGTTGTTACCGTGCTTTTACTTACAGCCGGCATGGCACATAGAAGAAAATGACTTTTCTCGAAAGAAACCTTGTGCTTCCAGTTCCTAGTTGGAAGCTCACCCTGCTCTACTCTATACCAAACGTGAAAGTCAATGTGAGCACTAGCCTCGAAGTAAGGCCCTGATTATGCTGGCAAAACGGGAGGCGTGCAGCAGCTCCATGAGGCCTTCATCGCTGTTCTTCTTTAGTTTCACGGTAGTAAGCTTTCCAAGACTCCTAGGGACTTTGCTTAAGCAACCGTTTCGGTACCAGAACACTGCGTAGAGACAGTAAGCTCTGGTCCTGCGTGTATGCTGCGTGTCAACCTAGAAATTGGAGACTGATGGCATAAGGCTTCTTTTCCCATTATGAAAGCTCCGTTCATGCGGGCTCGAAGCTACCTGAAAAGCATTGTTGTTGCCGGGGTTTTCCTCACTGCCGGCATGGTTCTGAGAAGAAAATGAGTTTTCTCCTAAGAAACCTTGGGTTTCCAGTTCCTTGTTGGAAGCTCACCCTGCTCTGCGCTATACCTAAAGTGAAAGTCAACGTGAGCCCAAGCTTCGAAGTAAGGCCCTGATTATCCTTGCAAAACGAGAGGCGTGCAGCAGCTCCATGAGGCCTTCATCGTTGTTCTGCTTTAGTTTCAAGGTAGTAAGCTTTTCAACACTCCTAGGGGCCTTGCTTCAGCACCCGTTTCAGTACCAGAACACTGCGTAGAACCAGGAAGCTCTGCTCCTGCGTGTGTGCTGCGTGTCAACCTAGAAATTAGAGACTGATGGCACAACGCTTGTTTT
This sequence comes from Eubalaena glacialis, assembly GCF_028564815.1. Taxonomy (NCBI): domain Eukaryota; kingdom Metazoa; phylum Chordata; class Mammalia; order Artiodactyla; family Balaenidae; genus Eubalaena; species Eubalaena glacialis. The sequence continues at coordinate 80,893,239 of NC_083726.1, read as the reverse complement.
CCCGTTTTGAAAGCTCCATTCATGCGGCCTCGAAGCTACCTGAAAAGCACTGTTGTTACCGTGATTTTACTTACAGGCGGCATGGCACATAGAAGAAAATGAGTTTTCTCGAAAGAAACCTTGTGCTTCCAGTTCCTAGTTGGAAGCTCACCCTGCTCTGCTCTATACCAAACGTGAAAGTCAATGTGAGCACTAGCCTCGACGTAAGGCCCTGATTATGCTGGCAAAACGGGAGGCGTGCAGCAGCTCCATGAGGCCTTCATCGCTGTTCTGCTTTAGTTTCACGGTAGTAAGCTTTCCAAGACTCCTAGGGACTTTGCTTAATCAACCGTTTCGGTACCAGAACACTGCGTAGAGACAGTAAGCTCTGGTCCTGCGTGTATGCTGCGTGTCAACCTAGAAATTGGAGACTGATGGCATAAAACTTCTATTCCCATTATGAAAGCTCCGTTCATGCGGGCTCGAAGCTACCTGAAAAGCATTGTTGTTGCCGGGGTTTTCCTCACTGCCGGCATGGTTCTGAGAAGAAAATGAGTTTTCTCCTAAGAAACCTTGGGTTTCCAGTTCCTTGTTGGAAGCTCACCCTGCTCTGCGCTATACCTAAAGTGAAAGTCAACGTGAGCCCAAGCTTCGAAGTAGGCCCTGATTACCCTTGTAAAACGAGAGGCGTGCAGCAGCTCCATGAGGCCTTCATCGTTGTTCTGCTTTTTCAAGGTAGTAAGCTTTTCAACACTCCTAGGGGCCTTGCTTCAGCACCCGTTTCAGTATCAGAACACTGCGTAGAACCAGGAAGCTCTGCTCCTGCGTGTGTGCTGCGTGTCAACCTAGAAATTAGAGACTGATGGCACAACGCTTGTTTTCCCGTTTTGAAAGCTCCATTCATGCGGCCTCGAAGCTACCTGAAAAGCACTGTTGTTACCGTGCTTTTACTTACAGCCGGCATGGCACATAGAAGAAAATGAGTTTTCTCGAAAGAAACCTTGTGCTTCCAGTTCCTAGTTGGAAGCTCACCCTGCTCTGCTCTATACCAAACGTGAAAGTCAATGTGAGCACTAGCCTCGACGTAAGGCCCTGATTATGCTGGCAAAACGGGAGGCGTGCAGCAGCTCCATGAGGCCTTCATCGCTGTTCTGCTTTAGTTTCACGGTAGTAAGCTTTCCAAGACTCCTAGGGACTTTGCTTAATCAACCGTTTCGGTACCAGAACACTGCGTAGAGACAGTAAGCTCTGGTCCTGCGTGTATGCTGCGTGTCAACCTAGAAATTGGAGACTGATGGCATAAAACTTCTATTCCCATTATGAAAGCTCCGTTCATGCGGGCTCGAAGCTACCTGAAAAGCATTGTTGTTGCCGGGGTTTTCCTCACTGCCGGCATGGTTCTGAGAAGAAAATGAGTTTTCTCCTAAGAAACCTTCGGTTTCCAGTTCCTTGTTGGAAGCTCACCCTGCTCTGCGCTATACCTAAAGTGAAAGTCAACGTGAGCCCAAGCTTCGAAGTAAGGCCCTGATTATCCTTGCAAAACGAGAGGCGTGCAGCAGCTCTTGAGGCGTTCATCGTTGTTCTGCTTTAGTTTCAAGGTAGTAAGCTTTTCAACACTCCTAGGGGCCTTGCTTCAGCACCCGTTTCAGTACCAGAACACTGCGTAGAACCAGGAAGCTCTGCTCCTGCGTGTATGCTGCGTGTCAACCTAGAAATTAGAGACTGATGGCACAACGCTTGTTTTCCCGTTTTGAAAGCTCCATTCATGCGGCCTCGAAGCTACCTGAAAAGCACTGTTGTTACCGTGCTTTTACTTACAGCCGGCATGGCACATAGAAGAAAATGACTTTTCTCGAAAGAAACCTTGTGCTTCCAGTTCCTAGTTGGAAGCTCACCGTGCTCTACTCTATACCAAACGTGAAAGTCAATGTGAGCACTAGCCTCGAAGTAAGGCCCTGATTATGCTGGCAAAACGGGAGGCGTGCAGCAGCTCCATGAGGCCTTCATCGCTGTTCTGCTTTAGTTTCACGGTAGTAAGCTTTCCAAGACTCCTAGGGACTTTGCTTAAGCAACCGTTTCGGTACCAGAACACTGCTTAGAGACAGTAAGCTCTGGTCCTGCGTGTATGCTGCGTATCAACCTAGAAATTGGAGACTGATGGCATAAGGCTTCTTTTCCCATTATGAAAGCACCGTTCATGCGGCCTCGAAGCTACCTGAAAAGCATTGTTGTTGCCGGGGTTTTCTTCACTGCCGGCATGGTTCTGAGAAGAAAATGAGTTTTCTCCTAAGAAACCTTGGGTTTCCAGTTCCTTGTTGGAAGCTCACCCTGCTCTGCGCTATACCTAAAGTGAAAGTCAACGTGAGCCCAAGCTTCGAAGTAGGCCCTGATTACCCTTGTAAAACGAGAGGCGTGCAGCAGCTCCATGAGGCCTTCATCGTTGTTCTGCTTTAGTTTCAAGGTAGTAAGCTTTTCAACACTCCTAGGGGCCTTGCTTCAGCACCCGTTTCAGTATCAGAACACTGCGTAGAACCAAGAAGCTCTGCTCCTGCGTGTATGCTGCGTGTCAACCTAGAAATTAGAGACTGATGGCACAAGGCTGGTTTTCCCATTATGAAAGCTCCGTTAATGCGGCCCCGAAGCTACCTGAAAAGCACTGTTGTTACCGTGCTTTTACTTACAGCCGGCATGGCACATAGAAGAAAATGAGTTTTCTCGAAAGAAACCTTGTGCTTCCAGTTCCTAGTTGGAAGCTCACCCTGCTCTGCTCTATACCAAACGTGAAAGTCAATGTGAGCACTAGCCTCGAAGTAAGGCCCTGATTATGCTGGCAAAACGGGAGGCGTGCAGCAACTCCATGAGGCCTTCATCGCTGTTCTGCTTTAGTTTCACGGTAGTAAGCTTTCCAAGACTCCTAGGGACTTTGCTTAAGCAACCGTTTCGGTACCAGAACACTGCGTAGAGACAGTAAGCTCTGGTCCTGCGTGTATGCTGCGTGTCAACCTAGAAATTGGAGACTGATGGCATAAAGCTTCTTTTCCCATTATGAAAGCTCCGTTCATGCGGGCTCGAAGCTACCTGAAAAGCATTGTTGTTGCCGGGGTTTTCCTCACTGCCGGCATGGTTCTGAGAAGAAAATGAGTTTTCTCCTAAGAAATCTTGGGTTTCCAGTTCCTTGTTGGAAGCTCACCCTGCTCTGCGCTATACCTAAAGTGAAAGTCAACGTGAGCCCAAGCTTCGAAGTAAGGCCCTGATTATCCTTGCCAAACGAGAGGCGTGCAGCAGCTCTTGAGGCGTTCATCGTTGTTCTGCTTTAGTTTCAAGGTAGTAAGCTTTTCAACACTCCTAGGGGCCTTGCTTCAGCACCCGTTTCAGTACCAGAACACTGCGTAGAACCAGGAAGCTCTGCTCCTGCGTGTATGCTGCGTGTCAACCTAGAAATTAGAGACTGATGGCACAACGCCTGTTTTCCCGTTTTGAAAGCTCCATTCATGCGGCCTCGAAGCTACCTGAAAAGCACTGTTGTTACCGTGCTTTTACTTACAGCCGGCATGGCACATAGAAGAAAATGAGTTTTCTCGAAATAAACCTTGTGCTTCCAGTTCCTAGTTGGAAGCTCACCCTGCTCTGCTCTATACCAAACGTGAAAGTCAATGTGAGCACTAGCCTCGAAGTAAGGCCCTGATTATGCTGGCAAAACGGGAGGCGTGCAGCAGCTCCATGAGGCCTTCATCGCTGTTCTGCTTTAGTTTCACGGTAGTAAGCTTTCCAAGACTCCTAGGGACTTTGCTTAATCAACCGTTTCGGTACCAGAACACTGCGTAGAGACAGTAAGCTCTGGTCCTGCGTGTATGCTGCGTGTCAACCTAGAAATTGGAGACTGATGGCATAAAACTTCTATTCCCATTATGAAAGCTCCGTTCATGCGGGCTCGAAGCTACCTGAAAAGCATTGTTGTTGCCGGGGTTTTCCTCACTGCCGGCATGGTTCTGAGAAGAAAATGAGTTTTCTCCTAAGAAACCTTGGGTTTCCAGTTCCTTGTTGGAAGCTCACCCTGCTCTGCGCTATACCTAAAGTGAAAGTCAACGTGAGCCCAAGCTTCGAAGTAAGGCCCTGATTATCCTTGCAAAACGAGAGGCGTGCAGCAGCTCTTGAGGCGTTCATCGTTGTTCTGCTTTAGTTTCAAGGTAGTAAGCTTTTCAACACTCCTAGGGGCCTTGCTTCAGCACCCGTTTCAGTACCAGAACACTGCGTAGAACCAGGAAGCTCTGCTCCTGCGTGTATGCTGCGTGTCAACCTAGAAATTAGAGACTGATGGCACAACGCTTGTTTTCCCGTTTTGAAAGCTCCATTCATGCGGCCTCGAAGCTACCTGAAAAGCACTGTTGTTACCGTGCTTTTACTTACAGCCGGCATGGCACATAGAAGAAAATGACTTTTCTCGAAAGAAACCTTGTGCTTCCAGTTCCTAGTTGGAAGCTCACCGTGCTCTACTCTATACCAAACGTGAAAGTCAATGTGAGCACTAGCCTCGAAGTAAGGCCCTGATTATGCTGGCAAAACGGGAGGCGTGCAGCAGCTCCATGAGGCCTTCATCGCTGTTCTGCTTTAGTTTCACGGTAGTAAGCTTTCCAAGACTCCTAGGGACTTTGCTTAAGCAACCGTTTCGGTACCAGAACACTGCTTAGAGACAGTAAGCTCTGGTCCTGCGTGTATGCTGCGTATCAACCTAGAAATTGGAGACTGATGGCATAAGGCTTCTTTTCCCATTATGAAAGCACCGTTCATGCGCCCTCGAAGCTACCTGAAAAGCATTGTTGTTGCCGGGGTTTTCTTCACTGCCGGCATGGTTCTGAGAAGAAAATGAGTTTTCTCCTAAGAAACCTTGGGTTTCCAGTTCCTTGTTGGAAGCTCACCCTGCTCTGCGCTATACCTAAAGTGAAAGTCAACGTGAGCCCAAGCTTCGAAGTAGGCCCTGATTACCCTTGTAAAACGAGAGGCGTGCAGCAGCTCCATGAGGCCTTCATCGTTGTTCTGCTTTTTCAAGGTAGTAAGCTTTTCAACACTCCTAGGGGCCTTGCTTCAGCTCCCGTTTCAGTATCAGAACACTGCGTAGAACCAGGAAGCTCTGCTCCTGCGTGTGTGCTGCGTGTCAACCTAGAAATTAGAGACTGATGGCACAACGCTTGTTTTCCCGTTTTGAAAGCTCCATTCATGCGGCCTCGAAGCTACCTGAAAAGCACTGTTGTTACCGTGCTTTTAGTTACAGCCGGCATGGCACATAGAAGAAAATGAGTTTTCTCGAAAGAAACCTTGTGCTTCCAGTTCCTAGTTGGAAGCTCACCCTGCTCTGCTCTATACCAAACGTGAAAGTCAATGTGAGCACTAGCCTCGACGTAAGGCCCTGATTATGCTGGCAAAACGGGAGGCGTGCAGCAGCTCCATGAGGCCTTCATCGCTGTTCTGCTTTAGTTTCACGGTAGTAAGCTTTCCAAGACTCCTAGGGACTTTGCTTAATCAACCGTTTCGGTACCAGAACACTGCGTAGAGACAGTAAGCTCTGGTCCTGCGTGTATGCTGCGTGTCAACCTAGAAATTGGAGACTGATGGCATAAAACTTCTATTCCCATTATGAAAGCTCCGTTCATGCGGGCTCGAAGCTACCTGAAAAGCATTGTTGTTGCCGGGGTTTTCCTCACTGCCGGCATGGTTCTGAGAAGAAAATGAGTTTTCTCCTAAGAAACCTTGGGTTTCCAGTTCCTTGTTGGAAGCTCACCCTGCTCTGCGCTATACCTAAAGTGAAAGTCAACGTGAGCCCAAGCTTCGAAGTAAGGCCCTGATTATCCTTGCAAAACGAGAGGCGTGCAGCAGCTCTTGAGGCGTTCATCGTTGTTCTGCTTTAGTTTCAAGGTAGTAAGCTTTTCAACACTCCTAGGGGCCTTGCTTCAGCACCCGTTTCAGTACCAGAACACTGCGTAGAACCAGGAAGCTCTGCTCCTGCGTGTATGCTGCGTGTCAACCTAGAAATTAGAGACTGATGGCACAACGCTTGTTTTCCCGTTTTGAAAGCTCCATTCATGCGGCCTCGAAGCTACCTGAAAAGCACTGTTGTTACCGTGCTTTTACTTACAGCCGGCATGGCACATAGAAGAAAATGACTTTTCTCGAAAGAAACCTTGTGCTTCCAGTTCCTAGTTGGAAGCTCACCGTGATCTACTCTATACCAAACGTGAAAGTCAATGTGAGCACTAGCCTCGAAGTAAGGCCCTGATTATGCTGGCAAAACGGGAGGCGTGCAGCAGCTCCATGAGGCCTTCATCGCTGTTCTGCTTTAGTTTCACGGTAGTAAGCTTTCCAAGACTCCTAGGGACTTTGCTTAAGCAACCGTTTCGGTACCAGAACACTGCGTAGAGACAGTAAGCTCTGGTCCTGCGTGTATGCTGCGTATCAACCTAGAAATTGGAGACTGATGGCATAAGGCTTCTTTTCCCATTATGAAAGCACCGTTCATGCGGCCTCGAAGCTACCTGAAAAGCATTGTTGTTGCCGGGGTTTTCTTCACTGCCGGCATGGTTCTGAGAAGAAAATGAGTTTTCTCCTAAGAAACCTTGGGTTTCCAGTTCCTTGTTGGAAGCTCACCCTGCTCTGCGCTATACCTAAAGTGAAAGTCAACGTGAGCCCAAGCTTCGAAGTAGGCCCTGATTACCCTTGTAAAACGAGAGGCGTGCAGCAGCTCCATGAGGCCTTCATCGTTGTTCTGCTTTAGTTTCAAGGTAGTAAGCTTTTCAACACTCCTAGGGGCCTTGCTTCAGCACCCGTTTCAGTATCAGAACACTGCGTAGAACCAAGAAGCTCTGCTCCTGCGTGTATGCTGCGTGTCAACCTAGAAATTAGAGACTGATGGCACAAGGCTGGTTTTCCCATTATGAAAGCTCCGTTAATGCGGCCCCGAAGCTACCTGAAAAGCACTGTTGTTACCGTGCTTTTACTTACAGCCGGCATGGCACATAGAAGAAAATGAGTTTTCTCGAAAGAAACCTTGTGCTTCCAGTTCCTAGTTGGAAGCTCACCCTGCTCTGCTCTATACCAAACGTGAAAGTCAATGTGAGCACTAGCCTCGAAGTAAGGCCCTGATTATGCTGGCAAAACGGGAGGCGTGCAGCAACTCCATGAGGCCTTCATCGCTGTTCTGCTTTAGTTTCACGGTAGTAAGCTTTCCAAGACTCCTAGGGACTTTGCTTAAGCAACCGTTTCGGTACCAGAACACTGCGTAGAGACAGTAAGCTCTGGTCCGGCGTGTATGCTGCGTGTCAACCTAGAAATTGGAGACTGATGGCATAAAGCTTCTTTTCCCATTATGAAAGCTCCGTTCATGCGGGCTCGAAGCTACCTGAAAAGCATTGTTGTTGCCGGGGTTTTCCTCACTGCCGGCATGGTTCTGAGAAGAAAATGAGTTTTCTCCTAAGAAACCTTGGGTTTCCAGTTCCTTGTTGGAAGCTCACCCTGCTCTGCGCTATACCTAAAGTGAAAGTCAACGTGAGCCCAAGCTTCGAAGTAAGGCCCTGATTATCCTTGCCAAACGAGAGGCGTGCAGCAGCTCTTGAGGCGTTCATCGTTGTTCTGCTTTAGTTTCAAGGTAGTAAGCTTTTCAACACTCCTAGGGGCCTTGCTTCAGCACCCGTTTCAGTACCAGAACACTGCGTAGAACCAGGAAGCTCTGCTCCTGCGTGTATGCTGCGTGTCAACCTAGAAATTAGAGACTGATGGCACAACGCTTGTTTTCCCGTTTTGAAAGCTCCATTCATGCGGCCTCGAAGCTACCTGAAAAGCACTGTTGTTACCGTGCTTTTACTTACAGCCGGCATGGCACATAGAAGAAAATGACTTTTCTCGAAAGAAACCTTGTGCTTCCAGTTCCTAGTTGGAAGCTCACCCTGCTCTACTCTATACCAAACGTGAAAGTCAATGTGAGCACTAGCCTCGAAGTAAGGCCCTGATTATGCTGGCAAAACGGGAGGCGTGCAGCAGCTCCATGAGGCCTTCATCGCTGTTCTTCTTTAGTTTCACGGTAGTAAGCTTTCCAAGACTCCTAGGGACTTTGCTTAAGCAACCGTTTCGGTACCAGAACACTGCGTAGAGACAGTAAGCTCTGGTCCTGCGTGTATGCTGCGTGTCAACCTAGAAATTGGAGACTGATGGCATAAGGCTTCTTTTCCCATTATGAAAGCTCCGTTCATGCGGCCTCGAAGCTACCTGAAAAGCATTGTTGTTGCCGGGGTTTTCTTCACTGCCGGCATGGTTCTGAGAAGAAAATGAGTTTTCTCCTAAGAAACCTTGGGTTTCCAGTTCCTTGTTGGAAGCTCACCCTGCTCTGCGCTATACCTAAAGTGAAAGTCAACGTGAGCCCAAGCTTCGAAGTAGGCCCTGATTACCCTTGTAAAACGAGAGGCGTGCAGCAGCTCCATGAGGCGTTCATCGTTGTTCTGCTTTAGTTTCAAGGTAGTAAGCTTTTCAACACTCCTAGGGGCCTTGCTTCAGCACCCGTTTCAGTACCAGAACACTGCGTAGAACCAGGAAGCTCTGCTCCTGCGTGTGTGCTGCGTGTCAACCTAGAAATTAGAGACTGATGGCACAACGCTTGTTTTCCCGTTTTGAAAGCTCCATTCATGCGGCCTCGAAGCTACCTGAAAAGCACTGTTGTTACCGTGCTTTTACTTACAGGCGGCATGGCACATAGAAGAAAATGAGTTTTCTCGAAAGAAACCTTGTGCTTCCAGTTCCTAGTTGGAAGCTCACCCTGCTCTGCTCTATACCAAACGTGAAAGTCAATGTGAGCACTAGCCTCGACGTAAGGCCCTGATTATGCTGGCAAAACGGGAGGCGTGCAGCAGCTCCATGAGGCCTTCATCGCTGTTCTGCTTTAGTTTCACGGTAGTAAGCTTTCCAAGACTCCTAGGGACTTTGCTTAATCAACCGTTTCGGTACCAGAACACTGCGTAGAGACAGTAAGCTCTGGTCCTGCGTGTATGCTGCGTGTCAACCTAGAAACTGGAGACTGATGGCATAAGGCTTCTTTTCCCATTATGAAAGCTCCGTTCATGCGGCCTCGAAGCAACCTGAAAAGCATTGTTGTTGCCGGGGTTTTCTTCACTGCCGGCATGGTTCTGAGAAGAAAATGAGTTTTCTCCTAAGAAACCTTGGGTTTCCAGTTCCTTGTTGGAAGCTCACCCTGCTCTGCGCTATACCTAAAGTGAAAGTCAACGTGAGCCCAAACTTCGAAGTAGGCCCTGATTACCCTTGTAAAACGAGAGGCGTGCAGCAGCTCCATGAGGCCTTCATCGTTGTTCTGCTTTTTCAAGGTAGTAAGCTTTTCAACACTCCTAGGGGCCTTGCTTCAGCACCCGTTTCAGTATCAGAACACTGCGTAGAACCAGGAAGCTCTGCTCCTGCGTGTGTGTTGCGTGTCAACCTAGAAATTAGAGACTGATGGCACAACGCTTGTTTTCCCGTTTTGAAAGCTCCATTCATGCGGCCTCGAAGCTACCTGAAAAGCACTCTTGTTACCGTGCTTTTACTTACAGCCGGCATGGCACATAGAAGAAAATGAGTTTTCTCGAAAGAAACCTTGTGCTTCCAGTTCCTAGTTGGAAGCTCACCCTGCTCTGCTCTATACCAAACGTGAAAGTCAATGTGAGCACTAGCCTCGACGTAAGGCCCTGATTATGCTGGCAAAACGGGAGGCGTGCAGCAGCTCCATGAGGCCTTCATCGCTGTTCTGCTTTAGTTTCACGGTAGTAAGCTTTCCAAGACTCCTAGGGACTTTGCTTAATCAACCGTTTCGGTACCAGAACACTGCGTAGAGACAGTAAGCTCTGGTCCTGCGTGTATGCTGCGTGTCAACCTAGAAATTGGAGACTGATGGCATAAAACTTCTATTCCCATTATGAAAGCTCCGTTCATGCGGGCTCGAAGCTACCTGAAAAGCATTGTTGTTGCCGGGGTTTTCCTCACTGCCGGCATGGTTCTGAGAAGAAAATGAGTTTTCTCCTAAGAAACCTTCGGTTTCCAGTTCCTTGTTGGAAGCTCACCCTGCTCTGCGCTATACCTAAAGTGAAAGTCAACGTGAGCCCAAGCTTCGAAGTAAGGCCCTGATTATCCTTGCCAAACGAGAGGCGTGCAGCAGCTCTTGAGGCGTTCATCGTTGTTCTGCTTTAGTTTCAAGGTAGTAAGCTTTTCAACACTCCTAGGGGCCTTGCTTCAGCACCCGTTTCAGTACCAGAACACTGCGTAGAACCAGGAAGCTCTGCTCCTGCGTGTATGCTGCGTGTCAACCTAGAAATTAGAGACTGATGGCACAACGCTTGTTTTCCCGTTTTGAAAGCTCCATTCATGCGGCCTCGAAGCTACCTGAAAAGCACTGTTGTTACCGTGCTTTTACTTACAGCCGGCATGGCACATAGAAGAAAATGACTTTTCTCGAAAGAAACCTTGTGCTTCCAGTTCCTAGTTGGAAGCTCACCGTGCTCTACTCTATACCAAACGTGAAAGTCAATGTGAGCACTAGCCTCGAAGTAAGGCCCTGATTATGCTGGCAAAACGGGAGGCGTGCAGCAGCTCCATGAGGCCTTCATCGCTGTTCTGCTTTAGTTTCACGGTAGTAAGCTTTCCAAGACTCCTAGGGACTTTGCTTAAGCAACCGTTTCGGTACCAGAACACTGCTTAGAGACAGTAAGCTCTGGTCCTGCGTGTATGCTGCGTATCAACCTAGAAATTGGAGACTGATGGCATAAGGCTTCTTTTCCCATTATGAAAGCACCGTTCATGCGGCCTCGAAGCTACCTGAAAAGCATTGTTGTTGCCGGGGTTTTCTTCACTGCCGGCATGGTTCTGAGAAGAAAATGAGTTTTCTCCTAAGAAACCTTGGGTTTCCAGTTCCTTGTTGGAAGCTCACCCTGCTCTGCGCTATACCTAAAGTGAAAGTCAACGTGAGCCCAAGCTTCGAAGTAGGCCCTGATTACCCTTGTAAAACGAGAGGCGTGCAGCAGCTCCATGAGGCCTTCATCGTTGTTCTGCTTTAGTTTCAAGGTAGTAAGCTTTTCAACACTCCTAGGGGCCTTGCTTCAGCACCCGTTTCAGTATCAGAACACTGCGTAGAACCAAGAAGCTCTGCTCCTGCGTGTATGCTGCGTGTCAACCTAGAAATTAGAGACTGATGGCACAAGGCTGGTTTTCCCATTATGAAAGCTCCGTTAATGCGGCCCCGAAGCTACCTGAAAAGCACTGTTGTTACCGTGCTTTTACTTACAGCCGGCATGGCACATAGAAGAAAATGAGTTTTCTCGAAAGAAACCTTGTGCTTCCAGTTCCTAGTTGGAAGCTCACCCTGCTCTGCTCTATACCAAAAGTAAAAGTCAATGTGAGCACTAGCCTCGAAGTAAGGCCCTGATTATCCTGGCAAAACGGGAGGCGTGCAGCAGCTCCATGAGGCCTTCATCGCTGTTCTGCTTTAGTTTCACGGTAGTAAGCTTTCCAAGACTCCTAGGGACTTTGCTTAAGCAACCGTTTCGGTACCAGAACACTGCGTAGAGACAGTAAGCTCTGGTCCTGCGTGTATGCTGCGTGTCAACCTAGAAATTGGAGACTGATGGCATAAAGCCTCTTTTCCCATTATGAAAGCTCCGTTCATGCGGCCTCGAAGCTGCCTGAAAAGCATTGTTGTTGCCGGGGTTTTCTTCACTCCCGGCATGGTTCTGAGAAGAAAATGAGTTTTCTCCTAAGAAACCTTGTGTTTCCAGTTCCTTGTTGGAAGCTCACCCTGCTCTGCGCTATACCTAAAGTGAAAGTCAACGTGAGCCCAAGCTTCGAAGTAGACCCTGATTATCCTTGCAAAACGAGAGGCGTGCAGCAGCTCCATGAGGCGTTCATCGTTGTTCTGCTTTAGTTTCAAGGTAGTAAGCTTTTCAACACTCCTAGGGGCCTTGCTTCAGCACCCGTTTCAGTACCAGAACACTGCGTAGAACCAGGAAGCTCTGCTCCTGCGTGTATGCTGCGTGTCAACCTAGAAATTAGAGACTGATGGCACAACGCTTGTTTTCCCGTTTTGAAAGCTCCATTCATGCAGCCTCGAAGCTACCTGAAAAGCACTGTTGTTACCGTGCTTTTACTTACAGCCGGCATGGCACATAGAAGAAAATGACTTTTCTCGAAAGAAACCTTGTGCTTCCAGTTCCTAGTTGGAAGCTCACCCTGCTCTACTCTATACCAAACGTGAAAGTCAATGTGAGCACTAGCCTCGAAGTAAGGCCCTGATTATGCTGGCAAAACGGGAGGCGTGCAGCAGCTCCATGAGGCCTTCATCGCTGTTCTGCTTTAGTTTCACGGTAGTAAGCTTTCCAAGACTCCTAGGGACTTTGCTTAAGCAACCGTTTCGGTACCAGAACACTGCGTAGAGACAGTAAGCTCTGGTCCTGCGTGTATGCTGCGTGTCAACCTAGAAATTGGAGACTGATGGCATAAGGCTTCTTTTCCCATTATGAAAGCTCCGTTCATGCGGCCTCGAAGCTACCTGAAAAGCATTGTTGTTGCCGGGGTTTTCTTCACTGCCGACATGGTTCTGAGAAGAAAATGAGTTTTCTCCTAAGAAACCTTGGGTTTCCAGTTCCTTGTTGGAAGCTCACCTTGCTCTGCGCCAAACCTAAAGTGAAAGTCAACGTGAGCCCAAGCTTCGAAGTAAGGCCCTGATTATCCTTGCCAAACGAGAGGCGTGCAGCAGCTCTTGAGGCGTTCATCGTTGTTCTGCTTTAGTTTCAAGGTAGTAAGCTTTTCAACACTCCTAGGGGCCTTGCTTCAGCACCCGTTTCAGTACCAGAACACTGCGTAGAACCAGGAAGCTCTGCTCCTGCGTGTATGCTGCGTGTAAACCTAGAAATTAGAGACTGATGGCACAACGCTTGTTATCCCGTTTTGAAAGCTCCATTCATGCGGCCTCGAAGCTACCTGAAAAGCACTGTTGTTACCGTGCTTTTACTTACAGCCGGCATGGCACATAGAAGAAAATGACTTTTCTCGAAAGAAACCTTGTGCTTCCAGTTCCTAGTTGGAAGCTCACCCTGCTCTACTCTATACCAAACGTGAAAGTCAATGTGAGCACTAGCCTCGAAGTAAGGCCCTGATTATGCTGGCAAAACGGGAGGCGTGCAGCAGCTCCATGAGGCCTTCATCGCTGTTCTTCTTTAGTTTCACGGTAGTAAGCTTTCCAAGACTCCTAGGGACTTTGCTTAAGCAACCGTTTCGGTACCAGAACACTGCGTAGAGACAGTAAGCTCTGGTCCTGCGTGTGTGCTGCGTGTCAACCTAGAAATTGGAGACTGATGGCATAAGGCTTCTTTTCCCATTATGAAAGCTCCGTTCATGCGGCCTCGAAGCTACCTGAAAAGCATTGTTGTTGCCGGGGTTTTCTTCACTGCCGGCATGGTTCTGAGAAGAAAATGAGTTTTCTCCTAAGAAACCTTGGGTTTCCAGTTCCTTGTTGGAAGCTCACCCTGCTCTGCGCTATACCTAAAGTGAAAGTCAACGTGAGCCCAAGCTTCGAAGTAGGCCCTGATTACCCTTGTAAAACGAGAGGCGTGCAGCAGCTCCATGAGGCGTTCATCGTTGTTCTGCTTTAGTTTCAAGGTAGTAAGCTTTTCAACACTCCTAGGGGCCTTGCTTCAGCACCCGTTTCAGTACCAGAACACTGCGTAGAACCAGGAAGCTCTGCTCCTGCGTGTGTGCTGCGTGTCAACCTAGAAATTAGAGACTGATGGCACAACGCTTGTTTTCCCGTTTTGAAAGCTCCATTCATGCGGCCTCGAAGCTACCTGAAAAGCACTGTTGTTACCGTGCTTTTACTTACAGGCGGCATGGCACATAGAAGAAAATGAGTTTTCTCGAAAGAAACCTTGTGCTTCCAGTTCCTAGTTGGAAGCTCACCCTGCTCTGCTCTATACCAAACGTGAAAGTCAATGTGAGCACTAGCCTCGACGTAAGGCCCTGATTATGCTGGCAAAACGGGAGGCGTGCAGCAGCTCCATGAGGCCTTCATCGCTGTTCTGCTTTAGTTTCACGGTAGTAAGCTTTCCAAGACTCCTAGGGACTTTGCTTAATCAACCGTTTCGGTACCAGAACACTGCGTAGAGACAGTAAGCTCTGGTCCTGCGTGTATGCTGCGTGTCAACCTAGAAATTGGAGACTGATGGCATAAAACTTCTATTCCCATTATGAAAGCTCCGTTCATGCGGGCTCGAAGCTACCTGAAAAGCATTGTTGTTGCCGGGGTTTTCCTCACTGCCGGCATGGTTCTGAGAAGAAAATGAGTTTTCTCCTAAGAAACCTTGGGTTTCCAGTTCCTTGTTGGAAGCTCACCCTGCTCTGCGCTATACCTAAAGTGAAAGTCAACGTGAGCCCAAGCTTCGAAGTAAGGCCCTGATTATCCTTGCAAAACGAGAGGCGTGCAGCAGCTCTTGAGGCGTTCATCGTTGTTCTGCTTTAGTTTCAAGGTAGTAAGCTTTTCAACACTCCTAGGGGCCTTGCTTCAGCACCCGTTTCAGTACCAGAACACTGCGTAGAACCAGGAAGCTCTGCTCCTGCGTGTATGCTGCGTGTCAACCTAGAAATTAGAGACTGATGGCACAACGCTTGTTTTCCCGTTTTGAAAGCTCCATTCATGCGGCCTCGAAGCTACCTGAAAAGCACTGTTGTTACCGTGCTTTTACTTACAGACAGCATGCTCATAGAAGAAAATGAGTTTTCTCGAAAGAAACCTTGTGCTTCCAGTTCCTAGTTGGAAGCTCACCCTGCTCTGCTCTATACCAAACGTGAAAGTCAATGTGAGCACTAGCCTCGAAGTAAGGCCCTGATTATGCTGGCAAAACGGGAGGCGTGCAGCAACTCCATGAGGCCTTCATCGCTGTTCTGCTTTAGTTTCACGGTAGTAAGCTTTCCAAGACTCCTAGGGACTTTGCTTAAGCAACCGTTTCGGTACCAGAACACTGCGTAGAGACAGTAAGCTCTGGTCCTGCGTGTATGCTGCGTGTCAACCTAGAAATTGGAGACTGATGGCATAAGGCTTCTTTTCCCATTATGAAAGCTCCGTTCATGCGGCCTCGAAGCTACCTGAAAAGCATTGTTGTTGCCGGGGTTTTCCTCACTGCCGGCATGGTTTTGAGAAGAAAATGAGTTTTCTCCTAAGAAACCTTGGGTTTCCAGTTCCTTGTTGGAAGCTCACCCTGCTCTGCGCTATACCTAAAGTGAAAGTCAACGTGAGCCCAAGCTTCGAAGTAAGGCCCTGATTATCCTTGCCAAACGAGAGGCGTGCAGCAGCTCTTGAGGCGTTCATCGTTGTTCTGCTTTAGTTTCAAGGTAGTAAGCTTTTCAACACTCCTAGGGGCCTTGCTTCAGCACCCGTTTCAGTACCAGAACACTGCGTAGAACCAGGAAGCTCTGCTCCTGCGTGTATGCTGCGTGTCAACCTAGAAATTAGAGACTGATGGCACAACGCTTGTTTTCCCGTTTTGAAAGCTCCATTCATGCGGCCTCGAAGCTACCTGAAAAGCACTGTTGTTACCGTGCTTTTACTTACAGCCGGCATGGCACATAGAAGAAAATGACTTTTCTCGAAAGAAACCTTGTGCTTCCAGTTCCTAGTTGGAAGCTCACCCTGCTCTACTCTATACCAAACGTGAAAGTCAATGTGAGCACTAGCCTCGAAGTAAGGCCCTGATTATGCTGGCAAAACGGGAGGCGTGCAGCAGCTCCATGAGGTCTTCATCGCTGTTCTTCTTTAGTTTCACGGTAGTAAGCTTTCCAAGACTCCTAGGGACTTTGCTTAAGCAACCGTTTCGGTACCAGAACACTGCGTAGAGACAGTAAGCTCTGGTCCTGCGTGTATGCTGCGTGTCAACCTAGAAATTAGAGACTGATGGCACAAGGCTAGTTTTCCCATTATGAAAGCTCCGTTGATGCGGCCCCGAAGCTCCCTGAAAAGCACTGTTGTTACCGTGCTTTTACTTACAGCCGGCATGGTTCATAGAAGAAAATGAGTTTTCTCGAAAGAAACCTTGTGCTTCCAGTTCCTAGTTGGAAGCTCACCCTGCTCTGCTCTATACCAAACGTGAAAGTCAATGTGAGCACTAGCCTCGAAGTAAGGCCCTGATTATCCTGGCAAAACGGGAGGCGTGCACCAGCTCCATGAGGCTTTCATCGCTGTTCTGCTTTAGTTTCACGGTAGTAAGCTTTCCAAGACTCCTAGGGACTTTGCTTAAGCAACCGTTTCGGTACCAGAACACTGCGTAGAGACAGTAAGCTCTGGTCCTGCGTGTATGCTGCGTGTCAACCTAGAAATTGGAGACTGATGGCATAAAGCTTCTATTCCCATTATGAAAGCTCCGTTCATGCGGCCTCGAAGCTACCTGAAAAGCATTGTTGTTGCCGGGGTTTTCTTCACTGCCGGCATGGTTCTGAGAAGAAAATGAGTTTTCTCCTAAGAAACCTTGGGTTTCCAGTTCCTTGTTGGAAGCTCACCCTGCTCTGCGCTATACCTAAAGTGAAAGTCAACGTGAGCCCAAGCTTCGAAGTAGGCCCTGATTACCCTTGTAAAACGAGAGGCGTGCAGCAGCTCCATGAGGCCTTCATCGTTGTTCTGCTTTAGTTTCAAGGTAGTAAGCTTTTCAACACTCCTAGGGGCCTTGCTTCAGCACCCGTTTCAGTACCAGAACACTGCGTAGAACCAGGAAGCTCTGCTCCTGCGTGTATGCTGCGTGTCAACCTAGAAATTAGAGACTGATGGCACAACGCTTGTTTTCCCGTTTTGAAAGCTCCATTCATGCGGCCTCGAAGCTACCTTAAAAGCACTGTTGTTACCGTGCTTTTACTTACAGCCGGCATGCTCATAGAAGAAAATGAGTTTTCTCGAAAGAAACCTTGTGCTTCCAGTTCCTAGTTGGAAGCTCACCCTGCTCTGCTCTATACCAAACGTGAAAGTCAATGTGAGCACTAGCCTCGAAGTAAGGCCCTGATTATGCTGGCAAAACGGGAGGCGTGCAGCAACTCCATGAGGCCTTCATCGCTGTTCTGCTTTAGTTTCACGGTAGTAAGCTTTCCAAGACTCCTAGGGACTTTGCTTAAGCAACCGTTTCGGTACCAGAACACTGCGTAGAGACAGTAAGCTCTGGTCCTGCGTGTATGCTGCGTGTCAACCTAGAAATTGGAGACTGATGGCATAAGGCTTCTTTTCCCATTATGAAAGCTCCGTTCATGCGGCCTCGAAGCTACCTGAAAAGCATTGTTGTTGCCAGGGTTTTCTTCACTGCCGGCATGGTTCTGAGAAGACAATGAGTTTTCTCCTAAGAAACCTTGGGTTTCCAGTTCCTTGTTGGAAGCTCACCCTGCTCTGCGCTATACCTAAAGTGAAAGTCAACGTGAGCCCAAGCTTCGAAGTAGGCCCTGATTACCCTTGTAAAACGAGAGGCGTGCAGCAGCTCCATGAGGCCTTCATCGTTGTTCTGCTTTAGTTTCAAGGTAGTAAGCTTTTCAACACTCCTAGGGGCCTTGCTTCAGCACCCGTTTCAGTACCAGAACACTGCGTAGAACCAGGAAGCTCTGCTCCTGCGTGTATGCTGCGTGTCAACCTAGAAATTAGAGACTGATGGCACAACGCTTGTTTTCCCGTTTTGAAAGCTCCATTCATGCGGCCTCGAAGCTACCTGAAAAGCACTGTTGTTACCGTGCTTTTACTTACAGCCGGCATGGCACATAGAAGAAAATGAGTTTTCTCGAAAGAAACCTTGTGCTTCCAGTTCCTAGTTGGAAGCTCACCCTGCTCTGCTCTATACCAAACGTGAAAGTCAATGTGAGCACTAGCCTCGAAGTAAGGCCCTGATTATGCTGGCAAAACGGGAGGCGTGCAGCAACTCCATGAGGCCTTCATCGCTGTTCTGCTTTAGTTTCACGGTAGTAAGCTTTCCAAGACTCCTAGGGACTTTGCTTAAGCAACCGTTTCGGTACCAGAACACTGCGTAGAGACAGTAAGCTCTGGTCCTGCGTGTATGCTGCGTGTCAACCTAGAAATTGGAGACTGATGGCATAAAGCTTCTTTTCCCATTATGAAAGCTCCTTTCATGCGGGCTCGAAGCTACCTGAAAAGCATTGTTGTTGCCGGGGTTTTCCTCACTGCCGGCATGGTTCTGAGAAGAAAATGAGTTTTCTCCTAAGAAACCTTGGGTTTCCAGTTCCTTGTTGGAAGCTCACCCTGCTCTGCGCTATACCTAAAGTGAAAGTCAACGTGAGCCCCAGCTTCGAAGTAAGGCCCTGATTATCCTTGCCAAACGAGAGGCGTGCAGCAGCTCTTGAGGCGTTCATCGTTGTTCTGCTTTAGTTTCAAGGTAGTAAGCTTTTCAACACTCCTAGGGGCCTTGCTTCAGCACCCGTTTCAGTACCAGAACACTGCGTAGAACCAGGAAGCTCTGCTCCTGCGTGTATGCTGCGTGTCAACCTAGAAATTAGAGACTGATGGCACAACGCTTGTTTTCCCGTTTTGAAAGCTCCATTCATGCGGCCTCGAAGCTACCTGAAAAGCACTGTTGTTACCGTGCTTTTACTTACAGCCGGCATGGCACATAGAAGAAAATGACTTTTCTCGAAAGAAACCTTGTGCTTCCAGTTCCTAGTTGGAAGCTCACCCTGCTCTACTCTATACCAAACGTGAAAGTCAATGTGAGCACTAGCCTCGAAGTAAGGCCCTGATTATGCTGGCAAAACGGGAGGCGTGCAGCAACTCCATGAGGCCTTCATCGCTGTTCTTCTTTAGTTTCACGGTAGTAAGCTTTCCAAGACTCCTAGGGACTTTGCTTAAGCAACCGTTTCGGTACCAGAACACTGCGTAGAGACAGTAAGCTCTGGTCCTGCGTGTATGCTGCGTGTCAACCTAGAAATTAGAGACTGATGGCACAAGGCTAGTTTTCCCATTATGAAAGCTCCGTTGATGCGGCCCCGAAGCTCCCTGAAAAGCACTGTTGTTACCGTGCTTTTACTTACAGCCGGCATGGTTCATAGAAGAAAATGAGTTTTCTCGAAAGAAACCTTGTGCTTCCAGTTCCTAGTTGGAAGCTCACCCTGCTCTGCTCTATACCAAACGTGAAAGTCAATGTGAGCACTAGCCTCGAAGTAAGGCCCTGATTATCCTGGCAAAACGGGAGGCGTGCACCAGCTCCATGAGGCTTTCATCGCTGTTCTGCTTTAGTTTCACGGTAGTAAGCTTTCCAAGACTCCTAGGGACTTTGCTTAAGCAACCGTTTCGGTACCAGAACACTGCGTAGAGACAGTAAGCTCTGGTCCTGCGTGTATGCTGCGTGTCAACCTAGAAATTGGAGACTGATGGCATAAAGCTTCTATTCCAATTATGAAAGCTCCGTTCATGCGGCCTCGAAGCTACCTGAAAAGCATTGTTGTTGCCGGGGTTTTCTTCACTGCCGGCATGGTTCTGAGAAGAAAATGAGTTTTCTCCTAAGAAACCTTGGGTTTCCAGTTCCTTGTTGGAAGCTCACCCTGCTCTGCTCTATACCTAAAGTGAAAGTCAACGTGAGCCCAAGCTTCGAAGTAGGCCCTGATTACCCTTGTAAAACGAGAGGCGTGCAGCAGCTCCATGAGGCCTTCATCGTTGTTCTGCTTTAGTTTCAAGGTAGTAAGCTTTTCAACACTCCTAGGGGCCTTGCTTCAGCACCCGTTTCAGTACCAGAACACTGCGTAGAACCAGGAAGCTCTGCTCCTGCGTGTATGCTGCGTGTCAACCTAGAAATTAGAGACTGATGGCACAACGCTTGTTTTCCCGTTTTGAAAGCTCCATTCATGCGGCCTCGAAGCTACCTGAAAAGCACTGTTGTTACCGTGCTTTTACTTACAGCCGGCATGGCACATAGAAGAAAATGAGTTTTCTCGAAAGAAACCTTGTGCTTCCAGTTCCTAGTTGGAAGCTCACCCTGCTCTGCTCTATACCAAACGTGAAAGTCAATGTGAGCACTAGCCTCGAAGTAAGGCCCTGATTATGCTGGCAAAACGGGAGGCGTGCAGCAACTCCATGAGGCCTTCATCGCTGTTCTGCTTTAGTTTCACGGTAGTAAGCTTTCCAAGACTCCTAGGGACTTTGCTTAAGCAACCGTTTCGGTACCAGAACACTGCGTAGAGACAGTAAGCTCTGGTCCTGCGTGTATGCTGCGTGTCAACCTAGAAATTGGAGACTGATGGCATAAAGCTTCTTTTCCCATTATGAAAGCTCCGTTCATGCGGGCTCGAAGCTACCTGAAAAGCATTGTTGTTGCCGGGGTTTCCTCACTGCCGGCATGGTTCTGAGAAGAAAATGAGTTTTCTCCTAAGAAACCTTGGGTTTCCAGTTCCTTGTTGGAAGCTCACCCTGCTCTGCGCTATACCTAAAGTGAAAGTCAACGTGAGCCCAAGCTTCGAAGTAAGGCCCTGATTATCCTTGCCAAACGAGAGGCGTGCAGCAGCTCTTGAGGCGTTCATCGTTGTTCTGCTTTAGTTTCAAGGTAGTAAGCTTTTCAACACTCCTAGGGGCCTTGCTTCAGCACCCGTTTCAGTACCAGAACACTGCGTAGAACCAGGAAGCTCTGCTCCTGCGTGTATGCTGCGTGTAAACCTAGAAATTAGAGACTGATGGCACAACGCTTGTTATCCCGTTTTGAAAGCTCCATTCATGCGGCCTCGAAGCTACCTGAAAAGCACTGTTGTTACCGTGCTTTTACTTACAGCCGGCATGGCACATAGAAGAAAATGACTTTTCTCGAAAGAAACCTTGTGCTTCCAGTTCCTAGTTGGAAGCTCACCCTGCTCTACTCTATACCAAACGTGAAAGTCAATGTGAGCACTAGCCTCGAAGTAAGGCCCTGATTATGCTGGCAAAACGGGAGGCGTGCAGCAGCTCCATGAGGCCTTCATCGCTGTTCTTCTTTAGTTTCACGGTAGTAAGCTTTCCAAGACTCCTAGGGACTTTGCTTAAGCAACCGTTTCGGTACCAGAACACTGCGTAGAGACAGTAAGCTCTGGTCCTGCGTGTATGCTGCGTTTCAACCTAGAAATTGGAGACTGATGGCATAAGGCTTCTTTTCCCATTATGAAAGCTCCGTTCATGCGGCCTCGAAGCTACCTGAAAAGCATTGTTGTTGCCGGGGTTTTCTTCACTGCCGGCATGGTTCTGAGAAGAAAATGAGTTTTCTCCTAAGAAACCTTGGGTTTCCAGTTCCTTGTTGGAAGCTCACCCTGCTCTGCGCTATACCTAAAGTGAAAGTCAACGTGAGCCCAAGCTTCTAAGTAGGCCCTGATTACCCTTGTAAAACGAGAGGCGTGCAGCAGCTCCATGAGGCGTTCATCGTTGTTCTGCTTTAGTTTCAAGGTAGTAAGCTTTTCAACACTCCTAGGGGCCTTGCTTCAGCACCCGTTTCAGTACCAGAACACTGCGTAGAACCAGGAAGCTCTGCTCCTGCGTGTGTGCTGCGTGTCAACCTAGAAATTAGAGACTGATGGCACAACGCTTGTTTTCCCGTTTTGAAAGCTCCATTCATGCGGCCTCGAAGCTACCTGAAAAGCACTGTTGTTACCGTGCTTTTACTTACAGGCGGCATGGCACATAGAAGAAAATGAGTTTTCTCGAAAGAAACCTTGTGCTTCCAGTTCATAGTTGGAAGCTCACCCTGCTCTGCTCTATACCAAACGTGAAAGTCAATGTGAGCACTAGCCTCGACGTAAGGCCCTGATTATGCTGGCAAAACGGGAGGCGTGCAGCAACTCCATGAGGCCTTCATCGCTGTTCTGCTTTAGTTTCACGGTAGTAAGCTTTCCAAGACTCCTAGGGACTTTGCTTAAGCAACCGTTTCGGTACCAGAACACTGCGTAGAGACAGTAAGCTCTGGTCCGGCGTGTATGCTGCGTGTCAACCTAGAAATTGGAGACTGATGGCATAAAGCTTCTTTTCCCATTATGAAAGCTCCGTTCATGCGGGCTCGAAGCTACCTGAAAAGCATTGTTGTTGCCGGGGTTTTCCTCACTGCCGGCATGGTTCTGAGAAGAAAATGAGTTTTCTCCTAAGAAACCTTGGGTTTCCAGTTCCTTGTTGGAAGCTCACCCTGCTCTGCGCTATACCTAAAGTGAAAGTCAACGTGAGCCCAAGCTTCGAAGTAAGGCCCTGATTATCCTTGCCAAACGAGAGGCGTGCAGGAGCTCTTGAGGCGTTCATCGTTGTTCTGCTTTAGTTTCAAGGTGGTAAGCTTTTCAACACTCCTAGGGGCCTTGCTTCAGCACCCGTTTCAGTACCAGAACACTGCGTAGAACCAGGAAGCTCTGCTCCTGCGTGTGTGCTAAGTGTCAACCTAGAAATTAGAGACTGATGGCACAACGCTTGTTTTCCCGTTTTGAAAGCTCCATTCATGCGGCCCCGAAGCTACCTGAAAAGCACTGTTGTTACCGTGCTTTTACTTACAGGCGGCATGGCACATAGAAGAAAATGAGTTTTCTCGAAAGAAACCTTGTGCTTCCAGTTCCTAGTTGGAAGCTCACCCTGCTCTGCTCTATACCAAACGTGAAAGTCAATGTGAGCACTAGCCTCGACGTAAGGCCCTGATTATGCTGGCAAAACGGGAGGCGTGCAGCAGCTCCATGAGGCCTTCATCGCTGTTCTGCTTTAGTTTCACGGTAGTAAGCTTTCCAAGACTCCTAGGGACTTTGCTTAATCAACCGTTTCGGTACCAGAACACTGCGTAGAGACAGTAAGCTCTGGTCCTGCGTGTATGCTGCGTGTCAACCTAGAAATTGGAGACTGATGGCATAAAACTTCTATTCCCATTATGAAAGCTCCGTTCATGCGGGCTCGAAGCTACCTGAAAAGCATTGTTGTTGCCGGGGTTTTCCTCACTGCCGGCATGGTTCTGAGAAGAAAATGAGTTTTCTCCTAAGAAACCTTGTGTTTCCAGTTCCTTGTTGGAAGCTCACCCTGCTCTGCGCTATACCTAAAGTGAAAGTCAACGTGAGCCCAAGCTTCGAAGTAAGGCCCTGATTATCCTTGCAAAACGAGAGGCGTGCAGCAGCTCTTCAGGCGTTCATCGTTGTTCTGCTTTAGTTTCAAGGTAGTAAGCTTTTCAACACTCCTAGGGGCCTTGCTTCAGCACCCGTTTCAGTACCAGAACACTGCGTAGAACCAGGAAGCTCTGCTCCTGCGTGTATGCTGCGTGTCAACCTAGAAATTAGAGACTGATGGCACAACGCTTGTTTTCCCGTTTTGAAAGCTCCATTCATGCGGCCTCGAAGCTACCTGAAAAGCACGGTTGTTACCGTGCTTTTACTTACAGCCGGCACGCTCATAGAAGAAAATGAGTTTTCTCGAAAGAAACCTTGTGCTTCCAGTTCCTAGTTGGAAGCTCACCCTGCTCTGCTCTATACCAAACGTGAAAGTCAATGTGAGCACTAGCCTCGAAGTAAGGCCCTGATTATGCTGGCAAAACGGGAGGCGTGCAGCAACTCCATGAGGCCTTCATCGCTGTTCTGCTTTAGTTTCACGGTAGTAAGCTTTCCAAGACTCCTAGGGACTTTGCTTAAGCAACCGTTTCAGTACCAGAACACTGCGTAGATACAGTAAGCTCTGGTCCTGCGTGTATGCTGCGTGTCAACCTATAAATTGGAGACTGATGGCATAAGGCTTCTTTTCCCATTATGAAAGCTCCGTTCATGCGGCCTCGAAGCTACCTGAAAAGCATTGTTGTTGCCGGGGTTTTCTTCACTGCCGGCATGGTTCTGAGAAGAAAATGAGTTTTCTCCTAAGAAACCTTGGGTTTCCAGTTCCTTGTTGGAAGCTCACCCTGCTCTGCGCTATACCTAAAGTGAAAGTCAACGTGAGCCCAAGTTTCGAAGTAGGCCCTGATTACCCTTGTAAAACGAGAGGCGTGCAGCAGCTCCATGAGGCCTTCATCGTTGTTCTGCTTTTTCAAGGTAGTAAGCTTTTCAACACTCCTAGGGGCCTTGCTTCAGCACCCGTTTCAGTATCAGAACACTGCGTAGAACCAGGAGCTCTGTTCCTGCGTGTATGCTGCGTGTCAACCTAGAAATTACAGACTGATGGCACAAGGCTAGTTTTCCCATTATGAAAGCTCTCTTGATGCGGCCCCGAAGCTACTTGAAAAGCACTGTTGTTACCGTGCTTTTACTTACAGACGACATGGTTCATAGAAGAAAATGAGTTTTCTCGAAAGAAACCTTGTGCTTCCAGTTCCTAGTTGGAAGCTCACCCTGTTCTGCTCTATACCAAACGTGAAAGTCAACGTGAGCACTAGCCTCGAAGTAAGGCCCTGATTATGCTGGCAAAACGGGAGGCGTGCAGCAGCTCCATGAGGCCTTCATCGCTGTTCTGCTTTAGTTTCACGGCAGTAAGCTTTCCAAGACTCCTAGGGACTTTGCTTAAGCAACCGTTTCGGTACCAGAACACTGCGTAGAGACAGTAAGCTCTGGTCCTGCGTGTATGCTGCGTGTCAACCTAGAAATTGGAGACTGATGGCATAAAGCCTCTTTTCCCATTATGAAAGCTGCGTTCATGCGGCCTCGAAGCTACCTGAAAAGCATTGTTGTTGCCGGGGTTTTCTTCACTGCCGGCATGGTTCTGAGAAGAAAATGAGTTTTCTCCTAAGAAACCTTGTGTTTCCAGTTCCTTGTTGGAAGCTCACCCTGCTCTGCACTATACCTAAAGTGAAAGTCAACGTGAGCCCAAGCTTCGAAGTAGACCCTGATTATCCTTGCAAAACGAGAGGCGTGCAGCAGCTCCATGAGGCGTTCATCGTTGTTCTGCTTTAGTTTCAAGGTAGTAAGCTTTTCAACACTCCTAGGGGCCTTGCTTCAGCACCCGTTTCAGTACCAGAACACTGCGTAGAACCAGGAAGCTCTGCTCCTGCGTGTATGCTGCGTGTCAACCTAGAAATTAGAGACTGATGGCACAACGCTTGTTTTCCCGTTTTGAAAGCTCCATTCATGCAGCCTCGAAGCTACCTGAAAAGCACTGTTGTTACCGTGCTTTTACTTACAGCCGGCATGGCACATAGAAGAAAATGACTTTTCTCGAAAGAAACCTTGTGCTTCCAGTTCCTAGTTGGAAGCTCACCCTGCTCTACTCTATACCAAACGTGAAAGTCAATGTGAGCACTAGCCTCGAAGTAAGGCCCTGATTATGCTGGCAAAACGGGAGGCGTGCAGCAGCTCCATGAGGCCTTCATCGCTGTTCTGCTTTAGTTTCACGGTAGTAAGCTTTCCAAGACTCCTAGGGACTTTGCTTAAGCAACCGTTTCGGTACCAGAACACTGCGTAGAGACAGTAAGCTCTGGTCCTGCGTGTATGCTGCGTGTCAACCTAGAAATTGGAGACTGATGGCATAAAACTTCTATTCCCATTATGAAAGCTCCGTTCATGCGGGCTCGAAGCTACCTGAAAAGCATTGTTGTTGCCGGGGTTTTCCTCACTGCCGGCATGGTTCTGAGAAGAAAATGAGTTTTCTCCTAAGAAACCTTGTGTTTCCAGTTCCTTGTTGGAAGCTCACCCTGCTCTGCGCTATACCTAAAGTGAAAGTCAACGTGAGCCCAAGCTTCGAAGTAAGGCCCTGATTATCCTTGCCAAACGAGAGGCGTGCAGCAGCTCTTGAGGCGTTCATCGTTGTTCTGCTTTAGTTTCAAGGTAGTAAGCTTTTCAACACTCCTAGGGGCCTTGCTTCAGCACCCGTTTCAGTACCAGAACACTGCGTAGAACCGGGAAGCTCTGCTCCTGCGTGTATGCTGCGTGTCAACCTAGAAATTAGAGACTGATGGCACAACGCTTGTTTTCCCGTTTTGAAAGCTCCATTCATGCGGCCTCGAAGCTACCTGAAAAGCACTGTTGTTACCGTGCTTTTACTTACAGCCGGCATGCTCATAGAAGAAAATGAGTTTTCTCGAAAGAAACCTTGTGCTTCCAGTTCCTAGTTGGAAGCTCACCCTGCTCTGCTCTATACCAAACGTGAAAGTCAATGTGAGCACTAGCCTCGAAGTAAGGCCCTGATTATGCTGGCAAAACGGGAGGCGTGCAGCAACTCCATGAGGCCTTCATCGCTGTTCTGCTTTAGTTTCACGGTAGTAAGCTTTCCAAGACTCCTAGGGACTTTGCTTAAGCAACCGTTTCGGTACCAGAACACTGCGTAGAGACAGTAAGCTCTGGTCCGGCGTGTATGCTGCGTGTCAACCTAGAAATTGGAGACTGATGGCATAAAGCCTCTTTTCCCATTATGAAAGCTCCGTTCATGCGGCCTCGAAGCTACCTGAAAAGCATTGTTGTTGCCGGGGTTTTCTTCACTGCCGGCATGGTTCTGAGAAGAAAATGAGTTTTCTCCTAAGAAACCTTGGGTTTCCAGTTCCTTGTTGGAAGCTCACCCTGCTCTGCGCTATACCTAAAGTGAAAGTCAACGTGAGCCCAAGCTTCGAAGTAGGCCCTGATTACCCTTGTAAAACGAGAGGCGTGCAGCAGCTCCATGAGGCCTTCATCGTTGTTCTGCTTTTTCAAGGTAGTAAGCTTTTCAACACTCCTAGGGGCCTTGCTTCAGCACCCGTTTCAGTATCAGAACATTGCGTAGAACCAGGAGCTCTGTTCCTGCGTGTATGCTGCGTGTCAACCTAGAAATTACAGACTGATGGCACAAGGCTAGTTTTCCCATTATGAAAGCTTCTCTTGATGCGGCCCCGAAGCTACCTGAAAAGCACTGTTGTTACCGTGCTTTTACTTACAGACGACATGGTTCATAGAAGAAAATGAGTTTTCTCGAAAGAAACCTTGTGCTTCCAGTTCCTAGTTGGAAGCTCACCCTGTTCTGCACTATACCTAAAGTGAAAGTCAACGTGAGCCCAAGCTTCGAAGTAGACCCTGATTATCCTTGCAAAACGAGAGGCGTGCAGCAGCTCCATGAGGCGTTCATCGTTGTTCTGCTTTAGTTTCAAGGTAGTAAGCTTTTCAACACTCCTAGGGGCCTTGCTTCAGCACCCGTTTCAGTACCAGAACACTGCGTAGAACCAGGAAGCTCTGCTCCTGCGTGTATGCTGCGTGTCAACCTAGAAATTAGAGACTGATGGCACAACGCTTGTTTTCCCGTTTTGAAAGCTCCATTCATGCAGCCTCGAAGCTACCTGAAAAGCACTGTTGTTACCGTGCTTTTACTTACAGCCGGCATGGCACATAGAAGAAAATGACTTTTCTCGAAAGAAACCTTGTGCTTCCAGTTCCTAGTTGGAAGCTCACCCTGCTCTACTCTATACCAAACGTGAAAGTCAATGTGAGCACTAGCCTCGAAGTAAGGCCCTGATTATGCTGGCAAAACGGGAGGCGTGCAGCAGCTCCATGAGGCCTTCATCGCTGTTCTGCTTTAGTTTCACGGTAGTAAGCTTTCCAAGACTCCTAGGGACTTTGCTTAAGCAACCGTTTCGGTACCAGAACACTGCGTAGAGACAGTAAGCTCTGGTCCTGCGTGTATGCTGCGTGTCAACCTAGAAATTGGAGACTGATGGCATAAGGCTTCTTTTCCCATTATGAAAGCTCCGTTCATGCGGCCTCGAAGCTACCTGAAAAGCATTGTTGTTGCCGGGGTTTTCTTCATTGCCGGCATGGTTCTGAGAAGAAAATGAGTTTTCTCCTAAGAAACCTTGGGTTTCCAGTTCCTTGTTGGAAGCTCACCCTGCTCTGCTCTATACCTAAAGTGAAAGTCAACGTGAGCCCAAGCTTCGAAGTAGGCCCTGATTACCCTTGTAAAACGAGAGGCGTGCAGCAGCTCCATGAGGCCTTCATCGTTGTTCTGCTTTAGTTTCAAGGTAGTAAGCTTTTCAACACTCCTAGGAGCCTTGCTTCAGCACCCGTTTCAGTACCAGAACACTGCGTAGAACCAGGAAGCTCTGCTCCTGCGTGTATGCTGCGTGTCAACCTAGAAATTAGAGACTGATGGCACAAGACTAGTTTTCCCATTATGAAAGCTCCGTTGATGCGGCCCCGAAGCTACCTGAAAAGCACTGTTGTTAACGTGCTTTTACTTACAGCCGGCATGGCTCATAGAAGAAAATGAGTTTTCTCGAAAGAAACCTTGTGCTTCCAGTTCCTAGTTGGAAGCTCACCCTGCTCTGCTCTATACCAAACGTGAAAGTCAATGTGAGCACTAGCCTCGAAGTAAGGCCCTGATTATGCTGGCAAAACGGGAGGCGTGCAGCAGCTCCATGAGGCCTTCATCGCTGTTCTGCTTTAGTTTCACGGTAGTAAGCTTTCCAAGACTCCTAGGGACTTTGCTTAAGCAACCGTTTCGGTACCAGAACACTGCGTAGAGACAGTAAGCTCTGGTCCTGCGTGTATGCTGCGTGTCAACCTAGAAATTGGAGACTGATGGCATAAAGCCTCTTTTCCCATTATGAAAGCTCCGTTATTGCGGCCTCGAAGCTACCTGAAAAGCATTGTTGTTGCCGGGGTTTTCTTCACTGCCGGCATGGTTCTGAGAAGAAAATGAGTTTTCTCCTAAGAAACCTTGTGTTTCCAGTTCCTTGTAGGAAGCTCACCCTGCTCTGCGCTATACCTAAAGTGAAAGTCAACGTGAGCCCAAGCTTCGAAGTAAGGCCCTGATTATCCTTGCAAAACGAGAGGCGTGCAGCAGCTCCATGAGGCGTTCATCGTTGTTCTGCTTTAGTTTCAAGGTAGTAAGCTTTTCAACACTCCTAGGGGCCTTGCTTCAGCACCCGTTTCAGTACCAGAACACTGCGTAGAACCAGGAGCTCTGCTCCTGCGTGTATGCTGCGTGTCAATCTAGAAATTACAGACTGATGGCACAAGGCTAGTTTTCCCATTATGAAAGCTCTGTTGATGCGGCCCCGAAGCTACCTGAAAAGCACTGTTGTTACCGTGCTTTTACTTACAGACGGCATGGTTCATAGAAGAAAATGAGTTTTCTCGAAAGAAACCTTGTGCTTCCAGTTCCTAGTTGGAAGCTCACCCTGTTCTGCTCTATACCAAACGTGAAAGTCAATGTGAGCACTAGCCTCGAAGTAAGGCCCTGATTATGCTGGCAAAACGGGAGGCGTGCAGCAGCTCCATGAGGCCTTCATCGCTGTTCTGCTTTAGTTTCACGGTAGTAAGCTTTCCAAGACTCCTAGGGACTTTGCTTAAGCAACCGTTTCGGTACCAGAACACTGCGTAGAGACAGTAAGCTCTGGTCCTGCGTGTATGCTGCGTGTCAACCTAGAAATTGGAGACTGATGGCATAAGACTTCTTTTCCCATTATGAAAGCTCCGTTCATGCGGCCTCGAAGCTACCTGAAAAGAATTGTTGTTGCCGGGGTTTTCCTCACTGCCGGCATGGTTCTGAGAAGAAAATGAGTTTTCTCCTAAGAAACCTTGGGTTTCCAGTTCCTTGTTGGAAGCTCACCCTGCTCTGCGCTATACCTAAAGTGAAAGTCAACGTGAGCCCAAGCTTCGAAGTAAGGCCCTGATTATCCTTGCAAAACGAGAGGCGTGCAGCAGCTCTTGAGGCGTTCATCGTTGTTCTGCTTTAGTTTCAAGGTAGTAAGCTTTTCAACACTCCTAGGGGCCTTGCTTCAGCACCCGTTTCAGTACCAGAACACTGCGTAGAACCAGGAAGCTCTGCTCCTGCGTGTATGCTGCGTGTCAACCTAGAAATTAGAGACTGATGGCACAACGCTTGTTTTCCCGTTTTGAAAGCTCCATTCATGCGGCCTCGATGTTACCTGAAAAGCACTTTTGTTACGTGCTTTTACTTACAGCCGGCATGGCACATAGAAGAAAATGAGATTTCTCGAAAGAAACCTTGTGCTTCCAGTTCCTAGTTGGAAGCTCACCCTGCTCTGCTCTATACCAAACGTGAAAGTCAATGTGAGCACTAGCCTCGACGTAAGGCCCTGATTATGCTGGCAAAACGGGAGGCGTGCAGCAGCTCCATGAGGCCTTCATCGCTGTTCTGCTTTAGTTTCACGGTAGTAAGCTTTCCAAGACTCCTAGGGACTTTGCTTAATCAACCGTTTCGGTACCAGAACACTGCGTAGAGACAGTAAGCTCTGGTCCTGCGTGTATGCTGCGTGTCAACCTAGAAATTGGAGACTGATGGCATAAAACTTCTATTCCCATTATGAAAGCTCCGTTCATGCGGGCTCGAAGCTACCTGAAAAGAATTGTTGTTGCCGGGGTTTTCCTCACTGCCGGCATGGTTCTGAGAAGAAAATGAGTTTTCTCCTAAGAAACCTTGGGTTTCCAGTTCCTTGTTGGAAGCTCACCCTGCTCTGCGCTATACCTAAAGTGAAAGTCAACGTGAGCCCAAGCTTCGAAGTAAGGCCCTGATTATCCTTGCAAAACGAGAGGCGTGCAGCAGCTCTTGAGGCGTTCATCGTTGTTCTGCTTTAGTTTCAAGGTAGTAAGCTTTTCAACACTCCTAGGGGCCTTGCTTCAGCACCCGTTTCAGTACCAGAACACTGCGTAGAACCAGGAAGCTCTGCTCCTGCGTGTATGCTGCGTGTCAACCTAGAAATTAGAGACTGATGGCACAACGCTTGTTTTCCCGTTTTGAAAGCTCCATTCATGCGGCCTCGATGTTACCTGAAAAGCACTGTTGTTACGTGCTTTTACTTACAGCCGGCATGGCACATAGAAGAAAATGAGATTTCTCGAAAGAAACCTTGTGCTTCCAGTTCCTAGTTGGAAGCTCACCCTGCTCTGCTCTATACCAAACGTGAAAGTCAATGTGAGCACTAGCCTCGACGTAAGGCCCTGATTATGCTGGCAAAACGGGAGGCGTGCAGCAGCTCCATGAGGCCTTCATCGCTGTTCTGCTTTAGTTTCACGGTAGTAAGCTTTCCAAGACTCCTAGGGACTTTGCTTAATCAACCGTTTCGGTACCAGAACACTGCGTAGAGACAGTAAGCTCTGGTCCTGCGTGTATGCTGCGTGTCAACCTAGAAATTGGAGACTGATGGCATAAAACTTCTATTCCCATTATGAAAGCTCCGTTCATGCGGGCTCGAAGCTACCTGAAAAGCATTGTTGTTGCCGGGGTTTTCCTCACTGCCGGCATGGTTCTGAGAAGAAAATGAGTTTTCTCCTAAGAAACCTTGGGTTTCCAGTTCCTTGTTGGAAGCTCACCCTGCTCTGCGCTATACCTAAAGTGAAAGTCAACGTGAGCCCAAGCTTCGAAGTAAGGCCCTGATTATCCTTGCCAAACGAGAGGCTTGCAGCAGCTCCATGAGGCCTTCATCGTTGTTCTGCTTTAGTTTCAAGGTAGTAAGCTTTTCAACACTCCTAGGGGCCTTGCTTCAGCACCCGTTTCAGTACCAGAACACTGCGTAGAACCAGGAAGCTCTGCTCCTGCGTGTATGCTGCGTGTCAACCTAGAAATTAGAGACTGATGGCACAACTCTTGTTTTCCCGTTTTGAAAGCTCCATTCATGCGGCCTCGAAGCTACCTGAAAAGCACTGTTGTTACCGTGCTTTTACTTAAGCCGGCATGGCACATAGAAGAAAATGAGTTTTCTCGAAAGAAACCTTGTGCTTCCAGTTCCTAGTTGGAAGCTCACCCTGCTCTACTCTATACCAAACGTGAAAGTCAATGTGAGCACTAGCCTCGAAGTAAGGCCCTGATTATGCTGGCAAAACGGGAGGCGTGCAGCAGCTCCATGAGGCCTTCATCGCTGTTCTGCTTTAGTTTCACGGTAGTAAGCTTTCCAAGACTCCTAGGGACTTTGCTTAAGCAACCGTTTCGGTACCAGAACACTGCGTAGAGACAGTAAGCTCTGGTCCTGCGTGTATGCTGCGTGTCAACCTAGAAATTGGAGACTGATGGCATAAGGCTTCTTTTCCCATTATGAAAGCTCCGTTCATGCGGCCTCGAAGCTACCTGAAAAGCATTGTTGTTGCCGGGGTTTTCTTCACTGCCGGCATGGTTCTGAGAAGACAATGAGTTTTCTCCTAAGAAACCTTGGGTTTCCAGTTCCTTGTTGGAAGCTCACCCTGCTCTGCTCTATACCTAAAGTGAAAGTCAACGTGAGCCCAAGCTTCGAAGTAGGCCCTGATTACCCTTGTAAAACGAGAGGCGTGCAGCAGCTCCATGAGGCCTTCATCGTTGTTCTGCTTTAGTTTCAAGGTAGTAAGCTTTTCAACACTCCTAGGGGCCTTGCTTCAGCACCCGTTTCAGTACCAGAACACTGCGTAGAACCAGGAAGCTCTGCTCCTGCGTGTATGCTGCGTGTCAACCTAGAAATTAGAGACTGATGGCACAACGCTTGTTTTCCCGTTTTGAAAGCTCCATTCATGCGGCCTCGAAGCTACCTGAAAAGCACTGTTGTTACCGTGCTTTTACTTACAGCCGGCATGGCACATAGAAGAAAATGAGTTTTCTCGAAAGAAACCTTGTGCTTCCAGTTCCTAGTTGGAAGCTCACCCTGCTCTGCTCTATACCAAACGTGAAAGTCAATGTGAGCACTAGCCTCGAAGTAAGGCCCTGATTATGCTGGCAAAACGGGAGGCGTGCAGCAACTCCATGAGGCCTTCATCGCTGTTCTGCTTTAGTTTCACGGTAGTAAGCTTTCCAAGACTCCTAGGGACTTTGCTTAAGCAACCGTTTCGGTACCAGAACACTGCGTAGAGACAGTAAGCTCTGGTCCGGCGTGTATGCTGCGTGTCAACCTAGAAATTGGAGACTGATGGCATAAAGCTTCTTTTCCCATTATGAAAGCTCCGTTCATGCGGGCTCGAAGCTACCTGAAAAGCATTGTTGTTGCCGGGGTTTTCCTCACTGCCGGCATGGTTCTGAGAAGAAAATGAGTTTTCTCCTAAGAAACCTTGGGTTTCCAGTTCCTTGTTGGAAGCTCACCCTGCTCTGCGCTATACCTAAAGTGAAAGTCAACGTGAGCCCAAGCTTCGAAGTAAGGCCCTGATTATCCTTGCCAAACGAGAGGCGTGCAGCAGCTCTTGAGGCGTTCATCGTTGTTCTGCTTTAGTTTCAAGGTAGTAAGCTTTTCAACACTCCTAGGGGCCTTGCTTCAGCACCCGTTTCAGTACCAGAACACTGCGTAGAACCAGGAAGCTCTGCTCCTGCGTGTATGCTGCGTGTCAACCTAGAAATTAGAGACTGATGGCACAACGCTTGTTTTCCCGTTTTGAAAGCTCCATTCATGCGGCCTCGAAGCTACCTGAAAAGCACTGTTGTTACCGTGCTTTTACTTACAGCCGGCATGGCACATAGAAGAAAATGACTTTTCTCGAAAGAAACCTTGTGCTTCCAGTTCCTAGTTGGAAGCTCACCCTGCTCTACTCTATACCAAACGTGAAAGTCAATGTGAGCACTAGCCTCGAAGTAAGGCCCTGATTATGCTGGCAAAACGGGAGGCGTGCAGCAGCTCCATGAGGCCTTCATCGCTGTTCTGCTTTAGTTTCACGGTAGTAAGCTTTCCAAGACTCCTAGGGACTTTGCTTAAGCAACCGTTTCGGTACCAGAACACTGCGTAGAGACAGTAAGCTCTGGTCCTGCGTGCATGCTGCGTGTCAACCTAGAAATTGGAGACTGATGGCATAAAGCCTCTTTTCCCATTATGAAAGCTCCGTTCATGCGGCCTCGAAGCTACCTGAAAAGCATTGTTGTTGCCGGGGTTTTCTTCACTCCCGGCATGGTTCTGAGAAGAAAATGAGTTTTCTCCTAAGAAACCTTGTGTTTCCAGTTCCTTGTTGGAAGCTCACCCTGCTCTGCGCTATACCTAAAGTGAAAGTCAACGTGAGCCCAAGCTTCGAAGTAGGCCCTGATTATCCTTGCAAAACGAGAGGCGTGCAGCAGCTCCATGAGGCGTTCATCGTTGTTCTGCTTTAGTTTCAAGGTAGTAAGCTTTTCAACACTCCTAGGGGCCTTGCTTCAGCACCCGTTTCAGTACCAGAACACTGCGTAGAACCAGGAGCTCTGCTCCTGCGTGTATGCTGCGTGTCAACCTAGAAATTACAGACTGATGGCACAAGGCTAGTTTTCCCATTATGAAAGCTCTGTTGATGCGGCCCCGAAGCTACCTGAAAAGCACTGTTCTTACCGTGCTTTTACTTACAGACGGCATGGTTCATAGAAGAAAATGAGTTTTCTCGAAAGAAACCTTGTGCTTCCAGTTCGTAGTTGGAAGCTCAACCTGCTCCGCTCTATACCAAACGTGAAAGTCAATGGGAGCACTAGCCTCGAAGTAAGGCCCTGATTATGCTGGCAAAACGGGAGGCGTGCAGCAGCTCCATGAGGCCTTCATCGCTGTTCTGCTTTAGTTTCACGGTAGTAAGCTTTCCAAGACTCCTAGGGACTTTGCTTTAGCAACCGTTTCGGTACCAGAACACTGCGTAGAGACAGTAAGCTCTGGTCCTGCGTGTATGCTGCGTGTCAACCTAGAAATTGGAGACTGATGGCATAAAGCTTCTATTCCCATTATGAAAGCTCCGTTCATGCGGCCTCGAAGCTACCTGAAAAGCATTGTTGTTGCCGGGTTTTTCCTCACTGCCGGCATGGTTCTGAGAAGAAAATGAGTTTTCTCCTAAGAAACCTTGGGTTTCCAGTTCCTTGTTGGAAGCTCACCCTGCTCTGCGCTATACCTAAAGTGAAAGTCAACGTGAGCCCAAGCTTCGAAGTAAGGCCCTGATTATCCTTGCAAAACGAGAGGCGTGCAGCATCTCTTGAGGCGTTCATCGTTGTTCTGCTTTAGTTTCAAGGTAGTAAGCTTTTCAACACTCCTAGGGGCCTTGCTTCAGCACCCGTTTCAGTACCAGAACACTGCGTAGAACCAGGAGCTCTGCTCCTGCGTGTATGCTGCGTGTCAACCTAGAAATTAGAGACTGATGGCACAAGGCTAGTTTTCCCATTATGAAAGCTCTCTTGATGCGGCCCCGAAGCTACCTGAAAAGCACTGTTGTTACCGTGCTTTTACTTACAGACGGCATGGTTCATAGAAGAAAATGAGTTTTCTCGAAAGAAACCTTGTGCTTCCAGTTCCTAGTTGGAAGCTCACCCTGTTCTGCTCTATACCAAACGTGAAAGTCAATGTGAGCACTAGCCTCGAAGTAAGGCCCTGATTATGCTGCCAAAACGGGAGGCGTGCAGCAGCTCCATGAGGCCTTCATCGCTGTTCTGCTTTAGTTTCACGGTAGTAAGCTTTCCAAGACTCCTAGGGACTTTGCTTAAGCAACCGTTTCGGTACCAGAACACTGCGTAGAGACAGTAAGCTCTGGTCCTGCGTGTATGCTGCGTGTCAACCTAGAAATTGGAGACTGATGGCATAAAGCCTCTTTTCCCATTATGAAAGCTGCGTTCATGCGGCCTCGAAGCTACCTGAAAAGCATTGTTGTTGCCGGGGTTTTCTTCACTCCCGGCATGGTTCTGAGAAGAAAATGAGTTTTCTCCTAAGAAACCTTGTGTTTCCAGTTCCTTGTTGGAAGCTCACCCTGCTCTGCGCTATACCTAAAGTGAAAGTCAACGTGAGCCCAAGCTTCGAAGTAGACCCTGATTATCCTTGCAAAACGAGAGGCGTGCAGCAGCCCCATGAAGCGTTCATCGTTGTTCTGCTTTAGTTTCAAGGTAGTAAGCTTTTCAACACTCCTAGGGGCCTTGCTTCAGCACCCGTTTCAGTACCAGAACACTGCGTAGAACCAGGAAGCTCTGCTCCTGCGTGTATGCTGCGTGTCAACCTAGAAATTAGAGACTGATGGCACAACGCTTGTTTTCCCGTTTTGAAAGCTCCATTCATGCAGCCTCGAAGCTACCTGAAAAGCACTGTTGTTACCGTGCTTTTACTTACAGCCGGCATGGCACATAGAAGAAAATGACTTTTCTCGAAAGAAACCTTGTGCTTCCAGTTCCTAGTTGGAAGCTCACCCTGCTCTACTCTATACCAAACGTGAAAGTCAATGTGAGCACTAGCCTCGAAGTAAGGCCCTGATTATGCTGGCAAAACGGGAGGCGTGCAGCAGCTCCATGAGGCCTTCATCGCTGTTCTGCTTTAGTTTCACGGTAGTAAGCTTTCCAAGACTCCTAGGGACTTTGCTTAAGCAACCGTTTCGGTACCAGAACACTGCGTAGAGACAGTAAGCTCTGGTCCTGCGTGTATGCTGCGTGTCAACCTAGAAATTGGAGACTGATGGCATAAGGCTTCTTTTCCCATTATGAAAGCTCCGTTCATGCGGCCTCGAAGCTACCTGAAAAGCATTGTTGTTGCCGGGGTTTTCTTCACTGCCGGCATGGTTCTGAGAAGAAAATGAGTTTTCTCCGAAGAAACCTTGGGTTTCCAGTTCCTTGTTGGAAGCTCACCCTGCTCTGCGCTATACCTAAAGTGAAAGTCAACGTGAGCCCAAGCTTCGAAGTAGGCCCTGATTACCCTTGTAAAACGAAAGGCGTGCAGCAGCTCCATGAGGCCTTCATCGTTGTTCTGCTTTAGTTTCAAGGTAGTAAGCTTTTCAACACTCCTAGGGGCCTTGCTTCAGCACCCGTTTCAGTACCAGAACACTGCGTAGAACCAGGAAGCTCTGCTCCTGCGTGTATGCTGCGTGTCAACCTAGAAATTAGAGACTGATGGCACAACGCTTGTTTTCCCGTTTTGAAAGCTCCATTCATGCGGCCTCGAAGCTACCTGAAAAGCACTGTTGTTACCGTGCTTTTACTTACAGCCGGCATGGCACATAGAAGAAAATGAGTTTTCTCGAAAGAAACCTTGTGCTTCCAGTTCCTAGTTGGAAGCTCACCCTGCTCTGCTCTATACCAAACGTGAAAGTCAATGTGAGCACTAGCCTCGAAGTAAGGCCCTGATTATGCTGGCAAAACGGGAGGCGTGCAGCAACTCCATGAGGCCTTCATCGCTGTTCTGCTTTAGTTTCACGGTAGTAAGCTTTCCAAGACTCCTAGGGACTTTGCTTAAGCAACCGTTTCGGTACCAGAACACTGCGTAGAGACAGTAAGCTCTGGTCCTGCGTGTATGCTGCGTTTCAACCTAGAAATTGGAGACTGATGGCATAAATCTTCTTTTCCCATTATGAAAGCTCCGTTCATGCGGGCTCGAAGCTACCTGAAAAGCATTGTTGTTGCCGGGGTTTTCCTCACTGCCGGCATGGTTCTGAGAAGAAAATGAGTTTTCTCCTAAGAAACCTTGGGTTTCCAGTTCCTTGTTGGAAGCTCACCCTGCTCTACGCTATACCTAAAGTGAAAGTCAACGTGAGCCCCAGCTTCGAAGTAAGGCCCTGATTATCCTTGCCAAACGAGAGGCGTGCAGCAGCTCTTGAGGCGTTCATCGTTGTTCTGCTTTAGTTTCAAGGTAGTAAGCTTTTCAACACTCCTAGGGGCCTTGCTTCAGCACCCGTTTCAGTACCAGAACACTGCGTAGAGACAGTAAGCTCTGGTCCTGCGTGTATGCTGCGTGTCAACCTAGAAATTGGAGACTGATGGCATAAAGCCTCTTTTCCCATTATGAAAGCTCCGTTCATGCGGCCTCGAAGCTACCTGAAAAGCATTGTTGTTGCCGGGGTTTTCTTCACTCCCGGCATGGTTCTGAGAAGAAAATGAGTTTTCTCCTAAGAAACCTTGTGTTTCCAGTTCCTTGTTGGAAGCTCACCCTGCTCTGCGCTATACCTAAAGTGAAAGTCAACGTGAGCCCAAGCTTCGAAGTAAGGTCCTGATTATCCTTGCAAAACGAGAGGCGTGCAGCAGCTCCATGAGGCGTTCATCGTTGTTCTGCTTTAGTTTCAAGGTAGTAAGCTTTTCAACACTCCTAGGGGCCTTGCTTCAGCACCCGTTTCAGTACCAGAACACTGCGTAGAACCAGGAAGCTCTGCTCCTGCGTGTATGCTGCGTTTCAACCTAGAAATTAGAGACTGATGGCACAACGCTTGTTTTCCCGTTTTGAAAGCTCCATTCATGCAGCCTCGAAGCTACCTGAAAAGCACTGTTGTTACCGTGCTTTTACTTACAGCCGGCATGGCACATAGAAGAAAATGACTTTTCTCGAAAGAAACCTTGTGCTTCCAGTTCCTAGTTGGAAGCTCACCCTGCTCTACTCTATACCAAACGTGAAAGTCAATGTGAGCACTAGCCTCGAAGTAAGGCCCTGATTATGCTGGCAAAACGGGAGGCGTGCAGCAGCTCCATGAGGCCTTCATCGCTGTTCTGCTTTAGTTTCACGGTAGTAAGCTTTCCAAGACTCCTAGGGACTTTGCTTAAGCAACCGTTTCGGTACCAGAACACTGCGTAGAGACAGTAAGCTCTGGTCCTGCGTGTATGCTGCGTGTCAACCTAGAAATTGGAGACTGATGGCATAAGGCTTCTTTTCCCATTATGAAAGCTCCGTTCATGCGGCCTCGAAGCTACCTGAAAAGCATTGTTGTTGCCGGGGTTTTCTTCACTGCCGGCATGGTTCTGAGAAGACAATGAGTTTTCTCCGAAGAAACCTTGGGTTTCCAGTTCCTTGTTGGAAGCTCACCCTGCTCTGCGCTATACCTAAAGTGAAAGTCAACGTGAGCCCAAGCTTCGAAGTAGGCCCTGATTACCCTTGTAAAACGAAAGGCGTGCAGCGGCTCCATGAGGCCTTCATCGTTGTTCTGCTTTAGTTTCAAGGTAGTAAGCTTTTCAACACTCCTAGGGGCCTTGCTTCAGCACCCGTTTCAGTACCAGAACACTGCGTAGAACCAGGAAGCTCTGCTCCTGCGTGTATGCTGCGTGTCAACCTAGAAATTAGAGACTGATGGCACAACGCTTGTTTTCCCGTTTTGAAAGCTCCATTCATGCGGCCTCGAAGCTACCTGAAAAGCACTGTTGTTACCGTGCTTTTACTTACAGCCGGCATGGCACATAGAAGAAAATGAGTTTTCTCGAAAGAAACCTTGTGCTTCCAGTTCCTAGTTGGTAGCTCACCCTGCTCTGCTCTATACCAAACGTGAAAGTCAATGTGAGCACTAGCCTCGAAGTAAGGCCCTGATTATGCTGGCAAAACGGGAGGCGTGCAGCAACTCCATGAGGCCTTCATCGCTGTTCTGCTTTAGTTTCACGGTAGTAAGCTTTCCAAGACTCCTAGGGACTTTGCTTGAGCAACCGTTTCGGTACCAGAACACTGCGTAGAGACAGTAAGCTCTGGTCCTGCGTGTATGCTGCGTGTCAACCTAGAAATTGGAGACTGATGGCATAAAGCTTCTTTTCCCATTATGAAAGCTCCGTTCATGCGGGCTCGAAGCTACCTGAAAAGCATTGTTGTTGCCGGGGTTTTCCTCACTGCCGGCATGGTTCTGAGAAGAAAATGAGTTTTCTCCTAAGAAACCTTGGGTTTCCAGTTCCTTGTTGGAAGCTCACCCTGCTCTGCGCTATACCTAAAGTGAAAGTCAACGTGAGCCCCAGCTTCGAAGTAAGGCCCTGATTATCCTTGCCAAACGAGAGGCGTGCAGCAGCTCTTGAGGCGTTCATCGTTGTTCTGCTTTAGTTTCAAGGTAGTAAGCTTTTCAACACTCCTAGGGGCCTTGCTTCAGCACCCGTTTCAGTACCAGAACACTGCGTAGAACCAGGAAGCTCTGCTCCTGCGTGTATGCTGCGTGTCAACCTAGAAATTAGAGACTGATGGCACAACGCTTGTTTTCCCGTTTTGAAAGCTCCATTCATGCGGCCTCGAAGCTACCTGAAAAGCACTGTTGTTACCGTGCTTTTACTTACAGCCGGCATGGCACATAGAAGAAAATGACTTTTCTCGAAAGAAACCTTGTGCTTCCAGTTCCTAGTTGGAAGCTCACCGTGCTCTACTCTATACCAAACGTGAAAGTCAATGTGAGCACTAGCCTCGAAGTAAGGCCCTGATTATGCTGGCAAAACGGGAGGCGTGCAGCAGCTCCATGAGGCCTTCATCGCTGTTCTGCTTTAGTTTCACGGTAGTAAGCTTTCCAAGACTCCTAGGGACTTTGCTTAAGCAACCGTTTCGGTACCAGAACACTGCGTAGAGACAGTAAGCTCTGGTCCTGCGTGTATGCTGCGTGTCAACCTAGAAATTGGAGACTGATGGCATAAGGCTTCTTTTCCCATTATGAAAGCTCCGTTCATGCGGCCTCGAAGCTACCTGAAAAGCATTGTTGTTGCCGGGGTTTTCTTCACTGCCGGCATGGTTCTGAGAAGAAAATGAGTTTTCTCCTAAGAAACCTTGGGTTTCCAGTTCCTTGTTGGAAGCTCACCCTGCTCTGCGCTATACCTAAAGTGAAAGTCAACGTGAGCCCAAGCTTCGAAGTAGGCCCTGATTACCCTTGTAAAACGAGAGGCGTGCAGCAGCTCCATGAGGCGTTCATCGTTGTTCTGCTTTAGTTTCAAGGTAGTAAGCTTTTCAACACTCCTAGGGGCCTTGCTTCAGCACCCGTTTCAGTACCAGAACACTGCGTAGAACCAGGAAGCTCTGCTCCTGCGTGTGTGCTGCGTGTCAACCTAGAAATTAGAGACTGATGGCACAACGCTTGTTTTCCCGTTTTGAAAGCTCCATTCATGCGGCCTCGAAGCTACCTGAAAAGCACTGTTGTTACCGTGCTTTTACTTACAGCCGGCATGGCACATAGAAGAAAATGAGTTTTCTCGAAAGAAACCTTGTGCTTCCAGTTCCTAGTTGGAAGCTCACCCTGCTCTGCTCTATACCAAACGTGAAAGTCAATGTGAGCACTAGCCTCGAAGTAAGGCCCTGATTATGCTGGCAAAACGGGAGGCGTGCAGCAACTCCATGAGGCCTTCATCGCTGTTCTGCTTTAGTTTCACGGTAGTAAGCTTTCCAAGACTCCTAGGGACTTTGCTTAAGCAACCGTTTCGGTACCAGAACACTGCGTAGAGACAGTAAGCTCTGGTCCTGCGTGTATGCTGCGTGTCAACCTAGAAATTGGAGACTGATGGCATAAAGCTTCTTTTCCCATTATGAAAGCTCCGTTCATGCGGGCTCGAAGCTACCTGAAAAGCATTGTTGTTGCCGGGGTTTTCCTCACTGCCGGCATGGTTCTGAGAAGAAAATGAGTTTTCTCCTAAGAAACCTTGGGTTTCCAGTTCCTTGTTGGAAGCTCACCCTGCTCTGCGCTATACCTAAAGTGAAAGTCAACGTGAGCCCAAGCTTCGAAGTAGGCCCTGATTATCCTTGCCAAACGAGAGGCGTGCAGCAGCTCCATGAGGCGTTCATCGTTGTTCTGCTTTAGTTTCAAGGTAGTAAGCTTTTCAACACTCCTAGGGGCCTTGCTTCAGCACCCGTTTCAGTACCAGAACACTGCGTAGAACCAGGAAGCTCTGCTCCTGCGTGTATGCTGCGTGTCAACCTAGAAATTAGAGACTGATGGCACAACGCTTGTTTTCCCGTTTTGAAAGCTCCATTCATGCGGTCTCGAAGCTACCTGAAAAGCACTGTTGTTACCGTGCTTTTACTTACAGCCGGCATGGCACATAGAAGAAAATGAGTTTTCTCGAAAGAAACCTTGTGCTTCCAGTTCCTAGTTGGTAGCTCACCCTGCTCTGCTCTATACCAAACGTGAAAGTCAATGTGAGCACTAGCCTCGAAGTAAGGCCCTGATTATGCTGGCAAAACGGGAGGCGTGCAGCAACTCCATGAGGCCTTCATCGCTGTTCTGCTTTAGTTTCACGGTAGTAAGCTTTCCAAGACTCCTAGGGACTTTGCTTAAGCAACCGTTTCGGTACCAGAACACTGCGTAGAGACAGTAAGCTCTGGTCCTGCGTGTATGCTGCGTGTCAACCTAGAAATTGGAGACTGATGGCATAAGGCTTCTTTTCCCATTATGAAAGCTCCGTTCATGCGGCCTCGAAGCTACCTGAAAAGCATTGTTGTTGCCGGGGTTTTCTTCACTGCCGGCATGGTTCTGAGAAGACAATGAGTTTTCTCCGAAGAAACCTTGGGTTTCCAGTTCCTTGTTGGAAGCTCACCCTGCTCTACGCTATACCTAAAGTGAAAGTCAACGTGAGCCCCAGCTTCGAAGTAAGGCCCTGATTATCCTTGCCAAACGAGAGGCGTGCAGCAGCTCTTGAGGCGTTCATCGTTGTTCTGCTTTAGTTTCAAGGTAGTAAGCTTTTCAACACTCCTAGGGGCCTTGCTTCAGCACCCGTTTCAGTACCAGAACACTGCGTAGAGACAGTAAGCTCTGGTCCTGCGTGTATGCTGCGTGTCAACCTAGAAATTGGAGACTGATGGCATAAAGCCTCTTTTCCCATTATGAAAGCTCCGTTCATGCGGCCTCGAAGCTACCTGAAAAGCATTGTTGTTGCCGGGGTTTTCTTCACTCCCGGCATGGTTCTGAGAAGAAAATGAGTTTTCTCCTAAGAAACCTTGTGTTTCCAGTTCCTTGTTGGAAGCTCACCCTGCTCTGCGCTATACCTAAAGTGAAAGTCAACGTGAGCCCAAGCTTCGAAGTAAGGTCCTGATTATCCTTGCAAAACGAGAGGCGTGCAGCAGCTCCATGAGGCGTTCATCGTTGTTCTGCTTTAGTTTCAAGGTAGTAAGCTTTTCAACACTCCTAGGGGCCTTGCTTCAGCACCCGTTTCAGTACCAGAACACTGCGTAGAACCAGGAAGCTCTGCTCCTGCGTGTATGCTGCGTGTCAACCTAGAAATTAGAGACTGATGGCACAACGCTTGTTTTCCCGTTTTGAAAGCTCCATTCATGCAGCCTCGAAGCTACCTGAAAAGCACTGTTGTTACCGTGCTTTTACTTACAGCCGGCATGGCACATAGAAGAAAATGACTTTTCTCGAAAGAAACCTTGTGCTTCCAGTTCCTAGTTGGAAGCTCACCCTGCTCTACTCTATACCAAACGTGAAAGTCAATGTGAGCACTAGCCTCGAAGTAAGGCCCTGATTATGCTGGGAAAACGGGAGGCGTGCAGCAGCTCCATGAGGCCTTCATCGCTGTTCTGCTTTAGTTTCACGGTAGTAAGCTTTCCAAGACTCCTAGGGACTTTGCTTAAGCAACCGTTTCGGTACCAGAACACTGCGTAGAGACAGTAAGCTCTGGTCCTGCGTGTATGCTGCGTGTCAACCTAGAAATTGGAGACTGATGGCATAAGGCTTCTTTTCCCATTATGAAAGCTCCGTTCATGCGGCCTCGAAGCTACCTGAAAAGCATTGTTGTTGCCGGGGTTTTCTTCACTGCCGGCATGGTTCTGAGAAGACAATGAGTTTTCTCCGAAGAAACCTTGGGTTTCCAGTTCCTTGTTGGAAGCTCACCCTGCTCTGCGCTATACCTAAAGTGAAAGTCAACGTGAGCCCAAGCTTCGAAGTAGGCCCTGATTACCCTTGTAAAACGAAAGGCGTGCAGCGGCTCCATGAGGCCTTCATCGTTGTTCTGCTTTAGTTTCAAGGTAGTAAGCTTTTCAACACTCCTAGGGGCCTTGCTTCAGCACCCGTTTCAGTACCAGAACACTGCGTAGAACCAGGAAGCTCTGCTCCTGCGTGTATGCTGCGTGTCAACCTAGAAATTAGAGACTGATGGCACAACGCTTGTTTTCCCGTTTTGAAAGCTCCATTCATGCGGCCTCGAAGCTACCTGAAAAGCACTGTTGTTACCGTGCTTTTACTTACAGCCGGCATGGCACATAGAAGAAAATGAGTTTTCTCGAAAGAAACCTTGTGCTTCCAGTTCCTAGTTGGAAGCTCACCGTGCTCTACTCTATACCAAACGTGAAAGTCAATGTGAGCACTAGCCTCGAAGTAAGGCCCTGATTATGCTGGCAAAACGGGAGGCGTGCAGCAGCTCCATGAGGCCTTCATCGCTGTTCTGCTTTAGTTTCACGGTAGTAAGCTTTCCAAGACTCCTAGGGACTTTGCTTAAGCAACCGTTTCGGTACCAGAACACTGCGTAGAGACAGTAAGCTCTGGTCCTGCGTGTATGCTGCGTGTCAACCTAGAAATTGGAGACTGATGGCATAAGGCTTCTTTTCCCATTATGAAAGCTCCGTTCATGCGGCCTCGAAGCTACCTGAAAAGCATTGTTGTTGCCGGGGTTTTCTTCACTGCCGGCATGGTTC
Organism: Eubalaena glacialis; assembly: GCF_028564815.1. Lineage (NCBI taxonomy): Eukaryota > Metazoa > Chordata > Mammalia > Artiodactyla > Balaenidae > Eubalaena > Eubalaena glacialis. The sequence continues at coordinate 80,849,161 of NC_083726.1, read as the reverse complement.
TGAGAAGAAAATGAGTTTTCTCCTAAGAAACCTTGGGTTTCCAGTTCCTTGTTGGAAGCTCACCCTGCTCTGCGCTATACCTAAAGTGAAAGTCAACGTGAGCCCAAGCTTCGAAGTAGGCCCTGATTACCCTTGTAAAACGAGAGGCGTGCAGCAGCTCCATGAGGCGTTCATCGTTGTTCTGCTTTAGTTTCAAGGTAGTAAGCTTTTCAACACTCCTAGGGGCCTTGCTTCAGCACCCGTTTCAGTACCAGAACACTGCGTAGAACCAGGAAGCTCTGCTCCTGCGTGTGTGCTGCGTGTCAACCTAGAAATTAGAGACTGATGGCACAACGCTTGTTTTCCCGTTTTGAAAGCTCCATTCATGCGGCCTCGAAGCTACCTGAAAAGCACTGTTGTTACCGTGCTTTTACTTACAGCCGGCATGGCACATAGAAGAAAATGAGTTTTCTCGAAAGAAACCTTGTGCTTCCAGTTCCTAGTTGGAAGCTCACCCTGCTCTGCTCTATACCAAACGTGAAAGTCAATGTGAGCACTAGCCTCGAAGTAAGGCCCTGATTATGCTGGCAAAACGGGAGGCGTGCAGCAACTCCATGAGGCCTTCATCGCTGTTCTGCTTTAGTTTCACGGTAGTAAGCTTTCCAAGACTCCTAGGGACTTTGCTTAAGCAACCGTTTCGGTACCAGAACACTGCGTAGAGACAGTAAGCTCTGGTCCTGCGTGTATGCTGCGTGTCAACCTAGAAATTGGAGACTGATGGCATAAAGCTTCTTTTCCCATTATGAAAGCTCCGTTCATGCGGGCTCGAAGCTACCTGAAAAGCATTGTTGTTGCCGGGGTTTTCCTCACTGCCGGCATGGTTCTGAGAAGAAAATGAGTTTTCTCCTAAGAAACCTTGGGTTTCCAGTTCCTTGTTGGAAGCTCACCCTGCTCTGCGCTATACCTAAAGTGAAAGTCAACGTGAGCCCAAGCTTCGAAGTAGGCCCTGATTATCCTTGCCAAACGAGAGGCGTGCAGCAGCTCCATGAGGCGTTCATCGTTGTTCTGCTTTAGTTTCAAGGTAGTAAGCTTTTCAACACTCCTAGGGGCCTTGCTTCAGCACCCGTTTCAGTACCAGAACACTGCGTAGAACCAGGAAGCTCTGCTCCTGCGTGTATGCTGCGTGTCAACCTAGAAATTAGAGACTGATGGCACAACGCTTGTTTTCCCGTTTTGAAAGCTCCATTCATGCGGTCTCGAAGCTACCTGAAAAGCACTGTTGTTACCGTGCTTTTACTTACAGCCGGCATGGCACATAGAAGAAAATGAGTTTTCTCGAAAGAAACCTTGTGCTTCCAGTTCCTAGTTGGTAGCTCACCCTGCTCTGCTCTATACCAAACGTGAAAGTCAATGTGAGCACTAGCCTCGAAGTAAGGCCCTGATTATGCTGGCAAAACGGGAGGCGTGCAGCAACTCCATGAGGCCTTCATCGCTGTTCTGCTTTAGTTTCACGGTAGTAAGCTTTCCAAGACTCCTAGGGACTTTGCTTAAGCAACCGTTTCGGTACCAGAACACTGCGTAGAGACAGTAAGCTCTGGTCCTGCGTGTATGCTGCGTGTCAACCTAGAAATTGGAGACTGATGGCATAAGGCTTCTTTTCCCATTATGAAAGCTCCGTTCATGCGGCCTCGAAGCTACCTGAAAAGCATTGTTGTTGCCGGGGTTTTCTTCACTGCCGGCATGGTTCTGAGAAGACAATGAGTTTTCTCCTAAGAAACCTTGGGTTTCCAGTTCCTTGTTGGAAGCTCACCTTGCTCTGCGCTATACCTAAAGTGAAAGTCAACGTGAGCCCAAGCTTCGAAGTAGGCCCTGATTACCCTTGTAAAACGAAAGGCGTGCAGCGGCTCCATGAGGCCTTCATCGTTGTTCTGCTTTAGTTTCAAGGTAGTAAGCTTTTCAACACTCCTAGGGGCCTTGCTTCAGCACCCGTTTCAGTACCAGAACACTGCGTAGAACCAGGAAGCTCTGCTCCTGCGTGTATGCTGCGTGTCAACCTAGAAATTAGAGACTGATGGCACAACGCTTGTTTTCCCGTTTTGAAAGCTCCATTCATGCGGCCTCGAAGCTACCTGAAAAGCACTGTTGTTACCGTGCTTTTACTTACAGCCGGCATGGCACATAGAAGAAAATGACTTTTCTCGAAAGAAACCTTGTGCTTCCAGTTCCTAGTTGGAAGCTCACCGTGCTCTACTCTATACCAAACGTGAAAGTCAATGTGAGCACTAGCCTCGAAGTAAGGCCCTGATTATGCTGGCAAAACGGGAGGCGTGCAGCAGCTCCATGAGGCCTTCATCGCTGTTCTGCTTTAGTTTCACGGTAGTAAGCTTTCCAAGACTCCTAGGGACTTTGCTTAAGCAACCGTTTCGGTACCAGAACACTGCGTAGAGACAGTAAGCTCTGGTCCTGCGTGTATGCTGCGTGTCAACCTAGAAATTGGAGACTGATGGCATAAGGCTTCTTTTCCCATTATGAAAGCTCCGTTCATGCGGCCTCGAAGCTACCTGAAAAGCATTGTTGTTGCCGGGGTTTTCTTCACTGCCGGCATGGTTCTGAGAAGAAAATGAGTTTTCTCCTAAGAAACCTTGGGTTTCCAGTTCCTTGTTGGAAGCTCACCCTGCTCTGCGCTATACCTAAAGTGAAAGTCAACGTGAGCCCAAGCTTCGAAGTAGGCCCTGATTACCCTTGTAAAACGAGAGGCGTGCAGCAGCTCCATGAGGCGTTCATCGTTGTTCTGCTTTAGTTTCAAGGTAGTAAGCTTTTCAACACTCCTAGGGGCCTTGCTTCAGCACCCGTTTCAGTACCAGAACACTGCGTAGAACCAGGAAGCTCTGCTCCTGCGTGTGTGCTGCGTGTCAACCTAGAAATTAGAGACTGATGGCACAACGCTTGTTTTCCCGTTTTGAAAGCTCCATTCATGCGGCCTCGAAGCTACCTGAAAAGCACTGTTGTTACCGTGCTTTTACTTACAGGCGGCATGGCACATAGAAGAAAATGAGTTTTCTCGAAAGAAACCTTGTGCTTCCAGTTCCTAGTTGGAAGCTCACCCTGCTCTGCTCTATACCAAACGTGAAAGTCAATGTGAGCACTAGCCTCGACGTAAGGCCCTGATTATGCTGGCAAAACGGGAGGCGTGCAGCAGCTCCATGAGGCCTTCATCGCTGTTCTGCTTTAGTTTCACGGTAGTAAGCTTTCCAAGACTCCTAGGGACTTTGCTTAATCAACCGTTTCGGTACCAGAACACTGCGTAGAGACAGTAAGCTCTGGTCCTGCGTGTATGCTGCGTGTCAACCTAGAAATTGGAGACTGATGGCATAAAGCTTCTTTTCCCATTATGAAAGCTCCGTTCATGCGGGCTCGAAGCTACCTGAAAAGCATTGTTGTTGCCGGGGTTTTCCTCACTGCCGGCATGGTTCTGAGAAGAAAATGAGTTTTCTCCTAAGAAACCTTGGGTTTCCAGTTCCTTGTTGGAAGCTCACCCTGCTCTGCGCTATACCTAAAGTGAAAGTCAACGTGAGCCCAAGCTTCGAAGTAAGGCCCTGATTATCCTTGCCAAACGAGAGGCGTGCAGCAGCTCTTGAGGCGTTCATCGTTGTTCTGCTTTAGTTTCAAGGTAGTAAGCTTTTCAACACTCCTAGGGGCCTTGCTTCAGCACCCGTTTCAGTACCAGAACACTGCGTAGAACCAGGAAGCTCTGCTCCTGCGTGTATGCTGCGTGTCAACCTAGAAATTAGAGACTGATGGCACAACGCTTGTTTTCCCGTTTTGAAAGCTCCATTCATGCGGCCTCGAAGCTACCTGAAAAGCACTGTTGTTACCGTGCTTTTACTTACAGCCGGCATGGCACATAGAAGAAAATGACTTTTCTCGAAAGAAACCTTGTGCTTCCAGTTCCTAGTTGGAAGCTCACCGTGCTCTACTCTATACCAAACGTGAAAGTCAATGTGAGCACTAGCCTCGAAGTAAGGCCCTGATTATGCTGGCAAAACGGGAGGCGTGCAGCAGCTCCATGAGGCCTTCATCGCTGTTCTGCTTTAGTTTCACGGTAGTAAGCTTTCCAAGACTCCTAGGGACTTTGCTTAAGCAACCGTTTCGGTACCAGAACACTGCGTAGAGACAGTAAGCTCTGGTCCTGCGTGTATGCTGCGTGTCAACCTAGAAATTGGAGACTGATGGCATAAAGCTTCTTTTCCCATTATGAAAGCTCCGTTCATGCGGCCTCGAAGCTACCTGAAAAGCATTGTTGTTGCCGGGGTTTTCCTCACTGCCGGCATGGTTCTGAGAAGAAAATGAGTTTTCTCCTAAGAAACCTTGGGTTTCCAGTTCCTTGTTGGAAGCTCACCCTGCTCTGCGCTATACCTAAAGTGAAAGTCAACGTGAGCCCAAGCTTCGAAGTAAGGCCCTGATTATCCTTGCCAAACGAGAGGCGTGCAGCAGCTCTTGAGGCTTTCATCGTTGTTCTGCTTTAGTTTCAAGGTAGTAAGCTTTTCAACACTCCTAGGGGCCTTGCTTCAGCACCCGTTTCAGTACCAGAACACTGCGTAGAACCAGGAAGCTCTGCTCCTGCGTGTATGCTGCGTGTCAACCTAGAAATTAGAGACTGATGGCACAACGCTTGTTTTCCCGTTTTGAAAGCTCCATTCATGCGGCCTCGAAGCTACCTGAAAAGCACTGTTGTTACCGTGCTTTTACTTACAGCCGGCATGCTCATAGAAGAAAATGAGTTTTCTCGAAAGAAACCTTGTGCTTCCAGTTCCTAGTTGGAAGCTCACCCTGCTCTGCTCTATACCAAACGTGAAAGTCAATGTGAGCACTAGCCTCGAAGTAAGGCCCTGATTATGCTGGCAAAACGGGAGGCGTGCAGCAGCTCCATGAGGCCTTCATCGCTGTTCTGCTTTAGTTTCACGGTAGTAAGCTTTCCAAGACTCCTAGGGACTTTGCTTAAGCAACCGTTTCGGTACCAGAACACTGCGTAGACACAGTAAGCTCTGGTCCTGCGTGTATGCTGCGTGTCAACCTAGAAACTGGAGACTGATGGCATAAGGCTTCTTTTCCCATTATGAAAGCTCCGTTCATGCGGCCTCGAAGCTACCTGAAAAGCATTGTTGTTGCCGGGGTTTTCTTCACTGCCGGCATGGTTCTGAGAAGAAAATGAGTTTTCTCCTAAGAAACCTTGGGTTTCCAGTTCCTTGTTGGAAGCTCACCCTGCTCTGCGCTATACCTAAAGTGAAAGTCAACGTGAGCCCAAGCTTCGAAGTAGGCCCTGATTACCCTTGTAAAACGAGAGGCGTGCAGCAGCTCCATGAGGCCTTCATCGTTGTTCTGCTTTTTCAAGGTAGTAAGCTTTTCAACACTCCTAGGGGCCTTGCTTCAGCACCCGTTTCAGTACCAGAACACTGCGTAGAACCAGGAAGCTCTGCTCCTGCGTGTATGCTGCGTGTCAACCTAGAAATTAGAGACTGATGGCACAACGCTTGTTTTCCCATTTTGAAAGCTCCATTCATGCGGCCTCGAAGCTACCTGAAAAGCACTGTTGTTACCGTGCTTTTACTTACAGCCGGCATGGCACATAGAAGAAAATGAGTTTTCTCGAAAGAAACCTTGTGCTTCCAGTTCCTAGTTGGAAGCTCACCCTGCTCTGCTCTATACCAAACGTGAAAGTCAATGTGAGCACTAGCCTCGAAGTAAGGCCCTGATTATGCTGGCAAAACGGGAGGCGTGCAGCAACTCCATGAGGCCTTCATCGCTGTTCTGCTTTAGTTTCACGGTAGTAAGCTTTCCAAGCTCCTAGGGACTTTGCTTAAGCAACCGTTTCGGTACCAGAACACTGCGTAGAGACAGTAAGCTCTGGTCCTGCGTGTATGCTGCGTGTCAACCTAGAAATTGGAGACTGATGGCATAAAGCTTCTTTTCCCATTATGAAAGCTCCGTTCATGCGGGCTCGAAGCTACCTGAAAAGCATTGTTGTTGCCGGGGTTTTCCTCACTGCCGGCATGGTTCTGAGAAGAAAATGAGTTTTCTCCTAAGAAACCTTGGGTTTCCAGTTCCTTGTTGGAAGCTCACCCTGCTCTGCGCTATACCTAAAGTGAAAGTCAACGTGAGCCCAAGCTTCGAAGTAAGGCCCTGATTATCCTTGCCAAACGAGAGGCGTGCAGCAGCTCTTGAGGCGTTCATCGTTGTTCTGCTTTAGTTTCAAGGTAGTAAGCTTTTCAACACTCCTAGGGGCCTTGCTTCAGCACCCGTTTCAGTACCAGAACACTGCGTAGAACCAGGAAGCTCTGCTCCTGCGTGTATGCTGCGTGTCAACCTAGAAATTAGAGACTGATGGCACAACGCTTGTTTTCCCGTTTTGAAAGCTCCATTCATGCGGCCTCGAAGCTACCTGAAAAGCACTGTTGTTACCGTGCTTTTACTTACAGCCGGCATGGCACATAGAAGAAAATGACTTTTCTCGAAAGAAACCTTGTGCTTCCAGTTCCTAGTTGGAAGCTCACCGTGCTCTACTCTATACCAAACGTGAAAGTCAATGTGAGCACTAGCCTCGAAGTAAGGCCCTGATTATGCTGGCAAAACGGGAGGCGTGCGGCAGCTCCATGAGGCCTTCATCGCTGTTCTTCTTTAGTTTCACGGTAGTAAGCTTTCCAAGACTCCTAGGGACTTTGCTTAAGCAACCGTTTCGGTACCAGAACACTGCGTAGAGACAGTAAGCTCTGGTCCTGCGTGTATGCTGCGTGTCAACCTAGAAATTGGAGACTGATGGCATAAGGCTTCTTTTCCCATTATGAAAGCTCCGTTCATGCGGCCTCGAAGCTACCTGAAAAGCATTGTTGTTGCCGGGGTTTTCCTCACTGCCGGCATGGTTCTGAGAAGAAAATGAGTTTTCTCCTAAGAAACCTTGGGTTTCCAGTTCCTTGTTGGAAGCTCACCCTGCTCTGCGCTATACCTAAAGTGAAAGTCAACGTGAGCCCAAGCTTCGAAGTAAGGCCCTGATTATCCTTGCCAAACGAGAGGCGTGCAACAGCTCTTGAGGCGTTCATCGTTGTTCTGCTTTAGTTTCAAGGTAGTAAGCTTTTCAACACTCCTAGGGGCCTTGCTTCAGCACCCGTTTCAGTACCAGAACACTGCGTAGAACCAGGAAGCTCTGCTCCTGCGTGTATGCTGCGTGTCAACCTAGAAATTAGAGACTGATGGCACAACGCTTGTTTTCCCGTTTTGAAAGCTCCATTCATGCGGCCTCGAAGCTACCTGAAAAGCACTGTTGTTACCGTGCTTTTACTTACAGCCGGCATGGCACATAGAAGAAAATGACTTTTCTCGAAAGAAACCTTGTGCTTCCAGTTCCTAGTTGGAAGCTCACCGTGCTCTACTCTATACCAAACGTGAAAGTCAATGTGAGCACTAGCCTCGAAGTAAGGCCCTGATTATGCTGGCAAAACGGGAGGCGTGCAGCAGCTCCATGAGGCCTTCATCGCTGTTCTTCTTTAGTTTCACGGTAGTAAGCTTTCCAAGACTCCTAGGGACTTTGCTTAAGCAACCGTTTCGGTACCAGAACACTGCGTAGAGACAGTAAGCTCTGGGCCTGCGTGTATGCTGCGTGTCAACCTAGAAATTGGAGACTGATGGCATAAGGCTTCTTTTCCCATTATGAAAGCTCCGTTCATGCGGCCTCGAAGCTACCTGAAAAGCATTGTTGTTGCCGGGGTTTTCTTCACTGCCGGCATGGTTCTGAGAAGAAAATGAGTTTTGTCCTAAGAAACCTTGGGTTTCCAGTTCCTTGTTGGAAGCTCACCCTGCTCTGCGCTATACCTAAAGTGAAAGTCAACGTGAGCCCAAGCTTCGAAGTAGGCCCTGATTACCCTTGTAAAACGAGAGGCGTGCAGCAGCTCCATGAGGCGTTCATCGTTGTTCTGCTTTAGTTTCAAGGTAGTAAGCTTTTCAACACTCCTAGGGGCCTTGCTTCAGCACCCGTTTCAGTACCAGAACACTGCGTAGAACCAGGAAGCTCTGCTCCTGCGTGTGTGCTGCGTGTCAACCTAGAAATTAGAGACTGATGGCACAACGCTTGTTTTCCCGTTTTGAAAGCTCCATTCATGCGGCCTCGAAGCTACCTGAAAAGCACTGTTGTTACCGTGCTTTTACTTACAGGCGGCATGGCACATAGAAGAAAATGAGTTTTCTCGAAAGAAACCTTGTGCTTCCAGTTCCTAGTTGGAAGCTCACCCTGCTCTGCTCTATACCAAACGTGAAAGTCAATGTGAGCACTAGCCTCGACGTAAGGCCCTGATTATGCTGGCAAAACGGGAGGCGTGCAGCAGCTCCATGAGGCCTTCATCGCTGTTCTGCTTTAGTTTCACGGTAGTAAGCTTTCCAAGACTCCTAGGGACTTTGCTTAATCAACCGTTTCGGTACCAGAACACTGCGTAGAGACAGTAAGCTCTGGTCCTGCGTGTATGCTGCGTGTCAACCTAGAAATTGGAGACTGATGGCATAAAACTTCTATTCCCATTATGAAAGCTCCGTTCATGCGGGCTCGAAGCTACCTGAAAAGCATTGTTGTTGCCGGGGTTTTCCTCATTGCCGGCATGGTTCTGAGAAGAAAATGAGTTTTCTCCTAAGAAACCTTGGGTTTCCAGTTCCTTGTTGGAAGCTCACCCTGCTCTGCGCTATACCTAAAGTGAAAGTCAACGTGAGCCCAAGCTTCGAAGTAGGCCCTGATTACCCTTGTAAAACGAAAGGCGTGCAGCAGCTCCATGAGGCGTTCATCGTTGTTCTGCTTTAGTTTCAAGGTAGTAAGCTTTTCAACACTCCTAGGGGCCTTGCTTCAGCACCCGTTTCAGTACCAGAACACTGCGTAGAACCAGGAAGCTCTGCTCCTGCGTGTATGCTGCGTGTCAACCTAGAAATTAGAGACTGATGGCACAACGCTTGTTTTCCCGTTTTGAAAGCTCCATTCATGCGGCCTCGAAGCTACCTGAAAAGCACTGTTGTTACCGTGCTTTTACTTACAGCCGGCATGGCACATAGAAGAAAATGAGTTTTCTCGAAAGAAACCTTGTGCTTCCAGTTCCTAGTTGGAAGCTCACCCTGCTCTGCTCTATACCAAACGTGAAAGTCAATGTGAGCACTAGCCTCGAAGTAAGGCCCTGATTATGCTGGCAAAACGGGAGGCGTGCAGCAACTCCATGAGGCCTTCATCGCTGTTCTGCTTTAGTTTCACGGTAGTAAGCTTTCCAAGACTCCTAGGGACTTTGCTTAAGCAACCGTTTCGGTACCAGAACACTGCGTAGAGACAGTAAGCTCTGGTCCTGCGTGTATGCTGCGTGTCAACCTAGAAATTGGAGACTGATGGCATAAAGCTTCTTTTCCCATTATGAAAGCTCCGTTCATGCGGGCTCGAAGCTACCTGAAAAGCATTGTTGTTGCCGGGGTTTTCCTCACTGCCGGCATGGTTCTGAGAAGAAAATGAGTTTTCTCCTAAGAAACCTTGGGTTTCCAGTTCCTTGTTGGAAGCTCACCCTGCTCTGCGCTATACCTAAAGTGAAAGTCAACGTGAGCCCAAGCTTCGAAGTAAGGCCCTGATTATCCTTGCCAAACGAGAGGCGTGCAGCAGCTCTTGAGGCGTTCATCGTTGTTCTGCTTTAGTTTCAAGGTAGTAAGCTTTTCAACACTCCTAGGGGCCTTGCTTCAGCACCCGTTTCAGTACCAGAACACTGCGTAGAACCAGGAAGCTCTGCTCCTGCGTGTATGCTGCGTGTCAACCTAGAAATTAGAGACTGATGGCACAACGCTTGTTTTCCCGTTTTGAAAGCTCCATTCATGCGGCCTCGAAGCTACCTGAAAAGCACTGTTGTTACCGTGCTTTTACTTACAGCCGGCATGGCACATAGAAGAAAATGACTTTTCTCGAAAGAAACCTTGTGCTTCCAGTTCCTAGTTGGAAGCTCACCGTGCTCTACTCTATACCAAACGTGAAAGTCAATGTGAGCACTAGCCTCGAAGTAAGGCCCTGATTATGCTGGCAAAACGGGAGGCGTGCAGCAGCTCCATGAGGCCTTCATCGCTGTTCTTCTTTAGTTTCACGGTAGTAAGCTTTCCAAGACTCCTAGGGACTTTGCTTAAGCAACCGTTTCGGTACCAGAACACTGCGTAGAAACAGTAAGCTCTGGGCCTGCGTGTATGCTGCGTGTCAACCTAGAAATTGGAGACTGATGGCATAAGGCTTCTTTTCCCATTATGAAAGCTCCGTTCATGCGGCCTCGAAGCTACCTGAAAAGCATTGTTGTTGCCGGGGTTTTCCTCACTGCCGGCATGGTTCTGAGAAGAAAATGAGTTTTCTCCTAAGAAACCTTGGGTTTCCAGTTCCTTGTTGGAAGCTCACCCTGCTTTGCGCTATACCTAAAGTGAAAGTCAACGTGAGCCCAAGCTTCGAAGTAAGGCCCTGATTATCCTTGCCAAACGAGAGGCGTGCAGCAGCTCTTGAGGCGTTCATCGTTGTTCTGCTTTAGTTTCAAGGTAGTAAGCTTTTCAACACTCCTAGGGGCCTTGCTTCAGCACCCGTTTCAGTACCAGAACACTGCGTAGAACCAGGAAGCTCTGCTCCTGCGTGTATGCTGCGTGTCAACCTAGAAATTAGAGACTGATGGCACAACGCTTGTTTTCCCGTTTTGAAAGCTCCATTCATGCGGCTTCGAAGCTACCTGAAAAGCACTGTTGTTACCGTGCTTTTACTTACAGCCGGCATGGCACATAGAAGAAAATGACTTTTCTCGAAAGAAACCTTGTGCTTCCAGTTCCTAGTTGGAAGCTCACCGTGCTCTACTCTATACCAAACGTGAAAGTCAATGTGAGCACTAGCCTCGAAGTAAGGCCCTGATTATGCTGGCAAAACGGGAGGCGTGCAGCAGCTCCATGAGGCCTTCATCGCTGTTCTTCTTTAGTTTCACGGTAGTAAGCTTTCCAAGACTCCTAGGGACTTTGCTTAAGCAACCGTTTCGGTACCAGAACACTGCGTAGAGACAGTAAGCTCTGGGCCTGCGTGTATGCTGCGTGTCAACCTAGAAATTGGAGACTGATGGCATAAGGCTTCTTTTCCCATTATGAAAGCTCCGTTCATGCGGCCTCGAAGCTACCTGAAAAGCATTGTTGTTGCCGGGGTTTTCTTCACTGCCGGCATGGTTCTGAGAAGAAAATGAGTTTTCTCCTAAGAAACCTTGGGTTTCCAGTTCCTTGTTGGAAGCTCACCCTGCTCTGCGCTATACCTAAAGTGAAAGTCAACGTGAGCCCAAGCTTCGAAGTAGGCCCTGATTACCCTTGTAAAACGAGAGGCGTGCAGCAGCTCCATGAGGCGTTCATCGTTGTTCTGCTTTAGTTTCAAGGTAGTAAGCTTTTCAACACTCCTAGGGGCCTTGCTTCAGCACCCGTTTCAGTACCAGAACACTGCGTAGAACCAGGAAGCTCTGCTCCTGCGTGTGTGCTGCGTGTCAACCTAGAAATTAGAGACTGATGGCACAACGCTTGTTTTCCCGTTTTGAAAGCTCCATTCATGCGGCCTCGAAGCTACCTGAAAAGCACTGTTGTTACCGTGCTTTTACTTACAGGCGGCATGGCACATAGAAGAAAATGAGTTTTCTCGAAAGAAACCTTGTGCTTCCAGTTCCTAGTTGGAAGCTCACCCTGCTCTGCTCTATACCAAACGTGAAAGTCAATGTGAGCACTAGCCTCGACGTAAGGCCCTGATTATGCTGGCAAAACGGGAGGCGTGCAGCAGCTCCATGAGGCCTTCATCGCTGTTCTGCTTTAGTTTCACGGTAGTAAGCTTTCCAAGACTCCTAGGGACTTTGCTTAATCAACCGTTTCGGTACCAGAACACTGCGTAGAGACAGTAAGCTCTGGTCCTGCGTGTATGCTGCGTGTCAACCTAGAAATTGGAGACTGATGGCATAAAACTTCTATTCCCATTATGAAAGCTCCGTTCATGCGGGCTCGAAGCTACCTGAAAAGCATTGTTGTTGCCGGGGTTTTCCTCACTGCCGGCATGGTTCTGAGAAGAAAATGAGTTTTCTCCTAAGAAACCTTGGGTTTCCAGTTCCTTGTTGGAAGCTCACCCTGCTCTGCGCTATACCTAAAGTGAAAGTCAACGTGAGCCCAAGCTTCGAAGTAAGGCCCTGATTATCCTTGCAAAACGAGAGGCGTGCAGCAGCTCTTGAGGCGTTCATCGTTGTTCTGCTTTAGTTTCAAGGTAGTAAGCTTTTCAACACTCCTAGGGGCCTTGCTTCAGCACCCGTTTCAGTACCAGAACACTGCGTAGAACCAGGAAGCTCTGCTCCTGCGTGTATGCTGCGTGTCAACCTAGAAATTAGAGACTGATGGCACAACGCTTGTTTTCCCGTTTTGAAAGCTCCATTCATGCGGCCTCGAAGCTACCTGAAAAGCACTGTTGTTACCGTGCTTTTACTTACAGCCGGCATGCTCATAGAAGAAAATGAGTTTTCTCGAAAGAAACCTTGTGCTTCCAGTTCCTAGTTGGAAGCTCACCCTGCTCTGCTCTATACCAAACGTGAAAGTCAATGTGAGCACTAGCCTCGAAGTAAGGCCCTGATTATGCTGGCAAAACGGGAGGCGTGCAGCAACTCCATGAGGCCTTCATCGCTGTTCTGCTTTAGTTTCACGGTAGTAAGCTTTCCAAGACTCCTAGGGACTTTGCTTAAGCAACCGTTTCGGTACCAGAACACTGCGTAGAGACAGTAAGCTCTGGTCCTGCGTGTATGCTGCGTGTCAACCTAGAAACTGGAGACTGATGGCATAAGGCTTCTTTTCCCATTATGAAAGCTCCGTTCATGCGGCCTCGAAGCTACCTGAAAAGCATTGTTGTTGCCGGGGTTTTCTTCACTGCCGGCATGGTTCTGAGAAGAAAATGAGTTTTCTCCTAAGAAACCTTGGGTTTCCAGTTCCTTGTTGGAAGCTCACCCTGCTTTGCGCTATACCTAAAGTGAAAGTCAACGTGAGCCCAAGCTTCGAAGTAGGCCCTGATTACCCTTGTAAAACGAGAGGCGTGCAGCAGCTCCATGAGGCCTTCATCGTTGTTCTGCTTTTTCAAGGTAGTAAGCTTTTCAACACTCCTAGGGGCCTTGCTTCAGCACCCGTTTCAGTACCAGAACACTGCGTAGAACCAGGAAGCTCTGCTCCTGCGTGTATGCTGCGTGTCAACCTAGAAATTAGAGACTGATGGCACAACGCTTGTTTTCCCGTTTTGAAAGCTCCATTCATGCGGCCTCGAAGCTACCTGAAAAGCACTGTTGTTACCGTGCTTTTACTTACAGCCGGCATGGCACATAGAAGAAAATGACTTTTCTCGAAAGAAACCTTGTGCTTCCAGTTCCTAGTTGGAAGCTCACCGTGCTCTACTCTATACCAAACGTGAAAGTCAATGTGAGCACTAGCCTCGAAGTAAGGCCCTGATTATGCTGGCAAAACGGGAGGCGTGCAGCAGCTCCATGAGGCCTTCATCGCTGTTCTGCTTTAGTTTCACGGTAGTAAGCTTTCCAAGACTCCTAGGGACTTTGCTTAAGCAACCGTTTCGGTACCAGAACACTGCTTAGAGACAGTAAGCTCTGGTCCTGCGTGTATGCTGCGTATCAACCTAGAAATTGGAGACTGATGGCATAAGGCTTCTTTTCCCATTATGAAAGCACCGTTCATGCGGCCTCGAAGCTACCTGAAAAGCATTGTTGTTGCCGGGGTTTTCTTCACTGCCGGCATGGTTCTGAGAAGAAAATGAGTTTTCTCCTAAGAAACCTTGGGTTTCCAGTTCCTTGTTGGAAGCTCACCCTGCTCTGCGCTATACCTAAAGTGAAAGTCAACGTGAGCCCAAGCTTCGAAGTAGGCCCTGATTACCCTTGTAAAACGAGAGGCGTGCAGCAGCTCCATGAGGCCTTCATCGTTGTTCTGCTTTAGTTTCAAGGTAGTAAGCTTTTCAACACTCCTAGGGGCCTTGCTTCAGCACCCGTTTCAGTATCAGAACACTGCGTAGAACCAAGAAGCTCTGCTCCTGCGTGTATGCTGCGTGTCAACCTAGAAATTAGAGACTGATGGCACAAGGCTGGTTTTCCCATTATGAAAGCTCCGTTAATGCGGCCCCGAAGCTACCTGAAAAGCACTGTTGTTACCGTGCTTTTACTTACAGCCGGCATGGCACATAGAAGAAAATGAGTTTTCTCGAAAGAAACCTTGTGCTTCCAGTTCCTAGTTGGAAGCTCACCCTGCTCTGCTCTATACCAAACGTGAAAGTCAATGTGAGCACTAGCCTCGAAGTAAGGCCCTGATTATGCTGGCAAAACGGGAGGCGTGCAGCAACTCCATGAGGCCTTCATCGCTGTTCTGCTTTAGTTTCACGGTAGTAAGCTTTCCAAGACTCCTAGGGACTTTGCTTAAGCAACCGTTTCGGTACCAGAACACTGCGTAGAGACAGTAAGCTCTGGTCCTGCGTGTATGCTGCGTGTCAACCTAGAAATTGGAGACTGATGGCATAAAGCTTCTTTTCCCATTATGAAAGCTCCGTTCATGCGGGCTCGAAGCTACCTGAAAAGCATTGTTGTTGCCGGGGTTTTCCTCACTGCCGGCATGGTTCTGAGAAGAAAATGAGTTTTCTCCTAAGAAACCTTGGGTTTCCAGTTCCTTGTTGGAAGCTCACCCTGCTCTGCGCTATACCTAAAGTGAAAGTCAACGTGAGCCCAAGCTTCGAAGTAAGGCCCTGTTTATCCTTGCCAAACGAGAGGCGTGCAGCAGCTCTTGAGGCGTTCATCGTTGTTCTGCTTTAGTTTCAAGGTAGTAAGCTTTTCAACACTCCTAGGGGCCTTGCTTCAGCACCCGTTTCAGTACCAGAACACTGCGTAGAACCAGGAAGCTCTGCTCCTGCGTGTATGCTGCGTGTCAACCTAGAAATTAGAGACTGATGGCACAACGCTTGTTTTCCCGTTTTGAAAGCTCCATTCATGCGGCCTCGAAGCTACCTGAAAAGCACTGTTGTTACCGTGCTTTTACTTACAGCCGGCATGGCACATAGAAGAAAATGAGTTTTCTCGAAAGAAACCTTGTGCTTCCAGTTCCTAGTTGGAAGCTCACCCTGCTCTGCTCTATACCAAACGTGAAAGTCAATGTGAGCACTAGCCTCGAAGTAAGGCCCTGATTATGCTGGCAAAACGGGAGGCGTGCAGCAGCTCCATGAGGCCTTCATCGCTGTTCTGCTTTAGTTTCACGGTAGTAAGCTTTCCAAGACTCCTAGGGACTTTGCTTAATCAACCGTTTCGGTACCAGAACACTGCGTAGAGACAGTAAGCTCTGGTCCTGCGTGTATGCTGCGTGTCAACCTAGAAATTGGAGACTAATGGCATAAAACTTCTATTCCCATTATGAAAGCTCCGTTCATGCGGGCTCGAAGCTACCTGAAAAGCATTGTTGTTGCCGGGGTTTTCCTCACTGCCGGCATGGTTCTGAGAAGAAAATGAGTTTTCTCCTAAGAAACCTTGGGTTTCCAGTTCCTTGTTGGAAGCTCACCCTGCTCTGCGCTATACCTAAAGTGAAAGTCAACGTGAGCCCAAGCTTCGAAGTAAGGCCCTGATTATCCTTGCAAAACGAGAGGCGTGCAGCAGCTCTTGAGGCGTTCATCGTTGTTCTGCTTTAGTTTCAAGGTAGTAAGCTTTTCAACACTCCTAGGGGCCTTGCTTCAGCACCCGTTTCAGTACCAGAACACTGCGTAGAACCAGGAAGCTCTGCTCCTGCGTGTATGCTGCGTGTCAACCTAGAAATTAGAGACTGATGGCACAACGCTTGTTTTCCCGTTTTGAAAGCTCCATTCATGCGGCCTCGAAGCTACCTGAAAAGCACTGTTGTTACCGTGCTTTTACTTACAGCCGGCATGCTCATAGAAGAAAATGAGTTTTCTCGAAAGAAACCTTGTGCTTCCAGTTCCTAGTTGGAAGCTCACCCTGCTCTGCTCTATACCAAACGTGAAAGTCAATGTGAGCACTAGCCTCGAAGTAAGGCCCTGATTATGCTGGCAAAACGGGAGGCGTGCAGCAACTCCATGAGGCCTTCATCGCTGTTCTGCTTTAGTTTCACGGTAGTAAGCTTTCCAAGACTCCTAGGGACTTTGCTTAAGCAACCGTTTCGGTACCAGAACACTGCGTAGAGACAGTAAGCTCTGGTCCTGCGTGTATGCTGCGTGTCAACCTAGAAACTGGAGACTGATGGCATAAGGCTTCTTTTCCCATTATGAAAGCTCCGTTCATGCGGCCTCGAAGCTACCTGAAAAGCATTGTTGTTGCCGGGGTTTTCTTCACTGCCGGCATGGTTCTGAGAAGAAAATGAGTTTTCTCCTAAGAAACCTTGGGTTTCCAGTTCCTTGTTGGAAGCTCACCCTGCTCTGCGCTATACCTAAAGTGAAAGTCAACGTGAGCCCAAGCTTCGAAGTAGGCCCTGATTACCCTTGTAAAACGAGAGGCGTGCAGCAGCTCCATGAGGCCTTCATCGTTGTTCTGCTTTTTCAAGGTAGTAAGCTTTTCAACACTCCTAGGGGCCTTGCTTCAGCACCCGTTTCAGTACCAGAACACTGCGTAGAACCAGGAAGCTCTGCTCCTGCGTGTATGCTGCGTGTCAACCTAGAAATTAGAGACTGATGGCACAACGCTTGTTTTCCCGTTTTGAAAGCTCCATTCATGCGGCCTCGAAGCTACCTGAAAAGCACTGTTGTTACCGTGCTTTTACTTACAGCCGGCATGGCACATAGAAGAAAATGACTTTTCTCGAAAGAAACCTTGTGCTTCCAGTTCCTAGTTGGAAGCTCACCGTGCTCTACTCTATACCAAACGTGAAAGTCAATGTGAGCACTAGCCTCGAAGTAAGGCCCTGATTATGCTGGCAAAACGGGAGGCGTGCAGCAGCTCCATGAGGCCTTCATCGCTGTTCTGCTTTAGTTTCACGGTAGTAAGCTTTCCAAGACTCCTAGGGACTTTGCTTAAGCAACCGTTTCGGTACCAGAACACTGCTTAGAGACAGTAAGCTCTGGTCCTGCGTGTATGCTGCGTATCAACCTAGAAATTGGAGACTGATGGCATAAGGCTTCTTTTCCCATTATGAAAGCACCGTTCATGCGGCCTCGAAGCTACCTGAAAAGCATTGTTGTTGCCGGGGTTTTCTTCACTGCCGGCATGGTTCTGAGAAGAAAATGAGTTTTCTCCTAAGAAACCTTGGGTTTCCAGTTCCTTGTTGGAAGCTCACCCTGCTCTGCGCTATACCTAAAGTGAAAGTCAACGTGAGCCCAAGCTTCGAAGTAAGGCCCTGATTATCCTTGCAAAACGAGAGGCGTGCAGCAGCTCTTGAGGCGTTCATCGTTGTTCTGCTTTAGTTTCAAGGTAGTAAGCTTTTCAACACTCCTAGGGGCCTTGCTTCAGCACCCGTTTCAGTACCAGAACACTGCGTAGAACCAGGAAGCTCTGCTCCTGCGTGTATGCTGCGTGTCAACCTAGAAATTAGAGACTGATGGCACAACGCTTGTTTTCCCGTTTTGAAAGCTCCATTCATGCGGCCTCGAAGCTACCTGAAAAGCACTGTTGTTACCGTGCTTTTACTTACAGCCGGCATGCTCATAGAAGAAAATGAGTTTTCTCGAAAGAAACCTTGTGCTTCCAGTTCCTAGTTGGAAGCTCACCCTGCTCTGCTCTATACCAAACGTGAAAGTCAATGTGAGCACTAGCCTCGAAGTAAGGCCCTGATTATGCTGGCAAAACGGGAGGCGTGCAGCAACTCCATGAGGCCTTCATCGCTGTTCTGCTTTAGTTTCACGGTAGTAAGCTTTCCAAGACTCCTAGGGACTTTGCTTAAGCAACCGTTTCGGTACCAGAACACTGCGTAGAGACAGTAAGCTCTGGTCCTGCGTGTATGCTGCGTGTCAACCTAGAAACTGGAGACTGATGGCATAAGGCTTCTTTTCCCATTATGAAAGCTCCGTTCATGCGGCCTCGAAGCTACCTGAAAAGCATTGTTGTTGCCGGGGTTTTCTTCACTGCCGGCATGGTTCTGAGAAGAAAATGAGTTTTCTCCTAAGAAACCTTGGGTTTCCAGTTCCTTGTTGGAAGCTCACCCTGCTTTGCGCTATACCTAAAGTGAAAGTCAACGTGAGCCCAAGCTTCGAAGTAGGCCCTGATTACCCTTGTAAAACGAGAGGCGTGCAGCAGCTCCATGAGGCCTTCATCGTTGTTCTGCTTTTTCAAGGTAGTAAGCTTTTCAACACTCCTAGGGGCCTTGCTTCAGCACCCGTTTCAGTACCAGAACACTGCGTAGAACCAGGAAGCTCTGCTCCTGCGTGTATGCTGCGTGTCAACCTAGAAATTAGAGACTGATGGCACAACGCTTGTTTTCCCGTTTTGAAAGCTCCATTCATGCGGCCTCGAAGCTACCTGAAAAGCACTGTTGTTACCGTGCTTTTACTTACAGCCGGCATGGCACATAGAAGAAAATGACTTTTCTCGAAAGAAACCTTGTGCTTCCAGTTCCTAGTTGGAAGCTCACCGTGCTCTACTCTATACCAAACGTGAAAGTCAATGTGAGCACTAGCCTCGAAGTAAGGCCCTGATTATGCTGGCAAAACGGGAGGCGTGCAGCAGCTCCATGAGGCCTTCATCGCTGTTCTGCTTTAGTTTCACGGTAGTAAGCTTTCCAAGACTCCTAGGGACTTTGCTTAAGCAACCGTTTCGGTACCAGAACACTGCTTAGAGACAGTAAGCTCTGGTCCTGCGTGTATGCTGCGTATCAACCTAGAAATTGGAGACTGATGGCATAAGGCTTCTTTTCCCATTATGAAAGCACCGTTCATGCGGCCTCGAAGCTACCTGAAAAGCATTGTTGTTGCCGGGGTTTTCCTCACTGCCGGCATGGTTCTGAGAAGAAAATGAGTTTTCTCCTAAGAAACCTTGGGTTTCCAGTTCCTTGTTGGAAGCTCACCCTGCTCTGCGCTATACCTAAAGTGAAAGTCAACGTGAGCCCAAGCTTCGAAGTAGGCCCTGATTACCCTTGTAAAACGAGAGGCGTGCAGCAGCTCCATGAGGCCTTCATCGTTGTTCTGCTTTAGTTTCAAGGTAGTAAGCTTTTCAACACTCCTAGGGGCCTTGCTTCAGCACCCGTTTCAGTATCAGAACACTGCGTAGAACCAATAAGCTCTGCTCCTGCGTGTATGCTGCGTGTCAACCTAGAAATTAGAGACTGATGGCACAAGGCTGGTTTTCCCATTATGAAAGCTCCGTTAATGCGGCCCCGAAGCTACCTGAAAAGCACTGTTGTTACCGTGCTTTTACTTACAGCCGGCATGGCACATAGAAGAAAATGAGTTTTCTCGAAAGAAACCTTGTGCTTCCAGTTCCTAGTTGGAAGCTCACCCTGCTCTGCTCTATACCAAACGTGAAAGTCAATGTGAGCACTAGCCTCGAAGTAAGGCCCTGATTATGCTGGCAAAACGGGAGGCGTGCAGCAACTCCATGAGGCCTTCATCGCTGTTCTGCTTTAGTTTCACGGTAGTAAGCTTTCCAAGACTCCTAGGGACTTTGCTTAAGCAACCGTTTCGGTACCAGAACACTGCGTAGAGACAGTAAGCTCTGGTCCTGCGTGTATGCTGCGTGTCAACCTAGAAATTGGAGACTGATGGCATAAAGCTTCTTTTCCCATTATGAAAGCTCCGTTCATGCGGGCTCGAAGCTACCTGAAAAGCATTGTTGTTGCCGGGGTTTTCCTCACTGCCGGCATGGTTCTGAGAAGAAAATGAGTTTTCTCCTAAGAAACCTTGGGTTTCCAGTTCCTTGTTGGAAGCTCACCCTGCTCTGCGCTATACCTAAAGTGAAAGTCAACGTGAGCCCAAGCTTCGAAGTAAGGCCCTGTTTATCCTTGCCAAACGAGAGGCGTGCAGCAGCTCTTGAGGCGTTCATCGTTGTTCTGCTTTAGTTTCAAGGTAGTAAGCTTTTCAACACTCCTAGGGGCCTTGCTTCAGCACCCGTTTCAGTACCAGAACACTGCGTAGAACCAGGAAGCTCTGCTCCTGCGTGTATGCTGCGTGTCAACCTAGAAATTAGAGACTGATGGCACAACGCTTGTTTTCCCGTTTTGAAAGCTCCATTCATGCGGCCTCGAAGCTACCTGAAAAGCACTGTTGTTACCGTGCTTTTACTTACAGCCGGCATGGCACATAGAAGAAAATGAGTTTTCTCGAAAGAAACCTTGTGCTTCCAGTTCCTAGTTGGAAGCTCACCCTGCTCTGCTCTATACCAAACGTGAAAGTCAATGTGAGCACTAGCCTCGAAGTAAGGCCCTGATTATGCTGGCAAAACGGGAGGCGTGCAGCAGCTCCATGAGGCCTTCATCGCTGTTCTGCTTTAGTTTCACGGTAGTAAGCTTTCCAAGACTCCTAGGGACTTTGCTTAATCAACCGTTTCGGTACCAGAACACTGCGTAGAGACAGTAAGCTCTGGTCCTGCGTGTATGCTGCGTGTCAACCTAGAAATTGGAGACTGATGGCATAAAACTTCTATTCCCATTATGAAAGCTCCGTTCATGCGGGCTCGAAGCTACCTGAAAAGCATTGTTGTTGCCGGGGTTTTCCTCACTGCCGGCATGGTTCTGAGAAGAAAATGAGTTTTCTCCTAAGAAACCTTGGGTTTCCAGTTCCTTGTTGGAAGCTCACCCTGCTCTGCGCTATACCTAAAGTGAAAGTCAACGTGAGCCCAAGCTTCGAAGTAAGGCCCTGATTATCCTTGCAAAACGAGAGGCGTGCAGCAGCTCTTGAGGCGTTCATCGTTGTTCTGCTTTAGTTTCAAGGTAGTAAGCTTTTCAACACTCCTAGGGGCCTTGCTTCAGCACCCGTTTCAGTACCAGAACACTGCGTAGAACCAGGAAGCTCTGCTCCTGCGTGTATGCTGCGTGTCAACCTAGAAATTAGAGACTGATGGCACAACGCTTGTTTTCCCGTTTTGAAAGCTCCATTCATGCGGCCTCGAAGCTACCTGAAAAGCACTGTTGTTACCGTGCTTTTACTTACAGCCGGCATGCTCATAGAAGAAAATGAGTTTTCTCGAAAGAAACCTTGTGCTTCCAGTTCCTAGTTGGAAGCTCACCCTGCTCTGCTCTATACCAAACGTGAAAGTCAATGTGAGCACTAGCCTCGAAGTAAGGCCCTGATTATGCTGGCAAAACGGGAGGCGTGCAGCAACTCCATGAGGCCTTCATCGCTGTTCTGCTTTAGTTTCACGGTAGTAAGCTTTCCAAGACTCCTAGGGACTTTGCTTAAGCAACCGTTTCGGTACCAGAACACTGCGTAGAGACAGTAAGCTCTGGTCCTGCGTGTATGCTGCGTGTCAACCTAGAAACTGGAGACTGATGGCATAAGGCTTCTTTTCCCATTATGAAAGCTCCGTTCATGCGGCCTCGAAGCTACCTGAAAAGCATTGTTGTTGCCGGGGTTTTCTTCACTGCCGGCATGGTTCTGAGAAGAAAATGAGTTTTCTCCTAAGAAACCTTGGGTTTCCAGTTCCTTGTTGGAAGCTCACCCTGCTCTGCGCTATACCTAAAGTGAAAGTCAACGTGAGCCCAAGCTTCGAAGTAGGCCCTGATTACCCTTGTAAAACGAGAGGCGTGCAGCAGCTCCATGAGGCCTTCATCGTTGTTCTGCTTTTTCAAGGTAGTAAGCTTTTCAACACTCCTAGGGGCCTTGCTTCAGCACCCGTTTCAGTACCAGAACACTGCGTAGAACCAGGAAGCTCTGCTCCTGCGTGTATGCTGCGTGTCAACCTAGAAATTAGAGACTGATGGCACAACGCTTGTTTTCCCGTTTTGAAAGCTCCATTCATGCGGCCTCGAAGCTACCTGAAAAGCACTGTTGTTACCGTGCTTTTACTTACAGCCGGCATGGCACATAGAAGAAAATGACTTTTCTCGAAAGAAACCTTGTGCTTCCAGTTCCTAGTTGGAAGCTCACCGTGCTCTACTCTATACCAAACGTGAAAGTCAATGTGAGCACTAGCCTCGAAGTAAGGCCCTGATTATGCTGGCAAAACGGGAGGCGTGCAGCAGCTCCATGAGGCCTTCATCGCTGTTCTGCTTTAGTTTCACGGTAGTAAGCTTTCCAAGACTCCTAGGGACTTTGCTTAAGCAACCGTTTCGGTACCAGAACACTGCTTAGAGACAGTAAGCTCTGGTCCTGCGTGTATGCTGCGTATCAACCTAGAAATTGGAGACTGATGGCATAAGGCTTCTTTTCCCATTATGAAAGCACCATTCATGCGGCCTCGAAGCTACCTGAAAAGCATTGTTGTTGCCGGGGTTTTCTTCACTGCCGGCATGGTTCTGAGAAGAAAATGAGTTTTCTCCTAAGAAACCTTGGGTTTCCAGTTCCTTGTTGGAAGCTCACCCTGCTCTGCGCTATACCTAAAGTGAAAGTCAACGTGAGCCCAAGCTTCGAAGTAGGCCCTGATTACCCTTGTAAAAGGAGAGGCGTGCAGCAGCTCCATGAGGCCTTCATCGTTGTTCTGCTTTAGTTTCAAGGTAGTAAGCTTTTCAACACTCCTAGGGGCCTTGCTTCAGCACCCGTTTCAGTATCAGAACACTGCGTAGAACCAAGAAGCTCTGCTCCTGCGTGTATGCTGCGTGTCAACCTAGAAATTAGAGACTGATGGCACAAGGCTGGTTTTCCCATTATGAAAGCTCCGTTAATGCGGCCCCGAAGCTACCTGAAAAGCACTGTTGTTACCGTGCTTTTACTTACAGCCGGCATGGCACATAGAAGAAAATGAGTTTTCTCGAAAGAAACCTTGTGCTTCCAGTTCCTAGTTGGAAGCTCACCCTGCTCTGCTCTATACCAAACGTGAAAGTCAATGTGAGCACTAGCCTCGAAGTAAGGCCCTGATTATGCTGGCAAAACGGGAGGCGTGCAGCAACTCCATGAGGCCTTCATCGCTGTTCTGCTTTAGTTTCACGGTAGTAAGCTTTCCAAGACTCCTAGGGACTTTGCTTAAGCAACCGTTTCGGTACCAGAACACTGCGTAGAGACAGTAAGCTCTGGTCCTGCGTGTATGCTGCGTGTCAACCTAGAAATTGGAGACTGATGGCATAAAGCTTCTTTTCCCATTATGAAAGCTCCGTTCATGCGGGCTCGAAGCTACCTGAAAAGCATTGTTGTTGCCGGGGTTTTCCTCACTGCCGGCATGGTTCTGAGAAGAAAATGAGTTTTCTCCTAAGAAACCTTGGTTTTCCAGTTCCTTGTTGGAAGCTCACCCTGCTCTGCGCTATACCTAAAGTGAAAGTCAACGTGAGCCCAAGCTTCGAAGTAAGGCCCTGATTATCCTTGCAAAACGAGAGGCGTGCAGCAGCTCTTGAGGCGTTCATCGTTGTTCTGCTTTAGTTTCAAGGTAGTAAGCTTTTCAACACTCCTAGGGGCCTTGCTTCAGCACCCGTTTCAGTACCAGAACACTGCGTAGAACCAGGAAGCTCTGCTCCTGCGTGTATGCTGCGTGTCAACCTAGAAATTAGAGACTGATGGCACAACGCTTGTTTTCCCGTTTTGAAAGCTCCATTCATGCGGCCTCGAAGCTACCTGAAAAGCACTGTTGTTACCGTGCTTTTACTTACAGCCGGCATGCTCATAGAAGAAAATGAGTTTTCTCGAAAGAAACCTTGTGCTTCCAGTTCCTAGTTGGAAGCTCACCCTGCTCTGCTCTATACCAAACGTGAAAGTCAATGTGAGCACTAGCCTCGAAGTAAGGCCCTGATTATGCTGGCAAAACGGGAGGCGTGCAGCAACTCCATGAGGCCTTCATCGCTGTTCTGCTTTAGTTTCACGGTAGTAAGCTTTCCAAGACTCCTAGGGACTTTGCTTAAGCAACCGTTTCGGTACCAGAACACTGCGTAGAGACAGTAAGCTCTGGTCCTGCGTGTATGCTGCGTGTCAACCTAGAAACTGGAGACTGATGGCATAAGGCTTCTTTTCCCATTATGAAAGCTCCGTTCATGCGGCCTCGAAGCTACCTGAAAAGCATAGTTGTTGCCGGGGTTTTCTTCACTGCCGGCATGGTTCTGAGAAGAAAATGAGTTTTCTCCTAAGAAACCTTGGGTTTCCAGTTCCTTGTTGGAAGCTCACCCTGCTTTGCGCTATACCTAAAGTGAAAGTCAACGTGAGCCCAAGCTTCGAAGTAGGCCCTGATTACCCTTGTAAAACGAGAGGCGTGCAGCAGCTCCATGAGGCCTTCATCGTTGTTCTGCTTTTTCAAGGTAGTAAGCTTTTCAACACTCCTAGGGGCCTTGCTTCAGCACCCGTTTCAGTACCAGAACACTGCGTAGAACCAGGAAGCTCTGCTCCTGCGTGTATGCTGCGTGTCAACCTAGAAATTAGAGACTGATGGCACAACGCTTGTTTTCCCGTTTTGAAAGCTCCATTCATGCGGCCTCGAAGCTACCTGAAAAGCACTGTTGTTACCGTGCTTTTACTTACAGCCGGCATGGCACATAGAAGAAAATGACTTTTCTCGAAAGAAACCTTGTGCTTCCAGTTCCTAGTTGGAAGCTCACCGTGCTCTACTCTATACCAAACGTGAAAGTCAATGTGAGCACTAGCCTCGAAGTAAGGCCCTGATTATGCTGGCAAAACGGGAGGCGTGCAGCAGCTCCATGAGGCCTTCATCGCTGTTCTGCTTTAGTTTCACGGTAGTAAGCTTTCCAAGACTCCTAGGGACTTTGCTTAAGCAACCGTTTCGGTACCAGAACACTGCTTAGAGACAGTAAGCTCTGGTCCTGCGTGTATGCTGCGTATCAACCTAGAAATTGGAGACTGATGGCATAAGGCTTCTTTTCCCATTATGAAAGCACCGTTCATGCGGCCTCGAAGCTACCTGAAAAGCATTGTTGTTGCCGGGGTTTTCTTCACTGCCGGCATGGTTCTGAGAAGAAAATGAGTTTTCTCCTAAGAAACCTTGGGTTTCCAGTTCCTTGTTGGAAGCTCACCCTGCTCTGCGCTATACCTAAAGTGAAAGTCAACGTGAGCCCAAGCTTCGAAGTAGGCCCTGATTACCCTTGTAAAACGAGAGGCGTGCAGCAGCTCCATGAGGCCTTCATCGTTGTTCTGCTTTAGTTTCAAGGTAGTAAGCTTTTCAACACTCCTAGGGGCCTTGCTTCAGCACCCGTTTCAGTATCAGAACACTGCGTAGAACCAAGAAGCTCTGCTCCTGCGTGTATGCTGCGTGTCAACCTAGAAATTAGAGACTGATGGCACAAGGCTGGTTTTCCCATTATGAAAGCTCCGTTAATGCGGCCCCGAAGCTACCTGAAAAGCACTGTTGTTACCGTGCTTTTACTTACAGCCGGCATGGCACATAGAAGAAAATGAGTTTTCTCGAAAGAAACCTTGTGCTTCCAGTTCCTAGTTGGAAGCTCACCCTGCTCTGCTCTATACCAAACGTGAAAGTCAATGTGAGCACTAGCCTCGAAGTAAGGCCCTGATTATGCTGGCAAAACGGGAGGCGTGCAGCAACTCCATGAGGCCTTCATCGCTGTTCTGCTTTAGTTTCACGGTAGTAAGCTTTCCAAGACTCCTAGGGACTTTGCTTAAGCAACCGTTTCGGTACCAGAACACTGCGTAGAGACAGTAAGCTCTGGTCCTGCGTGTATGCTGCGTGTCAACCTAGAAATTGGAGACTGATGGCATAAAGCTTCTTTTCCCATTATGAAAGCTCCGTTCATGCGGGCTCGAAGCTACCTGAAAAGCATTGTTGTTGCCGGGGTTTTCCTCACTGCCGGCATGGTTCTGAGAAGAAAATGAGTTTTCTCCTAAGAAACCTTGGGTTTCCAGTTCCTTGTTGGAAGCTCACCCTGCTCTGCGCTATACCTAAAGTGAAAGTCAACGTGAGCCCAAGCTTCGAAGTAAGGCCCTGTTTATCCTTGCCAAACGAGAGGCGTGCAGCAGCTCTTGAGGCGTTCATCGTTGTTCTGCTTTAGTTTCAAGGTAGTAAGCTTTTCAACACTCCTAGGGGCCTTGCTTCAGCACCCGTTTCAGTACCAGAACACTGCGTAGAACCAGGAAGCTCTGCTCCTGCGTGTATGCTGCGTGTCAACCTAGAAATTAGAGACTGATGGCACAACGCTTGTTTTCCCGTTTTGAAAGCTCCATTCATGCGGCCTCGAAGCTACCTGAAAAGCACTGTTGTTACCGTGCTTTTACTTACAGCCGGCATGGCACATAGAAGAAAATGAGTTTTCTCGAAAGAAACCTTGTGCTTCCAGTTCCTAGTTGGAAGCTCACCCTGCTCTGCTCTATACCAAACGTGAAAGTCAATGTGAGCACTAGCCTCGAAGTAAGGCCCTGATTATGCTGGCAAAACGGGAGGCGTGCAGCAGCTCCATGAGGCCTTCATCGCTGTTCTGCTTTAGTTTCACGGTAGTAAGCTTTCCAAGACTCCTAGGGACTTTGCTTAATCAACCGTTTCGGTACCAGAACACTGCGTAGAGACAGTAAGCTCTGGTCCTGCGTGTATGCTGCGTGTCAACCTAGAAATTGGAGACTGATGGCATAAAACTTCTATTCCCATTATGAAAGCTCCGTTCATGCGGGCTCGAAGCTACCTGAAAAGCATTGTTGTTGCCGGGGTTTTCCTCACTGCCGGCATGGTTCTGAGAAGAAAATGAGTTTTCTCCTAAGAAACCTTGGGTTTCCAGTTCCTTGTTGGAAGCTCACCCTGCTCTGCGCTATACCTAAAGTGAAAGTCAACGTGAGCCCAAGCTTCGAAGTAAGGCCCTGATTATCCTTGCAAAACGAGAGGCGTGCAGCAGCTCTTGAGGCGTTCATCGTTGTTCTGCTTTAGTTTCAAGGTAGTAAGCTTTTCAACACTCCTAGGGGCCTTGCTTCAGCACCCGTTTCAGTACCAGAACACTGCGTAGAACCAGGAAGCTCTGCTCCTGCGTGTATGCTGCGTGTCAACCTAGAAATTAGAGACTGATGGCACAACGCTTGTTTTCCCGTTTTGAAAGCTCCATTCATGCGGCCTCGAAGCTACCTGAAAAGCACTGTTGTTACCGTGCTTTTACTTACAGCCGGCATGCTCATAGAAGAAAATGAGTTTTCTCGAAAGAAACCTTGTGCTTCCAGTTCCTAGTTGGAAGCTCACCCTGCTCTGCTCTATACCAAACGTGAAAGTCAATGTGAGCACTAGCCTCGAAGTAAGGCCCTGATTATGCTGGCAAAACGGGAGGCGTGCAGCAACTCCATGAGGCCTTCATCGCTGTTCTGCTTTAGTTTCACGGTAGTAAGCTTTCCAAGACTCCTAGGGACTTTGCTTAAGCAACCGTTTCGGTACCAGAACACTGCGTAGAGACAGTAAGCTCTGGTCCTGCGTGTATGCTGCGTGTCAACCTAGAAACTGGAGACTGATGGCATAAGGCTTCTTTTCCCATTATGAAAGCTCCGTTCATGCGGCCTCGAAGCTACCTGAAAAGCATTGTTGTTGCCGGGGTTTTCTTCACTGCCGGCATGGTTCTGAGAAGAAAATGAGTTTTCTCCTAAGAAACCTTGGGTTTCCAGTTCCTTGTTGGAAGCTCACCCTGCTCTGCGCTATACCTAAAGTGAAAGTCAACGTGAGCCCAAGCTTCGAAGTAGGCCCTGATTACCCTTGTAAAACGAGAGGCGTGCAGCAGCTCCATGAGGCCTTCATCGTTGTTCTGCTTTTTCAAGGTAGTAAGCTTTTCAACACTCCTAGGGGCCTTGCTTCAGCACCCGTTTCAGTACCAGAACACTGCGTAGAACCAGGAAGCTCTGCTCCTGCGTGTATGCTGCGTGTCAACCTAGAAATTAGAGACTGATGGCACAACGCTTGTTTTCCCGTTTTGAAAGCTCCATTCATGCGGCCTCGAAGCTACCTGAAAAGCACTGTTGTTACCGTGCTTTTACTTACAGCCGGCATGGCACATAGAAGAAAATGACTTTTCTCGAAAGAAACCTTGTGCTTCCAGTTCCTAGTTGGAAGCTCACCGTGCTCTACTCTATACCAAACGTGAAAGTCAATGTGAGCACTAGCCTCGAAGTAAGGCCCTGATTATGCTGGCAAAACGGGAGGCGTGCAGCAGCTCCATGAGGCCTTCATCGCTGTTCTGCTTTAGTTTCACGGTAGTAAGCTTTCCAAGACTCCTAGGGACTTTGCTTAAGCAACCGTTTCGGTACCAGAACACTGCTTAGAGACAGTAAGCTCTGGTCCTGCGTGTATGCTGCGTATCAACCTAGAAATTGGAGACTGATGGCATAAGGCTTCTTTTCCCATTATGAAAGCACCGTTCATGCGGCCTCGAAGCTACCTGAAAAGCATTGTTGTTGCCGGGGTTTTCTTCACTGCCGGCATGGTTCTGAGAAGAAAATGAGTTTTCTCCTAAGAAACCTTGGGTTTCCAGTTCCTTGTTGGAAGCTCACCCTGCTCTGCGCTATACCTAAAGTGAAAGTCAACGTGAGCCCAAGCTTCGAAGTAGGCCCTGATTACCCTTGTAAAAGGAGAGGCGTGCAGCAGCTCCATGAGGCCTTCATCGTTGTTCTGCTTTAGTTTCAAGGTAGTAAGCTTTTCAACACTCCTAGGGGCCTTGCTTCAGCACCCGTTTCAGTATCAGAACACTGCGTAGAACCAAGAAGCTCTGCTCCTGCGTGTATGCTGCGTGTCAACCTAGAAATTAGAGACTGATGGCACAAGGCTGGTTTTCCCATTATGAAAGCTCCGTTAATGCGGCCCCGAAGCTACCTGAAAAGCACTGTTGTTACCGTGCTTTTACTTACAGCCGGCATGGCACATAGAAGAAAATGAGTTTTCTCGAAAGAAACCTTGTGCTTCCAGTTCCTAGTTGGAAGCTCACCCTGCTCTGCTCTATACCAAACGTGAAAGTCAATGTGAGCACTAGCCTCGAAGTAAGGCCCTGATTATGCTGGCAAAACGGGAGGCGTGCAGCAACTCCATGAGGCCTTCATCGCTGTTCTGCTTTAGTTTCACGGTAGTAAGCTTTCCAAGACTCCTAGGGACTTTGCTTAAGCAACCGTTTCGGTACCAGAACACTGCGTAGAGACAGTAAGCTCTGGTCCTGCGTGTATGCTGCGTGTCAACCTAGAAATTGGAGACTGATGGCATAAAGCTTCTTTTCCCATTATGAAAGCTCCGTTCATGCGGGCTCGAAGCTACCTGAAAAGCATTGTTGTTGCCGGGGTTTTCCTCACTGCCGGCATGGTTCTGAGAAGAAAATGAGTTTTCTCCTAAGAAACCTTGGGTTTCCAGTTCCTTGTTGGAAGCTCACCCTGCTCTGCGCTATACCTAAAGTGAAAGTCAACGTGAGCCCAAGCTTCGAAGTAAGGCCCTGTTTATCCTTGCCAAACGAGAGGCGTGCAGCAGCTCTTGAGGCGTTCATCGTTGTTCTGCTTTAGTTTCAAGGTAGTAAGCTTTTCAACACTCCTAGGGGCCTTGCTTCAGCACCCGTTTCAGTACCAGAACACTGCGTAGAACCAGGAAGCTCTGCTCCTGCGTGTATGCTGCGTGTCAACCTAGAAATTAGAGACTGATGGCACAAGGCTTGTTTTCCCGTTTTGAAAGCTCCATTCATGCGGCCTCGAAGCTACCTGAAAAGCACTGTTGTTACCGTGCTTTTACTTACAGCCGGCATGGCACATAGAAGAAAATGAGTTTTCTCGAAAGAAACCTTGTGCTTCCAGTTCCTAGTTGGAAGCTCACCCTGCTCTGCTCTATACCAAACGTGAAAGTCAATGTGAGCACTAGCCTCGACGTAAGGCCCTGATTATGCTGGCAAAACGGGAGGCGTGCAGCAGCTCCATGAGGCCTTCATCGCTGTTCTGCTTTAGTTTCACGGTAGTAAGCTTTCCAAGACTCCTAGGGACTTTGCTTAATCAACCGTTTCGGTACCAGAACACTGCGTAGAGACAGTAAGCTCTGGTCCTGCGTGTATGCTGCGTGTCAACCTAGAAATTGGAGACTGATGGCATAAAACTTCTATTCCCATTATGAAAGCTCCGTTCATGCGGGCTCGAAGCTACCTGAAAAGCATTGTTGTTGCCGGGGTTTTCCTCACTGCCGGCATGGTTCTGAGAAGAAAATGAGTTTTCTCCTAAGAAACCTTGGGTTTCCAGTTCCTTGTTGGAAGCTCACCCTGCTCTGCGCTATACCTAAAGTGAAAGTCAACGTGAGCCCAAGCTTCGAAGTAAGGCCCTGATTATCCTTGCAAAACGAGAGGCGTGCAGCAGCTCTTGAGGCGTTCATCGTTGTTCTGCTTTAGTTTCAAGGTAGTAAGCTTTTCAACACTCCTAGGGGCCTTGCTTCAGCACCCGTTTCAGTACCAGAACACTGCGTAGAACCAGGAAGCTCTGCTCCTGCGTGTATGCTGCGTGTCAACCTAGAAATTAGAGACTGATGGCACAACGCTTGTTTTCCCGTTTTGAAAGCTCCATTCATGCGGCCTCGAAGCTACCTGAAAAGCACTGTTGTTACCGTGCTTTTACTTACAGCCGGCATGCTCATAGAAGAAAATGAGTTTTCTCGAAAGAAACCTTGTGCTTCCAGTTCCTAGTTGGAAGCTCACCCTGCTCTGCTCTATACCAAACGTGAAAGTCAATGTGAGCACTAGCCTCGAAGTAAGGCCCTGATTATGCTGGCAAAACGGGAGGCGTGCAGCAACTCCATGAGGCCTTCATCGCTGTTCTGCTTTAGTTTCACGGTAGTAAGCTTTCCAAGACTCCTAGGGACTTTGCTTAAGCAACCGTTTCGGTACCAGAACACTGCGTAGAGACAGTAAGCTCTGGTCCTGCGTGTATGCTGCGTGTCAACCTAGAAACTGGAGACTGATGGCATAAGGCTTCTTTTCCCATTATGAAAGCTCCCTTCATGCGGCCTCGAAGCTACCTGAAAAGCATTGTTGTTGCCGGGGTTTTCTTCACTGCCGGCATGGTTCTGAGAAGAAAATGAGTTTTCTCCTAAGAAACCTTGGGTTTCCAGTTCCTTGTTGGAAGCTCACCCTGCTCTGCGCTATACCTAAAGTGAAAGTCAACGTGAGCCCAAGCTTCGAAGTAGGCCCTGATTACCCTTGTAAAACGAGAGGCGTGCAGCAGCTCCATGAGGCCTTCATCGTTGTTCTGCTTTTTCAAGGTAGTAAGCTTTTCAACACTCCTAGGGGCCTTGCTTCAGCACCCGTTTCAGTACCAGAACACTGCGTAGAACCAGGAAGCTCTGCTCCTGCGTGTATGCTGCGTGTCAACCTAGAAATTAGAGACTGATGGCACAACGCTTGTTTTCCCGTTTTGAAAGCTCCATTCATGCGGCCTCGAAGCTACCTGAAAAGCACTGTTGTTACCGTGCTTTTACTTACAGCCGGCATGGCACATAGAAGAAAATGACTTTTCTCGAAAGAAACCTTGTGCTTCCAGTTCCTAGTTGGAAGCTCACCGTGCTCTACTCTATACCAAACGTGAAAGTCAATGTGAGCACTAGCCTCGAAGTAAGGCCCTGATTATGCTGGCAAAACGGGAGGCGTGCAGCAGCTCCATGAGGCCTTCATCGCTGTTCTGCTTTAGTTTCACGGTAGTAAGCTTTCCAAGACTCCTAGGGACTTTGCTTAAGCAACCGTTTCGGTACCAGAACACTGCTTAGAGACAGTAAGCTCTGGTCCTGCGTGTATGCTGCGTATCAACCTAGAAATTGGAGACTGATGGCATAAGGCTTCTTTTCCCATTATGAAAGCACCGTTCATGCGGCCTCGAAGCTACCTGAAAAGCATTGTTGTTGCCGGGGTTTTCTTCACTGCCGGCATGGTTCTGAGAAGAAAATGAGTTT
Source organism: Eubalaena glacialis (assembly GCF_028564815.1). Taxonomy (NCBI): domain Eukaryota; kingdom Metazoa; phylum Chordata; class Mammalia; order Artiodactyla; family Balaenidae; genus Eubalaena; species Eubalaena glacialis. The sequence goes on along the minus strand of NC_083726.1, from coordinate 80,817,245 downwards.
TCTCCTAAGAAACCTTGGGTTTCCAGTTCCTTGTTGGAAGCTCACCCTGCTCTGCGCTATACCTAAAGTGAAAGTCAACGTGAGCCCAAGCTTCGAAGTAGGCCCTGATTACCCTTGTAAAAGGAGAGGCGTGCAGCAGCTCCATGAGGCCTTCATCGTTGTTCTGCTTTAGTTTCAAGGTAGTAAGCTTTTCAACACTCCTAGGGGCCTTGCTTCAGCACCCGTTTCAGTATCAGAACACTGCGTAGAACCAAGAAGCTCTGCTCCTGCGTGTATGCTGCGTGTCAACCTAGAAATTAGAGACTGATGGCACAAGGCTGGTTTTCCCATTATGAAAGCTCCGTTAATGCGGCCCCGAAGCTACCTGAAAAGCACTGTTGTTACCGTGCTTTTACTTACAGCCGGCATGGCACATAGAAGAAAATGAGTTTTCTCGAAAGAAACCTTGTGCTTCCAGTTCCTAGTTGGAAGCTCACCCTGCTCTGCTCTATACCAAACGTGAAAGTCAATGTGAGCACTAGCCTCGAAGTAAGGCCCTGATTATGCTGGCAAAACGGGAGGCGTGCAGCAACTCCATGAGGCCTTCATCGCTGTTCTGCTTTAGTTTCACGGTAGTAAGCTTTCCAAGACTCCTAGGGACTTTGCTTAAGCAACCGTTTCGGTACCAGAACACTGCGTAGAGACAGTAAGCTCTGGTCCTGCGTGTATGCTGCGTGTCAACCTAGAAATTGGAGACTGATGGCATAAAGCTTCTTTTCCCATTATGAAAGCTCCGTTCATGCGGGCTCGAAGCTACCTGAAAAGCATTGTTGTTGCCGGGGTTTTCCTCACTGCCGGCATGGTTCTGAGAAGAAAATGAGTTTTCTCCTAAGAAACCTTGGGTTTCCAGTTCCTTGTTGGAAGCTCACCCTGCTCTGCGCTATACCTAAAGTGAAAGTCAACGTGAGCCCAAGCTTCGAAGTAAGGCCCTGTTTATCCTTGCCAAACGAGAGGCGTGCAGCAGCTCTTGAGGCGTTCATCGTTGTTCTGCTTTAGTTTCAAGGTAGTAAGCTTTTCAACACTCCTAGGGGCCTTGCTTCAGCACCCGTTTCAGTACCAGAACACTGCGTAGAACCAGGAAGCTCTGCTCCTGCGTGTATGCTGCGTGTCAACCTAGAAATTAGAGACTGATGGCACAAGGCTTGTTTTCCCGTTTTGAAAGCTCCATTCATGCGGCCTCGAAGCTACCTGAAAAGCACTGTTGTTACCGTGCTTTTACTTACAGCCGGCATGGCACATAGAAGAAAATGAGTTTTCTCGAAAGAAACCTTGTGCTTCCAGTTCCTAGTTGGAAGCTCACCCTGCTCTGCTCTATACCAAACGTGAAAGTCAATGTGAGCACTAGCCTCGACGTAAGGCCCTGATTATGCTGGCAAAACGGGAGGCGTGCAGCAGCTCCATGAGGCCTTCATCGCTGTTCTGCTTTAGTTTCACGGTAGTAAGCTTTCCAAGACTCCTAGGGACTTTGCTTAATCAACCGTTTCGGTACCAGAACACTGCGTAGAGACAGTAAGCTCTGGTCCTGCGTGTATGCTGCGTGTCAACCTAGAAATTGGAGACTGATGGCATAAAACTTCTATTCCCATTATGAAAGCTCCGTTCATGCGGGCTCGAAGCTACCTGAAAAGCATTGTTGTTGCCGGGGTTTTCCTCACTGCCGGCATGGTTCTGAGAAGAAAATGAGTTTTCTCCTAAGAAACCTTGGGTTTCCAGTTCCTTGTTGGAAGCTCACCCTGCTCTGCGCTATACCTAAAGTGAAAGTCAACGTGAGCCCAAGCTTCGAAGTAAGGCCCTGATTATCCTTGCAAAACGAGAGGCGTGCAGCAGCTCTTGAGGCGTTCATCGTTGTTCTGCTTTAGTTTCAAGGTAGTAAGCTTTTCAACACTCCTAGGGGCCTTGCTTCAGCACCCGTTTCAGTACCAGAACACTGCGTAGAACCAGGAAGCTCTGCTCCTGCGTGTATGCTGCGTGTCAACCTAGAAATTAGAGACTGATGGCACAACGCTTGTTTTCCCGTTTTGAAAGCTCCATTCATGCGGCCTCGAAGCTACCTGAAAAGCACTGTTGTTACCGTGCTTTTACTTACAGCCGGCATGCTCATAGAAGAAAATGAGTTTTCTCGAAAGAAACCTTGTGCTTCCAGTTCCTAGTTGGAAGCTCACCCTGCTCTGCTCTATACCAAACGTGAAAGTCAATGTGAGCACTAGCCTCGAAGTAAGGCCCTGATTATGCTGGCAAAACGGGAGGCGTGCAGCAGCTCCATGAGGCCTTCATCGCTGTTCTGCTTTAGTTTCACGGTAGTAAGCTTTCCAAGACTCCTAGGGACTTTGCTTAAGCAACCGTTTCGGTACCAGAACACTGCGTAGAGACAGTAAGCTCTGGTCCTGCGTGTATGCTGCGTGTCAACCTAGAAACTGGAGACTGATGGCATAAGGCTTCTTTTCCCATTATGAAAGCTCCGTTCATGCGGCCTCGAAGCTACCTGAAAAGCATTGTTGTTGCCGGGGTTTTCTTCACTGCCGGCATGGTTCTGAGAAGAAAATGAGTTTTCTCCTAAGAAACCTTGGGTTTCCAGTTCCTTGTTGGAAGCTCACCCTGCTCTGCGCTATACCTAAAGTGAAAGTCAACGTGAGCCCAAGCTTCGAAGTAGGCCCTGATTACCCTTGTAAAACGAGAGGCGTGCAGCAGCTCCATGAGGCCTTCATCGTTGTTCTGCTTTTTCAAGGTAGTAAGCTTTTCAACACTCCTAGGGGCCTTGCTTCAGCACCCGTTTCAGTACCAGAACACTGCGTAGAACCAGGAAGCTCTGCTCCTGCGTGTATGCTGCGTGTCAACCTAGAAATTAGAGACTGATGGCACAACGCTTGTTTTCCCGTTTTGAAAGCTCCATTCATGCGGCCTCGAAGCTACCTGAAAAGCACTGTTGTTACCGTGCTTTTACTTACAGCCGGCATGGCACATAGAAGAAAATGACTTTTCTCGAAAGAAACCTTGTGCTTCCAGTTCCTAGTTGGAAGCTCACCGTGCTCTACTCTATACCAAACGTGAAAGTCAATGTGAGCACTAGCCTCGAAGTAAGGCCCTGATTATGCTGGCAAAACGGGAGGCGTGCAGCAGCTCCATGAGGCCTTCATCGCTGTTCTGCTTTAGTTTCACGGTAGTAAGCTTTCCAAGACTCCTAGGGACTTTGCTTAAGCAACCGTTTCGGTACCAGAACACTGCTTAGAGACAGTAAGCTCTGGTCCTGCGTGTATGCTGCGTATCAACCTAGAAATTGGAGACTGATGGCATAAGGCTTCTTTTCCCATTATGAAAGCACCGTTCATGCGGCCTCGAAGCTACCTGAAAAGCATTGTTGTTGCCGGGGTTTTCTTCACTGCCGGCATGGTTCTGAGAAGAAAATGAGTTTTCTCCTAAGAAACCTTGGGTTTCCAGTTCCTTGTTGGAAGCTCACCCTGCTCTGCGCTATACCTAAAGTGAAAGTCAACGTGAGCCCAAGCTTCGAAGTAGGCCCTGATTACCCTTGTAAAAGGAGAGGCGTGCAGCAGCTCCATGAGGCCTTCATCGTTGTTCTGCTTTAGTTTCAAGGTAGTAAGCTTTTCAACACTCCTAGGGGCCTTGCTTCAGCACCCGTTTCAGTATCAGAACACTGCGTAGAACCAAGAAGCTCTGCTCCTGCGTGTATGCTGCGTGTCAACCTAGAAATTAGAGACTGATGGCACAAGGCTGGTTTTCCCATTATGAAAGCTCCGTTAATGCGGCCCCGAAGCTACCTGAAAAGCACTGTTGTTACCGTGCTTTTACTTACAGCCGGCATGGCACATAGAAGAAAATGAGTTTTCTCGAAAGAAACCTTGTGCTTCCAGTTCCTAGTTGGAAGCTCACCCTGCTCTGCTCTATACCAAACGTGAAAGTCAATGTGAGCACTAGCCTCGAAGTAAGGCCCTGATTATGCTGGCAAAACGGGAGGCGTGCAGCAACTCCATGAGGCCTTCATCGCTGTTCTGCTTTAGTTTCACGGTAGTAAGCTTTCCAAGACTCCTAGGGACTTTGCTTAAGCAACCGTTTCGGTACCAGAACACTGCGTAGAGACAGTAAGCTCTGGTCCTGCGTGTATGCTGCGTGTCAACCTAGAAATTGGAGACTGATGGCATAAAGCTTCTTTTCCCATTATGAAAGCTCCGTTCATGCGGGCTCGAAGCTACCTGAAAAGCATTGTTGTTGCCGGGGTTTTCCTCACTGCCGGCATGGTTCTGAGAAGAAAATGAGTTTTCTCCTAAGAAACCTTGGGTTTCCAGTTCCTTGTTGGAAGCTCACCCTGCTCTGCGCTATACCTAAAGTGAAAGTCAACGTGAGCCCAAGCTTCGAAGTAAGGCCCTGTTTATCCTTGCCAAACGAGAGGCGTGCAGCAGCTCTTGAGGCGTTCATCGTTGTTCTGCTTTAGTTTCAAGGTAGTAAGCTTTTCAACACTCCTAGGGGCCTTGCTTCAGCACCCGTTTCAGTACCAGAACACTGCGTAGAACCAGGAAGCTCTGCTCCTGCGTGTATGCTGCGTGTCAACCTAGAAATTAGAGACTGATGGCACAAGGCTTGTTTTCCCGTTTTGAAAGCTCCATTCATGCGGCCTCGAAGCTACCTGAAAAGCACTGTTGTTACCGTGCTTTTACTTACAGCCGGCATGGCACATAGAAGAAAATGAGTTTTCTCGAAAGAAACCTTGTGCTTCCAGTTCCTAGTTGGAAGCTCACCCTGCTCTGCTCTATACCAAACGTGAAAGTCAATGTGAGCACTAGCCTCGACGTAAGGCCCTGATTATGCTGGCAAAACGGGAGGCGTGCAGCAGCTCCATGAGGCCTTCATCGCTGTTCTGCTTTAGTTTCACGGTAGTAAGCTTTCCAAGACTCCTAGGGACTTTGCTTAATCAACCGTTTCGGTACCAGAACACTGCGTAGAGACAGTAAGCTCTGGTCCTGCGTGTATGCTGCGTGTCAACCTAGAAATTGGAGACTGATGGCATAAAACTTCTATTCCCATTATGAAAGCTCCGTTCATGCGGGCTCGAAGCTACCTGAAAAGCATTGTTGTTGCCGGGGTTTTCCTCACTGCCGGCATGGTTCTGAGAAGAAAATGAGTTTTCTCCTAAGAAACCTTGGGTTTCCAGTTCCTTGTTGGAAGCTCACCCTGCTCTGCGCTATACCTAAAGTGAAAGTCAACGTGAGCCCAAGCTTCGAAGTAAGGCCCTGATTATCCTTGCAAAACGAGAGGCGTGCAGCAGCTCTTGAGGCGTTCATCGTTGTTCTGCTTTAGTTTCAAGGTAGTAAGCTTTTCAACACTCCTAGGGGCCTTGCTTCAGCACCCGTTTCAGTACCAGAACACTGCGTAGAACCAGGAAGCTCTGCTCCTGCGTGTATGCTGCGTGTCAACCTAGAAATTAGAGACTGATGGCACAACGCTTGTTTTCCCGTTTTGAAAGCTCCATTCATGCGGCCTCGAAGCTACCTGAAAAGCACTGTTGTTACCGTGCTTTTACTTACAGCCGGCATGCTCATAGAAGAAAATGAGTTTTCTCGAAAGAAACCTTGTGCTTCCAGTTCCTAGTTGGAAGCTCACCCTGCTCTGCTCTATACCAAACGTGAAAGTCAATGTGAGCACTAGCCTCGAAGTAAGGCCCTGATTATGCTGGCAAAACGGGAGGCGTGCAGCAGCTCCATGAGGCCTTCATCGCTGTTCTGCTTTAGTTTCACGGTAGTAAGCTTTCCAAGACTCCTAGGGACTTTGCTTAAGCAACCGTTTCGGTACCAGAACACTGCGTAGAGACAGTAAGCTCTGGTCCTGCGTGTATGCTGCGTGTCAACCTAGAAACTGGAGACTGATGGCATAAGGCTTCTTTTCCCATTATGAAAGCTCCGTTCATGCGGCCTCGAAGCTACCTGAAAAGCATTGTTGTTGCCGGGGTTTTCTTCACTGCCGGCATGGTTCTGAGAAGAAAATGAGTTTTCTCCTAAGAAACCTTGGGTTTCCAGTTCCTTGTTGGAAGCTCACCCTGCTCTGCGCTATACCTAAAGTGAAAGTCAACGTGAGCCCAAGCTTCGAAGTAGGCCCTGATTACCCTTGTAAAACGAGAGGCGTGCAGCAGCTCCATGAGGCCTTCATCGTTGTTCTGCTTTTTCAAGGTAGTAAGCTTTTCAACACTCCTAGGGGCCTTGCTTCAGCACCCGTTTCAGTACCAGAACACTGCGTAGAACCAGGAAGCTCTGCTCCTGCGTGTATGCTGCGTGTCAACCTAGAAATTAGAGACTGATGGCACAACGCTTGTTTTCCCGTTTTGAAAGCTCCATTCATGCGGCCTCGAAGCTACCTGAAAAGCACTGTTGTTACCGTGCTTTTACTTACAGCCGGCATGGCACATAGAAGAAAATGACTTTTCTCGAAAGAAACCTTGTGCTTCCAGTTCCTAGTTGGAAGCTCACCGTGCTCTACTCTATACCAAACGTGAAAGTCAATGTGAGCACTAGCCTCGAAGTAAGGCCCTGATTATGCTGGCAAAACGGGAGGCGTGCAGCAGCTCCATGAGGCCTTCATCGCTGTTCTGCTTTAGTTTCACGGTAGTAAGCTTTCCAAGACTCCTAGGGACTTTGCTTAAGCAACCGTTTCGGTACCAGAACACTGCTTAGAGACAGTAAGCTCTGGTCCTGCGTGTATGCTGCGTATCAACCTAGAAATTGGAGACTGATGGCATAAGGCTTCTTTTCCCATTATGAAAGCACCGTTCATGCGGCCTCGAAGCTACCTGAAAAGCATTGTTGTTGCCGGGGTTTTCTTCACTGCCGGCATGGTTCTGAGAAGAAAATGAGTTTTCTCCTAAGAAACCTTGGGTTTCCAGTTCCTTGTTGGAAGCTCACCCTGCTCTGCGCTATACCTAAAGTGAAAGTCAACGTGAGCCCAAGCTTCGAAGTAGGCCCTGATTACCCTTGTAAAAGGAGAGGCGTGCAGCAGCTCCATGAGGCCTTCATCGTTGTTCTGCTTTAGTTTCAAGGTAGTAAGCTTTTCAACACTCCTAGGGGCCTTGCTTCAGCACCCGTTTCAGTATCAGAACACTGCGTAGAACCAAGAAGCTCTGCTCCTGCGTGTATGCTGCGTGTCAACCTAGAAATTAGAGACTGATGGCACAAGGCTGGTTTTCCCATTATGAAAGCTCCGTTAATGCGGCCCCGAAGCTACCTGAAAAGCACTGTTGTTACCGTGCTTTTACTTACAGCCGGCATGGCACATAGAAGAAAATGAGTTTTCTCGAAAGAAACCTTGTGCTTCCAGTTCCTAGTTGGAAGCTCACCCTGCTCTGCTCTATACCAAACGTGAAAGTCAATGTGAGCACTAGCCTCGAAGTAAGGCCCTGATTATGCTGGCAAAACGGGAGGCGTGCAGCAACTCCATGAGGCCTTCATCGCTGTTCTGCTTTAGTTTCACGGTAGTAAGCTTTCCAAGACTCCTAGGGACTTTGCTTAAGCAACCGTTTCGGTACCAGAACACTGCGTAGAGACAGTAAGCTCTGGTCCTGCGTGTATGCTGCGTGTCAACCTAGAAATTGGAGACTGATGGCATAAAGCTTCTTTTCCCATTATGAAAGCTCCGTTCATGCGGGCTCGAAGCTACCTGAAAAGCATTGTTGTTGCCGGGGTTTTCCTCACTGCCGGCATGGTTCTGAGAAGAAAATGAGTTTTCTCCTAAGAAACCTTGGGTTTCCAGTTCCTTGTTGGAAGCTCACCCTGCTCTGCGCTATACCTAAAGTGAAAGTCAACGTGAGCCCAAGCTTCGAAGTAAGGCCCTGTTTATCCTTGCCAAACGAGAGGCGTGCAGCAGCTCTTGAGGCGTTCATCGTTGTTCTGCTTTAGTTTCAAGGTAGTAAGCTTTTCAACACTCCTAGGGGCCTTGCTTCAGCACCCGTTTCAGTACCAGAACACTGCGTAGAACCAGGAAGCTCTGCTCCTGCGTGTATGCTGCGTGTCAACCTAGAAATTAGAGACTGATGGCACAACGCTTGTTTTCCCGTTTTGAAAGCTCCATTCATGCGGCCTCGAAGCTACCTGAAAAGCACTGTTGTTACCGTGCTTTTACTTACAGCCGGCATGGCACATAGAAGAAAATGAGTTTTCTCGAAAGAAACCTTGTGCTTCCAGTTCCTAGTTGGAAGCTCACCCTGCTCTGCTCTATACCAAACGTGAAAGTCAATGTGAGCACTAGCCTCGACGTAAGGCCCTGATTATGCTGGCAAAACGGGAGGCGTGCAGCAGCTCCATGAGGCCTTCATCGCTGTTCTGCTTTAGTTTCACGGTAGTAAGCTTTCCAAGACTCCTAGGGACTTTGCTTAATCAACCGTTTCGGTACCAGAACACTGCGTAGAGACAGTAAGCTCTGGTCCTGCGTGTATGCTGCGTGTCAACCTAGAAATTGGAGACTGATGGCATAAAACTTCTATTCCCATTATGAAAGCTCCGTTCATGCGGGCTCGAAGCTACCTGAAAAGCATTGTTGTTGCCGGGGTTTTCCTCACTGCCGGCATGGTTCTGAGAAGAAAATGAGTTTTCTCCTAAGAAACCTTGGGTTTCCAGTTCCTTGTTGGAAGCTCACCCTGCTCTGCGCTATACCTAAAGTGAAAGTCAACGTGAGCCCAAGCTTCGAAGTAAGGCCCTGATTATCCTTGCCAAACGAGAGGCGTGCAGCAGCTCTTGAGGCGTTCATCGTTGTTCTGCTTTAGTTTCAAGGTAGTAAGCTTTTCAACACTCCTAGGGGCCTTGCTTCAGCACCCGTTTCAGTACCAGAACACTGCGTAGAACCAGGAAGCTCTGCTCCTGCGTGTATGCTGCGTGTCAACCTAGAAATTAGAGACTGATGGCACAACGCTTGTTTTCCCGTTTTGAAAGCTCCATTCATGCGGCCTCGAAGCTACCTGAAAAGCACTGTTGTTACCGTGCTTTTACTTACAGCCGGCATGGCACATAGAAGAAAATGAGTTTTCTCGAAAGAAACCTTGTGCTTCCAGTTCCTAGTTGGAAGCTCACCCTGCTCTGCTCTATACCAAACGTGAAAGTCAATGTGAGCACTAGCCTCGAAGTAATGCCCTGATTATGCTGGCAAAACGGGAGGCGTGCAGCAGCTCCATGAGGCCTTCATCGCTGTTCTGCTTTAGTTTCACGGTAGTAAGCTTTCCAAGACTCCTAGGGACTTTGCTTAAGCAACCGTTTCGGTACCAGAACACTGCGTAGAGACAGTAAGCTCTGGTCCTGCGTGTATGCTGCGTGTCAACCTAGAAATTGGAGACTGATGGCATAAGGCTTCTTTTCCCATTATGAAAGCTCCGTTCATGCGGCCTCGAAGCTACCTGAAAAGCATTGTTGTTGCCGGGGTTTTCTTCACTGCCGGCATGGTTCTGAGAAGAAAATGAGTTTTCTCCTAAGAAACCTTGGGTTTCCAGTTCCTTGTTGGAAGCTCACCCTGCTCTGCGCTATACCTAAAGTGAAAGTCAACGTGAGCCCAAGCTTCGAAGTAGGCCCTGATTACCCTTGTAAAACGAGAGGCGTGCAGCAGCTCCATGAGGCGTTCATCGTTGTTCTGCTTTAGTTTCAAGGTAGTAAGCTTTTCAACACTCCTAGGGGCCTTGCTTCAGCACCCGTTTCAGTACCAGAACACTGCGTAGAACCAGGAAGCTCTGCTCCTGCGTGTGTGCTGCGTGTCAACCTAGAAATTAGAGACTGATGGCACAACGCTTGTTTTCCCGTTTTGAAAGCTCCATTCATGCGGCCTCGAAGCTACCTGAAAAGCACTGTTGTTACCGTGCTTTTACTTACAGGCGGCATGGCACATAGAAGAAAATGAGTTTTCTCGAAAGAAACCTTGTGCTTCCAGTTCCTAGTTGGAAGCTCACCCTGCTCTGCTCTATATCAAACGTGAAAGTCAATGTGAGCACTAGCCTCGACGTAAGGCCCTGATTATGCTGGCAAAACGGGAGGCGTGCAGCAGCTCCATGAGGCCTTCATCGCTGTTCTGCTTTAGTTTCACGGTAGTAAGCTTTCCAAGACTCCTAGGGACTTTGCTTAATCAACCGTTTCGGTACCAGAACACTGCGTAGAGACAGTAAGCTCTGGTTCTGCGTGTATGCTGCGTGTCAACCTAGAAACTGGAGACTGATGGCATAAGGCTTCTTTTCCCATTATGAAAGCTCCGTTCATGCGGCCTCGAAGCTACCTGAAAAGCATTGTTGTTGCCGGGGTTTTCTTCACTGCCGGCATGGTTCTGAGAAGAAAATGAGTTTTCTCCTAAGAAACCTTGGGTTTCCAGTTCCTTGTTGGAAGCTCACCCTGCTCTGCGCTATACCTAAAGTGAAAGTCAACCTGAGCCCAAGCTTCGAAGTAGGCCCTGATTACCCTTGTAAAACGAGAGGCGTGCAGCAGCTCCATGAGGCCTTCATCGTTGTTCTGCTTTTTCAAGGTAGTAAGCTTTTCAACACTCCTAGGGGCCTTGCTTCAGCACCCGTTTCAGTATCAGAACACTGCGTAGAACTAGGAAGCTCTGCTCCTGCGTGTGTGTTGCGTGTCAACCTAGAAATTAGAGACTGATGGCACAACGCTTGTTTTCCCGTTTTGAAAGCTCCATTCATGCGGCCTCGAAGCTACCTGAAAAGCACTGTTGTTACCGTGCTTTTACTTACAGCCGGCATGGCACATAGAAGAAAATGACTTTTCTCGAAAGAAACCTTGTGCTTCCAGTTCCTAGTTGGAAGCTCACCGTGCTCTACTCTATACCAAACGTGAAAGTCAATGTGAGCACTAGCCTCGAAGTAAGGCCCTGATTATGCTGGCAAAACGGGAGGCGTGCAGCAGCTCCATGAGGCCTTCATCGCTGTTCTGCTTTAGTTTCACGGTAGTAAGCTTTCCAAGACTCCTAGGGACTTTGCTTAAGCAACCGTTTCGGTACCAGAACACTGCGTAGAGACAGTAAGCTCTGGTCCTGCGTGTATGCTGCGTATCAACCTAGAAATTGGAGACTGATGGCATAAGGCTTCTTTTCCCATTATGAAAGCACCGTTCATGCGGCCTCGAAGCTACCTGAAAAGCATTGTTGTTGCCGGGGTTTTCTTCACTGCCGGCATGGTTCTGAGAAGAAAATGAGTTTTCTCCTAAGAAACCTTGGGTTTCCAGTTCCTTGTTGGAAGCTCACCCTGCTCTGCGCTATACCTAAAGTGAAAGTCAACGTGAGCCCAAGCTTCGAAGTAGGCCCTGATTACCCTTGTAAAACGAGAGGCGTGCAGAAGCTCCATGAGGCCTTCATCGTTGTTCTGCTTTAGTTTCAAGGTAGTAAGCTTTTCAACACTCCTAGGGGCCTTGCTTCAGCACCCGTTTCAGTATCAGAACACTGCGTAGAACCAAGAAGCTCTGCTCCTACGTGTATGCTGCGTGTCAACCTAGAAATTAGAGACTGATGGCACAAGGCTGGTTTTCCCATTATGAAAGCTCCGTTAATGCGGCCCCGAAGCTACCTGAAAAGCACTGTTGTTACCGTGCTTTTACTTACAGCCGGCATGGCACATAGAAGAAAATGAGTTTTCTCGAAAGAAACCTTGTGCTTCCAGTTCCTAGTTGGAAGCTCACCCTGCTCTGCTCTATACCAAACGTGAAAGTCAATGTGAGCACTAGCCTCGAAGTAAGGGCCTGATTATGCTGGCAAAACGGGAGGCGTGCAGCAACTCCATGAGGCCTTCATCGCTGTTCTGCTTTAGTTTCACGGTAGTAAGCTTTCCAAGACTCCTAGGGACTTTGCTTAAGCAACCGTTTCGGTACCAGAACACTGCGTAGAGACAGTAAGCTCTGGTCCTGCGTGTATGCTGCGTGTCAAACTAGAAATTGGAGACTGATGGCATAAAGCTTCTTTTCCCATTATGAAAGCTCCGTTCATGCGGGCTCGAAGCTACCTGAAAAGCATTGTTGTTGCCGGGGTTTTCCTCACTGCCGGCATGGTTCGGAGAAGAAAATGAGTTTTCTCCTAAGAAACCTTGGGTTTCCAGTTCCTTGTTGGAAGCTCACCCTGCTCTGCGCTATACCTAAAGTGAAAGTCAACGTGAGCCCAAGCTTCGAAGTAGGCCCTGATTACCCTTGCCAAACGAGAGGCGTGCAGCAGCTCCATGAGGCGTTCATCGTTGTTCTGCTTTAGTTTCAAGGTAGTAAGCTTTTCAACACTCCTAGGGGCCTTGCTTCAGCACCCGTTTCAGTACCAGAACACTGCGTAGAACCAGGAAGCTCTGCTCCTGCGTGTGTGCTGCGTGTCAACCTAGAAATTAGAGACTGATGGCACAACGCTTGTTTTCCCGTTTTGAAAGCTCCATTCATGCGGCCTCGAAGCTACCTGAAAAGCACTGTTGTTACCGTGCTTTTACTTACAGGCGGCATGGCACATAGAAGAAAATGAGTTTTCTCGAAAGAAACCTTGTGCTTCCAGTTCCTAGTTGGAAGCTCACCCTGCTCTGCTCTATATCAAACGTGAAAGTCAATGTGAGCACTAGCCTCGACGTAAGGCCCTGATTATGCTGGCAAAACGGGAGGCGTGCAGCAGCTCCATGAGGCCTTCATCGCTGTTCTGCTTTAGTTTCACGGTAGTAAGCTTTCCAAGACTCCTAGGGACTTTGCTTAATCAACCGTTTCGGTACCAGAACACTGCGTAGAGACAGTAAGCTCTGGTCCTGCGTGTATGCTGCGTGTCAACCTAGAAACTGGAGACTGATGGCATAAGGCTTCTTTTCCCATTATGAAAGCTCCGTTCATGCGGCCTCGAAGCTACCTGAAAAGCATTGTTGTTGCCGGGGTTTTCTTCACTCCCGGCATGGTTCTGAGAAGAAAATGAGTTTTCTCCTAAGAAACCTTGGGTTTCCAGTTCCTTGTTGGAAGCTCACCCTGCTCTGCGCTATACCTAAAGTGAAAGTCAAAGTGAGCCCAAGCTTCGAAGTAGGCCCTGATTACCCTTGTAAAACGAGAGGCGTGCAGCAGCTCCATGAGGCCTTCATCGTTGTTCTGCTTTTTCAAGGTAGTAAGCTTTTCAACACTCCTAGGGGCCTTGCTTCAGCACCGGTTTCAGTATCAGAACACTGCGTAGAACCAGGAAGCTCTGCTCCTGCGTGTGTGTTGCGTGTCAACCTAGAAATTAGAGACTGATGGCACAACGCTTGTTTTCCCGTTTTGAAAGCTCCATTCATGCGGCCTCGAAGCTACCTGAAAAGCACTGTTGTTACCGTGCTTTTACTTACAGGCGGTATGGCACATAGAAGAAAATGAGTTTTCTCGAAAGAAACCTTGTGCTTCCAGTTCCTAGTTGGAAGCTCACCGTGCTCTACTCTATACCAAACGTGAAAGTCAATGTGAGCACTAGCCTCGAAGTAAGGCCCTGATTATGCTGGCAAAACGGGAGGCGTGCAGCAGCTCCATGAGGCCTTCATCGCTGTTCTGCTTTAGTTTCACGGTAGTAAGCTTTCCAAGACTCCTAGGGACTTTGCTTAAGCAACCGTTTCGGTACCAGAACACTGCTTAGAGACAGTAAGCTCTGGTCCTGCGTGTATGCTGCGTATCAACCTAGAAATTGGAGACTGATGGCATAAGGCTTCTTTTCCCATTATGAAAGCACCGTTCATGCGGCCTCGAAGCTACCTGAAAAGCATTGTTGTTGCCGGGGTTTTCTTCACTGCCGGCATGGTTCTGAGAAGAAAATGAGTTTTTTCCTAAGAAACCTTGGGTTTCCAGTTCCTTGTTGGAAGCTCACCCTGCTCTGCGCTATACCTAAAGTGAAAGTCAACGTGAGCCCAAGCTTCGAAGTAGGCCCTGATTACCCTTGTAAAACGAGAGGCGTGCAGCAGCTCCATGAGGCCTTCATCGTTGTTCTGCTTTAGTTTCAAGGTAGTAAGCTTTTCAACACTCCTAGGGGCCTTGCTTCAGCACCCGTTTCAGTATCAGAACACTGCGTAGAACCAAGAAGCTCTGCTCCTGCGTGTATGCTGCGTGTCAACCTAGAAATTAGAGACTGATGGCACAAGGCTGGTTTTCCCATTATGAAAGCTCCGTTAATGCGGCCCCGAAGCTACCTGAAAAGCACTGTTGTTACCGTGCTTTTACTTACAGCCGGCATGGCACATAGAAGAAAATGAGTTTTCTCGAAAGAAACCTTGTGCTTCCAGTTCCTAGTTGGAAGCTCACCCTGCTCTACTCTATACCAAACGTGAAAGTCAATGTGAGCACTAGCCTCGAAGTAAGGCCCTGATTATGCTGGCAAAACGGGAGGCGTGCAGCAGCTCCATGAGGCCTTCATCGCTGTTCTGCTTTAGTTTCACGGTAGTAAGCTTTCCAAGACTCCTAGGGACTTTGCTTAAGCAACCGTTTCGGTACCAGAACACTGCGTAGAGACAGTAAGCTCTGGTCCTGCGTGTATGCTGCGTGTCAACCTAGAAATTGGAGACTGATGGCATAAGGCTTCTTTTCCCATTATGAAAGCTCCGTTCATGCGGCCTCGAAGCTACCTGAAAAGCATTGTTGTTGCCGGGGTTTTCTTCACTGCCGGCATGGTTCTGAGAAGAAAATGAGTTTTCTCCTAAGAAACCTTGGGTTTCCAGTTCCTTGTTGGAAGCTCACCCTGCTCTGCGCCAAACCTAAAGTGAAAGTCAACGTGAGTCCAAGCTTCGAAGTAAGGCCCTGATTATCCTTGCCAAACGAGAGGCGTGCAGCAGCTCTTGAGGCGTTCATCGTTGTTCTGCTTTAGTTTCAAGGTAGTAAGCTTTTCAACACTCCTAGGGGCCTTGCTTCAGCACCCGTTTCAGTACCAGAACACTGCGTAGAACCAGGAAGCTCTGCTCCTGCGTGTATGCTGCGTGTAAACCTAGAAATTAGAGACTGATGGCACAACGCTTGTTATCCCGTTTTGAAAGCTCCATTCATGCGGCCTCGAAGCTACCTGAAAAGCACTGTTGTTACCGTGCTTTTACTTACAGCCGGCATGGCACATAGAAGAAAATGACTTTTCTCGAAAGAAACCTTGTGCTTCCAGTTCCTAGTTGGAAGCTCACCCTGCTCTACTCTATACCAAACGTGAAAGTCAATGTGAGCACTAGCCTCGAAGTAAGGCCCTGATTATGCTGGCAAAACGGGAGGCGTGCAGCAGCTCCATGAGGCCTTCATCGCTGTTCTTCTTTAGTTTCACGGTAGTAAGCTTTCCAAGACTCCTAGGGACTTTGCTTAAGCAACCGTTTCGGTACCAGAACACTGCGTAGAGACAGTAAGCTCTGGTCCTGCGTGTATGCTGCGTGTCAACCTAGAAATTGGAGACTGATGGCATAAGGCTTCTTTTCCCATTATGAAAGCTCCGTTCATGCGGGCTCGAAGCTACCTGAAAAGCATTGTTGTTGCCGGGGTTTTCCTCACTGCCGGCATGGTTCTGAGAAGAAAATGAGTTTTCTCCTAAGAAACCTTGGGTTTCCAGTTCCTTGTTGGAAGCTCACCCTGCTCTGCGCTATACCTAAAGTGAAAGTCAACGTGAGCCCAAGCTTCGAAGTAAGGCCCTGATTATCCTTGCAAAACGAGAGGCGTGCAGCAGCTCTTGAGGCGTTCATCGTTGTTCTGCTTTAGTTTCAAGGTAGTAAGCTTTTCAACACTCCTAGGGGCCTTGCTTCAGCACCCGTTTCAGTACCAGAACACTGCGTAGAACCAGGAAGCTCTGCTCCTGCGTGTATGCTGCGTGTCAACCTAGAAATTAGAGACTGATGGCACAACGCTTGTTTTCCCGTTTTGAAAGCTCCATTCATGCGGCCTCGAAGCTACCTGAAAAGCACTGTTGTTACCGTGCTTTTACTTACAGCCGGCATGGCACATAGAAGAAAATGACTTTTCTCGAAAGAAACCTTGTGCTTCCAGTTCCTAGTTGGAAGCTCACCGTGCTCTACTCTATACCAAACGTGAAAGTCAATGTGAGCACTAGCCTCGAAGTAAGGCCCTGATTATGCTGGCAAAACGGGAGGCGTGCAGCAGCTCCATGAGGCCTTCATCGCTGTTCTTCTTTAGTTTCACGGTAGTAAGCTTTCCAAGACTCCTAGGGACTTTGCTTAAGCAACCGTTTCGGTACCAGAACACTGCGTAGAGACAGTAAGCTCTGGGCCTGCGTGTATGCTGCGTGTCAACCTAGAAATTGGAGACTGATGGCATAAGGCTTCTTTTCCCATTATGAAAGCTCCGTTCATGCGGCCTCGAAGCTACCTGAAAAGCATTGTTGTTGCCGGGGTTTTCTTCACTGCCGGCATGGTTCTGAGAAGAAAATGAGTTTTCTCCTAAGAAACCTTGGGTTTCCAGTTCCTTGTTGGAAGCTCACCCTGCTCTGCGCTATACCTAAAGTGAAAGTCAACGTGAGCCCAAGCTTCGAAGTAGGCCCTGATTACCCTTGTAAAACGAGAGGCGTGCAGCAGCTCCATGAGGCCTTCATCGTTGTTCTGCTTTAGTTTCAAGGTAGTAAGCTTTTCAACACTCCTAGGGGCCTTGCTTCAGCACCTGTTTCAGTACCAGAACACTGCGTAGAACCAGGAAGCTCTGCTCCTGCGTGTGTGCTGCGTGTCAACCTAGAAATTAGAGACTGATGGCACAACGCTTGTTTTCCCGTTTTGAAAGCTCCATTCATGCGGCCTCGAAGCTACCTGAAAAGCACTGTTGTTACCGTGATTTTACTTACAGGCGGCATGGCACATAGAAGAAAATGAGTTTTCTCGAAAGAAACCTTGTGCTTCCAGTTCCTAGTTGGAAGCTCACCCTGCTCTGCTCTATACCAAACGTGAAAGTCAATGTGAGCACTAGCCTCGACGTAAGGCCCTGATTATGCTGGCAAAACGGGAGGCGTGCAGCAGCTCCATGAGGCCTTCATCGCTGTTCTGCTTTAGTTTCACGGTAGTAAGCTTTCCAAGACTCCTAGGGACTTTGCTTAAGCAACCGTTTCGGTACCAGAACACTGCGTAGAGACAGTAAGCTCTGGTCCTGCGTGTATGCTGCGTGTCAACCTAGAAATTGGAGACTGATGGCATAAGGCTTCTTTTCCCATTATGAAAGCTCCGTTCATGCGGCCTCGAAGCTACCTGAAAAGCATTGTTGTTGCCGGGGTTTTCTTCACTGCCGGCATGGTTCTGAGAAGAAAATGAGTTTTCTCCTAAGAAACCTTGGGTTTCCAGTTCCTTGTTGGAAGCTCACCCTGCTCTGCGCTATACCTAAAGTGAAAGTCAACGTGAGCCCAAGCTTCGAAGTAGGCCCTGATTACCCTTGTAAAACGAGAGGCGTGCAGCAGCTCCATGAGGCGTTCATCGTTGTTCTGCTTTAGTTTCAAGGTAGTAAGCTTTTCAACACTCCTAGGGGCCTTGCTTCAGCACCCGTTTCAGTACCAGAACACTGCGTAGAACCAGGAAGCTCTGCTCCTGCGTGTGTGCTGCGTGTCAACCTAGAAATTAGAGACTGATGGCACAACGCTTGTTTTCCCGTTTTGAAAGCTCCATTCATGCGGCCTCGAAGCTACCTGAAAAGCACTGTTGTTACCGTGCTTTTACTTACAGGCGGCATGGCACATAGAAGAAAATGAGTTTTCTCGAAAGAAACCTTGTGCTTCCAGTTCCTAGTTGGAAGCTCACCCTGCTCTGCTCTATATCAAACGTGAAAGTCAATGTGAGCACTAGCCTCGACGTAAGGCCCTGATTATGCTGGCAAAACGGGAGGCGTGCAGCAGCTCCATGAGGCCTTCATCGCTGTTCTGCTTTAGTTTCACGGTAGTAAGCTTTCCAAGACTCCTAGGGACTTTGCTTAATCAACCGTTTCGGTACCAGAACACTGCGTAGAGACAGTAAGCTCTGGTCCTGCGTGTATGCTGCGTGTCAACCTAGAAACTGGAGACTGATGGCATAAGGCTTCTATTCCCATTATGAAAGCTCCGTTCATGCGGGCTCGAAGCTACCTGAAAAGCATTGTTGTTGCCGGGGTTTTCCTCACTGCCGGCATGGTTCTGAGAAGAAAATGAGTTTTCTCCTAAGAAACCTTGGGTTTCCAGTTCCTTGTTGGAAGCTCACCCTGCTCTGCGCTATACCTAAAGTGAAAGTCAACGTGAGCCCAAGCTTCGAAGTAAGGCCCTGATTATCCTTGCAAAACGAGAGGCGTGCAGCAGCTCTTGAGGCGTTCATCGTTGTTCTGCTTTAGTTTCAAGGTAGTAAGCTTTTCAACACTCCTAGGGGCCTTGCTTCAGCACCCGTTTCAGTACCAGAACACTGCGTAGAACCAGGAAGCTCTGCTCCTGCGTGTATGCTGCGTGTCAACCTAGAAATTAGAGACTGATGGCACAACGCTTGTTTTCCCGTTTTGAAAGCTCCATTCATGCGGCCTCGAAGCTACCTGAAAAGCACTGTTGTTACCGTGCTTTTACTTACAGCCGGCATGGCACATAGAAGAAAATGACTTTTCTCGAAAGAAACCTTGTGCTTCCAGTTCCTAGTTGGAAGCTCACCGTGCTCTACTCTATACCAAACGTGAAAGTCAATGTGAGCACTAGCCTCGAAGTAAGGCCCTGATTATGCTGGCAAAACGGGAGGCGTGCAGCAGCTCCATGAGGCCTTCATCGCTGTTCTTCTTTAGTTTCACGGTAGTAAGCTTTCCAAGACTCCTAGGGACTTTGCTTAAGCAACCGTTTCGGTACCAGAACACTGCGTAGAGACAGTAAGCTCTGGGCCTGCGTGTATGCTGCGTGTCAACCTAGAAATTGGAGACTGATGGCATAAGGCTTCTTTTCCCATTATGAAAGCTCCGTTCATGCGGCCTCGAAGCTACCTGAAAAGCATTGTTGTTGCCGGGGTTTTCTTCACTGCCGGCATGGTTCTGAGAAGAAAATGAGTTTTCTCCTAAGAAACCTTGGGTTTCCAGTTCCTTGTTGGAAGCTCACCCTGCTCTGCGCTATACCTAAAGTGAAAGTCAACGTGAGCCCAAGCTTCGAAGTAGGCCCTGATTACCCTTGTAAAACGAGAGGCGTGCAGCAGCTCCATGAGGCCTTCATCGTTGTTCTGCTTTAGTTTCAAGGTAGTAAGCTTTTCAACACTCCTAGGGGCCTTGCTTCAGCACCCGTTTCAGTACCAGAACACTGCGTAGAACCAGGAAGCTCTGCTCCTGCGTGTGTGCTGCGTGTCAACCTAGAAATTAGAGACTGATGGCACAACGCTTGTTTTCCCGTTTTGAAAGCTCCATTCATGCGGCCTCGAAGCTACCTGAAAAGCACTGTTGTTACCGTGATTTTACTTACAGGCGGCATGGCACATAGAAGAAAATGAGTTTTCTCGAAAGAAACCTTGTGCTTCCAGTTCCTAGTTGGAAGCTCACCCTGCTCTGCTCTATACCAAACGTGAAAGTCAATGTGAGCACTAGCCTCGACGTAAGGCCCTGATTATGCTGGCAAAACGGGAGGCGTGCAGCAGCTCCATGAGGCCTTCATCGCTGTTCTGCTTTAGTTTCACGGTAGTAAGCTTTCCAAGACTCCTAGGGACTTTGCTTAATCAACCGTTTCGGTACCAGAACACTGCGTAGAGACAGTAAGCTCTGGTCCTGCGTGTATGCTGCGTGTCAACCTAGAAATTGGAGACTGATGGCATAAAACTTCTATTCCCATTATGAAAGCTCCGTTCATGCGGGCTCGAAGCTACCTGAAAAGCATTGTTGTTGCCGGGGTTTTCCTCACTGCCGGCATGGTTCTGAGAAGAAAATGAGTTTTCTCCTAAGAAACCTTGGGTTTCCAGTTCCTTGTTGGAAGCTCACCCTGCTCTGCGCTATACCTAAAGTGAAAGTCAACGTGAGCCCAAGCTTCGAAGTAAGGCCCTGATTATCCTTGCAAAACGAGAGGCGTGCAGCAGCTCTTGAGGCGTTCATCGTTGTTCTGCTTTAGTTTCAAGGTAGTAAGCTTTTCAACACTCCTAGGGGCCTTGCTTCAGCACCCGTTTCAGTACCAGAACACTGCGTAGAACCAGGAAGCTCTGCTCCTGCGTGTATGCTGCGTGTCAACCTAGAAATTAGAGACTGATGGCACAACGCTTGTTTTCCCGTTTTGAAAGCTCCATTCATGCGGCCTCGAAGCTACCTGAAAAGCACTGTTGTTACCGTGCTTTTACTTACAGCCGGCATGCTCATAGAAGAAAATGAGTTTTCTCGAAAGAAACCTTGTGCTTCCAGTTCCTAGTTGGAAGCTCACCCTGCTCTGCTCTATACCAAACGTGAAAGTCAATGTGAGCACTAGCCTCGAAGTAAGGCCCTGATTATGCTGGCAAAACGGGAGGCGTGCAGCAGCTCCATGAGGCCTTCATCGCTGTTCTGCTTTAGTTTCACGGTAGTAAGCTTTCCAAGACTCCTAGGGACTTTGCTTAAGCAACCGTTTCGGTACCAGAACACTGCGTAGACACAGTAAGCTCTGGTCCTGCGTGTATGCTGCGTGTCAACCTAGAAACTGGAGACTGATGGCATAAGGCTTCTTTTCCCATTATGAAAGCTCCGTTCATGCGGCCTCGAAGCTACCTGAAAAGCATTGTTGTTGCCGGGGTTTTCTTCACTGCCGGCATGGTTCTGAGAAGAAAATGAGTTTTCTCCTAAGAAACCTTGGGTTTCCAGTTCCTTGTTGGAAGCTCACCCTGCTCTGCGCTATACCTAAAGTGAAAGTCAACGTGAGCCCAAGCTTCGAAGTAGGCCCTGATTACCCTTGTAAAACGGGAGGCGTGCAGCAGCTCCATGAGGCCTTCATCGCTGTTCTGCTTTAGTTTCACGGTAGTAAGCTTTCCAAGACTCCTAGGGACTTTGCTTAAGCAACCGTTTCGGTACCAGAACACTGCGTAGAGACAGTAAGCTCTGGTCCTGCGTGTATGCTGCGTGTCAACCTAGAAATTGGAGACTGATGGCATAAAGCTTCTTTTCCCATTATGAAAGCTCCGTTCATGCGGGCTCGAAGCTACCTGAAAAGCATTGTTGTTGCCGGGGTTTTCCTCACTGCCGGCATGGTTCTGAGAAGAAAATGAGTTTTCTCCTAAGAAACCTTGGGATTCCAGTTCCTTGTTGGAAGCTCACCCTGCTCTGCGCTATACCTAAAGTGAAAGTCAACGTGAGCCCAAGCTTCGAAGTAAGGCCCTGATTATCCTTGCCAAACGAGAGGCGTGCAGCAGCTCTTGAGGCGTTCATCGTTGTTCTGCTTTAGTTTCAAGGTAGTAAGCTTTTCAACACTCCTAGGGGCCTTGCTTCAGCACCCGTTTCAGTACCAGAACACTGCGTAGAACCAGGAAGCTCTGCTCCTGCGTGTATGCTGCGTGTCAACCTAGAAATTAGAGACTGATGGCACAACGCTTGTTTTCCCGTTTTGAAAGCTCCATTCATGCGGCCTCGAAGCTACCTGAAAAGCACTCTTGTTACCGTGCTTTTACTTACAGCCGGCATGGCACATAGAAGAAAATGACTTTTCTCGAAAGAAACCTTGTGCTTCCAGTTCCTAGTTGGAAGCTCACCCTGCTCTACTCTATACCAAACGTGAAAGTCAATGTGAGCACTAGCCTCGAAGTAAGGCCCTGATTATGCTGGCAAAACGGGAGGCGTGCAGCAGCTCCATGAGGCCTTCATCGCTGTTCTTCTTTAGTTTCACGGTAGTAAGCTTTCCAAGACTCCTAGGGACTTTGCTTAAGCAACCGTTTCGGTACCAGAACACTGCGTAGAGACAGTAAGCTCTGGTCCTGCGTGTATGCTGCGTGTCAACCTAGAAATTGGAGACTGATGGCATAAGGCTTCTTTTCCCATTATGAAAGCTCCGTTCATGCGGCCTCGAAGCTACCTGAAAAGCATTGTTGTTGCCGGGGTTTTCTTCACTGCCGGCATGGTTCTGAGAAGAAAATGAGTTTTCTCCTAAGAAACCTTGGGTTTCCAGTTCCTTGTTGGAAGCTCACCCTGCTCTGCGCTATACCTAAAGTGAAAGTCAACGTGAGCCCAAGCTTCGAAGTAGGCCCTGATTACCCTTGTAAAACGAGAGGCGTGCAGCAGCTCCATGAGGCGTTCATCGTTGTTCTGCTTTAGTTTCAAGGTAGTAAGCTTTTCAACACTCCTAGGGGCCTTGCTTCAGCACCCGTTTCAGTACCAGAACACTGCGTAGAACCAGGAAGCTCTGCTCCTGCGTGTGTGCTGCGTGTCAACCTAGAAATTAGAGACTGATGGCACAACGCTTGTTTTCCCGTTTTGAAAGCTCCATTCATGCGGCCTCGAAGCTACCTGAAAAGCACTGTTGTTACCGTGCTTTTACTTACAGGCGGTATGGCACATAGAAGAAAATGAGTTTTCTCGAAAGAAACCTTGTGCTTCCAGTTCCTAGTTGGAAGCTCACCCTGCTCTGCTCTATACCAAACGTGAAAGTCAATGTGAGCACTAGCCTCGACGTAAGGCCCTGATTATGCTGGCAAAACGGGAGGCGTGCAGCAGCTCCATGAGGCCTTCATCGCTGTTCTGCTTTAGTTTCACGGTAGTAAGCTTTCCAAGACTCCTAGGGACTTTGCTTAAGCAACCGTTTCGGTACCAGAACACTGCGTAGAGACAGTAAGCTCTGGTCCTGCGTGTATGCTGCGTGTCAACCTAGAAACTGGAGACTGATGGCATAAGGCTTCTTTTCCCATTATGAAAGCTCCGTTCATGCGGCCTCGAAGCTACCTGAAAAGCATTGTTGTTGCCGGGGTTTTCTTCACTGCCGGCATGGTTCTGAGAAGAAAATGAGTTTTCTCCTAAGAAACCTTGGGTTTCCAGTTCCTTGTTGGAAGCTCACCCTGCTCTGCGCTATACCTAAAGTGAAAGTCAACGTGAGCCCAAGCTTCGAAGTAGGCCCTGATTACCCTTGTAAAACGAGAGGCGTGCAGCAGCTCCATGAGGCCTTCATCGTTGTTCTGCTTTTTCAAGGTAGTAAGCATTTCAACACTCCTAGGGGCCTTGCTTCAGCACCCGTTTCAGTATCAGAACACTGCGTAGAACCAGGAAGCTCTGCTCCTGCGTGTGTGCTGCGTGTCAACCTAGAAATTAGAGACTGATGGCACAACGCTTGTTTTCCCGTTTTGAAAGCTCCATTCATGCGGCCTCGAAGCTACCTGAAAAGCACTGTTGTTACCGTGCTTTTACTTACAGGCGGTATGGCACATAGAAGAAAATGAGTTTTCTCGAAAGAAACCTTGTGCTTCCAGTTCCTAGTTGGAAGCTCACCCTGCTCTGCTCTATACCAAACGTGAAAGTCAATGTGAGCACTAGCCTCGACGTAAGGCCCTGATTATGCTGGCAAAACGGGAGGCGTGCAGCAGCTCCATGAGGCCTTCATCGCTGTTCTGCTTTAGTTTCACGGTAGTAAGCTTTCCAAGACTCCTAGGGACTTTGCTTAAGCAACCGTTTCGGTACCAGAACACTGCGTAGAGACAGTAAGCTCTGGTCCTGCGTGTATGCTGCGTGTCAACCTAGAAACTGGAGACTGATGGCATAAGGCTTCTTTTCCCATTATGAAAGCTCCGTTCATGCGGCCTCGAAGCTACCTGAAAAGCATTGTTGTTGCCGGGGTTTTCTTCACTGCCGGCATGGTTCTGAGAAGAAAATGAGTTTTCTCCTAAGAAACCTTGGGTTTCCAGTTCCTTGTTGGAAGCTCACCCTGCTCTGCGCTATACCTAAAGTGAAAGTCAACGTGAGCCCAAGCTTCGAAGTAGGCCCTGATTACCCTTGTAAAACGAGAGGCGTGCAGCAGCTCCATGAGGCCTTCATCGTTGTTCTGCTTTTTCAAGGTAGTAAGCATTTCAACACTCCTAGGGGCCTTGCTTCAGCACCCGTTTCAGTATCAGAACACTGCGTAGAACCAGGAAGCTCTGCTCCTGCGTGTGTGCTGCGTGTCAACCTAGAAATTAGAGACTGATGGCACAACGCTTGTTTTCCCGTTTTGAAAGCTCCATTCATGCGGCCTCGAAGCTACCTGAAAAGCACTGTTGTTACCGTGCTTTTACTTACAGCCGGCATGGCACATAGAAGAAAATGAGTTTTCTCGAAAGAAACCTTGTGCTTCCAGTTCCTAGTTGGAAGCTCACCCTGCTCTGCTCTATACCAAACGTGAAAGTCAATGTGAGCACTAGCCTCGAAGTAAGGCCCTGATTATGCTGGCAAAACGGGAGGCGTGCAGCAACTCCATGAGGCCTTCATCGCTGTTCTGCTTTAGTTTCACGGTAGTAAGCTTTCCAAGACTCCTAGGGACTTTGCTTAAGCAACCGTTTCGGTACCAGAACACTGCGTAGAGACAGTAAGCTCTGGTCCTGCGTGTATGCTGCGTGTCAACCTAGAAATTGGAGACTGATGGCATAAAGCTTCTTTTCCCATTATGAAAGCTCCGTTCATGCGGGCTCGAAGCTACCTGAAAAGCATTGTTGTTGCCGGGGTTTTCCTCACTGCCGGCATGGTTCTGAGAAGAAAATGAGTTTTCTCCTAAGAAACCTTGGGATTCCAGTTCCTTGTTGGAAGCTCACCCTGCTCTGCGCTATACCTAAAGTGAAAGTCAACGTGAGCCCAAGCTTCGAAGTAAGGCCCTGATTATCCTTGCCAAACGAGAGGCGTGCAGCAGCTCTTGAGGCGTTCATCGTTGTTCTGCTTTAGTTTCAAGGTAGTAAGCTTTTCAACACTCCTAGGGGCCTTGCTTCAGCACCCGTTTCAGTACCAGAACACTGCGTAGAACCAGGAAGCTCTGCTCCTGCGTGTGTGCTGCGTGTCAACCTAGAAATTAGAGACTGATGGCACAACGCTTGTTTTCCCGTTTTGAAAGCTCCATTCATGCGGCCTCGAAGCTACCTGAAAAGCACTGTTGTTACCGTGCTTTTACTTACAGGCGGTATGGCACATAGAAGAAAATGAGTTTTCTCGAAAGAAACCTTGTGCTTCCAGTTCCTAGTTGGAAGCTCACCCTGCTCTGCTCTATACCAAACGTGAAAGTCAATGTGAGCACTAGCCTCGACGTAAGGCCCTGATTATGCTGGCAAAACGGGAGGCGTGCAGCAGCTCCATGAGGCCTTCATCGCTGTTCTGCTTTAGTTTCACGGTAGTAAGCTTTCCAAGACTCCTAGGGACTTTGCTTAAGCAACCGTTTCGGTACCAGAACACTGCGTAGAGACAGTAAGCTCTGGTCCTGCGTGTATGCTGCGTGTCAACCTAGAAACTGGAGACTGATGGCATAAGGCTTCTTTTCCCATTATGAAAGCTCCGTTCATGCGGCCTCGAAGCTACCTGAAAAGCATTGTTGTTGCCGGGGTTTTCTTCACTGCCGGCATGGTTCTGAGAAGAAAATGAGTTTTCTCCTAAGAAACCTTGGGTTTCCAGTTCCTTGTTGGAAGCTCACCCTGCTCTGCGCTATACCTAAAGTGAAAGTCAACGTGAGCCCAAGCTTCGAAGTAGGCCCTGATTACCCTTGTAAAACGAGAGGCGTGCAGCAGCTCCATGAGGCCTTCATCGTTGTTCTGCTTTTTCAAGGTAGTAAGCATTTCAACACTCCTAGGGGCCTTGCTTCAGCACCCGTTTCAGTATCAGAACACTGCGTAGAACCAGGAAGCTCTGCTCCTGCGTGTGTGCTGCGTGTCAACCTAGAAATTAGAGACTGATGGCACAACGCTTGTTTTCCCGTTTTGAAAGCTCCATTCATGCGGCCTCGAAGCTACCTGAAAAGCACTGTTGTTACCGTGCTTTTACTTACAGGCGGTATGGCACATAGAAGAAAATGAGTTTTCTCGAAAGAAACCTTGTGCTTCCAGTTCCTAGTTGGAAGCTCACCCTGCTCTGCTCTATACCAAACGTGAAAGTCAATGTGAGCACTAGCCTCGACGTAAGGCCCTGATTATGCTGGCAAAACGGGAGGCGTGCAGCAGCTCCATGAGGCCTTCATCGCTGTTCTGCTTTAGTTTCACGGTAGTAAGCTTTCCAAGACTCCTAGGGACTTTGCTTAAGCAACCGTTTCGGTACCAGAACACTGCGTAGAGACAGTAAGCTCTGGTCCTGCGTGTATGCTGCGTGTCAACCTAGAAACTGGAGACTGATGGCATAAGGCTTCTTTTCCCATTATGAAAGCTCCGTTCATGCGGCCTCGAAGCTACCTGAAAAGCATTGTTGTTGCCGGGGTTTTCTTCACTGCCGGCATGGTTCTGAGAAGAAAATGAGTTTTCTCCTAAGAAACCTTGGGTTTCCAGTTCCTTGTTGGAAGCTCACCCTGCTCTGCGCTATACCTAAAGTGAAAGTCAACGTGAGCCCAAGCTTCGAAGTAGGCCCTGATTACCCTTGTAAAACGAGAGGCGTGCAGCAGCTCCATGAGGCCTTCATCGTTGTTCTGCTTTTTCAAGGTAGTAAGCATTTCAACACTCCTAGGGGCCTTGCTTCAGCACCCGTTTCAGTATCAGAACACTGCGTAGAACCAGGAAGCTCTGCTCCTGCGTGTGTGCTGCGTGTCAACCTAGAAATTAGAGACTGATGGCACAACGCTTGTTTTCCCGTTTTGAAAGCTCCATTCATGCGGCCTCGAAGCTACCTGAAAAGCACTGTTGTTACCGTGCTTTTACTTACAGGCGGTATGGCACATAGAAGAAAATGAGTTTTCTCGAAAGAAACCTTGTGCTTCCAGTTCCTAGTTGGAAGCTCACCCTGCTCTGCTCTATACCAAACGTGAAAGTCAATGTGAGCACTAGCCTCGACGTAAGGCCCTGATTATGCTGGCAAAACGGGAGGCGTGCAGCAGCTCCATGAGGCCTTCATCGCTGTTCTGCTTTAGTTTCACGGTAGTAAGCTTTCCAAGACTCCTAGGGACTTTGCTTAAGCAACCGTTTCGGTACCAGAACACTGCGTAGAGACAGTAAGCTCTGGTCCTGCGTGTATGCTGCGTGTCAACCTAGAAACTGGAGACTGATGGCATAAGGCTTCTTTTCCCATTATGAAAGCTCCGTTCATGCGGCCTCGAAGCTACCTGAAAAGCATTGTTGTTGCCGGGGTTTTCTTCACTGCCGGCATGGTTCTGAGAAGAAAATGAGTTTTCTCCTAAGAAACCTTGGGTTTCCAGTTCCTTGTTGGAAGCTCACCCTGCTCTGCGCTATACCTAAAGTGAAAGTCAACGTGAGCCCAAGCTTCGAAGTAGGCCCTGATTACCCTTGTAAAACGAGAGGCGTGCAGCAGCTCCATGAGGCCTTCATCGTTGTTCTGCTTTTTCAAGGTAGTAAGCATTTCAACACTCCTAGGGGCCTTGCTTCAGCACCCGTTTCAGTATCAGAACACTGCGTAGAACCAGGAAGCTCTGCTCCTGCGTGTGTGCTGCGTGTCAACCTAGAAATTAGAGACTGATGGCACAACGCTTGTTTTCCCGTTTTGAAAGCTCCATTCATGCGGCCTCGAAGCTACCTGAAAAGCACTGTTGTTACCGTGCTTTTACTTACAGGCGGTATGGCACATAGAAGAAAATGAGTTTTCTCGAAAGAAACCTTGTGCTTCCAGTTCCTAGTTGGAAGCTCACCCTGCTCTGCTCTATACCAAACGTGAAAGTCAATGTGAGCACTAGCCTCGACGTAAGGCCCTGATTATGCTGGCAAAACGGGAGGCGTGCAGCAGCTCCATGAGGCCTTCATCGCTGTTCTGCTTTAGTTTCACGGTAGTAAGCTTTCCAAGACTCCTAGGGACTTTGCTTAAGCAACCGTTTCGGTACCAGAACACTGCGTAGAGACAGTAAGCTCTGGTCCTGCGTGTATGCTGCGTGTCAACCTAGAAATTGGAGACTGATGGCATAAAGCTTCTTTTCCCATTATGAAAGCTCCGTTCATGCGGGCTCGAAGCTACCTGAAAAGCATTGTTGTTGCCGGGGTTTTCCTCACTGCCGGCATGGTTCTGAGAAGAAAATGAGTTTTCTCCTAAGAAACCTTGGGATTCCAGTTCCTTGTTGGAAGCTCACCCTGCTCTGCGCTATACCTAAAGTGAAAGTCAACGTGAGCCCAAGCTTCGAAGTAAGGCCCTGATTATCCTTGCCAAACGAGAGGCGTGCAGCAGCTCTTGAGGCGTTCATCGTTGTTCTGCTTTAGTTTCAAGGTAGTAAGCTTTTCAACACTCCTAGGGGCCTTGCTTCAGCACCCGTTTCAGTACCAGAACACTGCGTAGAACCAGGAAGCTCTGCTCCTGCGTGTATGCTGCGTGTCAACCTAGAAATTAGAGACTGATGGCACAACGCTTGTTTTCCCGTTTTGAAAGCTCCATTCATGCGGCCTCGAAGCTACCTGAAAAGCACTCTTGTTACCGTGCTTTTACTTACAGCCGGCATGGCACATAGAAGAAAATGACTTTTCTCGAAAGAAACCTTGTGCTTCCAGTTCCTAGTTGGAAGCTCACCCTGCTCTACTCTATACCAAACGTGAAAGTCAATGTGAGCACTAGCCTCGAAGTAAGGCCCTGATTATGCTGGCAAAACGGGAGGCGTGCAGCAGCTCCATGAGGCCTTCATCGCTGTTCTTCTTTAGTTTCACGGTAGTAAGCTTTCCAAGACTCCTAAGGACTTTGCTTAAGCAACCGTTTCGGTACCAGAACACTGCGTAGAGACAGTAAGCTCTGGTCCTGCGTGTATGCTGCGTGTCAACCTAGAAATTGGAGACTGATGGCATAAGGCTTCTTTTCCCATTATGAAAGCTCCGTTCATGCGGCCTCGAAGCTACCTGAAAAGCATTGTTGTTGCCGGGGTTTTCTTCACTGCCGGCATGGTTCTGAGAAGAAAATGAGTTTTCTCCTAAGAAACCTTGGGTTTCCAGTTCCTTGTTGGAAGCTCACCCTGCTCTGCGCTATACCTAAAGTGAAAGTCAACGTGAGCCCAAGCTTCGAAGTAGGCCCTGATTACCCTTGTAAAACGAGAGGCGTGCAGCAGCTCCATGAGGCGTTCATCGTTGTTCTGCTTTAGTTTCAAGGTAGTAAGCTTTTCAACACTCCTAGGGGCCTTGCTTCAGCACCCGTTTCAGTATCAGAACACTGCGTAGAACCAGGAAGCTCTGCTCCTGCGTGTGTGCTGCGTGTCAACCTAGAAATTAGAGACTGATGGCACAACGCTTGTTTTCCCGTTTTGAAAGCTCCATTCATGCGGCCTCGAAGCTACCTGAAAAGCACTGTTGTTACCGTGCTTTTACTTACAGGCGGTATGGCACATAGAAGAAAATGAGTTTTCTCGAAAGAAACCTTGTGCTTCCAGTTCCTAGTTGGAAGCTCACCCTGCTCTGCTCTATACCAAACGTGAAAGTCAATGTGAGCACTAGCCTCGACGTAAGGCCCTGATTATGCTGGCAAAACGGGAGGCGTGCAGCAGCTCCATGAGGCCTTCATCGCTGTTCTGCTTTAGTTTCACGGTAGTAAGCTTTCCAAGACTCCTAGGGACTTTGCTTAATCAACCGTTTCGGTACCAGAACACTGCGTAGAGACAGTAAGCTCTGGTCCTGCGTGTATGCTGCGTGTCAACCTAGAAACTGGAGACTGATGGCATAAGGCTTCTTTTCCCATTATGAAAGCTCCGTTCATGCGGCCTCGAAGCTACCTGAAAAGCATTGTTGTTGCCGGGGTTTTCTTCACTGCCGGCATGGTTCTGAGAAGAAAATGAGTTTTCTCCTAAGAAACCTTGGGTTTCCAGTTCCTTGTTGGAAGCTCACCCTGCTCTGCGCTATACCTAAAGTGAAAGTCAACGTGAGCCCAAGCTTCGAAGTAGGCCCTGATTACCCTTGTAAAACGAGAGGCGTGCAGCAGCTCCATGAGGCCTTCATCGTTGTTCTGCTTTTTCAAGGTAGTAAGCATTTCAACACTCCTAGGGGCCTTGCTTCAGCACCCGTTTCAGTATCAGAACACTGCGTAGAACCAGGAAGCTCTGCTCCTGCGTGTGTGCTGCGTGTCAACCTAGAAATTAGAGACTGATGGCACAACGCTTGTTTTCCCGTTTTGAAAGCTCCATTCATGCGGCCTCGAAGCTACCTGAAAAGCACTGTTGTTACCGTGCTTTTACTTACAGCCGGCATGGCACATAGAAGAAAATGAGTTTTCTCGAAAGAAACCTTGTGCTTCCAGTTCCTAGTTGGAAGCTCACCCTGCTCTGCTCTATACCAAACGTGAAAGTCAATGTGAGCACTAGCCTCGACGTAAGGCCCTGATTATGCTGGCAAAACGGGAGGCGTGCAGCAGCTCCATGAGGCCTTCATCGCTGTTCTGCTTTAGTTTCACGGTAGTAAGCTTTCCAAGACTCCTAGGGACTTTGCTTAATCAACCGTTTCGGTACCAGAACACTGCGTAGAGACAGTAAGCTCTGGTCCTGCGTGTATGCTGCGTGTCAACCTAGAAATTGGAGACTGATGGCATAAAACTTCTATTCCCATTATGAAAGCTCCGTTCATGCGGGCTCGAAGCTACCTGAAAAGCATTGTTGTTGCCGGGGTTTTCCTCACTGCCGGCATGGTTCTGAGAAGAAAATGAGTTTTCTCCTAAGAAACCTTCGGTTTCCAGTTCCTTGTTGGAAGCTCACCCTGCTCTGCGCTATACCTAAAGTGAAAGTCAACGTGAGCCCAAGCTTCGAAGTAAGGCCCTGATTATCCTTGCAAAACGAGAGGCGTGCAGCAGCTCCATGAGGCCTTCATCGTTGTTCTGCTTTAGTTTCAAGGTAGTAAGCTTTTCAACACTCCTAGGGGCCTTGCTTCAGCACCCGTTTCAGTACCAGAACACTGCGTAGAACCAGGAAGCTCTGCTCCTGCGTGTATGCTGCGTGTCAACCTAGAAATTAGAGACTGATGGCACAACGCTTGTTTTCCCGTTTTGAAAGCTCCATTCATGCGGCCTCGAAGCTACCTGAAAAGCACTGTTGTTACCGTGCTTTTACTTACAGCCGGCATGGCACATAGAAGAAAATGACTTTTCTCGAAAGAAACCTTGTGCTTCCAGTTCCTAGTTGGAAGCTCACCGTGCTCTACTCTATACCAAACGTGAAAGTCAATGTGAGCACTAGCCTCGAAGTAAGGCCCTGATTATGCTGGCAAAACGGGAGGCGTGCAGCAGCTCCATGAGGCCTTCATCGCTGTTCTGCTTTAGTTTCACGGTAGTAAGCTTTCCAAGACTCCTAGGGACTTTGCTTAAGCAACCGTTTCGGTACCAGAACACTGCGTAGAGACAGTAAGCTCTGGTCCTGCGTGTATGCTGCGTATCAACCTAGAAATTGGAGACTGATGGCATAAGGCTTCTTTTCCCATTATGAAAGCACCGTTCATGCGGCCTCGAAGCTACCTGAAAAGCATTGTTGTTGCCGGGGTTTTCTTCACTGCCGGCATGGTTCTGAGAAGAAAATGAGTTTTCTCCTAAGAAACCTTGGGTTTCCAGTTCCTTGTTGGAAGCTCACCCTGCTCTGCGCTATACCTAAAGTGAAAGTCAACGTGAGCCCAAGCTTCGAAGTAGGCCCTGATTACCCTTGTAAAACGAGAGGCGTGCAGCAGCTCCATGAGGCCTTCATCGTTGTTCTGCTTTAGTTTCAAGGTAGTAAGCTTTTCAACACTCCTAGGGGCCTTGCTTCAGCACCCGTTTCAGTATCAGAACACTGCGTAGAACCAAGAAGCTCTGCTCCTGCGTGTATGCTGCGTGTCAACCTAGAAATTAGAGACTGATGGCACAAGGCTGGTTTTCCCATTATGAAAGCTCCGTTAATGCGGCCCCGAAGCTACCTGAAAAGCACTGTTGTTACCGTGCTTTTACTTACAGCCGGCATGGCACATAGAAGAAAATGAGTTTTCTCGAAAGAAACCTTGTGCTTCCAGTTCCTAGTTGGAAGCTCACCCTGCTCTGCTCTATACCAAACGTGAAAGTCAATGTGAGCACTAGCCTCGAAGTAAGGCCCTGATTATGCTGGCAAAACGGGAGGCGTGCAGCAACTCCATGAGGCCTTCATCGCTGTTCTGCTTTAGTTTCACGGTAGTAAGCTTTCCAAGACTCCTAGGGACTTTGCTTAAGCAACCGTTTCGGTACCAGAACACTGCGTAGAGACAGTAAGCTCTGGTCCTGCGTGTATGCTGCGTGTCAACCTAGAAATTGGAGACTGATGGCATAAAGCTTCTTTTCCCATTATGAAAGCTCCGTTCATGCGGGCTCGAAGCTACCTGAAAAGCATTGTTGTTGCCGGGGTTTTCCTCACTGCCGGCATGGTTCTGAGAAGAAAATGAGTTTTCTCCTAAGAAACCTTGGGATTCCAGTTCCTTGTTGGAAGCTCACCCTGCTCTGCGCTGTACCTAAAGTGAAAGTCAACGTGAGCCCAAGCTTCGAAGTAAGGCCCTGATTATCCTTGCCAAACGAGAGGCGTGCAGCAGCTCTTGAGGCGTTCATCGTTGTTCTGCTTTAGTTTCAAGGTAGTAAGCTTTTCAACACTCCTAGGGGCCTTGCTTCAGCACCCGTTTCAGTACCAGAACACTGCGTAGAACCAGGAAGCTCTGCTCCTGCGTGTATGCTGCGTGTCAACCTAGAAATTAGAGACTGATGGCACAACGCTTGTTTTCCCGTTTTGAAAGCTCCATTCATGCGGCCTCGAAGCTACCTGAAAAGCACTCTTGTTACCGTGCTTTTACTTACAGCCGGCATGGCACATAGAAGAAAATGACTTTTCTCGAAAGAAACCTTGTGCTTCCAGTTCCTAGTTGGAAGCTCACCCTGCTCTACTCTATACCAAACGTGAAAGTCAATGTGAGCACTAGCCTCGAAGTAAGGCCCTGATTATGCTGGCAAAACGGGAGGCGTGCAGCAGCTCCATGAGGCCTTCATCGCTGTTCTTCTTTAGTTTCACGGTAGTAAGCTTTCCAAGACTCCTAGGGACTTTGCTTAAGCAACCGTTTCGGTACCAGAACACTGCGTAGAGACAGTAAGCTCTGGTCCTGCGTGTATGCTGCGTGTCAACCTAGAAATTGGAGACTGATGGCATAAGGCTTCTTTTCCCATTATGAAAGCTCCGTTCATGCGGCCTCGAAGCTACCTGAAAAGCATTGTTGTTGCCGGGGTTTTCTTCACTGCCGGCATGGTTCTGAGAAGAAAATGAGTTTTCTCCTAAGAAACCTTGGGTTTCCAGTTCCTTGTTGGAAGCTCACCCTGCTCTGCGCTATACCTAAAGTGAAAGTCAACGTGAGCCCAAGCTTCGAAGTAGGCCCTGATTACCCTTGTAAAACGAGAGGCGTGCAGCAGCTCCATGAGGCGTTCATCGTTGTTCTGCTTTAGTTTCAAGGTAGTAAGCTTTTCAACACTCCTAGGGGCCTTGCTTCAGCACCCGTTTCAGTACCAGAACACTGCGTAGAACCAGGAAGCTCTGCTCCTGCGTGTGTGCTGCGTGTCAACCTAGAAATTAGAGACTGATGGCACAACGCTTGTTTTCCCGTTTTGAAAGCTCCATTCATGCGGCCTCGAAGCTACCTGAAAAGCACTCTTGTTACCGTGCTTTTACTTACAGCCGGCATGGCACATAGAAGAAAATGAGTTTTCTCGAAAGAAACCTTGTGCTTCCAGTTCCTAGTTGGAAGCTCACCCTGCTCTACTCTATACCAAACGTGAAAGTCAATGTGAGCACTAGCCTCGAAGTAAGGCCCTGATTATGCTGGCAAAACGGGAGGCGTGCAGCAGCTCCATGAGGCCTTCATCGCTGTTCTTCTTTAGTTTCACGGTAGTAAGCTTTCCAAGACTCCTAGGGACTTTGCTTAAGCAACCGTTTCGGTACCAGAACACTGCGTAGAGACAGTAAGCTCTGGTCCTGCGTGTATGCTGCGTGTCAACCTAGAAATTGGAGACTGATGGCATAAGGCTTCTTTTCCCATTATGAAAGCTCCGTTCATGCGGCCTCGAAGCTACCTGAAAAGCATTGTTGTTGCCGGGGTTTTCTTCACTGCCGGCATGGTTCTGAGAAGAAAATGAGTTTTCTCCTAAGAAACCTTGGGTTTCCAGTTCCTTGTTGGAAGCTCACCCTGCTCTGCGCTATACCTAAAGTGAAAGTCAACGTGAGCCCAAGCTTCGAAGTAGGCCCTGATTACCCTTGTAAAACGAGAGGCGTGCAGCAGCTCCATGAGGCGTTCATCGTTGTTCTGCTTTAGTTTCAAGGTAGTAAGCTTTTCAACACTCCTAGGGGCCTTGCTTCAGCACCCGTTTCAGTACCAGAACACTGCGTAGAACCAGGAAGCTCTGCTCCTGCGTGTGTGCTGCGTGTCAACCTAGAAATTAGAGACTGATGGCACAACGCTTGTTTTCCCGTTTTGAAAGCTCCATTCATGCGGCCTCGAAGCTACCTGAAAAGCACTGTTGTTACCGTGCTTTTACTTACAGGCGGTATGGCACATAGAAGAAAATGAGTTTTCTCGAAAGAAACCTTGTGCTTCCAGTTCCTAGTTGGAAGCTCACCCTGCTCTGCTCTATACCAAACGTGAAAGTCAATGTGAGCACTAGCCTCGACGTAAGGCCCTGATTATGCTGGCAAAACGGGAGGCGTGCAGCAGCTCCATGAGGCCTTCATCGCTGTTCTGCTTTAGTTTCACGGTAGTAAGCTTTCCAAGACTCCTAGGGACTTTGCTTAATCAACCGTTTCGGTACCAGAACACTGCGTAGAGACAGTAAGCTCTGGTCCTGCGTGTATGCTGCGTGTCAACCTAGAAACTGGAGACTGATGGCATAAGGCTTCTTTTCCCATTATGAAAGCTCCGTTCATGCGGGCTCGAAGCTACCTGAAAAGCATTGTTGTTGCCGGGGTTTTCTTCACTGCCGGCATGGTTCTGAGAAGAAAATGAGTTTTCTCCTAAGAAACCTTGGGTTTCCAGTTCCTTGTTGGAAGCTCACCCTGCTCTGCGCTATACCTAAAGTGAAAGTCAACGTGAGCCCAAGCTTCGAAGTAGGCCCTGATTACCCTTGTAAAACGAGAGGCGTGCAGCAGCTCCATGAGGCCTTCATCGTTGTTCTGCTTTTTCAAGGTAGTAAGCATTTCAACACTCCTAGGGGCCTTGCTTCAGCACCCGTTTCAGTATCAGAACACTGCGTAGAACCAGGAAGCTCTGCTCCTGCGTGTGTGCTGCGTGTCAACCTAGAAATTAGAGACTGATGGCACAACGCTTGTTTTCCCGTTTTGAAAGCTCCATTCATGCGGCCTCGAAGCTACCTGAAAAGCACTGTTGTTACCGTGCTTTTACTTACAGCCGGCATGGCACATAGAAGAAAATGAGTTTTCTCGAAAGAAACCTTGTGCTTCCAGTTCCTAGTTGGAAGCTCACCCTGCTCTGCTCTATACCAAACGTGAAAGTCAATGTGAGCACTAGCCTCGACGTAAGGCCCTGATTATGCTGGCAAAACGGGAGGCGTGCAGCAGCTCCATGAGGCCTTCATCGCTGTTCTGCTTTAGTTTCACGGTAGTAAGCTTTCCAAGACTCCTAGGGACTTTGCTTAATCAACCGTTTCGGTACCAGAACACTGCGTAGAGACAGTAAGCTCTGGTCCTGCGTGTATGCTGCGTGTCAACCTAGAAATTGGAGACTGATGGCATAAAACTTCTATTCCCATTATGAAAGCTCCGTTCATGCGGGCTCGAAGCTACCTGAAAAGCATTGTTGTTGCCGGGGTTTTCCTCACTGCCGGCATGGTTCTGAGAAGAAAATGAGTTTTCTCCTAAGAAACCTTGGGTTTCCAGTTCCTTGTTGGAAGCTCACCCTGCTCTGCGCTATACCTAAAGTGAAAGTCAACGTGAGCCCAAGCTTCGAAGTAAGGCCCTGATTATCCTTGCAAAACGAGAGGCGTGCAGCAGCTCCATGAGGCCTTCATCGTTGTTCTGCTTTAGTTTCAAGGTAGTAAGCTTTTCAACACTCCTAGGGGCCTTGCTTCAGCACCCGTTTCAGTACCAGAACACTGCGTAGAACCAGGAAGCTCTGCTCCTGCGTGTATGCTGCGTGTCAACCTAGAAATTAGAGACTGATGGCACAACGCTTGTTTTCCCGTTTTGAAAGCTCCATTCATGCGGCCTCGAAGCTACCTGAAAAGCACTGTTGTTACCGTGCTTTTACTTACAGCCGGCATGGCACATAGAAGAAAATGACTTTTCTCGAAAGAAACCTTGTGCTTCCAGTTCCTAGTTGGAAGCTCACCGTGCTCTACTCTATACCAAACGTGAAAGTCAATGTGAGCACTAGCCTCGAAGTAAGGCCCTGATTATGCTGGCAAAACGGGAGGCGTGCAGCAGCTCCATGAGGCCTTCATCGCTGTTCTGCTTTAGTTTCACGGTAGTAAGCTTTCCAAGACTCCTAGGGACTTTGCTTAAGCAACCGTTTCGGTACCAGAACACTGCGTAGAGACAGTAAGCTCTGGTCCTGCGTGTATGCTGCGTATCAACCTAGAAATTGGAGACTGATGGCATAAGGCTTCTTTTCCCATTATGAAAGCACCGTTCATGCGGCCTCGAAGCTACCTGAAAAGCATTGTTGTTGCCGGGGTTTTCTTCACTGCCGGCATGGTTCTGAGAAGAAAATGAGTTTTCTCCTAAGAAACCTTGGGTTTCCAGTTCCTTGTTGGAAGCTCACCCTGCTCTGCGCTATACCTAAAGTGAAAGTCAACGTGAGCCCAAGCTTCGAAGTAGGCCCTGATTACCCTTGTAAAACGAGAGGCGTGCAGCAGCTCCATGAGGCCTTCATCGTTGTTCTGCTTTAGTTTCAAGGTAGTAAGCTTTTCAACACTCCTAGGGGCCTTGCTTCAGCACCCGTTTCAGTATCAGAACACTGCGTAGAACCAAGAAGCTCTGCTCCTGCGTGTATGCTGCGTGTCAACCTAGAAATTAGAGACTGATGGCACAAGGCTGGTTTTCCCATTATGAAAGCTCCGTTAATGCGGCCCCGAAGCTACCTGAAAAGCACTGTTGTTACCGTGCTTTTACTTACAGCCGGCATGGCACATAGAAGAAAATGAGTTTTCTCGAAAGAAACCTTGTGCTTCCAGTTCCTAGTTGGAAGCTCACCCTGCTCTGCTCTATACCAAACGTGAAAGTCAATGTGAGCACTAGCCTCGAAGTAAGGCCCTGATTATGCTGGCAAAACGGGAGGCGTGCAGCAACTCCATGAGGCCTTCATCGCTGTTCTGCTTTAGTTTCACGGTAGTAAGCTTTCCAAGACTCCTAGGGACTTTGCTTAAGCAACCGTTTCGGTACCAGAACACTGCGTAGAGACAGTAAGCTCTGGTCCTGCGTGTATGCTGCGTGTCAACCTAGAAATTGGAGACTGATGGCATAAAGCTTCTTTTCCCATTATGAAAGCTCCGTTCATGCGGGCTCGAAGCTACCTGAAAAGCATTGTTGTTGCCGGGGTTTTCCTCACTGCCGGCATGGTTCTGAGAAGAAAATGAGTTTTCTCCTAAGAAACCTTGGGATTCCAGTTCCTTGTTGGAAGCTCACCCTGCTCTGCGCTGTACCTAAAGTGAAAGTCAACGTGAGCCCAAGCTTCGAAGTAAGGCCCTGATTATCCTTGCCAAACGAGAGGCGTGCAGCAGCTCTTGAGGCGTTCATCGTTGTTCTGCTTTAGTTTCAAGGTAGTAAGCTTTTCAACACTCCTAGGGGCCTTGCTTCAGCACCCGTTTCAGTACCAGAACACTGCGTAGAACCAGGAAGCTCTGCTCCTGCGTGTATGCTGCGTGTCAACCTAGAAATTAGAGACTGATGGCACAACGCTTGTTTTCCCGTTTTGAAAGCTCCATTCATGCGGCCTCGAAGCTACCTGAAAAGCACTCTTGTTACCGTGCTTTTACTTACAGCCGGCATGGCACATAGAAGAAAATGACTTTTCTCGAAAGAAACCTTGTGCTTCCAGTTCCTAGTTGGAAGCTCACCCTGCTCTACTCTATACCAAACGTGAAAGTCAATGTGAGCACTAGCCTCGAAGTAAGGCCCTGATTATGCTGGCAAAACGGGAGGCGTGCAGCAGCTCCATGAGGCCTTCATCGCTGTTCTTCTTTAGTTTCACGGTAGTAAGCTTTCCAAGACTCCTAGGGACTTTGCTTAAGCAACCGTTTCGGTACCAGAACACTGCGTAGAGACAGTAAGCTCTGGTCCTGCGTGTATGCTGCGTGTCAACCTAGAAATTGGAGACTGATGGCATAAGGCTTCTTTTCCCATTATGAAAGCTCCGTTCATGCGGCCTCGAAGCTACCTGAAAAGCATTGTTGTTGCCGGGGTTTTCTTCACTGCCGGCATGGTTCTGAGAAGAAAATGAGTTTTCTCCTAAGAAACCTTGGGTTTCCAGTTCCTTGTTGGAAGCTCACCCTGCTCTGCGCTATACCTAAAGTGAAAGTCAACGTGAGCCCAAGCTTCGAAGTAGGCCCTGATTACCCTTGTAAAACGAGAGGCGTGCAGCAGCTCCATGAGGCCTTCATCGTTGTTCTGCTTTTTCAAGGTAGTAAGCATTTCAACACTCCTAGGGGCCTTGCTTCAGCACCCGTTTCAGTATCAGAACACTGCGTAGAACCAGGAAGCTCTGCTCCTGCGTGTGTGCTGCGTGTCAACCTAGAAATTAGAGACTGATGGCAC
The DNA here is from genome assembly GCF_028564815.1 of Eubalaena glacialis. NCBI lineage: Eukaryota > Metazoa > Chordata > Mammalia > Artiodactyla > Balaenidae > Eubalaena > Eubalaena glacialis. The sequence goes on along the minus strand of NC_083726.1, from coordinate 80,778,566 downwards.
AACGCTTGTTTTCCCGTTTTGAAAGCTCCATTCATGCGGCCTCGAAGCTACCTGAAAAGCACTGTTGTTACCGTGCTTTTACTTACAGCCGGCATGGCACATAGAAGAAAATGAGTTTTCTCGAAAGAAACCTTGTGCTTCCAGTTCCTAGTTGGAAGCTCACCCTGCTCTGCTCTATACCAAACGTGAAAGTCAATGTGAGCACTAGCCTCGACGTAAGGCCCTGATTATGCTGGCAAAACGGGAGGCGTGCAGCAGCTCCATGAGGCCTTCATCGCTGTTCTGCTTTAGTTTCACGGTAGTAAGCTTTCCAAGACTCCTAGGGACTTTGCTTAATCAACCGTTTCGGTACCAGAACACTGCGTAGAGACAGTAAGCTCTGGTCCTGCGTGTATGCTGCGTGTCAACCTAGAAATTGGAGACTGATGGCATAAAACTTCTATTCCCATTATGAAAGCTCCGTTCATGCGGGCTCGAAGCTACCTGAAAAGCATTGTTGTTGCCGGGGTTTTCCTCACTGCCGGCATGGTTCTGAGAAGAAAATGAGTTTTCTCCTAAGAAACCTTCGGTTTCCAGTTCCTTGTTGGAAGCTCACCCTGCTCTGCGCTATACCTAAAGTGAAAGTCAACGTGAGCCCAAGCTTCGAAGTAAGGCCCTGATTATCCTTGCAAAACGAGAGGCGTGCAGCAGCTCCATGAGGCCTTCATCGTTGTTCTGCTTTAGTTTCAAGGTAGTAAGCTTTTCAACACTCCTAGGGGCCTTGCTTCAGCACCCGTTTCAGTACCAGAACACTGCGTAGAACCAGGAAGCTCTGCTCCTGCGTGTATGCTGCGTGTCAACCTAGAAATTAGAGACTGATGGCACAACGCTTGTTTTCCCGTTTTGAAAGCTCCATTCATGCGGCCTCGAAGCTACCTGAAAAGCACTGTTGTTACCGTGCTTTTACTTACAGCCGGCATGGCACATAGAAGAAAATGACTTTTCTCGAAAGAAACCTTGTGCTTCCAGTTCCTAGTTGGAAGCTCACCGTGCTCTACTCTATACCAAACGTGAAAGTCAATGTGAGCACTAGCCTCGAAGTAAGGCCCTGATTATGCTGGCAAAACGGGAGGCGTGCAGCAGCTCCATGAGGCCTTCATCGCTGTTCTGCTTTAGTTTCACGGTAGTAAGCTTTCCAAGACTCCTAGGGACTTTGCTTAAGCAACCGTTTCGGTACCAGAACACTGCGTAGAGACAGTAAGCTCTGGTCCTGCGTGTATGCTGCGTATCAACCTAGAAATTGGAGACTGATGGCATAAGGCTTCTTTTCCCATTATGAAAGCACCGTTCATGCGGCCTCGAAGCTACCTGAAAAGCATTGTTGTTGCCGGGGTTTTCTTCACTGCCGGCATGGTTCTGAGAAGAAAATGAGTTTTCTCCTAAGAAACCTTGGGTTTCCAGTTCCTTGTTGGAAGCTCACCCTGCTCTGCGCTATACCTAAAGTGAAAGTCAACGTGAGCCCAAGCTTCGAAGTAGGCCCTGATTACCCTTGTAAAACGAGAGGCGTGCAGCAGCTCCATGAGGCCTTCATCGTTGTTCTGCTTTAGTTTCAAGGTAGTAAGCTTTTCAACACTCCTAGGGGCCTTGCTTCAGCACCCGTTTCAGTATCAGAACACTGCGTAGAACCAAGAAGCTCTGCTCCTGCGTGTATGCTGCGTGTCAACCTAGAAATTAGAGACTGATGGCACAAGGCTGGTTTTCCCATTATGAAAGCTCCGTTAATGCGGCCCCGAAGCTACCTGAAAAGCACTGTTGTTACCGTGCTTTTACTTACAGCCGGCATGGCACATAGAAGAAAATGAGTTTTCTCGAAAGAAACCTTGTGCTTCCAGTTCCTAGTTGGAAGCTCACCCTGCTCTGCTCTATACCAAACGTGAAAGTCAATGTGAGCACTAGCCTCGAAGTAAGGCCCTGATTATGCTGGCAAAACGGGAGGCGTGCAGCAACTCCATGAGGCCTTCATCGCTGTTCTGCTTTAGTTTCACGGTAGTAAGCTTTCCAAGACTCCTAGGGACTTTGCTTAAGCAACCGTTTCGGTACCAGAACACTGCGTAGAGACAGTAAGCTCTGGTCCTGCGTGTATGCTGCGTGTCAACCTAGAAATTGGAGACTGATGGCATAAAGCTTCTTTTCCCATTATGAAAGCTCCGTTCATGCGGGCTCGAAGCTACCTGAAAAGCATTGTTGTTGCCGGGGTTTTCCTCACTGCCGGCATGGTTCTGAGAAGAAAATGAGTTTTCTCCTAAGAAACCTTGGGATTCCAGTTCCTTGTTGGAAGCTCACCCTGCTCTGCGCTATACCTAAAGTGAAAGTCAACGTGAGCCCAAGCTTCGAAGTAAGGCCCTGATTATCCTTGCCAAACGAGAGGCGTGCAGCAGCTCTTGAGGCGTTCATCGTTGTTCTGCTTTAGTTTCAAGGTAGTAAGCTTTTCAACACTCCTAGGGGCCTTGCTTCAGCACCCGTTTCAGTACCAGAACACTGCGTAGAACCAGGAAGCTCTGCTCCTGCGTGTATGCTGCGTGTCAACCTAGAAATTAGAGACTGATGGCACAACGCTTGTTTTCCCGTTTTGAAAGCTCCATTCATGCGGCCTCGAAGCTACCTGAAAAGCACTCTTGTTACCGTGCTTTTACTTACAGCCGGCATGGCACATAGAAGAAAATGACTTTTCTCGAAAGAAACCTTGTGCTTCCAGTTCCTAGTTGGAAGCTCACCCTGCTCTACTCTATACCAAACGTGAAAGTCAATGTGAGCACTAGCCTCGAAGTAAGGCCCTGATTATGCTGGCAAAACGGGAGGCGTGCAGCAGCTCCATGAGGCCTTCATCGCTGTTCTTCTTTAGTTTCACGGTAGTAAGCTTTCCAAGACTCCTAGGGACTTTGCTTAAGCAACCGTTTCGGTACCAGAACACTGCGTAGAGACAGTAAGCTCTGGTCCTGCGTGTATGCTGCGTGTCAACCTAGAAATTGGAGACTGATGGCATAAGGCTTCTTTTCCCATTATGAAAGCTCCGTTCATGCGGCCTCGAAGCTACCTGAAAAGCATTGTTGTTGCCGGGGTTTTCTTCACTGCCGGCATGGTTCTGAGAAGAAAATGAGTTTTCTCCTAAGAAACCTTGGGTTTCCAGTTCCTTGTTGGAAGCTCACCCTGCTCTGCGCTATACCTAAAGTGAAAGTCAACGTGAGCCCAAGCTTCGAAGTAGGCCCTGATTACCCTTGTAAAACGAGAGGCGTGCAGCAGCTCCATGAGGCGTTCATCGTTGTTCTGCTTTAGTTTCAAGGTAGTAAGCTTTTCAACACTCCTAGGGGCCTTGCTTCAGCACCCGTTTCAGTACCAGAACACTGCGTAGAACCAGGAAGCTCTGCTCCTGCGTGTGTGCTGCGTGTCAACCTAGAAATTAGAGACTGATGGCACAACGCTTGTTTTCCCGTTTTGAAAGCTCCATTCATGCGGCCTCGAAGCTACCTGAAAAGCACTGTTGTTACCGTGCTTTTACTTACAGGCGGTATGGCACATAGAAGAAAATGAGTTTTCTCGAAAGAAACCTTGTGCTTCCAGTTCCTAGTTGGAAGCTCACCCTGCTCTGCTCTATACCAAACGTGAAAGTCAATGTGAGCACTAGCCTCGACGTAAGGCCCTGATTATGCTGGCAAAACGGGAGGCGTGCAGCAGCTCCATGAGGCCTTCATCGCTGTTCTGCTTTAGTTTCACGGTAGTAAGCTTTCCAAGACTCCTAGGGACTTTGCTTAATCAACCGTTTCGGTACCAGAACACTGCGTAGAGACAGTAAGCTCTGGTCCTGCGTGTATGCTGCGTGTCAACCTAGAAACTGGAGACTGATGGCATAAGGCTTCTTTTCCCATTATGAAAGCTCCGTTCATGCGGCCTCGAAGCTACCTGAAAAGCATTGTTGTTGCCGGGGTTTTCTTCACTGCCGGCATGGTTCTGAGAAGAAAATGAGTTTTCTCCTAAGAAACCTTGGGTTTCCAGTTCCTTGTTGGAAGCTCACCCTGCTCTGCGCTATACCTAAAGTGAAAGTCAACGTGAGCCCAAGCTTCGAAGTAGGCCCTGATTACCCTTGTAAAACGAGAGGCGTGCAGCAGCTCCATGAGGCCTTCATCGTTGTTCTGCTTTTTCAAGGTAGTAAGCATTTCAACACTCCTAGGGGCCTTGCTTCAGCACCCGTTTCAGTATCAGAACACTGCGTAGAACCAGGAAGCTCTGCTCCTGCGTGTGTGCTGCGTGTCAACCTAGAAATTAGAGACTGATGGCACAACGCTTGTTTTCCCGTTTTGAAAGCTCCATTCATGCGGCCTCGAAGCTACCTGAAAAGCACTGTTGTTACCGTGCTTTTACTTACAGCCGGCATGGCACATAGAAGAAAATGAGTTTTCTCGAAAGAAACCTTGTGCTTCCAGTTCCTAGTTGGAAGCTCACCCTGCTCTGCTCTATACCAAACGTGAAAGTCAATGTGAGCACTAGCCTCGACGTAAGGCCCTGATTATGCTGGCAAAACGGGAGGCGTGCAGCAGCTCCATGAGGCCTTCATCGCTGTTCTGCTTTAGTTTCACGGTAGTAAGCTTTCCAAGACTCCTAGGGACTTTGCTTAATCAACCGTTTCGGTACCAGAACACTGCGTAGAGACAGTAAGCTCTGGTCCTGCGTGTATGCTGCGTGTCAACCTAGAAATTGGAGACTGATGGCATAAAACTTCTATTCCCATTATGAAAGCTCCGTTCATGCGGGCTCGAAGCTACCTGAAAAGCATTGTTGTTGCCGGGGTTTTCCTCACTGCCGGCATGGTTCTGAGAAGAAAATGAGTTTTCTCCTAAGAAACCTTCGGTTTCCAGTTCCTTGTTGGAAGCTCACCCTGCTCTGCGCTATACCTAAAGTGAAAGTCAACGTGAGCCCAAGCTTCGAAGTAAGGCCCTGATTATCCTTGCAAAACGAGAGGCGTGCAGCAGCTCCATGAGGCCTTCATCGTTGTTCTGCTTTAGTTTCAAGGTAGTAAGCTTTTCAACACTCCTAGGGGCCTTGCTTCAGCACCCGTTTCAGTACCAGAACACTGCGTAGAACCAGGAAGCTCTGCTCCTGCGTGTATGCTGCGTGTCAACCTAGAAATTAGAGACTGATGGCACAACGCTTGTTTTCCCGTTTTGAAAGCTCCATTCATGCGGCCTCGAAGCTACCTGAAAAGCACTGTTGTTACCGTGCTTTTACTTACAGCCGGCATGGCACATAGAAGAAAATGACTTTTCTCGAAAGAAACCTTGTGCTTCCAGTTCCTAGTTGGAAGCTCACCGTGCTCTACTCTATACCAAACGTGAAAGTCAATGTGAGCACTAGCCTCGAAGTAAGGCCCTGATTATGCTGGCAAAACGGGAGGCGTGCAGCAGCTCCATGAGGCCTTCATCGCTGTTCTGCTTTAGTTTCACGGTAGTAAGCTTTCCAAGACTCCTAGGGACTTTGCTTAAGCAACCGTTTCGGTACCAGAACACTGCGTAGAGACAGTAAGCTCTGGTCCTGCGTGTATGCTGCGTATCAACCTAGAAATTGGAGACTGATGGCATAAGGCTTCTTTTCCCATTATGAAAGCACCGTTCATGCGGCCTCGAAGCTACCTGAAAAGCATTGTTGTTGCCGGGGTTTTCTTCACTGCCGGCATGGTTCTGAGAAGAAAATGAGTTTTCTCCTAAGAAACCTTGGGTTTCCAGTTCCTTGTTGGAAGCTCACCCTGCTCTGCGCTATACCTAAAGTGAAAGTCAACGTGAGCCCAAGCTTCGAAGTAGGCCCTGATTACCCTTGTAAAACGAGAGGCGTGCAGCAGCTCCATGAGGCCTTCATCGTTGTTCTGCTTTAGTTTCAAGGTAGTAAGCTTTTCAACACTCCTAGGGGCCTTGCTTCAGCACCCGTTTCAGTATCAGAACACTGCGTAGAACCAAGAAGCTCTGCTCCTGCGTGTATGCTGCGTGTCAACCTAGAAATTAGAGACTGATGGCACAAGGCTGGTTTTCCCATTATGAAAGCTCCGTTAATGCGGCCCCGAAGCTACCTGAAAAGCACTGTTGTTACCGTGCTTTTACTTACAGCCGGCATGGCACATAGAAGAAAATGAGTTTTCTCGAAAGAAACCTTGTGCTTCCAGTTCCTAGTTGGAAGCTCACCCTGCTCTGCTCTATACCAAACGTGAAAGTCAATGTGAGCACTAGCCTCGAAGTAAGGCCCTGATTATGCTGGCAAAACGGGAGGCGTGCAGCAACTCCATGAGGCCTTCATCGCTGTTCTGCTTTAGTTTCACGGTAGTAAGCTTTCCAAGACTCCTAGGGACTTTGCTTAAGCAACCGTTTCGGTACCAGAACACTGCGTAGAGACAGTAAGCTCTGGTCCTGCGTGTATGCTGCGTGTCAACCTAGAAATTGGAGACTGATGGCATAAAGCTTCTTTTCCCATTATGAAAGCTCCGTTCATGCGGGCTCGAAGCTACCTGAAAAGCATTGTTGTTGCCGGGGTTTTCCTCACTGCCGGCATGGTTCTGAGAAGAAAATGAGTTTTCTCCTAAGAAACCTTGGGATTCCAGTTCCTTGTTGGAAGCTCACCCTGCTCTGCGCTATACCTAAAGTGAAAGTCAACGTGAGCCCAAGCTTCGAAGTAAGGCCCTGATTATCCTTGCCAAACGAGAGGCGTGCAGCAGCTCTTGAGGCGTTCATCGTTGTTCTGCTTTAGTTTCAAGGTAGTAAGCTTTTCAACACTCCTAGGGGCCTTGCTTCAGCACCCGTTTCAGTACCAGAACACTGCGTAGAACCAGGAAGCTCTGCTCCTGCGTGTATGCTGCGTGTCAACCTAGAAATTAGAGACTGATGGCACAACGCTTGTTTTCCCGTTTTGAAAGCTCCATTCATGCGGCCTCGAAGCTACCTGAAAAGCACTCTTGTTACCGTGCTTTTACTTACAGCCGGCATGGCACATAGAAGAAAATGACTTTTCTCGAAAGAAACCTTGTGCTTCCAGTTCCTAGTTGGAAGCTCACCCTGCTCTACTCTATACCAAACGTGAAAGTCAATGTGAGCACTAGCCTCGAAGTAAGGCCCTGATTATGCTGGCAAAACGGGAGGCGTGCAGCAGCTCCATGAGGCCTTCATCGCTGTTCTTCTTTAGTTTCACGGTAGTAAGCTTTCCAAGACTCCTAGGGACTTTGCTTAAGCAACCGTTTCGGTACCAGAACACTGCGTAGAGACAGTAAGCTCTGGTCCTGCGTGTATGCTGCGTGTCAACCTAGAAATTGGAGACTGATGGCATAAGGCTTCTTTTCCCATTATGAAAGCTCCGTTCATGCGGCCTCGAAGCTACCTGAAAAGCATTGTTGTTGCCGGGGTTTTCTTCACTGCCGGCATGGTTCTGAGAAGAAAATGAGTTTTCTCCTAAGAATTCCAGTTCCTTGTTGGAAGCTCACCCTGCTCTGCGCTATACCTAAAGTGAAAGTCAACGTGAGCCCAAGCTTCGAAGTAGGCCCTGATTACCCTTGTAAAACGAGAGGCGTGCAGCAGCTCCATGAGGCGTTCATCGTTGTTCTGCTTTAGTTTCAAGGTAGTAAGCTTTTCAACACTCCTAGGGGCCTTGCTTCAGCACCCGTTTCAGTACCAGAACACTGCGTAGAACCAGGAAGCTCTGCTCCTGCGTGTGTGCTGCGTGTCAACCTAGAAATTAGAGACTGATGGCACAACGCTTGTTTTCCCGTTTTGAAAGCTCCATTCATGCGGCCTCGAAGCTACTGAAAAGCACTGTTGTTACCGTGCTTTTACTTACAGGCGGTATGGCACATAGAAGAAAATGAGTTTTCTCGAAAGAAACCTTGTGCTTCCAGTTCCTAGTTGGAAGCTCACCCTGCTCTGCTCTATACCAAACGTGAAAGTCAATGTGAGCACTAGCCTCGACGTATGGCCCTGATTATGCTGGCAAAACGGAGGCGTGCAGCAGCTCCATGAGGCCTTCATCGCTGTTCTGCTTTAGTTTCACGGTAGTAAGCTTTCCAAGACTCCTAGGGACTTTGCTTAATCAACCGTTTCGGTACCAGAACACTGCGTAGAGACAGTAAGCTCTGGTCCTGCGTGTATGCTGCGTGTCAACCTAGAAACTGGAGACTGATGGCATAAGGCTTCTTTTTCCCATTATGAAAGCTCCGTTCATGCGGCCTCGAAGCTACCTGAAAAGCATTGTTGTTGCCGGGGGTTTTCTTCACTGCCGGCATGGTTCTGAGAAGAAAATGAGTTTTCTCCTAAGAAACCTTGGGTTTCCAGTTCACTTCCGCCCTTGTTGGAAGCTCACCCTGCTCTGCGCTATACCTAAAGTGAAAGTCAACGTGAGCCCAAACTTCGAAGTAGGCCCTGATTACCCTTGTAAAACGAGAGGCGTGCAGCAGCTCCATGAGGCCTTCATCGTTGTTCTGCTTTTTCAAGGTAGTAAGCTTTTCAACACTCCTAGGGGCCTTGCTTCAGCACCCGTTTCAGTATCAGAACACTGCGTAGAACCAGGAAGCTCTGCTCCTGCGTGTGTGTTGCGTGTCAACCTAGAAATTAGAGACTGATGGCACAACGCTTGTTTTCCCGTTTTGAAAGCTCCATTCATGCGGCCTCGAAGCTACCTGAAAAGCACTCTTGTTACCGTGCTTTTACTTACAGCCGGCATGGCACATAGAAGAAAATGAGTTTTCTCGAAAGAAACCTTGTGCTTCCAGTTCCTAGTTGGAAGCTCACCCTGCTCTGCTCTATACCAAACGTGAAAGTCAATGTGAGCACTAGCCTCGACGTAAGGCCCTGATTATGCTGGCAAAACGGGAGGCGTGCAGCAGCTCCATGAGGCCTTCATCGCTGTTCTGCTTTAGTTTCACGGTAGTAAGCTTTCCAAGACTCCTAGGGACTTTGCTTAATCAACCGTTTCGGTACCAGAACACTGCGTAGAGACAGTAAGCTCTGGTCCTGCGTGTATGCTGCGTGTCAACCTAGAAATTGGAGACTGATGGCATAAAACTTTTGTTCCCATTATGAAAGCTCCGTTCATGCGGGCTCGAAGCTACCTGAAAAGCATTGTTGTTGCCGGGGTTTTCCTCACTGCCGGCATGGTTCTGAGAAGAAAATGAGTTTTCTCCTAAGAAACCTTCGGTTTCCAGTTCCTTGTTGGAAGCTCACCCTGCTCTGCGCTATACCTAAAGTGAAAGTCAACGTGAGCCCAAGCTTCGAAGTAAGGCCCTGATTATCCTTGCAAAACGAGAGGCGTGCAGCAGCTCTTGAGGCGTTCATCGTTGTTCTGCTTTAGTTTCAAGGTAGTAAGCTTTTCAACACTCCTAGGGGCCTTGCTTCAGCACCCGTTTCAGTACCAGAACACTGCGTAGAACCAGGAAGCTCTGCTCCTGCGTGTATGCTGCGTGTCAACCTAGAAATTAGAGACTGATGGCACAACGCTTGTTTTCCCGTTTTGAAAGCTCCATTCATGCGGCCTCGAAGCTACCTGAAAAGCACTGTTGTTACCGTGCTTTTACTTACAGCCGGCATGGCACATAGAAGAAAATGACTTTTCTCGAAAGAAACCTTGTGCTTCCAGTTCCTAGTTGGAAGCTCACCGTGCTCTACTCTATACCAAACGTGAAAGTCAATGTGAGCACTAGCCTCGAAGTAAGGCCCTGATTATGCTGGCAAAACGGGAGGCGTGCAGCAGCTCCATGAGGCCTTCATCGCTGTTCTGCTTTAGTTTCACGGTAGTAAGCTTTCCAAGACTCCTAGGGACTTTGCTTAAGCAACCGTTTCGGTACCAGAACACTGCTTAGAGACAGTAAGCTCTGGTCCTGCGTGTATGCTGCGTATCAACCTAGAAATTGGAGACTGATGGCATAAGGCTTCTTTTCCCATTATGAAAGCACCGTTCATGCGGCCTCGAAGCTACCTGAAAAGCATTGTTGTTGCCGGGGTTTTCTTCACTGCCGGCATGGTTCTGAGAAGAAAATGAGTTTTCTCCTAAGAAACCTTGGGTTTCCAGTTCCTTGTTGGAAGCTCACCCTGCTCTGCGCTATACCTAAAGTGAAAGTCAACGTGAGCCCAAGCTTCGAAGTAGGCCCTGATTACCCTTGTAAAACGAGAGGCGTGCAGCAGCTCCATGAGGCCTTCATCGTTGTTCTGCTTTAGTTTCAAGGTAGTAAGCTTTTCAACACTCCTAGGGGCCTTGCTTCAGCACCCGTTTCAGTATCAGAACACTGCGTAGAACCAAGAAGCTCTGCTCCTGCGTGTATGCTGCGTGTCAACCTAGAAATTAGAGACTGATGGCACAAGGCTGGTTTTCCCATTATGAAAGCTCCGTTAATGCGGCCCCGAAGCTACCTGAAAAGCACTGTTGTTACCGTGCTTTTACTTACAGCCGGCATGGCACATAGAAGAAAATGAGTTTTCTCGAAAGAAACCTTGTGCTTCCAGTTCCTAGTTGGAAGCTCACCCTGCTCTGCTCTATACCAAACGTAAAAGTCAATGTGAGCACTAGCCTCGAAGTAAGGCCCTGATTATCCTGGCAAAACGGGAGGCGTGCAGCAGCTCCATGAGGCCTTCATCGCTGTTCTGCTTTAGTTTCACGGTAGTAAGCTTTCCAAGACTCCTAGGGACTTTGCTTAAGCAACCGTTTCGGTACCAGAACACTGCGTAGAGACAGTAAGCTCTGGTCCTGCGTGTATGCTGCGTGTCAACCTAGAAATTGGAGACTGATGGCATAAAGCCTCTTTTCCCATTATGAAAGCTCCGTTCATGCGGCCTCGAAGCTACCTGAAAAGCATTGTTGTTGCCGGGGTTTTCTTCACTCCCGGCATGGTTCTGAGAAGAAAATGAGTTTTCTCCTAAGAAACCTTGTGTTTCCAGTTCCTTGTTGGAAGCTCACCCTGCTCTGCGCTATACCTAAAGTGAAAGTCAACGTGAGCCCAAGCTTCGAAGTAGACCCTGATTATCCTTGCAAAACGAGAGGCGTGCAGCAGCTCCATGAGGCGTTCATCGTTGTTCTGCTTTAGTTTCAAGGTAGTAAGCTTTTCAACACTCCTAGGGGCCTTGCTTCAGCACCCGTTTCAGTACCAGAACACTGCGTAGAACCAGGAAGCTCTGCTCCTGCGTGTATGCTGCGTGTCAACCTAGAAATTAGAGACTGATGGCACAACGCTTGTTTTCCCGTTTTGAAAGCTCCATTCATGCAGCCTCGAAGCTACCTGAAAAGCACTGTTGTTACCGTGCTTTTACTTACAGCCGGCATGGCACATAGAAGAAAATGACTTTTCTCGAAAGAAACCTTGTGCTTCCAGTTCCTAGTTGGAAGCTCACCGTGCTCTACTCTATACCAAACGTGAAAGTCAATGTGAGCACTAGCCTAGAAGTAAGGCCCTGATTATGCTGGCAAAACGGGAGGCGTGCAGCAGCTCCATGAGGCCTTCATCGCTGTTCTGCTTTAGTTTCACGGTAGTAAGCTTTCCAAGACTCCTAGGGACTTTGCTTAAGCAACCGTTTCGGTACCAGAACACTGCGTAGAGACAGTAAGCTCTGGTCCTGCGTGTATGCTGCGTATCAACCTAGAAATTGGAGACTGATGGCATAAGGCTTCTTTTCCCATTATGAAAGCACCGTTCATGCGGCCTCGAAGCTACCTGAAAAGCATTGTTGTTGCCGGGGTTTTCTTCACTGCCGGCATGGTTCTGAGAAGAAAATGAGTTTTCTCCTAAGAAACCTTGGGTTTCCAGTTCCTTGTTGGAAGCTCACCCTGCTCTGCGCTATACCTAAAGTGAAAGTCAACGTGAGCCCAAGCTTCGAAGTAGGCCCTGATTACCCTTGTAAAACGAGAGGCGTGCAGCAGCTCCATGAGGCCTTCATCGTTGTTCTGCTTTAGTTTCAAGGTAGTAAGCTTTTCAACACTCCTAGGGGCCTTGCTTCAGCACCCGTTTCAGTATCAGAACACTGCGTAGAACCAAGAAGCTCTGCTCCTGCGTGTATGCTGCGTGTCAACCTAGAAATTAGAGACTGATGGCACAAGGCTGGTTTTCCCATTATGAAAGCTCCGTTAATGCGGCCCCGAAGCTACCTGAAAAGCACTGTTGTTACCGTGCTTTTACTTACAGCCGGCATGGCACATAGAAGAAAATGAGTTTTCTCGAAAGAAACCTTGTGCTTCCAGTTCCTAGTTGGAAGCTCACCCTGCTCTGCTCTATACCAAACGTGAAAGTCAATGTGAGCACTAGCCTCGAAGTAAGGCCCTGATTATGCTGGCAAAACGGGAGGCGTGCAGCAACTCCATGAGGCCTTCATCGCTGTTCTGCTTTAGTTTCACGGTAGTAAGCTTTCCAAGACTCCTAGGGACTTTGCTTAAGCAACCGTTTCGGTACCAGAACACTGCGTAGAGACAGTAAGCTCTGGTCCTGCGTGTATGCTGCGTGTCAACCTAGAAATTGGAGACTGATGGCATAAAGCTTCTTTTCCCATTATGAAAGCTCCGTTCATGCGGGCTCGAAGCTACCTGAAAAGCATTGTTGTTGCCGGGGTTTTCCTCACTGCCGGCATGGTTCTGAGAAGAAAATGAGTTTTCTCCTAAGAAACCTTGGGATTCCAGTTCCTTGTTGGAAGCTCACCCTGCTCTGCGCTGTACCTAAAGTGAAAGTCAACGTGAGCCCAAGCTTCGAAGTAAGGCCCTGATTATCCTTGCCAAACGAGAGGCGTGCAGCAGCTCTTGAGGCGTTCATCGTTGTTCTGCTTTAGTTTCAAGGTAGTAAGCTTTTCAACACTCCTAGGGGCCTTGCTTCAGCACCCGTTTCAGTACCAGAACACTGCGTAGAACCAGGAAGCTCTGCTCCTGCGTGTATGCTGCGTGTCAACCTAGAAATTAGAGACTGATGGCACAACGCTTGTTTTCCCGTTTTGAAAGCTCCATTCATGCGGCCTCGAAGCTACCTGAAAAGCACTCTTGTTACCGTGCTTTTACTTACAGCCGGCATGGCACATAGAAGAAAATGACTTTTCTCGAAAGAAACCTTGTGCTTCCAGTTCCTAGTTGGAAGCTCACCCTGCTCTACTCTATACCAAACGTGAAAGTCAATGTGAGCACTAGCCTCGAAGTAAGGCCCTGATTATGCTGGCAAAACGGGAGGCGTGCAGCAGCTCCATGAGGCCTTCATCGCTGTTCTTCTTTAGTTTCACGGTAGTAAGCTTTCCAAGACTCCTAGGGACTTTGCTTAAGCAACCGTTTCGGTACCAGAACACTGCGTAGAGACAGTAAGCTCTGGTCCTGCGTGTATGCTGCGTGTCAACCTAGAAATTGGAGACTGATGGCATAAGGCTTCTTTTCCCATTATGAAAGCTCCGTTCATGCGGCCTCGAAGCTACCTGAAAAGCATTGTTGTTGCCGGGGTTTTCTTCACTGCCGGCATGGTTCTGAGAAGAAAATGAGTTTTCTCCTAAGAAACCTTGGGTTTCCAGTTCCTTGTTGGAAGCTCACCCTGCTCTGCGCTATACCTAAAGTGAAAGTCAACGTGAGCCCAAGCTTCGAAGTAGGCCCTGATTACCCTTGTAAAACGAGAGGCGTGCAGCAGCTCCATGAGGCGTTCATCGTTGTTCTGCTTTAGTTTCAAGGTAGTAAGCTTTTCAACACTCCTAGGGGCCTTGCTTCAGCACCCGTTTCAGTACCAGAACACTGCGTAGAACCAGGAAGCTCTGCTCCTGCGTGTGTGCTGCGTGTCAACCTAGAAATTAGAGACTGATGGCACAACGCTTGTTTTCCCGTTTTGAAAGCTCCATTCATGCGGCCTCGAAGCTACCTGAAAAGCACTGTTGTTACCGTGCTTTTACTTACAGGCGGTATGGCACATAGAAGAAAATGAGTTTTCTCGAAAGAAACCTTGTGCTTCCAGTTCCTAGTTGGAAGCTCACCCTGCTCTGCTCTATACCAAACGTGAAAGTCAATGTGAGCACTAGCCTCGACGTAAGGCCCTGATTATGCTGGCAAAACGGGAGGCGTGCAGCAGCTCCATGAGGCCTTCATCGCTGTTCTGCTTTAGTTTCACGGTAGTAAGCTTTCCAAGACTCCTAGGGACTTTGCTTAATCAACCGTTTCGGTACCAGAACACTGCGTAGAGACAGTAAGCTCTGGTCCTGCGTGTATGCTGCGTGTCAACCTAGAAACTGGAGACTGATGGCATAAGGCTTCTTTTCCCATTATGAAAGCTCCGTTCATGCGGCCTCGAAGCTACCTGAAAAGCATTGTTGTTGCCGGGGTTTTCTTCACTGCCGGCATGGTTCTGAGAAGAAAATGAGTTTTCTCCTAAGAAACCTTGGGTTTCCAGTTCCTTGTTGGAAGCTCACCCTGCTCTGCGCTATACCTAAAGTGAAAGTCAACGTGAGCCCAAGCTTCGAAGTAGGCCCTGATTACCCTTGTAAAACGAGAGGCGTGCAGCAGCTCCATGAGGCCTTCATCGTTGTTCTGCTTTTTCAAGGTAGTAAGCATTTCAACACTCCTAGGGGCCTTGCTTCAGCACCCGTTTCAGTATCAGAACACTGCGTAGAACCAGGAAGCTCTGCTCCTGCGTGTGTGCTGCGTGTCAACCTAGAAATTAGAGACTGATGGCACAACGCTTGTTTTCCCGTTTTGAAAGCTCCATTCATGCGGCCTCGAAGCTACCTGAAAAGCACTGTTGTTACCGTGCTTTTACTTACAGCCGGCATGGCACATAGAAGAAAATGAGTTTTCTCGAAAGAAACCTTGTGCTTCCAGTTCCTAGTTGGAAGCTCACCCTGCTCTGCTCTATACCAAACGTGAAAGTCAATGTGAGCACTAGCCTCGACGTAAGGCCCTGATTATGCTGGCAAAACGGGAGGCGTGCAGCAGCTCCATGAGGCCTTCATCGCTGTTCTGCTTTAGTTTCACGGTAGTAAGCTTTCCAAGACTCCTAGGGACTTTGCTTAATCAACCGTTTCGGTACCAGAACACTGCGTAGAGACAGTAAGCTCTGGTCCTGCGTGTATGCTGCGTGTCAACCTAGAAATTGGAGACTGATGGCATAAAACTTCTATTCCCATTATGAAAGCTCCGTTCATGCGGGCTCGAAGCTACCTGAAAAGCATTGTTGTTGCCGGGGTTTTCCTCACTGCCGGCATGGTTCTGAGAAGAAAATGAGTTTTCTCCTAAGAAACCTTCGGTTTCCAGTTCCTTGTTGGAAGCTCACCCTGCTCTGCGCTATACCTAAAGTGAAAGTCAACGTGAGCCCAAGCTTCGAAGTAAGGCCCTGATTATCCTTGCAAAACGAGAGGCGTGCAGCAGCTCCATGAGGCCTTCATCGTTGTTCTGCTTTAGTTTCAAGGTAGTAAGCTTTTCAACACTCCTAGGGGCCTTGCTTCAGCACCCGTTTCAGTACCAGAACACTGCGTAGAACCAGGAAGCTCTGCTCCTGCGTGTATGCTGCGTGTCAACCTAGAAATTAGAGACTGATGGCACAACGCTTGTTTTCCCGTTTTGAAAGCTCCATTCATGCGGCCTCGAAGCTACCTGAAAAGCACTGTTGTTACCGTGCTTTTACTTACAGCCGGCATGGCACATAGAAGAAAATGACTTTTCTCGAAAGAAACCTTGTGCTTCCAGTTCCTAGTTGGAAGCTCACCGTGCTCTACTCTATACCAAACGTGAAAGTCAATGTGAGCACTAGCCTCGAAGTAAGGCCCTGATTATGCTGGCAAAACGGGAGGCGTGCAGCAGCTCCATGAGGCCTTCATCGCTGTTCTGCTTTAGTTTCACGGTAGTAAGCTTTCCAAGACTCCTAGGGACTTTGCTTAAGCAACCGTTTCGGTACCAGAACACTGCGTAGAGACAGTAAGCTCTGGTCCTGCGTGTATGCTGCGTATCAACCTAGAAATTGGAGACTGATGGCATAAGGCTTCTTTTCCCATTATGAAAGCACCGTTCATGCGGCCTCGAAGCTACCTGAAAAGCATTGTTGTTGCCGGGGTTTTCTTCACTGCCGGCATGGTTCTGAGAAGAAAATGAGTTTTCTCCTAAGAAACCTTGGGTTTCCAGTTCCTTGTTGGAAGCTCACCCTGCTCTGCGCTATACCTAAAGTGAAAGTCAACGTGAGCCCAAGCTTCGAAGTAGGCCCTGATTACCCTTGTAAAACGAGAGGCGTGCAGCAGCTCCATGAGGCCTTCATCGTTGTTCTGCTTTAGTTTCAAGGTAGTAAGCTTTTCAACACTCCTAGGGGCCTTGCTTCAGCACCCGTTTCAGTATCAGAACACTGCGTAGAACCAAGAAGCTCTGCTCCTGCGTGTATGCTGCGTGTCAACCTAGAAATTAGAGACTGATGGCACAAGGCTGGTTTTCCCATTATGAAAGCTCCGTTAATGCGGCCCCGAAGCTACCTGAAAAGCACTGTTGTTACCGTGCTTTTACTTACAGCCGGCATGGCACATAGAAGAAAATGAGTTTTCTCGAAAGAAACCTTGTGCTTCCAGTTCCTAGTTGGAAGCTCACCCTGCTCTGCTCTATACCAAACGTGAAAGTCAATGTGAGCACTAGCCTCGAAGTAAGGCCCTGATTATGCTGGCAAAACGGGAGGCGTGCAGCAACTCCATGAGGCCTTCATCGCTGTTCTGCTTTAGTTTCACGGTAGTAAGCTTTCCAAGACTCCTAGGGACTTTGCTTAAGCAACCGTTTCGGTACCAGAACACTGCGTAGAGACAGTAAGCTCTGGTCCTGCGTGTATGCTGCGTGTCAACCTAGAAATTGGAGACTGATGGCATAAAGCTTCTTTTCCCATTATGAAAGCTCCGTTCATGCGGGCTCGAAGCTACCTGAAAAGCATTGTTGTTGCCGGGGTTTTCCTCACTGCCGGCATGGTTCTGAGAAGAAAATGAGTTTTCTCCTAAGAAACCTTGGGATTCCAGTTCCTTGTTGGAAGCTCACCCTGCTCTGCGCTATACCTAAAGTGAAAGTCAACGTGAGCCCAAGCTTCGAAGTAAGGCCCTGATTATCCTTGCCAAACGAGAGGCGTGCAGCAGCTCTTGAGGCGTTCATCGTTGTTCTGCTTTAGTTTCAAGGTAGTAAGCTTTTCAACACTCCTAGGGGCCTTGCTTCAGCACCCGTTTCAGTACCAGAACACTGCGTAGAACCAGGAAGCTCTGCTCCTGCGTGTATGCTGCGTGTCAACCTAGAAATTAGAGACTGATGGCACAACGCTTGTTTTCCCGTTTTGAAAGCTCCATTCATGCGGCCTCGAAGCTACCTGAAAAGCACTCTTGTTACCGTGCTTTTACTTACAGCCGGCATGGCACATAGAAGAAAATGACTTTTCTCGAAAGAAACCTTGTGCTTCCAGTTCCTAGTTGGAAGCTCACCCTGCTCTACTCTATACCAAACGTGAAAGTCAATGTGAGCACTAGCCTCGAAGTAAGGCCCTGATTATGCTGGCAAAACGGGAGGCGTGCAGCAGCTCCATGAGGCCTTCATCGCTGTTCTTCTTTAGTTTCACGGTAGTAAGCTTTCCAAGACTCCTAGGGACTTTGCTTAAGCAACCGTTTCGGTACCAGAACACTGCGTAGAGACAGTAAGCTCTGGTCCTGCGTGTATGCTGCGTGTCAACCTAGAAATTGGAGACTGATGGCATAAGGCTTCTTTTCCCATTATGAAAGCTCCGTTCATGCGGCCTCGAAGCTACCTGAAAAGCATTGTTGTTGCCGGGGTTTTCTTCACTGCCGGCATGGTTCTGAGAAGAAAATGAGTTTTCTCCTAAGAAACCTTGGGTTTCCAGTTCCTTGTTGGAAGCTCACCCTGCTCTGCGCTATACCTAAAGTGAAAGTCAACGTGAGCCCAAGCTTCGAAGTAGGCCCTGATTACCCTTGTAAAACGAGAGGCGTGCAGCAGCTCCATGAGGCGTTCATCGTTGTTCTGCTTTAGTTTCAAGGTAGTAAGCTTTTCAACACTCCTAGGGGCCTTGCTTCAGCACCCGTTTCAGTACCAGAACACTGCGTAGAACCAGGAAGCTCTGCTCCTGCGTGTGTGCTGCGTGTCAACCTAGAAATTAGAGACTGATGGCACAACGCTTGTTTTCCCGTTTTGAAAGCTCCATTCATGCGGCCTCGAAGCTACCTGAAAAGCACTGTTGTTACCGTGCTTTTACTTACAGGCGGTATGGCACATAGAAGAAAATGAGTTTTCTCGAAAGAAACCTTGTGCTTCCAGTTCCTAGTTGGAAGCTCACCCTGCTCTGCTCTATACCAAACGTGAAAGTCAATGTGAGCACTAGCCTCGACGTAAGGCCCTGATTATGCTGGCAAAACGGGAGGCGTGCAGCAGCTCCATGAGGCCTTCATCGCTGTTCTGCTTTAGTTTCACGGTAGTAAGCTTTCCAAGACTCCTAGGGACTTTGCTTAATCAACCGTTTCGGTACCAGAACACTGCGTAGAGACAGTAAGCTCTGGTCCTGCGTGTATGCTGCGTGTCAACCTAGAAACTGGAGACTGATGGCATAAGGCTTCTTTTCCCATTATGAAAGCTCCGTTCATGCGGCCTCGAAGCTACCTGAAAAGCATTGTTGTTGCCGGGGTTTTCTTCACTGCCGGCATGGTTCTGAGAAGAAAATGAGTTTTCTCCTAAGAAACCTTGGGTTTCCAGTTCCTTGTTGGAAGCTCACCCTGCTCTGCGCTATACCTAAAGTGAAAGTCAACGTGAGCCCAAGCTTCGAAGTAGGCCCTGATTACCCTTGTAAAACGAGAGGCGTGCAGCAGCTCCATGAGGCCTTCATCGTTGTTCTGCTTTTTCAAGGTAGTAAGCATTTCAACACTCCTAGGGGCCTTGCTTCAGCACCCGTTTCAGTATCAGAACACTGCGTAGAACCAGGAAGCTCTGCTCCTGCGTGTGTGCTGCGTGTCAACCTAGAAATTAGAGACTGATGGCACAACGCTTGTTTTCCCGTTTTGAAAGCTCCATTCATGCGGCCTCGAAGCTACCTGAAAAGCACTGTTGTTACCGTGCTTTTACTTACAGCCGGCATGGCACATAGAAGAAAATGAGTTTTCTCGAAAGAAACCTTGTGCTTCCAGTTCCTAGTTGGAAGCTCACCCTGCTCTGCTCTATACCAAACGTGAAAGTCAATGTGAGCACTAGCCTCGACGTAAGGCCCTGATTATGCTGGCAAAACGGGAGGCGTGCAGCAGCTCCATGAGGCCTTCATCGCTGTTCTGCTTTAGTTTCACGGTAGTAAGCTTTCCAAGACTCCTAGGGACTTTGCTTAATCAACCGTTTCGGTACCAGAACACTGCGTAGAGACAGTAAGCTCTGGTCCTGCGTGTATGCTGCGTGTCAACCTAGAAATTGGAGACTGATGGCATAAAACTTCTATTCCCATTATGAAAGCTCCGTTCATGCGGGCTCGAAGCTACCTGAAAAGCATTGTTGTTGCCGGGGTTTTCCTCACTGCCGGCATGGTTCTGAGAAGAAAATGAGTTTTCTCCTAAGAAACCTTCGGTTTCCAGTTCCTTGTTGGAAGCTCACCCTGCTCTGCGCTATACCTAAAGTGAAAGTCAACGTGAGCCCAAGCTTCGAAGTAAGGCCCTGATTATCCTTGCAAAACGAGAGGCGTGCAGCAGCTCCATGAGGCCTTCATCGTTGTTCTGCTTTAGTTTCAAGGTAGTAAGCTTTTCAACACTCCTAGGGGCCTTGCTTCAGCACCCGTTTCAGTACCAGAACACTGCGTAGAACCAGGAAGCTCTGCTCCTGCGTGTATGCTGCGTGTCAACCTAGAAATTAGAGACTGATGGCACAACGCTTGTTTTCCCGTTTTGAAAGCTCCATTCATGCGGCCTCGAAGCTACCTGAAAAGCACTGTTGTTACCGTGCTTTTACTTACAGCCGGCATGGCACATAGAAGAAAATGACTTTTCTCGAAAGAAACCTTGTGCTTCCAGTTCCTAGTTGGAAGCTCACCGTGCTCTACTCTATACCAAACGTGAAAGTCAATGTGAGCACTAGCCTCGAAGTAAGGCCCTGATTATGCTGGCAAAACGGGAGGCGTGCAGCAGCTCCATGAGGCCTTCATCGCTGTTCTGCTTTAGTTTCACGGTAGTAAGCTTTCCAAGACTCCTAGGGACTTTGCTTAAGCAACCGTTTCGGTACCAGAACACTGCGTAGAGACAGTAAGCTCTGGTCCTGCGTGTATGCTGCGTATCAACCTAGAAATTGGAGACTGATGGCATAAGGCTTCTTTTCCCATTATGAAAGCACCGTTCATGCGGCCTCGAAGCTACCTGAAAAGCATTGTTGTTGCCGGGGTTTTCTTCACTGCCGGCATGGTTCTGAGAAGAAAATGAGTTTTCTCCTAAGAAACCTTGGGTTTCCAGTTCCTTGTTGGAAGCTCACCCTGCTCTGCGCTATACCTAAAGTGAAAGTCAACGTGAGCCCAAGCTTCGAAGTAGGCCCTGATTACCCTTGTAAAACGAGAGGCGTGCAGCAGCTCCATGAGGCCTTCATCGTTGTTCTGCTTTAGTTTCAAGGTAGTAAGCTTTTCAACACTCCTAGGGGCCTTGCTTCAGCACCCGTTTCAGTATCAGAACACTGCGTAGAACCAAGAAGCTCTGCTCCTGCGTGTATGCTGCGTGTCAACCTAGAAATTAGAGACTGATGGCACAAGGCTGGTTTTCCCATTATGAAAGCTCCGTTAATGCGGCCCCGAAGCTACCTGAAAAGCACTGTTGTTACCGTGCTTTTACTTACAGCCGGCATGGCACATAGAAGAAAATGAGTTTTCTCGAAAGAAACCTTGTGCTTCCAGTTCCTAGTTGGAAGCTCACCCTGCTCTGCTCTATACCAAACGTGAAAGTCAATGTGAGCACTAGCCTCGAAGTAAGGCCCTGATTATGCTGGCAAAACGGGAGGCGTGCAGCAACTCCATGAGGCCTTCATCGCTGTTCTGCTTTAGTTTCACGGTAGTAAGCTTTCCAAGACTCCTAGGGACTTTGCTTAAGCAACCGTTTCGGTACCAGAACACTGCGTAGAGACAGTAAGCTCTGGTCCTGCGTGTATGCTGCGTGTCAACCTAGAAATTGGAGACTGATGGCATAAAGCTTCTTTTCCCATTATGAAAGCTCCGTTCATGCGGGCTCGAAGCTACCTGAAAAGCATTGTTGTTGCCGGGGTTTTCCTCACTGCCGGCATGGTTCTGAGAAGAAAATGAGTTTTCTCCTAAGAAACCTTGGGATTCCAGTTCCTTGTTGGAAGCTCACCCTGCTCTGCGCTATACCTAAAGTGAAAGTCAACGTGAGCCCAAGCTTCGAAGTAAGGCCCTGATTATCCTTGCCAAACGAGAGGCGTGCAGCAGCTCTTGAGGCGTTCATCGTTGTTCTGCTTTAGTTTCAAGGTAGTAAGCTTTTCAACACTCCTAGGGGCCTTGCTTCAGCACCCGTTTCAGTACCAGAACACTGCGTAGAACCAGGAAGCTCTGCTCCTGCGTGTATGCTGCGTGTCAACCTAGAAATTAGAGACTGATGGCACAACGCTTGTTTTCCCGTTTTGAAAGCTCCATTCATGCGGCCTCGAAGCTACCTGAAAAGCACTCTTGTTACCGTGCTTTTACTTACAGCCGGCATGGCACATAGAAGAAAATGACTTTTCTCGAAAGAAACCTTGTGCTTCCAGTTCCTAGTTGGAAGCTCACCCTGCTCTACTCTATACCAAACGTGAAAGTCAATGTGAGCACTAGCCTCGAAGTAAGGCCCTGATTATGCTGGCAAAACGGGAGGCGTGCAGCAGCTCCATGAGGCCTTCATCGCTGTTCTTCTTTAGTTTCACGGTAGTAAGCTTTCCAAGACTCCTAGGGACTTTGCTTAAGCAACCGTTTCGGTACCAGAACACTGCGTAGAGACAGTAAGCTCTGGTCCTGCGTGTATGCTGCGTGTCAACCTAGAAATTGGAGACTGATGGCATAAGGCTTCTTTTCCCATTATGAAAGCTCCGTTCATGCGGCCTCGAAGCTACCTGAAAAGCATTGTTGTTGCCGGGGTTTTCTTCACTGCCGGCATGGTTCTGAGAAGAAAATGAGTTTTCTCCTAAGAAACCTTGGGTTTCCAGTTCCTTGTTGGAAGCTCACCCTGCTCTGCGCTATACCTAAAGTGAAAGTCAACGTGAGCCCAAGCTTCGAAGTAGGCCCTGATTACCCTTGTAAAACGAGAGGCGTGCAGCAGCTCCATGAGGCGTTCATCGTTGTTCTGCTTTAGTTTCAAGGTAGTAAGCTTTTCAACACTCCTAGGGGCCTTGCTTCAGCACCCGTTTCAGTACCAGAACACTGCGTAGAACCAGGAAGCTCTGCTCCTGCGTGTGTGCTGCGTGTCAACCTAGAAATTAGAGACTGATGGCACAACGCTTGTTTTCCCGTTTTGAAAGCTCCATTCATGCGGCCTCGAAGCTACCTGAAAAGCACTGTTGTTACCGTGCTTTTACTTACAGGCGGTATGGCACATAGAAGAAAATGAGTTTTCTCGAAAGAAACCTTGTGCTTCCAGTTCCTAGTTGGAAGCTCACCCTGCTCTGCTCTATACCAAACGTGAAAGTCAATGTGAGCACTAGCCTCGACGTAAGGCCCTGATTATGCTGGCAAAACGGGAGGCGTGCAGCAGCTCCATGAGGCCTTCATCGCTGTTCTGCTTTAGTTTCACGGTAGTAAGCTTTCCAAGACTCCTAGGGACTTTGCTTAATCAACCGTTTCGGTACCAGAACACTGCGTAGAGACAGTAAGCTCTGGTCCTGCGTGTATGCTGCGTGTCAACCTAGAAACTGGAGACTGATGGCATAAGGCTTCTTTTCCCATTATGAAAGCTCCGTTCATGCGGCCTCGAAGCTACCTGAAAAGCATTGTTGTTGCCGGGGTTTTCTTCACTGCCGGCATGGTTCTGAGAAGAAAATGAGTTTTCTCCTAAGAAACCTTGGGTTTCCAGTTCCTTGTTGGAAGCTCACCCTGCTCTGCGCTATACCTAAAGTGAAAGTCAACGTGAGCCCAAGCTTCGAAGTAGGCCCTGATTACCCTTGTAAAACGAGAGGCGTGCAGCAGCTCCATGAGGCCTTCATCGTTGTTCTGCTTTTTCAAGGTAGTAAGCATTTCAACACTCCTAGGGGCCTTGCTTCAGCACCCGTTTCAGTATCAGAACACTGCGTAGAACCAGGAAGCTCTGCTCCTGCGTGTGTGCTGCGTGTCAACCTAGAAATTAGAGACTGATGGCACAACGCTTGTTTTCCCGTTTTGAAAGCTCCATTCATGCGGCCTCGAAGCTACCTGAAAAGCACTGTTGTTACCGTGCTTTTACTTACAGCCGGCATGGCACATAGAAGAAAATGAGTTTTCTCGAAAGAAACCTTGTGCTTCCAGTTCCTAGTTGGAAGCTCACCCTGCTCTGCTCTATACCAAACGTGAAAGTCAATGTGAGCACTAGCCTCGACGTAAGGCCCTGATTATGCTGGCAAAACGGGAGGCGTGCAGCAGCTCCATGAGGCCTTCATCGCTGTTCTGCTTTAGTTTCACGGTAGTAAGCTTTCCAAGACTCCTAGGGACTTTGCTTAATCAACCGTTTCGGTACCAGAACACTGCGTAGAGACAGTAAGCTCTGGTCCTGCGTGTATGCTGCGTGTCAACCTAGAAATTGGAGACTGATGGCATAAAACTTCTATTCCCATTATGAAAGCTCCGTTCATGCGGGCTCGAAGCTACCTGAAAAGCATTGTTGTTGCCGGGGTTTTCCTCACTGCCGGCATGGTTCTGAGAAGAAAATGAGTTTTCTCCTAAGAAACCTTCGGTTTCCAGTTCCTTGTTGGAAGCTCACCCTGCTCTGCGCTATACCTAAAGTGAAAGTCAACGTGAGCCCAAGCTTCGAAGTAAGGCCCTGATTATCCTTGCAAAACGAGAGGCGTGCAGCAGCTCCATGAGGCCTTCATCGTTGTTCTGCTTTAGTTTCAAGGTAGTAAGCTTTTCAACACTCCTAGGGGCCTTGCTTCAGCACCCGTTTCAGTACCAGAACACTGCGTAGAACCAGGAAGCTCTGCTCCTGCGTGTATGCTGCGTGTCAACCTAGAAATTAGAGACTGATGGCACAACGCTTGTTTTCCCGTTTTGAAAGCTCCATTCATGCGGCCTCGAAGCTACCTGAAAAGCACTGTTGTTACCGTGCTTTTACTTACAGCCGGCATGGCACATAGAAGAAAATGACTTTTCTCGAAAGAAACCTTGTGCTTCCAGTTCCTAGTTGGAAGCTCACCGTGCTCTACTCTATACCAAACGTGAAAGTCAATGTGAGCACTAGCCTCGAAGTAAGGCCCTGATTATGCTGGCAAAACGGGAGGCGTGCAGCAGCTCCATGAGGCCTTCATCGCTGTTCTGCTTTAGTTTCACGGTAGTAAGCTTTCCAAGACTCCTAGGGACTTTGCTTAAGCAACCGTTTCGGTACCAGAACACTGCGTAGAGACAGTAAGCTCTGGTCCTGCGTGTATGCTGCGTATCAACCTAGAAATTGGAGACTGATGGCATAAGGCTTCTTTTCCCATTATGAAAGCACCGTTCATGCGGCCTCGAAGCTACCTGAAAAGCATTGTTGTTGCCGGGGTTTTCTTCACTGCCGGCATGGTTCTGAGAAGAAAATGAGTTTTCTCCTAAGAAACCTTGGGTTTCCAGTTCCTTGTTGGAAGCTCACCCTGCTCTGCGCTATACCTAAAGTGAAAGTCAACGTGAGCCCAAGCTTCGAAGTAGGCCCTGATTACCCTTGTAAAACGAGAGGCGTGCAGCAGCTCCATGAGGCCTTCATCGTTGTTCTGCTTTAGTTTCAAGGTAGTAAGCTTTTCAACACTCCTAGGGGCCTTGCTTCAGCACCCGTTTCAGTATCAGAACACTGCGTAGAACCAAGAAGCTCTGCTCCTGCGTGTATGCTGCGTGTCAACCTAGAAATTAGAGACTGATGGCACAAGGCTGGTTTTCCCATTATGAAAGCTCCGTTAATGCGGCCCCGAAGCTACCTGAAAAGCACTGTTGTTACCGTGCTTTTACTTACAGCCGGCATGGCACATAGAAGAAAATGAGTTTTCTCGAAAGAAACCTTGTGCTTCCAGTTCCTAGTTGGAAGCTCACCCTGCTCTGCTCTATACCAAACGTGAAAGTCAATGTGAGCACTAGCCTCGAAGTAAGGCCCTGATTATGCTGGCAAAACGGGAGGCGTGCAGCAACTCCATGAGGCCTTCATCGCTGTTCTGCTTTAGTTTCACGGTAGTAAGCTTTCCAAGACTCCTAGGGACTTTGCTTAAGCAACCGTTTCGGTACCAGAACACTGCGTAGAGACAGTAAGCTCTGGTCCTGCGTGTATGCTGCGTGTCAACCTAGAAATTGGAGACTGATGGCATAAAGCTTCTTTTCCCATTATGAAAGCTCCGTTCATGCGGGCTCGAAGCTACCTGAAAAGCATTGTTGTTGCCGGGGTTTTCCTCACTGCCGGCATGGTTCTGAGAAGAAAATGAGTTTTCTCCTAAGAAACCTTGGGATTCCAGTTCCTTGTTGGAAGCTCACCCTGCTCTGCGCTATACCTAAAGTGAAAGTCAACGTGAGCCCAAGCTTCGAAGTAAGGCCCTGATTATCCTTGCCAAACGAGAGGCGTGCAGCAGCTCTTGAGGCGTTCATCGTTGTTCTGCTTTAGTTTCAAGGTAGTAAGCTTTTCAACACTCCTAGGGGCCTTGCTTCAGCACCCGTTTCAGTACCAGAACACTGCGTAGAACCAGGAAGCTCTGCTCCTGCGTGTATGCTGCGTGTCAATCTAGAAATTAGAGACTGATGGCACAACGCTTGTTTTCCCGTTTTGAAAGCTCCATTCATGCGGCCTCGAAGCTACCTGAAAAGCACTCTTGTTACCGTGCTTTTACTTACAGCCGGCATGGCACATAGAAGAAAATGACTTTTCTCGAAAGAAACCTTGTGCTTCCAGTTCCTAGTTGGAAGCTCACCCTGCTCTACTCTATACCAAACGTGAAAGTCAATGTGAGCACTAGCCTCGAAGTAAGGCCCTGATTATGCTGGCAAAACGGGAGGCGTGCAGCAGCTCCATGAGGCCTTCATCGCTGTTCTTCTTTAGTTTCACGGTAGTAAGCTTTCCAAGACTCCTAGGGACTTTGCTTAAGCAACCGTTTCGGTACCAGAACACTGCGTAGAGACAGTAAGCTCTGGTCCTGCGTGTATGCTGCGTGTCAACCTAGAAATTGGAGACTGATGGCATAAGGCTTCTTTTCCCATTATGAAAGCTCCGTTCATGCGGCCTCGAAGCTACCTGAAAAGCATTGTTGTTGCCGGGGTTTTCTTCACTGCCGGCATGGTTCTGAGAAGAAAATGAGTTTTCTCCTAAGAAACCTTGGGTTTCCAGTTCCTTGTTGGAAGCTCACCCTGCTCTGCGCTATACCTAAAGTGAAAGTCAACGTGAGCCCAAGCTTCGAAGTAGGCCCTGATTACCCTTGTAAAACGAGAGGCGTGCAGCAGCTCCATGAGGCCTTCATCGTTGTTCTGCTTTTTCAAGGTAGTAAGCTTTTCAACACTCCTAGGGGCCTTGCTTCAGCACCCGTTTCAGTATCAGAACACTGCGTAGAACCAGGAAGCTCTGCTCCTGCGTGTGTGTTGCGTGTCAACCTAGAAATTAGAGACTGATGGCACAACGCTTGTTTTCCCGTTTTGAAAGCTCCATTCATGCGGCCTCGAAGCTACCTGAAAAGCACTCTTGTTACCGTGCTTTTACTTACAGCCGGCATGGCACATAGAAGAAAATGAGTTTTCTCGAAAGAAACCTTGTGCTTCCAGTTCCTAGTTGGAAGCTCACCCTGCTCTGCTCTATACCAAACGTGAAAGTCAATGTGAGCACTAGCCTCGACGTAAGGCCCTGATTATGCTGGCAAAACGGGAGGCGTGCAGCAGCTCCATGAGGCCTTCATCGCTGTTCTGCTTTAGTTTCACGGTAGTAAGCTTTCCAAGACTCCTAGGGACTTTGCTTAATCAACCGTTTCGGTACCAGAACACTGCGTAGAGACAGTAAGCTCTGGTCCTGCGTGTATGCTGCGTGTCAACCTAGAAATTGGAGACTGATGGCATAAAACTTTTGTTCCCATTATGAAAGCTCCGTTCATGCGGGCTCGAAGCTACCTGAAAAGCATTGTTGTTGCCGGGGTTTTCCTCACTGCCGGCATGGTTCTGAGAAGAAAATGAGTTTTCTCCTAAGAAACCTTCGGTTTCCAGTTCCTTGTTGGAAGCTCACCCTGCTCTGCGCTATACCTAAAGTGAAAGTCAACGTGAGCCCAAGCTTCGAAGTAAGGCCCTGATTATCCTTGCAAAACGAGAGGCGTGCAGCAGCTCTTGAGGCGTTCATCGTTGTTCTGCTTTAGTTTCAAGGTAGTAAGCTTTTCAACACTCCTAGGGGCCTTGCTTCAGCACCCGTTTCAGTACCAGAACACTGCGTAGAACCAGGAAGCTCTGCTCCTGCGTGTATGCTGCGTGTCAACCTAGAAATTAGAGACTGATGGCACAACGCTTGTTTTCCCGTTTTGAAAGCTCCATTCATGCGGCCTCGAAGCTACCTGAAAAGCACTGTTGTTACCGTGCTTTTACTTACAGCCGGCATGGCACATAGAAGAAAATGACTTTTCTCGAAAGAAACCTTGTGCTTCCAGTTCCTAGTTGGAAGCTCACCGTGCTCTACTCTATACCAAACGTGAAAGTCAATGTGAGCACTAGCCTCGAAGTAAGGCCCTGATTATGCTGGCAAAACGGGAGGCGTGCAGCAGCTCCATGAGGCCTTCATCGCTGTTCTGCTTTAGTTTCACGGTAGTAAGCTTTCCAAGACTCCTAGGGACTTTGCTTAAGCAACCGTTTCGGTACCAGAACACTGCTTAGAGACAGTAAGCTCTGGTCCTGCGTGTATGCTGCGTATCAACCTAGAAATTGGAGACTGATGGCATAAGGCTTCTTTTCCCATTATGAAAGCACCGTTCATGCGGCCTCGAAGCTACCTGAAAAGCATTGTTGTTGCCGGGGTTTTCTTCACTGCCGGCATGGTTCTGAGAAGAAAATGAGTTTTCTCCTAAGAAACCTTGGGTTTCCAGTTCCTTGTTGGAAGCTCACCCTGCTCTGCGCTATACCTAAAGTGAAAGTCAACGTGAGCCCAAGCTTCGAAGTAGGCCCTGATTACCCTTGTAAAACGAGAGGCGTGCAGCAGCTCCATGAGGCCTTCATCGTTGTTCTGCTTTAGTTTCAAGGTAGTAAGCTTTTCAACACTCCTAGGGGCCTTGCTTCAGCACCCGTTTCAGTATCAGAACACTGCGTAGAACCAAGAAGCTCTGCTCCTGCGTGTATGCTGCGTGTCAACCTAGAAATTAGAGACTGATGGCACAAGGCTGGTTTTCCCATTATGAAAGCTCCGTTAATGCGGCCCCGAAGCTACCTGAAAAGCACTGTTGTTACCGTGCTTTTACTTACAGCCGGCATGGCACATAGAAGAAAATGAGTTTTCTCGAAAGAAACCTTGTGCTTCCAGTTCCTAGTTGGAAGCTCACCCTGCTCTGCTCTATACCAAACGTGAAAGTCAATGTGAGCACTAGCCTCGACGTAAGGCCCTGATTATGCTGGCAAAACGGGAGGCGTGCAGCAGCTCCATGAGGCCTTCATCGCTGTTCTGCTTTAGTTTCACGGTAGTAAGCTTTCCAAGACTCCTAGGGACTTTGCTTAATCAACCGTTTCGGTACCAGAACACTGCGTAGAGACAGTAAGCTCTGGTCCTGCGTGTATGCTGCGTGTCAACCTAGAAATTGGAGACTGATGGCATAAAACTTTTGTTCCCATTATGAAAGCTCCGTTCATGCGGGCTCGAAGCTACCTGAAAAGCATTGTTGTTGCCGGGGTTTTCCTCACTGCCGGCATGGTTCTGAGAAGAAAATGAGTTTTCTCCTAAGAAACCTTCGGTTTCCAGTTCCTTGTTGGAAGCTCACCCTGCTCTGCGCTATACCTAAAGTGAAAGTCAACGTGAGCCCAAGCTTCGAAGTAAGGCCCTGATTATCCTTGCAAAACGAGAGGCGTGCAGCAGCTCTTGAGGCGTTCATCGTTGTTCTGCTTTAGTTTCAAGGTAGTAAGCTTTTCAACACTCCTAGGGGCCTTGCTTCAGCACCCGTTTCAGTACCAGAACACTGCGTAGAACCAGGAAGCTCTGCTCCTGCGTGTATGCTGCGTGTCAACCTAGAAATTAGAGACTGATGGCACAACGCTTGTTTTCCCGTTTTGAAAGCTCCATTCATGCGGCCTCGAAGCTACCTGAAAAGCACTGTTGTTACCGTGCTTTTACTTACAGCCGGCATGGCACATAGAAGAAAATGACTTTTCTCGAAAGAAACCTTGTGCTTCCAGTTCCTAGTTGGAAGCTCACCGTGCTCTACTCTATACCAAACGTGAAAGTCAATGTGAGCACTAGCCTCGAAGTAAGGCCCTGATTATGCTGGCAAAACGGGAGGCGTGCAGCAGCTCCATGAGGCCTTCATCGCTGTTCTGCTTTAGTTTCACGGTAGTAAGCTTTCCAAGACTCCTAGGGACTTTGCTTAAGCAACCGTTTCGGTACCAGAACACTGCTTAGAGACAGTAAGCTCTGGTCCTGCGTGTATGCTGCGTATCAACCTAGAAATTGGAGACTGATGGCATAAGGCTTCTTTTCCCATTATGAAAGCACCGTTCATGCGGCCTCGAAGCTACCTGAAAAGCATTGTTGTTGCCGGGGTTTTCTTCACTGCCGGCATGGTTCTGAGAAGAAAATGAGTTTTCTCCTAAGAAACCTTGGGTTTCCAGTTCCTTGTTGGAAGCTCACCCTGCTCTGCGCTATACCTAAAGTGAAAGTCAACGTGAGCCCAAGCTTCGAAGTAGGCCCTGATTACCCTTGTAAAACGAGAGGCGTGCAGCAGCTCCATGAGGCCTTCATCGTTGTTCTGCTTTAGTTTCAAGGTAGTAAGCTTTTCAACACTCCTAGGGGCCTTGCTTCAGCACCCGTTTCAGTATCAGAACACTGCGTAGAACCAAGAAGCTCTGCTCCTGCGTGTATGCTGCGTGTCAACCTAGAAATTAGAGACTGATGGCACAAGGCTGGTTTTCCCATTATGAAAGCTCCGTTAATGCGGCCCCGAAGCTACCTGAAAAGCACTGTTGTTACCGTGCTTTTACTTACAGCCGGCATGGCACATAGAAGAAAATGAGTTTTCTCGAAAGAAACCTTGTGCTTCCAGTTCCTAGTTGGAAGCTCACCCTGCTCTGCTCTATACCAAACGTAAAAGTCAATGTGAGCACTAGCCTGGAAGTAAGGCCCTGATTATCCTGGCAAAACGGGAGGCGTGCAGCAGCTCCATGAGGCCTTCATCGCTGTTCTGCTTTAGTTTCACGGTAGTAAGCTTTCCAAGACTCCTAGGGACTTTGCTTAAGCAACCGTTTCGGTACCAGAACACTGCGTAGAGACAGTAAGCTCTGGTCCTGCGTGTATGCTGCGTGTCAACCTAGAAATTGGAGACTGATGGCATAAAGCCTCTTTTCCCATTATGAAAGCTCCGTTCATGCGGCCTCGAAGCTACCTGAAAAGCATTGTTGTTGCCGGGGTTTTCTTCACTCCCGGCATGGTTCTGAGAAGAAAATGAGTTTTCTCCTAAGAAACCTTGTGTTTCCAGTTCCTTGTTGGAAGCTCACCCTGCTCTGCGCTATACCTAAAGTGAAAGTCAACGTGAGCCCAAGCTTCGAAGTAGACCCTGATTATCCTTGCAAAACGAGAGGCGTGCAGCAGCTCCATGAGGCGTTCATCGTTGTTCTGCTTTAGTTTCAAGGTAGTAAGCTTTTCAACACTCCTAGGGGCCTTGCTTCAGCACCCGTTTCAGTACCAGAACACTGCGTAGAACCAGGAAGCTCTGCTCCTGCGTGTATGCTGCGTGTCAACCTAGAAATTAGAGACTGATGGCACAACGCTTGTTTTCCCGTTTTGAAAGCTCCATTCATGCAGCCTCGAAGCTACCTGAAAAGCACTGTTGTTACCGTGCTTTTACTTACAGCCGGCATGGCACATAGAAGAAAATGACTTTTCTCGAAAGAAACCTTGTGCTTCCAGTTCCTAGTTGGAAGCTCACCCTGCTCTACTCTATACCAAACGTGAAAGTCAATGTGAGCACTAGCCTCGAAGTAAGGCCCTGATTATGCTGGCAAAACGGGAGGCGTGCAGCAGCTCCATGAGGCCTTCATCGCTGTTCTGCTTTAGTTTCACGGTAGTAAGCTTTCCAAGACTCCTAGGGACTTTGCTTAAGCAACCGTTTCGGTACCAGAACACTGCGTAGAGACAGTAAGCTCTGGTCCTGCGTGTATGCTGCGTGTCAACCTAGAAATTGGAGACTGATGGCATAAGGCTTCTTTTCCCATTATGAAAGCTCCGTTCATGCGGCCTCGAAGCTACCTGAAAAGCATTGTTGTTGCCGGGGTTTTCTTCACTGCCGGCATGGTTCTGAGAAGAAAATGAGTTTTCTCCTAAGAAACCTTGGGTTTCCAGTTCCTTGTTGGAAGCTCACCCTGCTCTGCGCCAAACCTAAAGTGAAAGTCAACGTGAGCCCAAGCTTCGAAGTAAGGCCCTGATTATCCTTGCCAAACGAGAGGCGTGCAGCAGCTCTTGAGGCGTTCATCGTTGTTCTGCTTTAGTTTCAAGGTAGTAAGCTTTTCAACACTCCTAGGGGCCTTGCTTCAGCACCCGTTTCAGTACCAGAACACTGCGTAGAACCAGGAAGCTCTGCTCCTGCGTGTATGCTGCGTGTAAACCTAGAAATTAGAGACTGATGGCACAACGCTTGTTATCCCGTTTTGAAAGCTCCATTCATGCGGCCTCGAAGCTACCTGAAAAGCACTGTTGTTACCGTGCTTTTACTTACAGCCGGCATGGCACATAGAAGAAAATGACTTTTCTCGAAAGAAACCTTGTGCTTCCAGTTCCTAGTTGGAAGCTCACCCTGCTCTACTCTATACCAAACGTGAAAGTCAATGTGAGCACTAGCCTCGAAGTAAGGCCCTGATTATGCTGGCAAAACGGGAGGCGTGCAGCAGCTCCATGAGGCCTTCATCGCTGTTCTTCTTTAGTTTCACGGTAGTAAGCTTTCCAAGACTCCTAGGGACTTTGCTTAAGCAACCGTTTCGGTACCAGAACACTGCGTAGAGACAGTAAGCTCTGGTCCTGCGTGTGTGCTGCGTGTCAACCTAGAAATTGGAGACTGATGGCATAAGGCTTCTTTTCCCATTATGAAAGCTCCGTTCATGCGGCCTCGAAGCTACCTGAAAAGCATTGTTGTTGCCGGGGTTTTCTTCACTGCCGGCATGGTTCTGAGAAGAAAATGAGTTTTCTCCTAAGAAACCTTGGGTTTCCAGTTCCTTGTTGGAAGCTCACCCTGCTCTGCGCTATACCTAAAGTGAAAGTCAACGTGAGCCCAAGCTTCGAAGTAGGCCCTGATTACCCTTGTAAAACGAGAGGCGTGCAGCAGCTCCATGAGGCGTTCATCGTTGTTCTGCTTTAGTTTCAAGGTAGTAAGCTTTTCAACACTCCTAGGGGCCTTGCTTCAGCACCCGTTTCAGTACCAGAACACTGCGTAGAACCAGGAAGCTCTGCTCCTGCGTGTGTGCTGCGTGTCAACCTAGAAATTAGAGACTGATGGCACAACGCTTGTTTTCCCGTTTTGAAAGCTCCATTCATGCGGCCTCGAAGCTACCTGAAAAGCACTGTTGTTACCGTGCTTTTACTTACAGGCGGCATGGCACATAGAAGAAAATGAGTTTTCTCGAAAGAAACCTTGTGCTTCCAGTTCCTAGTTGGAAGCTCACCCTGCTCTGCTCTATACCAAACGTGAAAGTCAATGTGAGCACTAACCTCGACGTAAGGCCCTGATTATGCTGGCAAAACGGGAGGCGTGCAGCAGCTCCATGAGGCCTTCATCGCTGTTCTGCTTTAGTTTCACGGTAGTAAGCTTTCCAAGACTCCTAGGGACTTTGCTTAATCAACCGTTTCGGTACCAGAACACTGCGTAGAGACAGTAAGCTCTGGTCCTGCGTGTATGCTGCGTGTCAACCTAGAAATTGGAGACTGATGGCATAAAACTTCTATTCCCATTATGAAAGCTCCGTTCATGCGGGCTCGAAGCTACCTGAAAAGCATTGTTGTTGCCGGGGTTTTCCTCACTGCCGGCATGGTTCTGAGAAGAAAATGAGTTTTCTCCTAAGAAACCTTGGGTTTCCAGTTCCTTGTTGGAAGCTCACCCTGCTCTGCGCTATACCTAAAGTGAAAGTCAACGTGAGCCCAAGCTTCGAAGTAAGGCCCTGATTATCCTTGCAAAACGAGAGGCGTGCAGCAGCTCTTGAGGCGTTCATCGTTGTTCTGCTTTAGTTTCAAGGTAGTAAGCTTTTCAACACTCCTAGGGGCCTTGCTTCAGCACCCGTTTCAGTACCAGAACACTGCGTAGAACCAGGAAGCTCTGCTCCTGCGTGTATGCTGCGTGTCAACCTAGAAATTAGAGACTGATGGCACAACGCTTGTTTTCCCGTTTTGAAAGCTCCATTCATGCGGCCTCGAAGCTACCTGAAAAGCACTGTTGTTACCGTGCTTTTACTTACAGACGGCATGCTCATAGAAGAAAATGAGTTTTCTCGAAAGAAACCTTGTGCTTCCAGTTCCTAGTTGGAAGCTCACCCTGCTCTGCTCTATACCAAACGTGAAAGTCAATGTGAGCACTAGCCTCGAAGTAAGGCCCTGATTATGCTGGCAAAACGGGAGGCGTGTAGCAACTCCATGAGGCCTTCATCGCTGTTCTGCTTTAGTTTCACGGTAGTAAGCTTTCCAAGACTCCTAGGGACTTTGCTTAAGCAACCGTTTCGGTACCAGAACACTGCGTAGAGACAGTAAGCTCTGGTCCTGCGTGTATGCTGCGTGTCAACCTAGAAATTGGAGACTGATGGCATAAGGCTTCTTTTCCCATTATGAAAGCTCCGTTCATGCGGCCTCGAAGCTACCTGAAAAGCATTGTTGTTGCCGGGGTTTTCCTCACTGCCGGCATGGTTTTGAGAAGAAAATGAGTTTTCTCCTAAGAAACCTTGGGTTTCCAGTTCCTTGTTGGAAGCTCACCCTGCTCTGCGCTATACCTAAAGTGAAAGTCAACGTGAGCCCAAGCTTCGAAGTAAGGCCCTGATTATCCTTGCCAAACGAGAGGCGTGCAGCAGCTCTTGAGGCGTTCATCGTTGTTCTGCTTTAGTTTCAAGGTAGTAAGCTTTTCAACACTCCTAGGGGCCTTGCTTCAGCACCCGTTTCAGTACCAGAACACTGCGTAGAACCAGGAAGCTCTGCTCCTGCGTGTGTGCTGCGTGTCAACCTAGAAATTAGAGACTGATGGCACAACGCTTGTTTTCCCGTTTTGAAAGCTCCATTCATGCGGCCTCGAAGCTACCTGAAAAGCACTGTTGTTACCGTGCTTTTACTTACAGCCGGCATGGCACATAGAAGAAAATGACTTTTCTCGAAAGAAACCTTG
Source organism: Eubalaena glacialis (assembly GCF_028564815.1). NCBI lineage: Eukaryota > Metazoa > Chordata > Mammalia > Artiodactyla > Balaenidae > Eubalaena > Eubalaena glacialis. Next base: position 80,743,925 of record NC_083726.1, on the reverse strand, counting down.
TGCTTCCAGTTCCTAGTTGGAAGCTCACCCTGCTCTACTCTATACCAAACGTGAAAGTCAATGTGAGCACTAGCCTCGAAGTAAGGCCCTGATTATGCTGGCAAAACGGGAGGCGTGCAGCAGCTCCATGAGGTCTTCATCGCTGTTCTTCTTTAGTTTCACGGTAGTAAGCTTTCCAAGACTCCTAGGGACTTTGCTTAAGCAACCGTTTCGGTACCAGAACACTGCGTAGAGACAGTAAGCTCTGGTCCTGCGTGTATGCTGCGTGTCAACCTAGAAATTAGAGACTGATGGCACAAGGCTAGTTTTCCCATTATGAAAGCTCCGTTGATGCGGCCCCGAAGCTCCCTGAAAAGCACTGTTGTTACCGTGCTTTTACTTACAGCCGGCATGGTTCATAGAAGAAAATGAGTTTTCTCGAAAGAAACCTTGTGCTTCCAGTTCCTAGTTGGAAGCTCACCCTGCTCTGCTCTATACCAAACGTGAAAGTCAATGTGAGCACTAGCCTCGAAGTAAGGCCCTGATTATCCTGGCAAAACGGGAGGCGTGCACCAGCTCCATGAGGCTTTCATCGCTGTTCTGCTTTAGTTTCACGGTAGTAAGCTTTCCAAGACTCCTAGGGACTTTGCTTAAGCAACCGTTTCGGTACCAGAACACTGCGTAGAGACAGTAAGCTCTGGTCCTGCGTGTATGCTGCGTGTCAACCTAGAAATTGGAGACTGATGGCATAAAGCTTCTATTCCCATTATGAAAGCTCCGTTCATGCGGCCTCGAAGCTACCTGAAAAGCATTGTTGTTGCCGGGGTTTTCTTCACTGCCGGCATGGTTCTGAGAAGAAAATGAGTTTTCTCCTAAGAAACCTTGGGTTTCCAGTTCCTTGTTGGAAGCTCACCCTGCTCTGCGCTATACCTAAAGTGAAAGTCAACGTGAGCCCAAGCTTCGAAGTAGGCCCTGATTACCCTTGTAAAACGAGAGGCGTGCAGCAGCTCCATGAGGCCTTCATCGTTGTTCTGCTTTAGTTTCAAGGTAGTAAGCTTTTCAACACTCCTAGGGGCCTTGCTTCAGCACCCGTTTCAGTACCAGAACACTGCGTAGAACCAGGAAGCTCTGCTCCTGCGTGTATGCTGCGTGTCAACCTAGAAATTAGAGACTGATGGCACAACGCTTGTTTTCCCGTTTTGAAAGCTCCATTCATGCGGCCTCGAAGCTACCTGAAAAGCACTGTTGTTACCGTGCTTTTACTTACAGCCGGCATGCTCATAGAAGAAAATGAGTTTTCTCGAAAGAAACCTTGTGCTTCCAGTTCCTAGTTGGAAGCTCACCCTGCTCTGCTCTATACCAAACGTGAAAGTCAATGTGAGCACTAGCCTCGAAGTAAGGCCCTGATTATGCTGGCAAAACGGGAGGCGTGCAGCAACTCCATGAGGCCTTCATCGCTGTTCTGCTTTAGTTTCACGGTAGTAAGCTTTCCAAGACTCCTAGGGACTTTGCTTAAGCAACCGTTTCGGTACCAGAACACTGCGTAGAGACAGTAAGCTCTGGTCCTGCGTGTATGCTGCGTGTCAACCTAGAAATTGGAGACTGATGGCATAAGGCTTCTTTTCCCATTATGAAAGCTCCGTTCATGCGGCCTCGAAGCTACCTGAAAAGCATTGTTGTTGCCAGGGTTTTCTTCACTGCCGGCATGGTTCTGAGAAGACAATGAGTTTTCTCCTAAGAAACCTTGGGTTTCCAGTTCCTTGTTGGAAGCTCACCCTGCTCTGCGCTATACCTAAAGTGAAAGTCAACGTGAGCCCAAGCTTCGAAGTAGGCCCTGATTACCCTTGTAAAACGAGAGGCGTGCAGCAGCTCCATGAGGCCTTCATCGTTGTTCTGCTTTAGTTTCAAGGTAGTAAGCTTTTCAACACTCCTAGGGGCCTTGCTTCAGCACCCGTTTCAGTACCAGAACACTGCGTAGAACCAGGAAGCTCTGCTCCTGCGTGTATGCTGCGTGTCAACCTAGAAATTAGAGACTGATGGCACAACGCTTGTTTTCCCGTTTTGAAAGCTCCATTCATGCGGCCTCGAAGCTACCTGAAAAGCACTGTTTTTACCGTGCTTTTACTTGCAGCCGGCATGGCACATAGAAGAAAATGAGTTTTCTCGAAAGAAACCTTGTGCTTCCAGTTCCTAGTTGGAAGCTCACCCTGCTCTGCTCTATACCAAACGTGAAAGTCAATGTGAGCACTAGCCTCGAAGTAAGGCCCTGATTATGCTGGCAAAACGGGAGGCGTGCAGCAACTCCATGAGGCCTTCATCGCTGTTCTGCTTTAGTTTCACGGTAGTAAGCTTTCCAAGACTCCTAGGGACTTTGCTTAAGCAACCGTTTCGGTACCAGAACACTGCGTAGAGACAGTAAGCTCTGGTCCTGCGTGTATGCTGCGTGTCAACCTAGAAATTGGAGACTGATGGCATAAAGCTTCTTTTCCCATTATGAAAGCTCCTTTCATGCGGGCTCGAAGCTACCTGAAAAGCATTGTTGTTGCCGGGGTTTTCCTCACTGCCGGCATGGTTCTGAGAAGAAAATGAGTTTTCTCCTAAGAAACCTTGGGTTTCCAGTTCCTTGTTGGAAGCTCACCCTGCTCTGCGCTATACCTAAAGTGAAAGTCAACGTGAGCCCCAGCTTCGAAGTAAGGCCCTGATTATCCTTGCCAAACGAGAGGCGTGCAGCAGCTCTTGAGGCGTTCATCGTTGTTCTGCTTTAGTTTCAAGGTAGTAAGCTTTTCAACACTCCTAGGGGCCTTGCTTCAGCACCCGTTTCAGTACCAGAACACTGCGTAGAACCAGGAAGCTCTGCTCCTGCGTGTATGCTGCGTGTCAACCTAGAAATTAGAGACTGATGGCACAACGCTTGTTTTCCCGTTTTGAAAGCTCCATTCATGCGGCCTCGAAGCTACCTGAAAAGCACTGTTGTTACCGTGCTTTTACTTACAGCCGGCATGGCACATAGAAGAAAATGACTTTTCTCGAAAGAAACCTTGTGCTTCCAGTTCCTAGTTGGAAGCTCACCCTGCTCTACTCTATACCAAACGTGAAAGTCAATGTGAGCACTAGCCTCGAAGTAAGGCCCTGATTATGCTGGCAAAACGGGAGGCGTGCAGCAGCTCCATGAGGCCTTCATCGCTGTTCTTCTTTAGTTTCACGGTAGTAAGCTTTCCAAGACTCCTAGGGACTTTGCTTAAGCAACCGTTTCGGTACCAGAACACTGCGTAGAGACAGTAAGCTCTGGTCCTGCGTGTATGCTGCGTATCAACCTAGAAATTGGAGACTGATGGCATAAGGCTTCTTTTCCCATTATGAAAGCACCGTTCATGCGGCCTCGAAGCTACCTGAAAAGCATTGTTGTTGCCGGGGTTTTCTTCACTGCCGGCATGGTTCTGAGAAGAAAATGAGTTTTCTCCTAAGAAACCTTGGGTTTCCAGTTCCTTGTTGGAAGCTCACCCTGCTCTGCGCTATACCTAAAGTGAAAGTCAACGTGAGCCCAAGCTTCGAAGTAGGCCCTGATTACCCTTGTAAAACGAGAGGCGTGCAGCAGCTCCATGAGGCCTTCATCGTTGTTCTGCTTTAGTTTCAAGGTAGTAAGCTTTTCAACACTCCTAGGGGCCTTGCTTCAGCACCCGTTTCAGTATCAGAACACTGCGTAGAACCAAGAAGCTCTGCTCCTGCGTGTATGCTGCGTGTCAACCTAGAAATTAGAGACTGATGGCACAAGGCTGGTTTTCCCATTATGAAAGCTCCGTTAATGCGGCCCCGAAGCTACCTGAAAAGCACTGTTGTTACCGTGCTTTTACTTACAGCCGGCATGGCACATAGAAGAAAATGAGTTTTCTCGAAAGAAACCTTGTGCTTCCAGTTCCTAGTTGGAAGCTCACCCTGCTCTGCTCTATACCAAACGTGAAAGTCAATGTGAGCACTAGCCTCGAAGTAAGGCCCTGATTATGCTGGCAAAACGGGAGGCGTGCAGCAACTCCATGAGGCCTTCATCGCTGTTCTGCTTTAGTTTCACGGTAGTAAGCTTTCCAAGACTCCTAGGGACTTTGCTTAAGCAACCGTTTCGGTACCAGAACACTGCGTAGAGACAGTAAGCTCTGGTCCTGCGTGTATGCTGCGTGTCAACCTAGAAATTGGAGACTGATGGCATAAAGCTTCTTTTCCCATTATGAAAGCTCCGTTCATGCGGGCTCGAAGCTACCTGAAAAGCATTGTTGTTGCCGGGGTTTTCCTCACTGCCGGCATGGTTCTGAGAAGAAAATGAGTTTTCTCCTAAGAAACCTTGGGATTCCAGTTCCTTGTTGGAAGCTCACCCTGCTCTGCGCTATACCTAAAGTGAAAGTCAACGTGAGCCCAAGCTTCGAAGTAAGGCCCTGATTATCCTTGCCAAACGAGAGGCGTGCAGCAGCTCTTGAGGCGTTCATCGTTGTTCTGCTTTAGTTTCAAGGTAGTAAGCTTTTCAACACTCCTAGGGGCCTTGCTTCAGCACCCGTTTCAGTACCAGAACACTGCGTAGAACCAGGAAGCTCTGCTCCTGCGTGTATGCTGCGTGTCAACCTAGAAATTAGAGACTGATGGCACAACGCTTGTTTTCCCGTTTTGAAAGCTCCATTCATGCGGCCTCGAAGCTACCTGAAAAGCACTGTTGTTACCGTGCTTTTACTTACAGCCGGCATGGCACATAGAAGAAAATGACTTTTCTCGAAAGAAACCTTGTGCTTCCAGTTCCTAGTTGGAAGCTCACCCTGCTCTACTCTATACCAAACGTGAAAGTCAATGTGAGCACTAGCCTCGAAGTAAGGCCCTGATTATGCTGGCAAAACGGGAGGCGTGCAGCAGCTCCATGAGGCCTTCATCGCTGTTCTTCTTTAGTTTCACGGTAGTAAGCTTTCCAAGACTCCTAGGGACTTTGCTTAAGCAACCGTTTCGGTACCAGAACACTGCGTAGAGACAGTAAGCTCTGGTCCTGCGTGTATGCTGCGTGTCAACCTAGAAATTGGAGACTGATGGCATAAAGCTTCTATTCCCATTATGAAAGCTCCGTTCATGCGGCCTCGAAGCTACCTGAAAAGCATTGTTGTTGCCGGGGTTTTCTTCACTGCCGGCATGGTTCTGAGAAGAAAATGAGTTTTCTCCTAAGAAACCTTGGGTTTCCAGTTCCTTGTTGGAAGCTCACCCTGCTCTGCGCTATACCTAAAGTGAAAGTCAACGTGAGCCCAAGCTTCGAAGTAGGCCCTGATTACCCTTGTAAAACGAGAGGCGTGCAGCAGCTCCATGAGGCCTTCATCGTTGTTCTGCTTTAGTTTCAAGGTAGTAAGCTTTTCAACACTCCTAGGGGCCTTGCTTCAGCACCCGTTTCAGTACCAGAACACTGCGTAGAACCAGGAAGCTCTGCTCCTGCGTGTATGCTGCGTGTCAACCTAGAAATTAGAGACTGATGGCACAACGCTTGTTTTCCCGTTTTGAAAGCTCCATTCATGCGGCCTCGAAGCTACCTGAAAAGCACTGTTGTTACCGTGCTTTTACTTACAGCCGGCATGCTCATAGAAGAAAATGACTTTTCTCGAAAGAAACCTTGTGCTTCCAGTTCCTAGTTGGAAGCTCACCCTGCTCTGCTCTATACCAAACGTGAAAGTCAATGTGAGCACTAGCCTCGAAGTAAGGCCCTGATTATGCTGGCAAAACGGGAGGCGTGCAGCAACTCCATGAGGCCTTCATCGCTGTTCTGCTTTAGTTTCACGGTAGTAAGCTTTCCAAGACTCCTAGGGACTTTGCTTAAGCAACCGTTTCGGTACCAGAACACTGCGTAGAGACAGTAAGCTCTGGTCCTGCGTGTATGCTGCGTGTCAACCTAGAAATTGGAGACTGATGGCATAAGGCTTCTTTTCCCATTATGAAAGCTCCGTTCATGCGGCCTCGAAGCTACCTGAAAAGCATTGTTGTTGCCAGGGTTTTCTTCACTGCCGGCATGGTTCTGAGAAGACAATGAGTTTTCTCCTAAGAAACCTTGGGTTTCCAGTTCCTTGTTGGAAGCTCACCCTGCTCTGCGCTATACCTAAAGTGAAAGTCAACGTGAGCCCAAGCTTCGAAGTAGGCCCTGATTACCCTTGTAAAACGAGAGGCGTGCAGCAGCTCCATGAGGCCTTCATCGTTGTTCTGCTTTAGTTTCAAGGTAGTAAGCTTTTCAACACTCCTAGGGGCCTTGCTTCAGCACCCGTTTCAGTACCAGAACACTGCGTAGAACCAGGAAGCTCTGCTCCTGCGTGTATGCTGCGTGTCAACCTAGAAATTAGAGACTGATGGCACAACGCTTGTTTTCCCGTTTTGAAAGCTCCATTCATGCGGCCTCGAAGCTACCTGAAAAGCACTGTTGTTACCGTGCTTTTACTTACAGCCGGCATGGCACATAGAAGAAAATGAGTTTTCTCGAAAGAAACCTTGTGCTTCCAGTTCCTAGTTGGAAGCTCACCCTGCTCTGCTCTATACCAAACGTGAAAGTCAATGTGAGCACTAGCCTCGAAGTAAGGCCCTGATTATGCTGGCAAAACGGGAGGCGTGCAGCAACTCCATGAGGCCTTCATCGCTGTTCTGCTTTAGTTTCACGGTAGTAAGCTTTCCAAGACTCCTAGGGACTTTGCTTAAGCAACCGTTTCGGTACCAGAACACTGCGTAGAGACAGTAAGCTCTGGTCCTGCGTGTATGCTGCGTGTCAACCTAGAAATTGGAGACTGATGGCATAAAGCTTCTTTTCCCATTATGAAAGCTCCTTTCATGCGGGCTCGAAGCTACCTGAAAAGCATTGTTGTTGCCGGGGTTTTCCTCACTGCCGGCATGGTTCTGAGAAGAAAATGAGTTTTCTCCTAAGAAACCTTGGGTTTCCAGTTCCTTGTTGGAAGCTCACCCTGCTCTGCGCTATACCTAAAGTGAAAGTCAACGTGAGCCCCAGCTTCGAAGTAAGGCCCTGATTATCCTTGCCAAACGAGAGGCGTGCAGCAGCTCTTGAGGCGTTCATCGTTGTTCTGCTTTAGTTTCAAGGTAGTAAGCTTTTCAACACTCCTAGGGGCCTTGCTTCAGCACCCGTTTCAGTACCAGAACACTGCGTAGAACCAGGAAGCTCTGCTCCTGCGTGTATGCTGCGTGTCAACCTAGAAATTAGAGACTGATGGCACAACGCTTGTTTTCCCGTTTTGAAAGCTCCATTCATGCGGCCTCGAAGCTACCTGAAAAGCACTGTTGTTACCGTGCTTTTACTTACAGCCGGCATGGCACATAGAAGAAAATGACTTTTCTCGAAAGAAACCTTGTGCTTCCAGTTCCTAGTTGGAAGCTCACCCTGCTCTACTCTATACCAAACGTGAAAGTCAATGTGAGCACTAGCCTCGAAGTAAGGCCCTGATTATGCTGGCAAAACGGGAGGCGTGCAGCAGCTCCATGAGGCCTTCATCGCTGTTCTTCTTTAGTTTCACGGTAGTAAGCTTTCCAAGACTCCTAGGGACTTTGCTTAAGCAACCGTTTCGGTACCAGAACACTGCGTAGAGACAGTAAGCTCTGGTCCTGCGTGTATGCTGCGTATCAACCTAGAAATTGGAGACTGATGGCATAAGGCTTCTTTTCCCATTATGAAAGCACCGTTCATGCGGCCTCGAAGCTACCTGAAAAGCATTGTTGTTGCCGGGGTTTTCTTCACTGCCGGCATGGTTCTGAGAAGAAAATGAGTTTTCTCCTAAGAAACCTTGGGTTTCCAGTTCCTTGTTGGAAGCTCACCCTGCTCTGCGCTATACCTAAAGTGAAAGTCAACGTGAGCCCAAGCTTCGAAGTAGGCCCTGATTACCCTTGTAAAACGAGAGGCGTGCAGCAGCTCCATGAGGCCTTCATCGTTGTTCTGCTTTAGTTTCAAGGTAGTAAGCTTTTCAACACTCCTAGGGGCCTTGCTTCAGCACCCGTTTCAGTATCAGAACACTGCGTAGAACCAAGAAGCTCTGCTCCTGCGTGTATGCTGCGTGTCAACCTAGAAATTAGAGACTGATGGCACAAGGCTGGTTTTCCCATTATGAAAGCTCCGTTAATGCGGCCCCGAAGCTACCTGAAAAGCACTGTTGTTACCGTGCTTTTACTTACAGCCGGCATGGCACATAGAAGAAAATGAGTTTTCTCGAAAGAAACCTTGTGCTTCCAGTTCCTAGTTGGAAGCTCACCCTGCTCTGCTCTATACCAAACGTGAAAGTCAATGTGAGCACTAGCCTCGAAGTAAGGCCCTGATTATGCTGGCAAAACGGGAGGCGTGCAGCAACTCCATGAGGCCTTCATCGCTGTTCTGCTTTAGTTTCACGGTAGTAAGCTTTCCAAGACTCCTAGGGACTTTGCTTAAGCAACCGTTTCGGTACCAGAACACTGCGTAGAGACAGTAAGCTCTGGTCCTGCGTGTATGCTGCGTGTCAACCTAGAAATTGGAGACTGATGGCATAAAGCTTCTTTTCCCATTATGAAAGCTCCGTTCATGCGGGCTCGAAGCTACCTGAAAAGCATTGTTGTTGCCGGGGTTTTCCTCACTGCCGGCATGGTTCTGAGAAGAAAATGAGTTTTCTCCTAAGAAACCTTGGGATTCCAGTTCCTTGTTGGAAGCTCACCCTGCTCTGCGCTATACCTAAAGTGAAAGTCAACGTGAGCCCAAGCTTCGAAGTAAGGCCCTGATTATCCTTGCCAAACGAGAGGCGTGCAGCAGCTCTTGAGGCGTTCATCGTTGTTCTGCTTTAGTTTCAAGGTAGTAAGCTTTTCAACACTCCTAGGGGCCTTGCTTCAGCACCCGTTTCAGTACCAGAACACTGCGTAGAACCAGGAAGCTCTGCTCCTGCGTGTATGCTGCGTGTCAACCTAGAAATTAGAGACTGATGGCACAACGCTTGTTTTCCCGTTTTGAAAGCTCCATTCATGCGGCCTCGAAGCTACCTGAAAAGCACTGTTGTTACCGTGCTTTTACTTACAGCCGGCATGGCACATAGAAGAAAATGACTTTTCTCGAAAGAAACCTTGTGCTTCCAGTTCCTAGTTGGAAGCTCACCCTGCTCTACTCTATACCAAACGTGAAAGTCAATGTGAGCACTAGCCTCGAAGTAAGGCCCTGATTATGCTGGCAAAACGGGAGGCGTGCAGCAGCTCCATGAGGCCTTCATCGCTGTTCTTCTTTAGTTTCACGGTAGTAAGCTTTCCAAGACTCCTAGGGACTTTGCTTAAGCAACCGTTTCGGTACCAGAACACTGCGTAGAGACAGTAAGCTCTGGTCCTGCGTGTATGCTGCGTATCAACCTAGAAATTGGAGACTGATGGCATAAGGCTTCTTTTCCCATTATGAAAGCACCGTTCATGCGGCCTCGAAGCTACCTGAAAAGCATTGTTGTTGCCGGGGTTTTCTTCACTGCCGGCATGGTTCTGAGAAGAAAATGAGTTTTCTCCTAAGAAACCTTGGGTTTCCAGTTCCTTGTTGGAAGCTCACCCTGCTCTGCGCTATACCTAAAGTGAAAGTCAACGTGAGCCCAAGCTTCGAAGTAGGCCCTGATTACCCTTGTAAAACGAGAGGCGTGCAGCAGCTCCATGAGGCCTTCATCGTTGTTCTGCTTTAGTTTCAAGGTAGTAAGCTTTTCAACACTCCTAGGGGCCTTGCTTCAGCACCCGTTTCAGTATCAGAACACTGCGTAGAACCAAGAAGCTCTGCTCCTGCGTGTATGCTGCGTGTCAACCTAGAAATTAGAGACTGATGGCACAAGGCTGGTTTTCCCATTATGAAAGCTCCGTTAATGCGGCCCCGAAGCTACCTGAAAAGCACTGTTGTTACCGTGCTTTTACTTACAGCCGGCATGGCACATAGAAGAAAATGAGTTTTCTCGAAAGAAACCTTGTGCTTCCAGTTCCTAGTTGGAAGCTCACCCTGCTCTGCTCTATACCAAACGTGAAAGTCAATGTGAGCACTAGCCTCGAAGTAAGGCCCTGATTATGCTGGCAAAACGGGAGGCGTGCAGCAACTCCATGAGGCCTTCATCGCTGTTCTGCTTTAGTTTCACGGTAGTAAGCTTTCCAAGACTCCTAGGGACTTTGCTTAAGCAACCGTTTCGGTACCAGAACACTGCGTAGAGACAGTAAGCTCTGGTCCTGCGTGTATGCTGCGTGTCAACCTAGAAATTGGAGACTGATGGCATAAAGCTTCTTTTCCCATTATGAAAGCTCCGTTCATGCGGGCTCGAAGCTACCTGAAAAGCATTGTTGTTGCCGGGGTTTTCCTCACTGCCGGCATGGTTCTGAGAAGAAAATGAGTTTTCTCCTAAGAAACCTTGGGATTCCAGTTCCTTGTTGGAAGCTCACCCTGCTCTGCGCTATACCTAAAGTGAAAGTCAACGTGAGCCCAAGCTTCGAAGTAAGGCCCTGATTATCCTTGCCAAACGAGAGGCGTGCAGCAGCTCTTGAGGCGTTCATCGTTGTTCTGCTTTAGTTTCAAGGTAGTAAGCTTTTCAACACTCCTAGGGGCCTTGCTTCAGCACCCGTTTCAGTACCAGAACACTGCGTAGAACCAGGAAGCTCTGCTCCTGCGTGTATGCTGCGTGTCAACCTAGAAATTAGAGACTGATGGCACAACGCTTGTTTTCCCGTTTTGAAAGCTCCATTCATGCGGCCTCGAAGCTACCTGAAAAGCACTGTTGTTACCGTGCTTTTACTTACAGCCGGCATGGCACATAGAAGAAAATGAGTTTTCTCGAAAGAAACCTTGTGCTTCCAGTTCCTAGTTGGAAGCTCACCCTGCTCTACTCTATACCAAACGTGAAAGTCAATGTGAGCACTAGCCTCGAAGTAAGGCCCTGATTATGCTGGCAAAACGGGAGGCGTGCAGCAGCTCCATGAGGCCTTCATCGCTGTTCTTCTTTAGTTTCACGGTAGTAAGCTTTCCAAGACTCCTAGGGACTTTGCTTAAGCAACCGTTTCGGTACCAGAACACTGCGTAGAGACAGTAAGCTCTGGTCCTGCGTGTATGCTGCGTGTCAACCTAGAAATTGGAGACTGATGGCATAAGGCTTCTTTTCCCATTATGAAAGCTCCGTTCATGCGGCCTCGAAGCTACCTGAAAAGCATTGTTGTTGCCGGGGTTTTCTTCACTGCCGGCATGGTTCTGAGAAGAAAATGAGTTTTCTCCTAAGAAACCTTGGGTTTCCAGTTCCTTGTTGGAAGCTCACCCTGCTCTGCGCTATACCTAAAGTGAAAGTCAACGTGAGCCCAAGCTTCGAAGTAGGCCCTGATTACCCTTGTAAAACGAGAGGCGTGCAGCAGCTCCATGAGGCGTTCATCGTTGTTCTGCTTTAGTTTCAAGGTAGTAAGCTTTTCAACACTCCTAGGGGCCTTGCTTCAGCACCCGTTTCAGTACCAGAACACTGCGTAGAACCAGGAAGCTCTGCTCCTGCGTGTGTGCTGCGTGTCAACCTAGAAATTAGAGACTGATGGCACAACGCTTGTTTTCCCGTTTTGAAAGCTCCATTCATGCGGCCTCGAAGCTACCTGAAAAGCACTGTTGTTACCGTGCTTTTACTTACAGGCGGTATGGCACATAGAAGAAAATGAGTTTTCTCGAAAGAAACCTTGTGCTTCCAGTTCCTAGTTGGAAGCTCACCCTGCTCTGCTCTATACCAAACGTGAAAGTCAATGTGAGCACTAGCCTCGACGTAAGGCCCTGATTATGCTGGCAAAACGGGAGGCGTGCAGCAGCTCCATGAGGCCTTCATCGCTGTTCTGCTTTAGTTTCACGGTAGTAAGCTTTCCAAGACTCCTAGGGACTTTGCTTAATCAACCGTTTCGGTACCAGAACACTGCGTAGAGACAGTAAGCTCTGGTCCTGCGTGTATGCTGCGTGTCAACCTAGAAACTGGAGACTGATGGCATAAGGCTTCTTTTCCCATTATGAAAGCTCCGTTCATGCGGCCTCGAAGCTACCTGAAAAGCATTGTTGTTGCCGGGGTTTTCTTCACTGCCGGCATGGTTCTGAGAAGAAAATGAGTTTTCTCCTAAGAAACCTTGGGTTTCCAGTTCCTTGTTGGAAGCTCACCCTGCTCTGCGCTATACCTAAAGTGAAAGTCAACGTGAGCCCAAACTTCGAAGTAGGCCCTGATTACCCTTGTAAAACGAGAGGCGTGCAGCAGCTCCATGAGGCCTTCATCGTTGTTCTGCTTTTTCAAGGTAGTAAGCTTTTCAACACTCCTAGGGGCCTTGCTTCAGCACCCGTTTCAGTATCAGAACACTGCGTAGAACCAGGAAGCTCTGCTCCTGCGTGTGTGTTGCGTGTCAACCTAGAAATTAGAGACTGATGGCACAACGCTTGTTTTCCCGTTTTGAAAGCTCCATTCATGCGGCCTCGAAGCTACCTGAAAAGCACTGTTGTTACCGTGCTTTTACTTACAGCCGGCATGGCACATAGAAGAAAATGAGTTTTCTCGAAAGAAACCTTGTGCTTCCAGTTCCTAGTTGGAAGCTCACCCTGCTCTGCTCTATACCAAACGTGAAAGTCAATGTGAGCACTAGCCTCGACGTAAGGCCCTGATTATGCTGGCAAAACGGGAGGCGTGCAGCAGCTCCATGAGGCCTTCATCGCTGTTCTGCTTTAGTTTCACGGTAGTAAGCTTTCCAAGACTCCTAGGGACTTTGCTTAATCAACCGTTTCGGTACCAGAACACTGCGTAGAGACAGTAAGCTCTGGTCCTGCGTGTATGCTGCGTGTCAACCTAGAAATTGGAGACTGATGGCATAAAACTTCTATTCCCATTATGAAAGCTCCGTTCATGCGGGCTCGAAGCTACCTGAAAAGCATTGTTGTTGCCGGGGTTTTCCTCACTGCCGGCATGGTTCTGAGAAGAAAATGAGTTTTCTCCTAAGAAACCTTCGGTTTCCAGTTCCTTGTTGGAAGCTCACCCTGCTCTGCGCTATACCTAAAGTGAAAGTCAACGTGAGCCCAAGCTTCGAAGTAAGGCCCTGATTATCCTTGCAAAACGAGAGGCGTGCAGCAGCTCTTGAGGCGTTCATCGTTGTTCTGCTTTAGTTTCAAGGTAGTAAGCTTTTCAACACTCCTAGGGGCCTTGCTTCAGCACCCGTTTCAGTACCAGAACACTGCGTAGAACCAGGAAGCTCTGCTCCTGCGTGTATGGTGCGTGTCAACCTAGAAATTAGAGACTGATGGCACAACGCTTGTTTTCCCGTTTTGAAAGCTCCATTCATGCGGCCTCGAAGCTACCTGAAAAGCACTGTTGTTACCGTGCTTTTACTTACAGCCGGCATGGCACATAGAAGAAAATGACTTTTCTCGAAAGAAACCTTGTGCTTCCAGTTCCTAGTTGGAAGCTCACCGTGCTCTACTCTATACCAAACGTGAAAGTCAATGTGAGCACTAGCCTCGAAGTAAGGCCCTGATTATGCTGGCAAAACGGGAGGCGTGCAGCAGCTCCATGAGGCCTTCATCGCTGTTCTGCTTTAGTTTCACGGTAGTAAGCTTTCCAAGACTCCTAGGGACTTTGCTTAAGCAACCGTTTCGGTACCAGAACACTGCTTAGAGACAGTAAGCTCTGGTCCTGCGTGTATGCTGCGTATCAACCTAGAAATTGGAGACTGATGGCATAAGGCTTCTTTTCCCATTATGAAAGCACCGTTCATGCGGCCTCGAAGCTACCTGAAAAGCATTGTTGTTGCCGGGGTTTTCTTCACTGCCGGCATGGTTCTGAGAAGAAAATGAGTTTTCTCCTAAGAAACCTTGGGTTTCCAGTTCCTTGTTGGAAGCTCACCCTGCTCTGCGCTATACCTAAAGTGAAAGTCAACGTGAGCCCAAGCTTCGAAGTAGGCCCTGATTACCCTTGTAAAACGAGAGGCGTGCAGCAGCTCCATGAGGCCTTCATCGTTGTTCTGCTTTAGTTTCAAGGTAGTAAGCTTTTCAACACTCCTAGGGGCCTTGCTTCAGCACCCGTTTCAGTATCAGAACACTGCGTAGAACCAAGAAGCTCTGCTCCTGCGTGTATGCTGCGTGTCAACCTAGAAATTAGAGACTGATGGCACAAGGCTGGTTTTCCCATTATGAAAGCTCCGTTAATGCGGCCCCGAAGCTACCTGAAAAGCACTGTTGTTACCGTGCTTTTACTTACAGCCGGCATGGCACATAGAAGAAAATGAGTTTTCTCGAAAGAAACCTTGTGCTTCCAGTTCCTAGTTGGAAGCTCACCCTGCTCTGCTCTATACCAAACGTGAAAGTCAATGTGAGCACTAGCCTCGAAGTAAGGCCCTGATTATGCTGGCAAAACGGGAGGCGTGCAGCAACTCCATGAGGCCTTCATCGCTGTTCTGCTTTAGTTTCACGGTAGTAAGCTTTCCAAGACTCCTAGGGACTTTGCTTAAGCAACCGTTTCGGTACCAGAACACTGCGTAGAGACAGTAAGCTCTGGTCCTGCGTGTATGCTGCGTGTCAACCTAGAAATTGGAGACTGATGGCATAAAGCTTCTTTTCCCATTATGAAAGCTCCGTTCATGCGGGCTCGAAGCTACCTGAAAAGCATTGTTGTTGCCGGGGTTTTCCTCACTGCCGGCATGGTTCTGAGAAGAAAATGAGTTTTCTCCTAAGAAACCTTGGGATTCCAGTTCCTTGTTGGAAGCTCACCCTGCTCTGCGCTATACCTAAAGTGAAAGTCAACGTGAGCCCAAGCTTCGAAGTAAGGCCCTGATTATCCTTGCCAAACGAGAGGCGTGCAGCAGCTCTTGAGGCGTTCATCGTTGTTCTGCTTTAGTTTCAAGGTAGTAAGCTTTTCAACACTCCTAGGGGCCTTGCTTCAGCACCCGTTTCAGTACCAGAACACTGCGTAGAACCAGGAAGCTCTGCTCCTGCGTGTATGCTGCGTGTCAACCTAGAAATTAGAGACTGATGGCACAACGCTTGTTTTCCCGTTTTGAAAGCTCCATTCATGCGGCCTCGAAGCTACCTGAAAAGCACTGTTGTTACCGTGCTTTTACTTACAGCCGGCATGGCACATAGAAGAAAATGACTTTTCTCGAAAGAAACCTTGTGCTTCCAGTTCCTAGTTGGAAGCTCACCCTGCTCTACTCTATACCAAACGTGAAAGTCAATGTGAGCACTAGCCTCGAAGTAAGGCCCTGATTATGCTGGCAAAACGGGAGGCGTGCAGCAGCTCCATGAGGCCTTCATCGCTGTTCTTCTTTAGTTTCACGGTAGTAAGCTTTCCAAGACTCCTAGGGACTTTGCTTAAGCAACCGTTTCGGTACCAGAACACTGCGTAGAGACAGTAAGCTCTGGTCCTGCGTGTATGCTGCGTGTCAACCTAGAAATTGGAGACTGATGGCATAAGGCTTCTTTTCCCATTATGAAAGCTCCGTTCATGCGGCCTCGAAGCTACCTGAAAAGCATTGTTGTTGCCGGGGTTTTCTTCACTGCCGGCATGGTTCTGAGAAGAAAATGAGTTTTCTCCTAAGAAACCTTGGGTTTCCAGTTCCTTGTTGGAAGCTCACCCTGCTCTGCGCTATACCTAAAGTGAAAGTCAACGTGAGCCCAAGCTTCGAAGTAGGCCCTGATTACCCTTGTAAAACGAGAGGCGTGCAGCAGCTCCATGAGGCGTTCATCGTTGTTCTGCTTTAGTTTCAAGGTAGTAAGCTTTTCAACACTCCTAGGGGCCTTGCTTCAGCACCCGTTTCAGTACCAGAACACTGCGTAGAACCAGGAAGCTCTGCTCCTGCGTGTGTGCTGCGTGTCAACCTAGAAATTAGAGACTGATGGCACAACGCTTGTTTTCCCGTTTTGAAAGCTCCATTCATGCGGCCTCGAAGCTACCTGAAAAGCACTGTTGTTACCGTGCTTTTACTTACAGGCGGTATGGCACATAGAAGAAAATGAGTTTTCTCGAAAGAAACCTTGTGCTTCCAGTTCCTAGTTGGAAGCTCACCCTGCTCTGCTCTATACCAAACGTGAAAGTCAATGTGAGCACTAGCCTCGACGTAAGGCCCTGATTATGCTGGCAAAACGGGAGGCGTGCAGCAGCTCCATGAGGCCTTCATCGCTGTTCTGCTTTAGTTTCACGGTAGTAAGCTTTCCAAGACTCCTAGGGACTTTGCTTAATCAACCGTTTCGGTACCAGAACACTGCGTAGAGACAGTAAGCTCTGGTCCTGCGTGTATGCTGCGTGTCAACCTAGAAACTGGAGACTGATGGCATAAGGCTTCTTTTCCCATTATGAAAGCTCCGTTCATGCGGCCTCGAAGCTACCTGAAAAGCATTGTTGTTGCCGGGGTTTTCTTCACTGCCGGCATGGTTCTGAGAAGAAAATGAGTTTTCTCCTAAGAAACCTTGGGTTTCCAGTTCCTTGTTGGAAGCTCACCCTGCTCTGCGCTATACCTAAAGTGAAAGTCAACGTGAGCCCAAACTTCGAAGTAGGCCCTGATTACCCTTGTAAAACGAGAGGCGTGCAGCAGCTCCATGAGGCCTTCATCGTTGTTCTGCTTTTTCAAGGTAGTAAGCTTTTCAACACTCCTAGGGGCCTTGCTTCAGCACCCGTTTCAGTATCAGAACACTGCGTAGAACCAGGAAGCTCTGCTCCTGCGTGTGTGTTGCGTGTCAACCTAGAAATTAGAGACTGATGGCACAACGCTTGTTTTCCCGTTTTGAAAGCTCCATTCATGCGGCCTCGAAGCTACCTGAAAAGCACTGTTGTTACCGTGCTTTTACTTACAGCCGGCATGGCACATAGAAGAAAATGAGTTTTCTCGAAAGAAACCTTGTGCTTCCAGTTCCTAGTTGGAAGCTCACCCTGCTCTGCTCTATACCAAACGTGAAAGTCAATGTGAGCACTAGCCTCGACGTAAGGCCCTGATTATGCTGGCAAAACGGGAGGCGTGCAGCAGCTCCATGAGGCCTTCATCGCTGTTCTGCTTTAGTTTCACGGTAGTAAGCTTTCCAAGACTCCTAGGGACTTTGCTTAATCAACCGTTTCGGTACCAGAACACTGCGTAGAGACAGTAAGCTCTGGTCCTGCGTGTATGCTGCGTGTCAACCTAGAAATTGGAGACTGATGGCATAAAACTTCTATTCCCATTATGAAAGCTCCGTTCATGCGGGCTCGAAGCTACCTGAAAAGCATTGTTGTTGCCGGGGTTTTCCTCACTGCCGGCATGGTTCTGAGAAGAAAATGAGTTTTCTCCTAAGAAACCTTGGGTTTCCAGTTCCTTGTTGGAAGCTCACCCTGCTCTGCGCTATACCTAAAGTGAAAGTCAACGTGAGCCCAAGCTTCGAAGTAAGGCCCTGATTATCCTTGCAAAACGAGAGGCGTGCAGCAGCTCTTGAGGCGTTCATCGTTGTTCTGCTTTAGTTTCAAGGTAGTAAGCTTTTCAACACTCCTAGGGGCCTTGCTTCAGCACCCGTTTCAGTACCAGAACACTGCGTAGAACCAGGAAGCTCTGCTCCTGCGTGTATGCTGCGTGTCAACCTAGAAATTAGAGACTGATGGCACAACGCTTGTTTTCCCGTTTTGAAAGCTCCATTCATGCGGCCTCGAAGCTACCTGAAAAGCACTGTTGTTACCGTGCTTTTACTTACAGACGGCATGCTCATAGAAGAAAATGAGTTTTCTCGAAAGAAACCTTGTGCTTCCAGTTCCTAGTTGGAAGCTCACCCTGCTCTGCTCTATACCAAACGTGAAAGTCAATGTGAGCACTAGCCTCGAAGTAAGGCCCTGATTATGCTGGCAAAACGGGAGGCGTGCAGCAACTCCATGAGGCCTTCATCGCTGTTCTGCTTTAGTTTCACGGTAGTAAGCTTTCCAAGACTCCTAGGGACTTTGCTTAAGCAACCGTTTCGGTACCAGAACACTGCGTAGAGACAGTAAGCTCTGGTCCTGCGTGTATGCTGCGTGTCAACCTAGAAATTGGAGACTGATGGCATAAGGCTTCTTTTCCCATTATGAAAGCTCCGTTCATGCGGCCTCGAAGCTACCTGAAAAGCATTGTTGTTGCCGGGGTTTTCCTCACTGCCGGCATGGTTTTGAGAAGAAAATGAGTTTTCTCCTAAGAAACCTTGGGTTTCCAGTTCCTTGTTGGAAGCTCACCCTGCTCTGCGCTATACCTAAAGTGAAAGTCAACGTGAGCCCAAGCTTCGAAGTAAGGCCCTGATTATCCTTGCCAAACGAGAGGCGTGCAGCAGCTCTTGAGGCGTTCATCGTTGTTCTGCTTTAGTTTCAAGGTAGTAAGCTTTTCAACACTCCTAGGGGCCTTGCTTCAGCACCCGTTTCAGTACCAGAACACTGCGTAGA
This sequence comes from Eubalaena glacialis, assembly GCF_028564815.1. Taxonomy (NCBI): domain Eukaryota; kingdom Metazoa; phylum Chordata; class Mammalia; order Artiodactyla; family Balaenidae; genus Eubalaena; species Eubalaena glacialis. Next base: position 80,725,578 of record NC_083726.1, on the reverse strand, counting down.
ACCAGGAAGCTCTGCTCCTGCGTGTATGCTGCGTGTCAACCTAGAAATTAGAGACTGATGGCACAACGCTTGTTTTCCCGTTTTGAAAGCTCCATTCATGCAGCCTCGAAGCTACCTGAAAAGCACTGTTGTTACCGTGCTTTTACTTACAGCCGGCATGGCACATAGAAGAAAATGAGTTTTCTCCTAAGAAACCTTGTGCTTCCAGTTCCTAGTTGGAAGCTCACCCTGCTCTGCTCTATACCAAACGTGAAAGTCAATGTGAGCACTAGCCTCGAAGTAAGGCCCTGATTATGCTGGCAAAACGGGAGGCGTGCAGCAACTCCATGAGGCCTTCATCGCTGTTCTGCTTTAGTTTCACGGTAGTAAGCTTTCCAAGACTCCTAGGGACTTTGCTTAAGCAACCGTTTCGGTACCAGAACACTGCGTAGAGACAGTAAGCTCTGGTCCTGCGTGTATGCTGCGTGTCAACCTAGAAATTAGAGACTGATGGCACAAGGCTAGTTTTCCCATTATGAAAGCTCCGTTGATGCGGCCCCGAAGCTCCCTGAAAAGCACTGTTGTTACCGTGCTTTTACTTACAGCCGGCATGGTTCATAGAAGAAAATGAGTTTTCTCGAAAGAAACCTTGTGCTTCCAGTTCCTAGTTGGAAGCTCACCCTGCTCTGCTCTATACCAAACGTGAAAGTCAATGTGAGCACTAGCCTCGAAGTAAGGCCCTGATTATCCTGGCAAAACGGGAGGCGTGCACCAGCTCCATGAGGCTTTCATCGCTGTTCTGCTTTAGTTTCACGGTAGTAAGCTTTCCAAGACTCCTAGGGACTTTGCTTAAGCAACCGTTTCGGTACCAGAACACTGCGTAGAGACAGTAAGCTCTGGTCCTGCGTGTATGCTGCGTGTCAACCTAGAAATTGGAGACTGATGGCATAAAGCTTCTATTCCCATTATGAAAGCTCCGTTCATGCGGCCTCGAAGCTACCTGAAAAGCATTGTTGTTGCCGGGGTTTTCTTCACTGCCGGCATGGTTCTGAGAAGAAAATGAGTTTTCTCCTAAGAAACCTTGGGTTTCCAGTTCCTTGTTGGAAGCTCACCCTGCTCTGCGCTATACCTAAAGTGAAAGTCAACGTGAGCCCAAGCTTCGAAGTAGGCCCTGATTACCCTTGTAAAACGAGAGGCGTGCAGCAGCTCCATGAGGCCTTCATCGTTGTTCTGCTTTAGTTTCAAGGTAGTAAGCTTTTCAACACTCCTAGGGGCCTTGCTTCAGCACCCGTTTGAGTACCAGAACACTGCGTAGAACCAGGAAGCTCTGCTCCTGCGTGTATGCTGCGTGTCAACCTAGAAATTAGAGACTGATGGCACAACGCTTGTTTTCCCGTTTTGAAAGCTCCATTCATGCGGCCTCGAAGCTACCTGAAAAGCACTGTTGTTACCGTGCTTTTACTTACAGCCGGCATGCTCATAGAAGAAAATGAGTTTTCTCGAAAGAAACCTTGTGCTTCCAGTTCCTAGTTGGAAGCTCACCCTGCTCTGCTCTATACCAAACGTGAAAGTCAATGTGAGCACTAGCCTCGAAGTAAGGCCCTGATTATGCTGGCAAAACGGGAGGCGTGCAGCAACTCCATGAGGCCTTCATCGCTGTTCTGCTTTAGTTTCACGGTAGTAAGCTTTCCAAGACTCCTAGGGACTTTGCTTAAGCAACCGTTTCGGTACCAGAACACTGCGTAGAGACAGTAAGCTCTGGTCCTGCGTGTATGCTGCGTGTCAACCTAGAAATTGGAGACTGATGGCATAAGGCTTCTTTTCCCATTATGAAAGCTCCGTTCATGCGGCCTCGAAGCTACCTGAAAAGCATTGTTGTTGCCAGGGTTTTCTTCACTGCCGGCATGGTTCTGAGAAGACAATGAGTTTTCTCCTAAGAAACCTTGGGTTTCCAGTTCCTTGTTGGAAGCTCACCCTGCTCTGCGCTATACCTAAAGTGAAAGTCAACGTGAGCCCAAGCTTCGAAGTAGGCCCTGATTACCCTTGTAAAACGAGAGGCGTGCAGCAGCTCCATGAGGCCTTCATCGTTGTTCTGCTTTAGTTTCAAGGTAGTAAGCTTTTCAACACTCCTAGGGGCCTTGCTTCAGCACCCGTTTCAGTACCAGAACACTGCGTAGAACCAGGAAGCTCTGCTCCTGCGTGTATGCTGCGTGTCAACCTAGAAATTAGAGACTGATGGCACAACGCTTGTTTTCCCGTTTTGAAAGCTCCATTCATGCGGCCTCGAAGCTACCTGAAAAGCACTGTTGTTACCGTGCTTTTACTTACAGCCGGCATGGCACATAGAAGAAAATGAGTTTTCTCGAAAGAAACCTTGTGCTTCCAGTTCCTAGTTGGAAGCTCACCCTGCTCTGCTCTATACCAAACGTGAAAGTCAATGTGAGCACTAGCCTCGAAGTAAGGCCCTGATTATGCTGGCAAAACGGGAGGCGTGCAGCAACTCCATGAGGCCTTCATCGCTGTTCTGCTTTAGTTTCACGGTAGTAAGCTTTCCAAGACTCCTAGGGACTTTGCTTAAGCAACCGTTTCGGTACCAGAACACTGCGTAGAGACAGTAAGCTCTGGTCCTGCGTGTATGCTGCGTGTCAACCTAGAAATTGGAGACTGATGGCATAAAGCTTCTTTTCCCATTATGAAAGCTCCTTTCATGCGGGCTCGAAGCTACCTGAAAAGCATTGTTGTTGCCGGGGTTTTCCTCACTGCCGGCATGGTTCTGAGAAGAAAATGAGTTTTCTCCTAAGAAACCTTGGGTTTCCAGTTCCTTGTTGGAAGCTCACCCTGCTCTGCGCTATACCTAAAGTGAAAGTCAACGTGAGCCCCAGCTTCGAAGTAAGGCCCTGATTATCCTTGCCAAACGAGAGGCGTGCAGCAGCTCTTGAGGCGTTCATCGTTGTTCTGCTTTAGTTTCAAGGTAGTAAGCTTTTCAACACTCCTAGGGGCCTTGCTTCAGCACCCGTTTCAGTACCAGAACACTGCGTAGAACCAGGAAGCTCTGCTCCTGCGTGTATGCTGCGTGTCAACCTAGAAATTAGAGACTGATGGCACAACGCTTGTTTTCCCGTTTTGAAAGCTCCATTCATGCGGCCTCGAAGCTACCTGAAAAGCACTGTTGTTACCGTGCTTTTACTTACAGCCGGCATGGCACATAGAAGAAAATGACTTTTCTCGAAAGAAACCTTGTGCTTCCAGTTCCTAGTTGGAAGCTCACCCTGCTCTACTCTATACCAAACGTGAAAGTCAATGTGAGCACTAGCCTCGAAGTAAGGCCCTGATTATGCTGGCAAAACGGGAGGCGTGCAGCAGCTCCATGAGGCCTTCATCGCTGTTCTTCTTTAGTTTCACGGTAGTAAGCTTTCCAAGACTCCTAGGGACTTTGCTTAAGCAACCGTTTCGGTACCAGAACACTGCGTAGAGACAGTAAGCTCTGGTCCTGCGTGTATGCTGCGTGTCAACCTAGAAATTAGAGACTGATGGCACAAGGCTAGTTTTCCCATTATGAAAGCTCCGTTGATGCGGCCCCGAAGCTCCCTGAAAAGCACAGTTGTTACCGTGCTTTTACTTACAGCCGGCATGGTTCATAGAAGAAAATGAGTTTTCTCGAAAGAAACCTTGTGCTTCCAGTTCCTAGTTGGAAGCTCACCCTGCTCTGCTCTATACCAAACGTGAAAGTCAATGTGAGCACTAGCCTCGAAGTAAGGCCCTGATTATCCTGGCAAAACGGGAGGCGTGCACCAGCTCCATGAGGCTTTCATCGCTGTTCTGCTTTAGTTTCACGGTAGTAAGCTTTCCAAGACTCCTAGGGACTTTGCTTAAGCAACCGTTTCGGTACCAGAACACTGCGTAGAGACAGTAAGCTCTGGTCCTGCGTGTATGCTGCGTGTCAACCTAGAAATTGGAGACTGATGGCATAAGGCTTCTTTTCCCATTATGAAAGCTCCGTTCATGCGGCCTCGAAGCTACCTGAAAAGCATTGTTGTTGCCGGGGTTTTCTTCACTGCCGGCATGGTTCTGAGAAGAAAATGAGTTTTCTCCTAAGAAACCTTGGGTTTCCAGTTCCTTGTTGGAAGCTCACCCTGCTCTGCGCTATACCTAAAGTGAAAGTCAACGTGAGCCCAAGCTTCTAAGTAGGCCCTGATTACCCTTGTAAAACGAGAGGCGTGCAGCAGCTCCATGAGGCGTTCATCGTTGTTCTGCTTTAGTTTCAAGGTAGTAAGCTTTTCAACACTCCTAGGGGCCTTGCTTCAGCACCCGTTTCAGTACCAGAACACTGCGTAGAACCAGGAAGCTCTGCTCCTGCGTGTGTGCTGCGTGTCAACCTAGAAATTAGAGACTGATGCCACAACGCTTGTTTTCCCGTTTTGAAAGCTCCATTCATGCGGCCTCGAAGCTACCTGAAAAGCACTGTTGTTACCGTGCTTTTACTTACAGGCGGCATGGCACATAGAAGAAAATGAGTTTTCTCGAAAGAAACCTTGTGCTTCCAGTTCCTAGTTGGAAGCTCACCCTGCTCTGCTCTATACCAAACGTGAAAGTCAATGTGAGCACTAGCCTCGACGTAAGGCCCTGATTATGCTGGCAAAACGGGAGGCGTGCAGCAGCTCCATGAGGCCTTCATCGCTGTTCTGCTTTAGTTTCACGGTAGTAAGCTTTCCAAGACTCCTAGGGACTTTGCTTAATCAACCGTTTCGGTACCAGAACACTGCGTAGAGACAGTAAGCTCTGGTCCTGCGTGTATGCTGCGTGTCAACCTAGAAATTGGAGACTGATGGCATAAAACTTCTATTCCCATTATGAAAGCTCCGTTCATGCGGGCTCGAAGCTACCTGAAAAGCATTGTTGTTGCCGGGGTTTTCCTCACTGCCGGCATGGTTCTGAGAAGAAAATGAGTTTTCTCCTAAGAAACCTTGGGTTTCCAGTTCCTTGTTGGAAGCTCACCCTGCTCTGCGCTATACCTAAAGTGAAAGTCAACGTGAGCCCAAGCTTCGAAGTAAGGCCCTGATTATCCTTGCCAAACGAGAGGCGTGCAGCAACTCCATGAGGCCTTCATCGTTGTTCTGCTTTAGTTTCAAGGTAGTAAGCTTTTCAACACTCCTAGGGGCCTTGCTTCAGCACCCGTTTCAGTACCAGAACACTGCGTAGAACCAGGAAGCTCTGCTCCTGCGTGTATGCTGCGTGTCAACCTAGAAATTAGAGACTGATGGCACAACGCTTGTTTTCCCGTTTTGAAAGCTCCATTCATGCGGCCTCGAAGCTACCTGAAAAGCACTGTTGTTACCGTGCTTTTACTTACAGCCGGCATGGCACATAGAAGAAAATGAGTTTTCTCGAAAGAAACCTTGTGCTTCCAGTTCCTAGTTGGAAGCTCACCCTGCTCTGCTCTATACCAAACGTGAAAGTCAATGTGAGCACTAGCCTCGAAGTAAGGCCCTGATTATGCTGGCAAAACGGGAGGCGTGCAGCAACTCCATGAGGCCTTCATCGCTGTTCTGCTTTAGTTTCACGGTAGTAAGCTTTCCAAGACTCCTAGGGACTTTGCTTAAGCAACCGTTTCGGTACCAGAACACTGCGTAGAGACAGGAAGCTCTGGTCCGGCGTGTATGCTGCGTGTCAACCTAGAAATTGGAGACTGATGGCATAAAGCTTCTTTTCCCATTATGAAAGCTCCGTTCATGCGGGCTCGAAGCTACCTGAAAAGCATTGTTGTTGCCGGGGTTTTCTTCACTGCCGGCATGGTTCTGAGAAGAAAATGAGTTTTCTCCTAAGAAACCTTGGGTTTCCAGTTCCTTGTTGGAAGCTCACCCTGCTCTGCGCTATACCTAAAGTGAAAGTCAACGTGAGCCCAAGCTTCGAAGTAAGGCCCTGATTATCCTTGCCAAACGAGAGGCGTGCAGCAGCTCTTGAGGCGTTCATCGTTGTTCTGCTTTAGTTTCAAGGTGGTAAGCTTTTCAACACTCCTAGGGGCCTTGCTTCAGCACCCGTTTCAGTACCAGAACACTGCGTAGAACCAGGAAGCTCTGCTCCTGCGTGTGTGCTAAGTGTCAACCTAGAAATTAGAGACTGATGGCACAACGCTTGTTTTCCCGTTTTGAAAGCTCCATTCATGCGGCCCCGAAGCTACCTGAAAAGCACTGTTGTTACCGTGCTTTTACTTACAGGCGGCATGGCACATAGAAGAAAATGAGTTTTCTCGAAAGAAACCTTGTGCTTCCAGTTCCTAGTTGGAAGCTCACCCTGCTCTGCTCTATACCAAACGTGAAAGTCAATGTGAGCACTAGCCTCGACGTAAGGCCCTGATTATGCTGGCAAAACGGGAGGCGTGCAGCAGCTCCATGAGGCCTTCATCGCTGTTCTGCTTTAGTTTCACGGTAGTAAGCTTTCCAAGACTCCTAGGGACTTTGCTTAAGCAACCGTTTCGGTACCAGAACACTGCGTAGAGACAGTAAGCTCTGGTCCTGCGTGTATGCTGCGTGTCAACCTAGAAATTGGAGACTGATGGCATAAAACTTCTATTCCCATTATGAAAGCTCCGTTCATGCGGCCTCGAAGCTACCTGAAAAGCATTGTTGTTGCCGGGGTTTTCCTCACTGCCGGCATGGTTCTGAGAAGAAAATGAGTTTTCTCCTAAGAAACCTTGTGTTTCCAGTTCCTTGTTGGAAGCTCACCCTGCTCTGCGCTATACCTAAAGTGAAAGTCAACGTGAGCCCAAGCTTCGAAGTAAGGCCCTGATTATCCTTGCAAAACGAGAGGCGTGCAGCAGCTCTTGAGGCGTTCATCGTTGTTCTGCTTTAGTTTCAAGGTAGTAAGCTTTTCAACACTCCTAGGGGCCTTGCTTCAGCACCCGTTTCAGTACCAGAACACTGCGTAGAACCAGGAAGCTCTGCTCCTGCGTGTATGCTGCGTGTCAACCTAGAAATTAGAGACTGATGGCACAACGCTTGTTTTCCCGTTTTGAAAGCTCCATTCATGCGGCCTCGAAGCTACCTGAAAAGCACGGTTGTTACCGTGCTTTTACTTACAGCCGGCATGCTCATAGAAGAAAATGAGTTTTCTCGAAAGAAACCTTGTGCTTCCAGTTCCTAGTTGGAAGCTCACCCTGCTCTGCTCTATACCAAACGTGAAAGTCAATGTGAGCACTAGCCTCGAAGTAAGGCCCTGATTATGCTGGCAAAACGGGAGGCGTGCAGCAACTCCATGAGGCCTTCATCGCTGTTCTGCTTTAGTTTCACGGTAGTAAGCTTTCCAAGACTCCTAGGGACTTTGCTTAAGCAACCGTTTCGGTACCAGAACACTGCGTAGAGACAGTAAGCTCTGGTCCTGCGTGTATGCTGCGTGTCAACCTAGAAATTGGAGACTGATGGCATAAGGCTTCTTTTCCCATTATGAAAGCTCCGTTCATGCGGCCTCGAAGCTACCTGAAAAGCATTGTTGTTGCCGGGGTTTTCTTCACTGCCGGCATGGTTCTGAGAAGACAATGAGTTTTCTCCTAAGAAACCTTGGGTTTCCAGTTCCTTGTTGGAAGCTCACCCTGCTCTGCGCTATACCTAAAGTGAAAGTCAACGTGAGCCCAAGCTTCGAGGTGGGCCCTGATTACCCTTGTAAAACGAGAGGCGTGCAGCAGCTCCATGAGGCCTTCATCGTTGTTCTGCTTTTTCAAGGTAGTAAGCTTTTCAACACTCCTAGGGGCCTTGCTTCAGCACCCGTTTCAGTATCAGAACACTGCGTAGAACCAGGAGCTCTGTTCCTGCGTGTATGCTGCGTGTCAACCTAGAAATTACAGACTGATGGCACAAGGCTAGTTTTCCCATTATGAAAGCTCTCTTGATGCGGCCCCGAAGCTACCTGAAAAGCACTGTTGTTACCGTGCTTTTACTTACAAACGACATGGTTCATAGAAGAAAATGAGTTTTCTCGAAAGAAACCTTGTGCTTCCAGTTCCTAGTTGGAAGCTCACCCTGTTCTGCTCTATACCAAACGTGAAAGTCAATGTGAGCACTAGCCTCGACGTAAGGCCCTGATTATGCTGGCAAAACGGGAGGCGTGCAGCAGCTCCATGAGGCCTTCATCGCTGTTCTGCTTTAGTTTCACGGTAGTAAGCTTTCCAAGACTCCTAGGGACTTTGCTTAATCAACCGTTTCGGTACCAGAACACTGCGTAGAGACAGTAAGCTCTGGTCCTGCGTGTATGCTGCGTGTCAACCTAGAAATTGGAGACTGATGGCATAAAACTTCTATTCCCATTATGAAAGCTCCGTTCATGCGGGCTCGAAGCTACCTGAAAAGCATTGTTGTTGCCGGGGTTTTCCTCACTGCCGGCATGGTTCTGAGAAGAAAATGAGTTTTCTCCTAAGAAACCTTGTGTTTCCAGTTCCTTGTTGGAAGCTCACCCTGCTCTGCGCTATACCTAAAGTGAAAGTCAACGTGAGCCCAAGCTTCGAAGTAAGGCCCTGATTATCCTTGCAAAACGAGAGGCGTGCAGCAGCTCTTGAGGCGTTCATCGTTGTTCTGCTTTAGTTTCAATGTAGTAAGCTTTTCAACACTCCTAGGGGCCTTGCTTCAGCACCCGTTTCAGTACCAGAACACTGCGTAGAACCAGGAAGCTCTGCTCCTGCGTGTATGCTGCGTGTCAACCTAGAAATTAGAGACTGATGGCACAAGGCTAGTTTTCCCATTATGAAAGCTCCGTTGATGCGGCCCCGAAGCTACCTGAAAAGCACTGTTGTTAACGTGCTTTTACTTACAGCCGGCATGGCTCATAGAAGAAAATGAGTTTTCTCGAAAGAAACCTTGTGCTTCCAGTTCCTAGTTGGAAGCTCACCCTGCTCTGCTCTATACCAAACGTGAAAGTCAATGTGAGCACTAGCCTCGAAGTAAGGCCCTGATTATGCTGGCAAAACGGGAGGCGTGCAGCAGCTCCATGAGGCCTTCATCGCTGTTCTGCTTTAGTTTCACGGTAGTAAGCTTTCCAAGACTCCTAGGGACTTTGCTTAAGCAACCGTTTCGGTACCAGAACACTGCGTAGAGACAGTAAGCTCTGGTCCTGCGTGTATGCTGCGTGTCAACCTAGAAATTGGAGACTGATGGCATAAAGCCTCTTTTCCCATTATGAAAGCTCCGTTATTGCGGCCTCGAAGCTACCTGAAAAGCATTGTTGTTGCCGGGGTTTTCTTCACTGCCGGCATGGTTCTGAGAAGAAAATGAGTTTTCTCCTAAGAAACCTTGTGTTTCCAGTTCCTTGTAGGAAGCTCACCCTGCTCTGCGCTATACCTAAAGTGAAAGTCAACGTGAGCCCAAGCTTCGAAGTAAGGCCCTGATTATCCTTGCAAAACGAGAGGCGTGCAGCAGCTCCATGAGGCGTTCATCGTTGTTCTGCTTTAGTTTCAAGGTAGTAAGCTTTTCAACACTCCTAGGGGCCTTGCTTCAGCACCCGTTTCAGTACCAGAACATTGCGTAGAACCAGGAGCTCTGCTCCTGCGTGTATGCTGCGTGTCAATCTAGAAATTACAGACTGATGGCACAAGGCTAGTTTTCCCATTATGAAAGCTCTGTTGATGCGGCCCCGAAGCTACCTGAAAAGCACTGTTGTTACCGTGCTTTTACTTACAGACGGCATGGTTCATAGAAGAAAATGAGTTTTCTCGAAAGAAACCTTGTGCTTCCAGTTCCTAGTTGGAAGCTCACCCTGTTCTGCTCTATACCAAACGTGAAAGTCAATGTGAGCACTAGCCTCGAAGTAAGGCCCTGATTATGCTGGCAAAACGGGAGGCGTGCAGCAGCTCCATGAGGCCTTCATCGCTGTTCTGCTTTAGTTTCACGGTAGTAAGCTTTCCAAGACTCCTAGGGACTTTGCTTAAGCAACCGTTTCGGTACCAGAACACTGCGTAGAGACAGTAAGCTCTGGTCCTGCGTGTATGCTGCGTGTCAACCTAGAAATTGGAGACTGATGGCATAAGACTTCTTTTCCCATTATGAAAGCTCCGTTCATGCGGCCTCGAAGCTACCTGAAAAGAATTGTTGTTGCCGGGGTTTTCCTCACTGCCGGCATGGTTCTGAGAAGAAAATGAGTTTTCTCCTAAGAAACCTTGGGTTTCCAGTTCCTTGTTGGAAGCTCACCCTGCTCTGCGCTATACCTAAAGTGAAAGTCAACGTGAGCCCAAGCTTCGAAGTAAGGCCCTGATTATCCTTGCAAAACGAGAGGCGTGCAGCAGCTCTTGAGGCGTTCATCGTTGTTCTGCTTTAGTTTCAAGGTAGTAAGCTTTTCAACACTCCTAGGGGCCTTGCTTCAGCACCCGTTTCAGTACCAGAACACTGCGTAGAACCAGGAAGCTCTGCTCCTGCTTGTATGCTGCGTGTCAACCTAGAAATTAGAGACTGATGGCACAACGCTTGTTTTCCCGTTTTGAAAGCTCCATTCATGCGGCCTCGATGTTACCTGAAAAGCACTGTTGTTACGTGCTTTTACTTACAGCCGGCATGGCACATAGAAGAAAATGAGATTTCTCGAAAGAAACCTTGTGCTTCCAGTTCCTAGTTGGAAGCTCACCCTGCTCTGCTCTATACCAAACGTGAAAGTCAATGTGAGCACTAGCCTCGACGTAAGGCCCTGATTATGCTGGCAAAACGGGAGGCGTGCAGCAGCTCCATGAGGCCTTCATCGCTGTTCTGCTTTAGTTTCACGGTAGTAAGCTTTCCAAGACTCCTAGGGACTTTGCTTAATCAACCGTTTCGGTACCAGAACACTGCGTAGAGACAGTAAGCTCTGGTCCTGCGTGTATGCTGCGTGTCAACCTAGAAATTGGAGACTGATGGCATAAAACTTCTATTCCCATTATGAAAGCTCCGTTCATGCGGGCTCGAAGCTACCTGAAAAGAATTGTTGTTGCCGGGGTTTTCCTCACTGCCGGCATGGTTCTGAGAAGAAAATGAGTTTTCTCCTAAGAAACCTTGGGTTTCCAGTTCCTTGTTGGAAGCTCACCCTGCTCTGCGCTATACCTAAAGTGAAAGTCAACGTGAGCCCAAGCTTCGAAGTAAGGCCCTGATTATCCTTGCAAAACGAGAGGCGTGCAGCAGCTCCATGAGGCGTTCATCGTTGTTCTGCTTTAGTTTCAAGGTAGTAAGCTTTTCAACACTCCTAGGGGCCTTGCTTCAGCACCCGTTTCAGTACCAGAACACTGCGTAGAACCAGGAGCTCTGCTCCTGCGTGTATGCTGCGTGTCAATCTAGAAATTACAGACTGATGGCACAAGGCTAGTTTTCCCATTATGAAAGCTCTGTTGATGCGGCCCCGAAGCTACCTGAAAAGCACTGTTGTTACCGTGCTTTTACTTACAGACGGCATGGTTCATAGAAGAAAATGAGTTTTCTCGAAAGAAACCTTGTGCTTCCAGTTCCTAGTTGGAAGCTCACCCTGTTCTGCTCTATACCAAACGTGAAAGTCAATGTGAGCACTAGCCTCGAAGTAAGGCCCTGATTATGCTGGCAAAACGGGAGGCGTGCAGCAGCTCCATGAGGCCTTCATCGCTGTTCTGCTTTAGTTTCACGGTAGTAAGCTTTCCAAGACTCCTAGGGACTTTGCTTAAGCAACCGTTTCGGTACCAGAACACTGCGTAGAGACAGTAAGCTCTGGTCCTGCGTGTATGCTGCGTGTCAACCTAGAAATTGGAGACTGATGGCATAAGACTTCTTTTCCCATTATGAAAGCTCCGTTCATGCGGCCTCGAAGCTACCTGAAAAGAATTGTTGTTGCCGGGGTTTTCCTCACTGCCGGCATGGTTCTGAGAAGAAAATGAGTTTTCTCCTAAGAAACCTTGGGTTTCCAGTTCCTTGTTGGAAGCTCACCCTGCTCTGCGCTATACCTAAAGTGAAAGTCAACGTGAGCCCAAGCTTCGAAGTAAGGCCCTGATTATCCTTGCAAAACGAGAGGCGTGCAGCAGCTCTTGAGGCGTTCATCGTTGTTCTGCTTTAGTTTCAAGGTAGTAAGCTTTTCAACACTCCTAGGGGCCTTGCTTCAGCACCCGTTTCAGTACCAGAACACTGCGTAGAACCAGGAAGCTCTGCTCCTGCGTGTATGCTGCGTGTCAACCTAGAAATTAGAGACTGATGGCACAACGCTTGTTTTCCCGTTTTGAAAGCTCCATTCATGCGGCCTCGATGTTACCTGAAAAGCACTGTTGTTACGTGCTTTTACTTACAGCCGGCATGGCACATAGAAGAAAATGAGATTTCTCGAAAGAAACCTTGTGCTTCCAGTTCCTAGTTGGAAGCTCACCCTGCTCTGCTCTATACCAAACGTGAAAGTCAATGTGAGCACTAGCCTCGACGTAAGGCCCTGATTATGCTGGCAAAACGGGAGGCGTGCAGCAGCTCCATGAGGCCTTCATCGCTGTTCTGCTTTAGTTTCACGGTAGTAAGCTTTCCAAGACTCCTAGGGACTTTGCTTAATCAACCGTTTCGGTACCAGAACACTGCGTAGAGACAGTAAGCTCTGGTCCTGCGTGTATGCTGCGTGTCAACCTAGAAATTGGAGACTGATGGCATAAAACTTCTATTCCCATTATGAAAGCTCCGTTCATGCGGGCTCGAAGCTACCTGAAAAGAATTGTTGTTGCCGGGGTTTTCCTCACTGCCGGCATGGTTCTGAGAAGAAAATGAGTTTTCTCCTAAGAAACCTTGGGTTTCCAGTTCCTTGTTGGAATCTCACCCTGCTCTGCGCTATACCTAAAGTGAAAGTCAACGTGAGCCCAAGCTTCGAAGTAAGGCCCTGATTATCCTTGCAAAACGAGAGGCGTGCAGCAGCTCTTGAGGCGTTCATCGTTGTTCTGCTTTAGTTTCAAGGTAGTAAGCTTTTCAACACTCCTAGGGGCCTTGCTTCAGCACCCGTTTCAGTACCAGAACACTGCGTAGAACCAGGAAGCTCTGCTCCTGCGTGTATGCTGCGTGTCAACCTAGAAATTAGAGACTGATGGCACAACGCTTGTTTTCCCGTTTTGAAAGCTCCATTCATGCGGCCTCGATGTTACCTGAAAAGCACTGTTGTTACGTGCTTTTACTTACAGCCGGCATGGCACATAGAAGAAAATGAGATTTCTCGAAAGAAACCTTGTGCTTCCAGTTCCTAGTTGGAAGCTCACCCTGCTCTGCTCTATACCAAACGTGAAAGTCAATGTGAGCACTAGCCTCGACGTAAGGCCCTGATTATGCTGGCAAAACGGGAGGCGTGCAGCAGCTCCATGAGGCCTTCATCGCTGTTCTGCTTTAGTTTCACGGTAGTAAGCTTTCCAAGACTCCTAGGGACTTTGCTTAATCAACCGTTTCGGTACCAGAACACTGCGTAGAGACAGTAAGCTCTGGTCCTGCGTGTATGCTGCGTGTCAACCTAGAAATTGGAGACTGATGGCATAAAACTTCTATTCCCATTATGAAAGCTCCGTTCATGCGGGCTCGAAGCTACCTGAAAAGCATTGTTGTTGCCGGGGTTTTCCTCACTGCCGGCATGGTTCTGAGAAGAAAATGAGTTTTCTCCTAAGAAACCTTGGGTTTCCAGTTCCTTGTTGGAAGCTCACCCTGCTCTGCGCTATACCTAAAGTGAAAGTCAACGTGAGCCCAAGCTTCGAAGTAAGGCCCTGATTATCCTTGCCAAACGAGAGGCGTGCAGCAGCTCCATGAGGCCTTCATCGTTGTTCTGCTTTAGTTTCAAGGTAGTAAGCTTTTCAACACTCCTAGGGGCCTTGCTTCAGCACCCGTTTCAGTACCAGAACACTGCGTAGAACCAGGAAGCTCTGCTCCTGCGTGTATGCTGCGTGTAAACCTAGAAATTAGAGACTGATGGCACAACTCTTGTTTTCCCGTTTTGAAAGCTCCATTCATGCGGCCTCGAAGCTACCTGAAAAGCACTGTTGTTACCGTGCTTTTACTTAAGCCGGCATGGCACATAGAAGAAAATGAGTTTTCTCGAAAGAAACCTTGTGCTTCCAGTTCCTAGTTGGAAGCTCACCCTGCTCTACTCTATACCAAACGTGAAAGTCAATGTGAGCACTAGCCTCGAAGTAAGGCCCTGATTATGCTGGCAAAACGGGAGGCGTGCAGCAGCTCCATGAGGCCTTCATCGCTGTTCTTCTTTAGTTTCACGGTAGTAAGCTTTCCAAGACTCCTAGGGACTTTGCTTAAGCAACCGTTTCGGTACCAGAACACTGCGTAGAGACAGTAAGCTCTGGTCCTGCGTGTATGCTGCGTGTCAACCTAGAAATTGGAGACTGATGGCATAAGGCTTCTTTTCCCATTATGAAAGCTCCGTTCATGCGGCCTCGAAGCTACCTGAAAAGCATTGTTGTTGCCGGGGTTTTCTTCACTGCCGGCATGGTTCTGAGAAGACAATGAGTTTTCTCCTAAGAAACCTTGGGTTTCCAGTTCCTTGTTGGAAGCTCACCCTGCTCTGCTCTATACCTAAAGTGAAAGTCAACGTGAGCCCAAGCTTCGAAGTAGGCCCTGATTACCCTTGTAAAACGAGAGGCGTGCAGCAGCTCTTGAGGCGTTCATCGTTGTTCTGCTTTAGTTTCAAGGTAGTAAGCTTTTCAACACTCCTAGGGGCCTTGCTTCAGCACCCGTTTCAGTACCAGAACACTGCGTAGAACCAGGAAGCTCTGCTCCTGCGTGTATGCTGCGTGTCAACCTAGAAATTAGAGACTGATGGCACAACGCTTGTTATCCCGTTTTGAAAGCTCCATTCATGCGGCCTCGAAGCTACCTGAAAAGCACTGTTGTTACCGTGCTTTTACTTACAGCCGGCATGGCACATAGAAGAAAATGACTTTTCTCGAAAGAAACCTTGTGCTTCCAGTTCCTAGTTGGAAGCTCACCCTGCTCTACTCTATACCAAACGTGAAAGTCAATGTGAGCACTAGCCTCGAAGTAAGGCCCTGATTATGCTGGCAAAACGGGAGGCGTGCAGCAGCTCCATGAGGCCTTCATCGCTGTTCTTCTTTAGTTTCACGGTAGTAAGCTTTCCAAGACTCCTAGGGACTTTGCTTAAGCAACCGTTTCGGTACCAGAACACTGCGTAGAGACAGTAAGCTCTGGTCCTGCGTGTATGCTGCGTGTCAACCTAGAAATTGGAGACTGATGGCATAAGGCTTCTTTTCCCATTATGAAAGCTCCGTTCATGCGGCCTCGAAGCTACCTGAAAAGCATTGTTGTTGCCGGGGTTTTCTTCACTGCCGGCATGGTTCTGAGAAGAAAATGAGTTTTCTCCTAAGAAACCTTGGGTTTCCAGTTCCTTGTTGCAAGCTCACCCTGCTCTGCGCTATACCTAAAGTGAAAGTCAACGTGAGCCCAAGCTTCGAAGTAGGCCCTGATTACCCTTGTAAAACGAGAGGCGTGCAGCAGCTCCATGAGGCGTTCATCGTTGTTCTGCTTTAGTTTCAAGGTAGTAAGCTTTTCAACACTCCTAGGGGCCTTGCTTCAGCACCCGTTTCAGTACCAGAACACTGCGTAGAACCAGGAAGCTCTGCTCCTGCGTGTGTGCTAAGTGTCAACCTAGAAATTAGAGACTGATGGCACAACGCTTGTTTTCCCGTTTTGAAAGCTCCATTCATGCGGCCTCGATGTTACCTGAAAAGCACTGTTGTTACGTGCTTTTACTTACAGCCGGCATGGCACATAGAAGAAAATGAGATTTCTCGAAAGAAACCTTGTGCTTCCAGTTCCTAGTTGGAAGCTCACCCTGCTCTGCTCTATACCAAACGTGAAAGTCAATGTGAGCACTAGCCTCGACGTAAGGCCCTGATTATGCTGGCAAAACGGGAGGCGTGCAGCAGCTCCATGAGGCCTTCATCGCTGTTCTGCTTTAGTTTCACGGTAGTAAGCTTTCCAAGACTCCTAGGGACTTTGCTTAATCAACCGTTTCGGTACCAGAACACTGCGTAGAGACAGTAAGCTCTGGTCCTGCGTGTATGCTGCGTGTCAACCTAGAAATTGGAGACTGATGGCATAAGGCTTCTTTTCCCATTATGAAAGCTCCGTTCATGCGGCCTCGAAGCTACCTGAAAAGCATTGTTGTTGCCGGGGTTTTCTTCACTGCCGGCATGGTTCTGAGAAGACAATGAGTTTTCTCCTAAGAAACCTTGGGTTTCCAGTTCCTTGTTGGAAGCTCACCCTGCTCTGCTCTATACCTAAAGTGAAAGTCAACGTGAGCCCAAGCTTCGAAGTAGGCCCTGATTACCCTTGTAAAACGAGAGGCGTGCAGCAGCTCCATGAGGCCTTCATCGTTGTTCTGCTTTAGTTTCAAGGTAGTAAGCTTTTCAACACTCCTAGGGGCCTTGCTTCAGCACCCGTTTCAGTACCAGAACACTGCGTAGAACCAGGAAGCTCTGCTCCTGCGTGTATGCTGCGTGTCAACCTAGAAATTAGAGACTGATGGCACAACGCTAGTTTTCCCGTTTTGAAAGCTCCATTCATGCGGCCTCGAAGCTACCTGAAAAGCACTGTTGTTACCGTGCTTTTACTTACAGCCGGCATGGCACATAGAAGAAAATGAGTTTTCTCGAAAGAAACCTTGTGCTTCCAGTTCCTAGTTGGAAGCTCACCCTGCTCTGCTCTATACCAAACGTGAAAGTCAATGTGAGCACTAGCCTCGAAGTAAGGCCCTGATTATGCTGGCAAAACGGGAGGCGTGCAGCAACTCCATGAGGCCTTCATCGCTGTTCTGCTTTAGTTTCACGGTAGTAAGCTTTCCAAGACTCCTAGGGACTTTGCTTAAGCAACCGTTTCGGTACCAGAACACTGCGTAGAGACAGTAAGCTCTGGTCCGGCGTGTATGCTGCGTGTCAACCTAGAAATTGGAGACTGATGGCATAAAGCTTCTTTTCCCATTATGAAAGCTCCGTTCATGCGGGCTCGAAGCTACCTGAAAAGCATTGTTGTTGCCGGGGTTTTCCTCACTGCCGGCATGGTTCTGAGAAGAAAATGAGTTTTCTCCTAAGAAACCTTGGGTTTCCAGTTCCTTGTTGGAAGCTCACCCTGCTCTGCGCTATACCTAAAGTGAAAGTCAACGTGAGCCCAAGCTTCGAAGTAAGGCCCTGATTATCCTTGCCAAACGAGAGGCGTGCAGCAGCTCTTGAGGCGTTCATCGTTGTTCTGCTTTAGTTTCAAGGTAGTAAGCTTTTCAACACTCCTAGGGGCCTTGCTTCAGCACCCGTTTCAGTACCAGAACACTGCGTAGAACCAGGAAGCTCTGCTCCTGCGTGTATGCTGCGTGTAAACCTAGAAATTAGAGACTGATGGCACAACGCTTGTTATCCCGTTTTGAAAGCTCCATTCATGCGGCCTCGAAGCTACCTGAAAAGCACTGTTGTTACCGTGCTTTTACTTACAGCCGGCATGGCATATAGAAGAAAATGAGTTTTCTCGAAAGAAACCTTGTGCTTCCAGTTCCTAGTTGGAAGCTCACCCTGCTCTACTCTATACCAAACGTGAAAGTCAATGTGAGCACTAGCCTCGAAGTAAGGCCCTGATTATGCTGGCAAAACGGGAGGCGTGCAGCAGCTCCATGAGGCCTTCATCGCTGTTCTGCTTTAGTTTCACGGTAGTAAGCTTTCCAAGACTCCTAGGGACTTTGCTTAAGCAACCGTTTCGGTACCAGAACACTGCGTAGAGACAGTAAGCTCTGGTCCTGCGTGTATGCTGCGTGTCAACCTAGAAATTGGAGACTGATGGCATAAGGCTTCTTTTCCCATTATGAAAGCTCCGTTCATGCGGCCTCGAAGCTACCTGAAAAGCATTGTTGTTGCCGGGGTTTTCTTCACTGCCGGCATGGTTCTGAGAAGAAAATGAGTTTTCTCCTAAGAAACCTTGGGTTTCCAGTTCCTTGTTGCAAGCTCACCCTGCTCTGCGCTATACCTAAAGTGAAAGTCAACGTGAGCCCAAGCTTCGAAGTAGGCCCTGATTACCCTTGTAAAACGAGAGGCGTGCAGCAGCTCCATGAGGCGTTCATCGTTGTTCTGCTTTAGTTTCAAGGTAGTAAGCTTTTCAACACTCCTAGGGGCCTTGCTTCAGCACCCGTTTCAGTACCAGAACACTGCGTAGAACCAGGAAGCTCTGCTCCTGCGTGTGTGCTAAGTGTCAACCTAGAAATTAGAGACTGATGGCACAACGCTTGTTTTCCCGTTTTGAAAGCTCCATTCATGCGGCCTCGATGTTACCTGAAAAGCACTGTTGTTACGTGCTTTTACTTACAGCCGGCATGGCACATAGAAGAAAATGAGATTTCTCGAAAGAAACCTTGTGCTTCCAGTTCCTAGTTGGAAGCTCACCCTGCTCTGCTCTATACCAAACGTGAAAGTCAATGTGAGCACTAGCCTCGACGTAAGGCCCTGATTATGCTGGCAAAACGGGAGGCGTGCAGCAGCTCCATGAGGCCTTCATCGCTGTTCTGCTTTAGTTTCACGGTAGTAAGCTTTCCAAGACTCCTAGGGACTTTGCTTAATCAACCGTTTCGGTACCAGAACACTGCGTAGAGACAGTAAGCTCTGGTCCTGCGTGTATGCTGCGTGTCAACCTAGAAATTGGAGACTGATGTCATAAAACTTCTATTCCCATTATGAAAGCTCCGTTCATGCGGGCTCGAAGCTACCTGAAAAGCATTGTTGTTGCCGGGGTTTTCCTCACTGCCGGCATGGTTCTGAGAAGAAAATGAGTTTTCTCCTAAGAAACCTTGGGTTTCCAGTTCCTTGTTGGAAGCTCACCCTGCTCTGCGCTATACCTAAAGTGAAAGTCAACGTGAGCCCAAGCTTCGAAGTAAGGCCCTGATTATCCTTGCCAAACGAGAGGCGTGCAGCAGCTCCATGAGGCCTTCATCGTTGTTCTGCTTTAGTTTCAAGGTAGTAAGCTTTTCAACACTCCTAGGGGCCTTGCTTCAGCACCCGTTTCAGTACCAGAACACTGCGTAGAACCAGGAAGCTCTGCTCCTGCGTGTATGCTGCGTGTCAACCTAGAAATTAGAGACTGATGGCACAACGCTTGTTTTCCCGTTTTGAAAGCTCCATTCATGCGGCCTCGAAGCTACCTGAAAAGCACTGTTGTTACCGTGCTTTTACTTACAGCCGGCATGGCACATAGAAGAAAATGAGTTTTCTCGAAAGAAACCTTGTGCTTCCAGTTCCTAGTTGGAAGCTCACCCTGCTCTGCTCTATACCAAACGTGAAAGTCAATGTGAGCACTAGCCTCGAAGTAAGGCCCTGATTATGCTGGCAAAACGGGAGGCGTGCAGCAACTCCATGAGGCCTTCATCGCTGTTCTGCTTTAGTTTCACGGTAGTAAGCTTTCCAAGACTCCTAGGGACTTTGCTTAAGCAACCGTTTCGGTACCAGAACACTGCGTAGAGAGAGTAAGCTCTGGTCCGGCGTGTATGCTGCGTGTCAACCTAGAAATTGGAGACTGATGGCATAAAGCTTCTTTTCCCATTATGAAAGCTCCGTTCATGCGGGCTCGAAGCTACCTGAAAAGCATTGTTGTTGCCGGGGTTTTCCTCACTGCCGGCATGGTTCTGAGAAGAAAATGAGTTTTCTCCTAAGAAACCTTGGGTTTCCAGTTCCTTGTTGGAAGCTCACCCTGCTCTGCGCTATACCTAAAGTGAAAGTCAACGTGAGCCCAAGCTTCGAAGTAAGGCCCTGATTATCCTTGCCAAACGAGAGGCGTGCAGCAGCTCTTGAGGCGTTCATCGTTGTTCTGCTTTAGTTTCAAGGTAGTAAGCTTTTCAACACTCCTAGGGGCCTTGCTTCAGCACCCGTTTCAGTACCAGAACACTGCGTAGAACCAGGAAGCTCTGCTCCTGCGTGTATGCTGCGTGTCAACCTAGAAATTAGAGACTGATGGCACAACGCTTGTTTTCCCGTTTTGAA